>NC_067491.1:60287059-60952559 GCF_947179515.1 Apodemus sylvaticus | reverse complement strand
AGACCACTATGTGAATGAACCACATTTTCTGAATCTGTTTTTCTATTGAGGCCTATCTGTGTTGTTTCCAGTTTCTGGCTATTATGGATAAGGATGCTATAAAGATAGTAGAGCAAGTGTCTTTCTGATATGGTAGAGCAGTTTTGGTTATATGCCCAGAAGCAGTATATATACACTTCTTCACGTAGTACTATTTCAAGTTTTCTGAGAAAATGCCAGATTGTTTTCCTGTGTGATTGTACAAGTTTGCAATCACACCAGAAAGAGAGGAGTGCTGCCCTTTATCTATATCCTTACTACCATATGCTATCTCTTGAGTATTTATTTTTATTTTAGCCATTTTGATTGGTGTAAGATGATTTCTCAGGGTCATTTTCACTTGCATTTCCCTGATGACTATGGTTGTTGAACATTTCTTTAACTGCTTCTAAGACATTCAAGGCTCCTCTTTTGAGAATTCTCTATTTAGTTCTTTACCACATTTTAAAAATTTTGTTATTAGCTTTTCAAAATAAGGAATCTAATTTCTTGAATTACTCATTATTTAGAATATTAGACTTCTACTGAATATAATGTTAATGAAGATCTTTTCACAGTCTATCAGCTGCCACTTTTGTCCTATTGATAATGTCCTTTGCCTTATGGAAGCATTTCAGGTTCAATTATCAATGGTTTCATGATCCGTCCAGGAAATTGTCTTCTCTGCCAATGGGTTCAAAGCTATTTCACACTTTCTCTTCTATTAGACTCTGTGTATCTTGGTATTATGTTAAGGTTTGTTTTTTTATTTATTTATTTTATTTACATTGCAAATGATTTCCCCTTTTCTGGGTCCCCACTCCCCGCAAGTCCCATAAGCCCTCTTCTGTCCCCCTATTCTTCCATCTACCCCTTCCCACTTCCCTGTTCTGGAATTCTCCTATGCTCTTCCACTGAGTCTTTCCAGAACCAGGGCCCACTCCTCCATTCTTTTTGGACATCATTTAATTTGTGGATTATGTCCTGAGTATTCAAAGTTTCTAGGCTAACATCCACTTATCTGTAAGTGCATACCATGATTGATCTTTTGAGACTGGGTTACCTCACTTAGTATGATGTTCTCCATCTCCATCCATTTGTCTAAGAATTTCATGAATTCATTGTTTCTAATGGCTGAATAGTAAGTACTCCATTGTGTAAATATACCACATTTTTAGTATCCATTCCTCCGTTGAAGGACATCTAGGCTCTTTCCAGCTTCTGGCTACTACAAATAGGGCTGCTATCAACATAGTCGAGCATGTGTCCTTATTGCATGCTGAAGAATCCTCTGGATATATGCCCAGTAGTGGTATAACAGGGTCCTCAGGAAGTGACATGCCCAGTTTTCTGAGGAACCGCCAGACTGATTTCTAAAGTGGTTGCACCATCTTGCAATCCCACCAGCAGTGGAGGAGTGTTCCTCTTTCTCCACATCCTGGCCTACACCAGCTGTCTCCTGAGTTTTTGACCTTAGCCATTCTGACTGGTGTGAGGTGAAGATTAACGGAACAACTGAAAACCCTGGAACAAGAAGAAGCTAATTCACCCAGGAGGAGGAGAAGACAGGAAATCATCAAACTCAGGGCTGAAATCAATCAAGTAGAAACCACGAGAACCATACAAAGAATCAACAAGACCAAAAGCTGGTTCTTTGAAAAAATCAACAAGATAGATAAACCCTTAGCCAGACTAGCCAAAGGGCACAGAGAAAGTATCTAAATTAACAAAATTAGAAATGAAAACGGAGATATCACAACAGAAACCGAGGAAATTCAAAAAATCATCAGATCCTACTACAAAAACCTGTGCTCAACACAACTGGAGAATCTGGAGGAAATGGACATTTTCTTAGACAGATACCAGTTACCAAAATTAAACCAGGATCAAATAGACCATCTAAACAGACCCATAACCCCTAAAGAAATAGAAGGGGTCATAGATAGGCTTCCAACCAATAAAAGCACAGGTCCAGATGGTTTCAGTGCAGAATTCTATCAGACCTTCAAAGAAGACTTAACACCAATACTCTTCAAACTCTTCCACCAAATAGAAACAGAAAGAACACTACCAAACTCCTTCTTCGAAGCCACTATTACGCTGATACCAAAACCACACAAAGACCCAACAAAGAAAGAGAATTTCAGGCCAATCTCCCTTATGAACATCGATGCAAAAATACTAAATAAAATTCTTGCCCACTGAATCCAAAAACACATCAAAACGATCATACACCATGATCAAGTAGGCTTCATCCCAGGGATGCAGGGATGGTTCAATATACGGAAATCCATAAATGCTATCCACTACATAAACAAACTCAAAGAAAAAAACCACATGATCATTTCATTAGATGCTGAAAAAGCATTTGACAAAATTCAGCATCGTTTTATACTAAAAATCTTGGAAAAGACAGGAATACAAGGCCCATATCTAAACATAGTAAAAGCAATATACAGCAAACCGGTAGCCAACATCAAACTAAATGGAGAGAAACTTGAGGCAATCCCACTAAAATCAGGGACTAGACAAGGCTGCCCCCTCTCTCCATTTCTTTTCAATATGTTAAGATTTTTGATGCACTTGGTCTTGGGTGTCTTCAGAGTGATAAATATTGGTCTATTTGCCTTCTTCTATAAGCATATATTCAGTAGGAGAGATATCATTTGTTGAAGATGCTTTCTTTCTTTTTCCATTGTAAGGTTTGGCTTCTGTCAAAAATCAAGTGTCCGTAAATGTACTACAGGGAGCTGATTTCATTCCACTGATCAACTACTTTCATTTTATAGGAAACTATAAAGGTTTTATACCATTGCTCAGTATTACATTTTGAGGGCAAGGATGGTGATTTCTTCCAAAGTTCTTTTATTGTTCATGTTCATTTAGCTATCCTTGGTTCTTGTTTTTTCCATATGAAGTTGAGAATTGCTCTTTGAAGGTCTGTAAATAATTGTGTGAGAATTTTCATAGGAATTACACTGTATCTGTAGATTCCTTTATTAAATTTGTAAAATTTAGGTAACACTCTAAATTTCCAATTTTCACTAGATTAATCAAATTCATCCATGAGGATGAAAGAGGTTTCCATCTTCTCACATCTTCTTCAATTTATTTCTTCAAGGATTTGAATTTGTTTTCATACACGTCTTTGATTTCCTTGGTTAGAGATACATCAAAATACATTATTTGTGGTTATTATTGGTAAGGGTGTTTTTTTCACTAATTTCTTTCTAATTCCATTTTTTTAATAAATTAAGGAAATATCTCCCATATTAATGGTCCCTCATACTACCATGTTTTATGATAATACTCGACAGGTTTTCCTTGATGAAAGAAGATCAGAAATACTATCTATACTAAGATTCCTCTTCTCAAGGAAGTTCAATTTATGTTATTTTGAAAAAAATTTACCTTGGACTCTAGAAGTTAATGTAAACAGCATGATATCTCTTATGTTACAATGATATCAGAAAGTACTAACTGATAAACTTTCTTTAAAGGTCAAAATAATTAGATAATTTAAAAATATTTAAAACACTTCCACAAGAATGAGCAATCAGTAAAATTCTTAATAATAATAGTTATGAGTGTATTGATGGGGTAATTATTAACAACCAAGATTTACTACATCAAGAAGCATATAAGATTTACTTAGAATCACACCTCTGTAAATCCTATGGGCCAGTTAATCATGTATTCAGATATCATCAGCTGTTCCCCCTTGGAAGCACTAGGAACAAATGTACCCACTTTCACCAATAGTGAAAGACCTGATGGAAAGTTCCAAACGTTGTGAATATCATACTCTGGATCAGCCATCCTTTTCCAGTCCAGAACCACAGGGTCACCAACAGAGTTTTTGAATTGAATAGTCTTCAGAAAAGGGTGAAGCTGAAAGATATGAGAAATCGTATGATGAAGTTGAAGTTATGGATTTATAATTTAATTATGAATAAGGAGTTATTTCCTGACAATAAGGTATGATGTTAACACTGTTTTAATTAATTATCTATGGGACTGAACACAACAAAAGAAACTTTAGGAGAAAATAAATATAATTTATTTCTTAAATGTCAGTTTGCATAGAAAATGCCAGGCCCAGAAGAACCAAATGATCAAAGATAATACAGCAAACAAGTCACAACTTTTTATCCCTTTTCAAAAGATTGAAACTACTTCATTTCTATCACTATTATCTAATAGAATAAAATATAATTCCAAGAATCTATAAAATGCTACAAAAGAGCGTATTACTTTGCCATGGTTGAAAAAAAAAACTATCTTATTACTCTTCCAAGTACTACCAAATGTTCAAGGACTATGGAGTGAACAGATCTCAACTTCTTTGAAAAACTAGGTATATCCTTATATTTCCGGACATTTTCACAGCCTCAATGTTTAAGATGAGGTTATTTGAGTTTGGTGGAGAGTAGAAGTGGGCTGATTTAGAGCACATACTTATGCTAATGGCATACAGGAATTTTGTATATATTTTGTGTAAAATGAACTTGAAAACCTGGATTTTTTTTCTTCTTTCTTTTTTCTTTTTGTTCTGGTTTATTTGCAAGAATGAGAACATGCATTTCAAACAATCAAATGTTTTATAAACTTAGCAACATAGAATGCAATGGCAGTTTTCAAACTAGAAAGCATAGCTTAACATGAATTGGTAGCCATGATTTACATGTATGTTGACTTCTATGAAACCCAGAGATACACAGTTGTCCTGTATGCTTCACTGACTTAAAGAGTGCTTATAGTTCCTATGAATAAAAAGTCACACAACATTTCCCTAGATCCAATGTCCTAACGCCCAAAAGTCGCCTGACACATGCCTCTCAAGACAGCTTAACAGGGTAACCCCAGGAGACCCAGCAGCTTGGCACTTGGATTTGGATTGCAGATGCAGTCACATTGACAACTATGACTACCCATCACAACTAACTATGTCATGCTGTGAAATAGCAAATTATTCTTATTTATCTAAAGTGGGGTATCCTCTAAACAACATTTTCATTGCCTTTACCCTATAATCACATTTTCTTGGCAATTCCCATTCTACTTTCTAAATCTACTCTAGAATTTGGTTCTACATTTCCTTTTTTATAGGTTTTGTATGCTTTTCAATGTAATTATTCAGTTCCATCCTGATTGCAGTTCCTCTTTTTAGACTAATCCATCTCACCACCCAAGCCCCATCAACTTCTCTGAGATGGTGGAGCATCCCCTGGGTATTCCCAACTCTAAGACATGAAGATTCCTCAGGGATCGGCACATTA
Organism: Apodemus sylvaticus; assembly: GCF_947179515.1. Classification (NCBI taxonomy): domain Eukaryota; kingdom Metazoa; phylum Chordata; class Mammalia; order Rodentia; family Muridae; genus Apodemus; species Apodemus sylvaticus. Next base: position 60,947,262 of record NC_067491.1, on the reverse strand, counting down.
ATGAAAGTCTTGGTTTTTCTACTGAGAAATTATCAAGACAAATATCTCTGCTATTTTTTTTGTTTGCTTGGGGGTTTTGGTTCCTTTTCAAGACAGGGTTTCTCTGTGTAGTCCTAGCTGTCCTGGAACTCACTCTGTAGACCAAGCTGGTCTCGAACTCAGAAATCTGCCTACTTCTGCCTCCCAAGTGCTGGGATTACAGGCATGTGCCACCATGCCCAGCTATCTCTGCTATTTCTACAAAAAAGAAGAATTAGTCTTTTAAACAGAATCTTCTACAGGCCACTTATCATATACATAGACATTGAACTATATTGATATCTAAGCACTGAAATATGCACTATGTCTTATAGGTTATTGAATGGAAAAATAATATAGTATTACTAGTTTGAGAGCTTTTCAGGCATCTATTGGTGAATTTAAAATACAAAGAAAGGCACATTACCTGCCAGGGGGATAACAGAGTCCTATCAATATTTGCCTGTGGTTGAACTTGTATTTGATTGAGATTCTTCTCATGGAGACTGTGGGCCACTGCATACACAGCATTGTACACATTGTAACTCTCTTCAGTCATGACCATTTCAAAAAGACTCCTTGGCAACAATCCCAAAGAGGCATTGGGCAGACAGTTTTCAATGATTTTATGTTCAGAATGCAATCTTGAGCAATTGAAAAAAATCATCCACAAGATATGAAGAAAGGTATCTTCTGGGTACTTAACAGGATTGGCTTCCTGTATAAATTTTATGAAACCAACAATCTCCCCATGATGGGGTGAAAAAGTGAGAGCCCCATGGGATAAATGTGACAGTGTATATGGATGAATACTTGGGCTAATCCATTTTTTATTCATAACCCAGATTTTATTCATTGTGTACTTTCTATGGATATTTACTATTATAGTTAATAGGAAATTATTGTGTTCATAAATTACAATCACATCTGCAGATGACTCTAGAGTACGCATCTGATCATATCTTAGAAAATAATATATTGATTCTCCCACATACGATACTGTTTCCACAAAAGCTATGCAGGCTTTGTTCTTTTCCATCTCCATTCTAAAATCTGAGAGAAACTGAGAACCTTTGTGGTCATCTGTGATGAGCAGTCCCACCCAGGTCCAGCTGAAATGAAGCATCAAAGAGGCAATACCACAGAACAGAGCTGTGTCTTTGGGGGCTACCTGGTACACAGATGTAAACTGATTTGTGTCAACCTTTGCATGATCAAAAGGCCCAACAGTAAGCTGAAAGGAAATCAGTATTTTAAAAATGAGAACAATAAATGCCATTTAAATAGTCTTAGTCTTAAAAACCCGATTTAAGTTATAAAGTTGATACTCTGCTCAATAGTTATTAATGTCACATCTCAACTCCTGAGTGTTTCCAGAAAAATTATTGAAAACTATTAAAGTTTTAAATTGCCTTGTGTACTGTTCACCCTCCTTACTCTACATCAAAGTAAAAAAAAATAACAGACTGTGAACGTACTTGTCTTTCTATTTGCTCTTTAATGCCAATTAATCAAAATCTCTCCTTTTCATTTTGCAAACAGCTAATTCTGAGAAAAGAAAGCTGGCTTCCCACTACTCACATCATGTGCACTCACCTGAGGAAATTTGTAAAGACCTAACAATGTCCCAATGATTTCAGATGATTTCCATGATATTCCAGTAAGTGTAGCAGCCGATTTCCACTTTTTTCTACAATTGTAATTAGGGATAAATATGCTCAAACCTGTGAGCCAATAGAATACACTCTTCAGAATGTTCCTTTCAGTATCTGGGAGATCATATATCTCAAGTCCCAGAGACGTGTTTGGTAAAACATGAGGGTTCAAGTTGATTTCATTGATGGCAAATAACATGGCCAAAACAAGTTGGTAGTTTCGTATATCCATCCTGCATAGAAGTATCACAGCATTCATATTAGGAACTCATAACTATTATACCTATAACTTTAGAGCAATGACTTTTATATTCTGAAAGCTTGTGTTTGCTTAGAACACACAATCCTTCAACAAATTCTTCATTTCAAATGATATGCTGAAGAGCAAAACTTATTAATTATATATCCAAGAGAGTTTGCTTTCTCTGACTTCCAGATGTGGAAATATAACATAATTCCGTCGTAGAATGAAATATATTTCTTTACAAATTATCCACTCTTCTTATCTTCCAGTATGCCAAACTATGAAAAATAGTTTATTTTTCATGAAGCCACCAGATTCATGTGATATACTATTATGAAAGAGCTCACTTTGTGAATTCAGTCTATCTGTGGCAAGATTTGGCTTTTGAAAAACCTGTTCATTTTTGGTTTACCCTGGAAAATAGATGGATGCAACCTTCTCTGTGTGGGCCAGAGATTATTAACTTTTGCAAGATGGAATGGCTAGAAAGGGAATCATATTGTGTAAACCCTCAGAGCCACTAGGTACCTCATTTGCATGGAAAATTAGGTTTTGTGCTGTGTGATCACAAGTCTTATGTCCTTATGTGGAAAATATGGCAAGTATCCAATTCAGGAATGTAGTAGGGAGTTAGGAGATGCCTACAATCTCTGGTGGGTGCCTGGGTACCAGAGTGCCAGGGTCTCAGACATACTCAAGCTTACTAGGTTTCTGGCTTTTTCTTCTATCCCAGACTCATCTCCTTAAGAAAACTAGGAGCTGGGTGGCAGTGGCACATGCCTGTAATCCCAGCACTCTGGGAGGCAGAGGCAGGCAGATTTCTGAGTTCGTGGCCAGCCTGGTCTACAGGGTGAGTTCCAGGACAGCCAAGGAACTCTGTCTCAGGGAACAGAGAAACCCGGTCTCAAAAAAAAACCAAATTAAAAAAAAAAAAAGAAAGAAAGAAAGAAAGAAAGAAAGAAAGAAAGAAAGAAAGAAAGAAAGAAAGTAAGATGGAAAGAAAGAAAGAAAGAAAGAAAGAAAGAAAGAAAGAAAGAAAGAAAGAAAGAAAGAAAGAAAGAAAAAAAGAAAGAAAGAAAACCAGGAAAAGTATCAAGATTGGTGGCAAGTTTCTATGTTGGCGCACATTGTGTGATGTTTTGTCACTATTATTGGATTGCTGAATTCTAATCTTTCAGGGAGTAAAGCACTGGCTTAGTTGTCAGTTCTTGGTTTTGCTATTTCTACAGACCATCACTGGCTTGATATTTTGTGAACATACATCCTTCCTCACTTGCCGTTTGGATGTAAGATATATCTGACTACCAATAGCTGGGAAGAAAGTGAATAGCAAAACTTCCAGGAGATATAGGGATACTTCAAAGCAGAAATCAAAGGGGGAGTCTTGCTAGCAGGACACTGTGGTTTCTGGATGGACCAGAAGATGAGCAGAAAAGTAAAGTGGACCACATCCAGGACATAGTGGCAGGTATTACAGTGGAGAGTTTCAAAGTTTTCTGGTAATTTGCCCACCTAAAACTCCTATGCCTTAAAATATTGAAAAGCATCTGTCATTATCTATACCACTGGTGGATGCATGAGTCTACTACATACAACCTTATTAAACATGCAGAAGCAGGCCTATCTGTAAATTACAAATGAGTCTGTCTATATCTTGCTTCCAGACAACCCTGGATATACATTAACCCTATCTCAAAGAAAATGAAAAAGTAGAAAAATTCCACTGTGAAGTCACAAATATTGTTAAAAGTACCTAAGTAATCGCTTCTTGACCTTTTGGCTAATTTAGATGCTCTCCACTAAATAATTCTAAAATACAGGAGAAAGAAAGGAGTCAACATAGTAGGACTTCACTGCTAAAGAGGACAGTCAGGTCTGAAGGTCAGAATAACATTTGAACGCCTAGCCTCAAGTGATTCGGTGATTTCTGCTTTTCCTCACTGATGCGCACTCATAGAAGCCCACATAAGCTCTGAAGCTGCAACATTGACAGGATATATTCCCTGCACACAAACAACATCTACTTTCACTTCTGGTTTCTATCCCAGAGCTGAACCTGTGCACCAGCTCTCTATACCAAAATACTGCCAATAGAGAGTTAGTCTCCAAGTAGTGATGACAAACCTATGAGCAGTTATAAGACTACCAATCTGCTCTGAGGGACCTGACCAGAGTCCTCAGATCACAGGAATCAAGGAGAAGTGTGAGATAGAATCGCTTGGGTTTCAGTCTCTGCCCAGAGTTAACCATGGGCCACAGAGAGAATTCCTCCCAGAGAGAACTGATATCAAAGGAGTGCTGACACGCAGACTTGCAGAAGGGACAAGCCACAATCAGGGACAAGAAGACCAACTAACACCAGAGATAACTAGATGGCAAGAGCCAAGGGGAAGAACATAAACAACAGAAACCAAGGCTACTTGTCATCAGCATAACCCACATCTCCCACCACAGCAAGCCCTGGATACACCAACAAACCAGAAATCAAGGCTCTCATTTAAAATCAAAACTCATGATAATGATAGAGGACTGTAAGTACATAAATAACTCCCTTAAAGAAATACAGGAAAATGCAGGAAAACAGGTAGAAAGTGTTAAAGAGGAAACACAAAAATACCTTAAAGAATTATAGGAAAACACAACCAAATAGGTTAAGGAACTGAACAAAACCATCCATGATTAAAAATGGAAATAGAAACAACAAAGGAAACAAAAGGAGACAACACTGAAGATAGAAAAACTAGGAGAGAAATCAGGACTCATAGATGCAAGCACCTCCAACAGAATACAAAAGATAGAAGAGAGAATCTAAGGTGCAGAAGACACCATAGAAAATATTGACACAACAATCAAAGAAACCACAAAATGAAAAAAGTTCCTAACTCAAAACATCCTGGGAATCCAAGACACAATGAAAAGACAAAACCTAAGGATAATAGGTATAGAATAGAACAAAGATTCCCGACAGAGAGGGCAAGTAAATATCTTCAATAAAATTATAGAACAAAACTTCCATAACCTAAAGAAAGAGATGCCCATGAATATATAAGAAGCCTACAGAACTCCAAACAGACTGAACCAGAACAGAAATTCCTCCCATTACATAATAGTCAAAACACAAAATGCACAAAACAAATAAAGAATATTAATAGCGGTAAGTTTAAAAGGTCAGGTAACATATAAAGGCAGACCTATCAGGATTACACCAGACTTCTAAACAGAAACTATGAGAGCTAGAAGATCCTCAGCAGATATCATACAAACCCTAAGAGAAGACAAATGCCAGCCCAGGCTACTATCTTTCTACAAATTCAGCCCTGCAAAGGGTAACAAATGGAAAATTCCAACAGGAGGAGGGAAACTACACCCTAGAAACAGAAGAAAGTAATCTTCTTTCAAGGAACCCCAAAGAAGATACCCAAAAGAAAAGAACATAATTTCATCTCTAACAACAAAAATAACAGGAAACAACAATCACTATTTCCTAACATCTCTTAATATCAATAGGCTCAATTTCCCAATAAAAAGATATAGACTAACAGACTGGATATGTGAACAGGATACAGCATTTTGCTGCATACAGAAAGCATAGCTCACAGACAAAAACAGAAACTACCTCAGGGTAAAGGGCTGGAAAACAATTTTCAAAGCAAATGATCTCAGGAAGGAAGCTGGAGTAGCGATTTCAATATTGAATAAAATCTACTTACAACCAAAAGTTTTTAAAAAAGATAAGGAAGGACACTTCATACTCAACATATGAAAAATATTCCAAGGAGAGCTCTCAATTCTGAACATCTGTGCTACAAGTGCAAGGGCACCCACATTCATAATAGAAATTTTATTAAAGTTCAAAGCACACAATGAACCTCACAGTAACAGTGGGGCACTTTAATATTTCAATCTAACCAATGGTCAGATCATGGATACAGAAACTAAAGAGAGAGACACAGTGAAACTAACAGAATTTATGAAACAAATGGATTTAACTGCTAATTACAGATGATTTAACCCTAAAGCAAAATAATAAACCTTCTTCTCACCATGGTACCTTCACAAATTATCTACCATAAAATTTGGACACAAAATAAACATCAACAGATCCAAGAATTTTGAGTTAATCCCATGTATTCTATCAGACCACCACAGAATGAGGCTGATCTTTGATAACTACAAAAACAGGAAGCCCATGTACACATGGAAGTTGAACATCTATCTCCTCAATGTTAACTTGGTCAGGAAAGAAATAAAGAAGGAAATGAAAGACTTTTAGAATTCAATGAAGATGAAAGACACAACATACCCAAACTTATGGGGCACAGTGAAAGCAGTGCTAAGAGGAAAGCTCATAGCTCTGAGTGCCTCCAAAAAGTAACTAGAGGGAGCATACACTAGCAGTTTAACAGCATACCTGAAAGCTCTCTTACAGAAATAAGCAAATACACCAAAGAGGAGTAGACAGCTGGAAATAATCAAACTTGAGGATGAAATCAACCAAGTAGAAACAAAAAGAACTATATAAAGAATCAGCAAAAGCAGATGCTGTTTCTTTATCAACAAGATAGTGGAAATACTTAGCCAAACTAGTTAGACAACACAGAGACAGTATCCAAATTAACAATGTCATAAATGAAAAGGGAGACATAGCAACAGAGATGGAGGAAATTTAAAGAAATTATCAGGTCCTAATACCATAGACTATACTCAACAAAACTGGAAGTCCCTTTCTCAGAGGAACCATAGCACCCTCACTTAAGTCCTCCTTCTTCTTGAGCTTCCTGTTCTGGGTGAATTGTAAATTGTTTATTTTGATCTTTTGGACTAGCATCTGCTTATTAGTGAGTGCATACCATGTGCATTCATTTGTGACTAGGTTACCTCACTCAGGATGACACTTCCAGTTCCATCCATTTGCCTAAGAATTTCATGAATTCATTGTTTTTAATAGCTGAATAGTATTCCATTGTGTATATATACCACAGTTTCTGTATCCATAATACTCACAGGAACAATAAGGGAGGCAATGTGTGGAGCAGAGTCTGAAGTAAAGGCCACACAGTGACTGCCCTACGTGGAGATTCATCCTATAAACAGTCAACAAACCCTGATACTACGACAAGAAGCATGTACCAAAAGGAGCATGCCATGGCTGTCTCCAGAGGGGCCCTGCAGAGCCTTACAAATACAGAGGCAGAAACTAGCAACCAATTATTAGACTGGGCTTGTGGTCCCCAACGGAGGATATGGAGGGTGGTCCGGAGGACTGAAGGAGTATATAGCCCCTTGGGAAGAACAATGACTTCAGACACCCAGACACCCCAAGACTCCCAGGGACTGAACTATCAACAAAGGGGTACACATGGTTCCAGCCAAAAATGTGTCAGAGGAAGGCCTTGTTAGGCATCAGTGAGAGGAGTGGTCTTTGGTCATATAAAGGCTCAATAGAGGCCCCCAACAAAGGGAAACGAACAGGGGGAATGTGGGGGGGGAAAGGTGGGACTGTGTTGGGTAGAGGGGCATATATGTGGAGGCAGGGGGTGGGAGGAGGTGTAGGGAATCTTTGGGGAGGGGGGCTTTTGGGAGTTGGTAAATTGGGAAAGGTTTTACCATTGGCAATCTAAATGAAGAAGATACTCAATAAAAAAATAGTAAAAATAAATTAATAAATAAATGCACAGGGCCAGAACATTTGAGGGTAGATTTCTATCAGAATCAAAGACGTCTTAATGCCAATAAACCCAAACTCTTTCACAAAATAAAAACAGAAGGAACACTACCCAATACATTTTACAAAGCCTCATTTATGCTTTGTAAAGCCTCATTTATAGTAAACCACACAAATACCCAACAAAGAAAGAGAATTTCAGAACAGTTAACAATTTCCCTTATGAATATTGCTATAAAAATATTCAATAGAATTCTAGCAAAATAAATCCAAGAACACATCAAAATGATTATTCACCATGATCAATTGTGCTTCATCTCAGGGTTGCAGAGATGGTTCAATATATGGAAATCCATCAACTTAATCCATTATATAAACAATGTCAAACAAAGAAAAACCCACATGATCTTCTCATTGGATCCTGAAAAACTTTTGACAAAATAAAACACCCCCTCATGCTAAAAGTATAGGAGAGATCCGGAATTCAATTCCATACCTAAAAATAATTAAAGAACTATAAAGCAAACCAGCAGAGTTAGAGAACAGGAGTAACCAAAGAGGGATAGAGGAGCAGGAGGGCAAAAAGGAGGGGCATGAACAGGTAATAGAAGAGACAGGGGAGAAGACAGAAAATAAAACAGAAACAAGTAGCAGTGGAGAAGTCAAAATTGGGGCAACCAGAAGACAGTCCCAGACTCCAGAAAAGTGAGAGGCTCCCAGGATGCAATGGGGATGGCTTTAGTAGTAATATCCAAGAAAGAGATACAAAACCTCTACACACAACCTCCAGTGGATAGTCATGACCCCCAGTTGAATCATGATGCCACCCATGTAATTCAAAACTTTAAACCCAGAAATATTCCTGTCCAAAGGAAAGAGAGAGACAAAAATGGAAGAGAGACAGAAGTAAAAGCCATCTAGAGGCTACCACGAGAGGAATTCATCCTACCTGTAGAAGCAAACACCCACAATATTGTTGATGTCAAAGGCTTGCTGGAAGGAGCCTGGTATGACTATTCTCTGAGAGGTTATGCCAGCAACTGATTATTACTCATGGAGAAACTAACAGGCAACTACTGGACTGAACGCAGTGACCCCAATAGAAGAGAAGGGGAAGAACTGTAGGAGCTGAAGGGGATTGCAACCCCATATGAAGAGCAACATCAAGTAACTGGACCATTCAGGCCTCCCAGGGACTAAACAAGCAACCAAAGATTGTACATGAACCAAGACATGATTCCAGATACATATGGAGAAGAGGATGGCTTTCTCTGACATCAAGGGAGGGGAAGGAGGCATGATTCTCTGTGTAAAGGGATGCTAGACTGGTGAGGCAGTACGGGGTGAGTGGGTGGAGGAGCACACTCATAGAGGTAAAGAGTAGGGGGGTGAGGGGCAATGTGATTGGGAGCTTTGTGGAAGTGGAACTGGGAAGGGAATTCTCATTATAAATATAAACAAAAAATGATAAATAAAGTATTTGTATAAGAAAAAAGAAGACAGCATAGATAAAATAGATATATCATTCAAATAAAATGTTAAATTTTAAAAAATTCCAGACCCAAAACATCCAGAAAAATCTTGGACAATATAAAAAACAAAGTTTACACACATAGTAATAGGAGAAGTAGAGAATCCCCATGTCAGAAATCCAGGATATTTTAACAAAGCCTTAGAATAAAAATGACATATCCTATAGAAAGAGTTGCCTATAATATGCAAGAAGCTTACAAATTACCAAAAAGACAAGCTAAGTAAACATTCCTGCTACATAATAATCAAAACACTAAGTACACAAAAGAAAAGAAAAGAAGAAATACAAAAAAGGATTAAAACTAAAAGAGAAAATGGAAAGTAATATATAAAGGCATACCAAATAGAATTACATCAGAATTCTTAAGAGACACTCTAAAAGCCATGTGGGCCCAGGCAGATTTCATATAGACTCCAAGAGACCACAGATATCCATGGATAGTATTTTACCCAGTGAAACCTTCCCTAACAATAGATGAAGAAAACGAGATAGACCATGAGAAAGACAAAGTACAGAATGTACTTGTAGAAAAATTCAAACTAAAGGATGTCAAATGTAGCCCTGAAAATTCAGGCAATAAATAATCTCATACCAGCATAACAAAAGCAGCAAAGCAAACATACACTCCATCCTACAACCAACATCAATACCTAAAATAAAATAACAAGAGTTAATAATCATTAATCATTGTCTCTCATTACCAATGGACATAATTCCCTGAAAAACGACACAACCAAATAAAATGACTACAAAATCAAGATGTTACTTTGCTGCATAATACAAACACTACTCAACATCAAAGACAAAAAAAAAATTATCTCAGAATTAAGGCCTGGAAGGGGTTTCCAAACCAATATCCAAGAAGATCAGTAAGGTCACGTCTAACAAGATAGACTTCCAGCTAAAATTGCCAAAAGGGGATGGGGAATTGGACTTCATACTTACCAAGGAAACATCAACCAATAGTATACTTCAATTCTCAACAACTATGCCTCAAATTCAAGGGCACCAATATTTGAAAAGAAACATTACTAAAGCTCAAATCCCATCATCCTTCACACCCTTGTAGTGCAAGATTTCAATATTACACTCTCACCAATAGTCTGGACATACCAGACAAAAACTAAACATAGAAATTGTAGATGTAATAGACAATATGAACCAAATGGACATAGCAGATAACTAAAAAGTATTTTGCCCAAACACAAAAGAAAATACTTTCTTCTGAGCACCTCCTCTAACACTCTTAGAAAATTACCACATAATTATTCACAAAGTATATTTAAACTCATAAAAACATTGAAATAAGCCTTTATATTTGATCAGGAAAATACTAATTAACAGGCTATCAACAATGACATCACTTGCAAACTATCATCAATGACAGAACAACAAATAGCATAGTAACTCATGGACACTGAAGATATCTCTTCAGAATAACTACTGGATCAAGGTATAAATAAAGGAAGAAATTAAAAACTTTGTTGCTATTCAATGAAAATGAATACAGATCATAATCAAAGTTGTGGACTCAATGACTTTGTGCTAATAGGAAATGTTAAAGCAGTATGTACTTTCATAAAGAAATTGGAGAGATCTTCTACATTCAACTTAACAGCACACCAGAATATTCTACAATAAAAAGAAGCAAACACAGGCAAGATAATTGCATGGTAGGAAACAGTCAAACACATGGCTGAAATTATTACAACTGAAACAGAAAGAACAAAACAATCAGTTAAACAAGAGTTGATTCTCTAAAACAAACAGGATGAAAAAAGGTTTATCCAAACTGCCTAAGAGACACGAAAGCTGTACCCAAATTAACAAATTCAGAAAGAAAAAGAGGCAAACATCCAAAGATAACGAAGAAATTCAAATAATCATTAGTTCCTCCTTTAAAGATCCTTCTTCCACATAATTGGTGAAAGAAAGGGACAGTTTTCTTCATAAATACTACTTACCACAGTTAAATGAAAATCAGATAAGCAGTGCAAATTGTCCTGTAGCCCCAAAGGATATAGAAGAAGTCATTAAAATCATTCAGTTAAAGCAAAGCAACAACAACAACAAAAAAAAAAAAAACTGAAGGTCAGATGGTTTTAGAGGAGAATTCAACAAGACTCTCAAAGAAAGACTAATGCTAATCTTCCTAGAAATATATTCAAAAGGAACATTGCCCAATTCATTTTATGATGCCACTGACACTCTAATGATCAAACACCACAGAGTATAAGAAAGCCTGTTGTAGAAAAATTTCTTTCCGAAATTAGGTGAAACTACTCAATAAAAGACTTGCAAAGAACTGAAAGGGCATTGACAACATCATCTACTATGATCAACCGGGTCTCATCTCTGAGATGAAGAAATGGTTAAATATATACAAATCTTTCAATGTAATCCACAGTATGAAAAACCTGAAAAAAGTGCATAATCATGTCATTAAATGCTGAAATAGCATTTGAAAACATGGAGAAACCTTTAAAGATAAATAGTTTTCTACTGATCTGTGGTATAAGGGACATACACTTAAGAAAGCCAGTTTACACCAAGCCTAAATCCAAGAAAGCAATTCTTCAAACATCAGGAAGAAGACAAAGCTGTCCACTATCTCCAGAACTATTTAATATAGTACTTGAAGTTGTAGATTGAACAATAAAACAGAAGAGGAGTTTATGGGAATTCAAATTGAAAAGGAAGCTATCAAAATATCACTATTCACAGATGATATGATAATATAAATAAGTGAGTCCAAAGTCACATATACTAAACTAACCAAATATTATCAATAACCATCATATATGGAATCAATAAGGAGACCAAGGAAGAAATTGCTAGTGAACCACTCTATACAACAGCCACAAATTATATAAAAATCTTGTGGTAACAAACATCAAGCAAGTTAAAAACATGTATAATAAAAATGTTCAGTCATCGAAAATAAATTGAAGATGTCAGAAGACAGAAAGATCTCAAGAGCTGATGCAATAGTAGGATCAACATAATGAAAATGGCCTTCTAATCAAAAGAAATCTCCTGTTTCAACTTAATCATTATCAAAATTACAACAGAATACTTTTCAAAACTTAAAAGAATATGTAACTTCATACGTAGAAATAAAATCCCACTGTAGATAAAGCAATTATGTACAATAAAGAAAATCCCAAGGTATTACTTTCCCTGATTTCAAACTGTACTACACAGCAATAGTAATAAAACCATCATTATTTTAGCTTAAAACAAACAGGCTTATTAATAGAATTAAACGAAAAAACCCTTATTGGAATCGATACACCTATGGACAATTGATCTCAGATAAAAATCCAAAAATTATACAATTGTAAATAAGAAAGTATTTTCCATGAATTGTTGGGGTCTCACTAGATGTCAATGATTATAGAATGCAATTAGTTGCACATCCAGGTTTTGCACAAACCTAAATTCCAAATAGATCAAAGATATTAACATTAGACCAGAAATACTGAATCTAATCCTAGAGAAATTAGGGCAAACCGTTGCACGCATTGAAGAGGAAAGACTTTCTGAACAGAACACCAATCATGCAGTTGCTGTACATTATCACAGCTAATAAAATGATAATAAAAAAGGTTTGGTAAGGCCAAGGAAAGACCAGTTCTTCAAAACAGCAGTCTTCAGAATGCAGAAAGATTTTCACCAATTCCACTTCTTGCAGATAGCTATTATCCATAATATTTAGAGTACTCAAGAGACTAGAAAACAACAAATCAAATATTTCAATTAAAATGCAGTACAGATCTAAACAGAATTTTCAACAGAAAAATCTTAAGTGTCTGGGAAACATTTAAATAAATGTTCAAAATTCAACAGAAAAATGTAAATCAAAATGATTCTGTGATTTCATCTTACACATGTCTGCTTGGCTAAGATCAGAAACAAAAGTGACAGTTGACGCTGGTGAGGACCTCAAGGAAAGGATGTGCTTGCTCCTCCATTCATGGCAAACTTCTACAGTGACCTTGTCCATCAGCAACTCAATAGCCAGCCATAACTCTTCTGAGCATACATCAAAATATTCTACAGTTGTGCCCAAGGACATTTGCTCAACCATGTTCTTTGCAACTTACTGCATAACAGCCAGAAACCAGAAGCAATCTAGATATCCCTCAGTCAAAGAATAGACAAAAATGTGTTAAGTTTACATACTGCCATAGTACACAACTCTTTAATAGAGCATCATGGAATTTGGAAGTAGATTTATCCAGAGCAAGCTTATCCAGACCCAGGAAGATGAACATGGCATGTTCTCACTGACAAGTGGATTAGTTCTGAGGTACAGATTTGGAGAGAGCAAGTAAGAAATAGGGATTAAGGGACAATGCAAGAATAGCCCCAATGTAACAAATATTAGTGTCATGTGTGTATAAAGAACTTGTTCTTTGCCAGGCGGTGGTTACACACACATGTAATCCCAGCACTCTGGGAGACAGAGGCAGGCAGATTTCTGAGTTCGATGCCAGCCTGGTCTACTGAGTGAGTTCCAGGACAGCCAGGGCTATACAGAGAAGCCCTGTCTCCAAAAAACAAAAACAACAAACAAAAAATAAAAACAAAACAAAAAAAAACAAAAGAACTTGTTCTTTTGTTTATTACTATGTACTTTCACTTCCACAGTACTATTGTCATGTTATTTTGTTAATTTAAATCACCTTACACCAAAAATACTACGGTTTAATGATTAGTATGTTTTGGGTAATTTGAAATCCACCAAAATCCTTGTAACTGAAGGCATCACTAGCAATATTTTTGGTGAAAAAGTTATAGTTTTATAAACACCGGTATATAAAATGGATCAAACATGCAGACTTCATTTTATTGGGAAACACTTCAGCTTGGGGTTTTCATGCTTGCCTGCTGTTTTTGATTCCAAAATATTTTTTGATTAAAAAAATACTTTCCACTAAACTATTGCAAAATGGATTAATAATAAAAAATCAGAAAATGGGTTCAATTACACACACGTAAATTGAAACTCCAGTGTTAAGGCTCATAATTCTAGCCACTCTAAAGCACATGAACATTGTGTTCATTGTGACCCTGACACTTGCACTTGTGCACATAGAAACGGAAAGGAAGAATGTCAGAAAGATCTTTTTTCAAAATGACTGTGCACCGCATCACTCTATTATAAAAGATTTAATCAGAAGCATGAATGAAATTTAATAGATCTTACTCTATATTTACTTTATATGAATACTTTATATTCAGATACCCTTTCTTGCAGAAAACTAGATAATTTTAAATTACATTAAATAAGGCGAATATAAATATATTTAATATATTTATACTTTATACATATATTTATCATACATGAAAAAAGAAATCACTTCCCAAATTCTGTTGTCTTATTTCATATCCTGTTAAATCATCTGACAAGTCATTTTCCACTTGCTAGTATTTGATGAGCTGTTCTACTGCAAATGTGCTTTTGCAGTGAGATTGCTCCCACTACACTGTCTGGACAGACATGGGGCATAGTGCAAAGTGGTTCCTGACGTGGTGCAACTGCACAACAGTGTAAAAGATTTATCAAATGCATCCATGGTTCTTGCAAAGTTAAAAAAGATATATACCTGGGGCATTTAGAGAGCCACATGAAATATTTCAGCTAGTTGTGAATTTTTGGATCACTCTGATCATCTTTAATATTAAAATTTATTTCAAAATATGAAAAGATGTCTTCTTCACCTAATGATGTTTTATTTCTGAATCATTTCCCTTCTACACTGCCTTGACCTAACAATTTATCACCATACCAATTTGCTAGCAAAGTGTTAGCAATGTTTCTACTTAGACTTAATCCACTTAGACATTCAGCAATTTTCCAGCAACTAACCAGAAGCAGGACATTCATTGCACAGTTTTCCTTCCCCAGGTTGAATTCAGAGTTGAGTGTGTACTTTGTTTCTCTATTTCAGTTCTTTAGTTTATATATACCCTGATAGAAATTTCAGCATGGTACAATATACACTTTATTTCCTTGAAAAATTATTGTACATTGCTATTTATGTCTGAGATTACCAAGGAAGTTGAAGCAAACTTTATCTAGATCTGCTGTTCCTGCAGATATTAGACTGTCTAGGAAAGAGCCTTCAGTGACATAATCTCAGAATATTCCTGTATGAATAAATTCATGAAATCAAGTATTGCATAGTGGAAATTTATAAATTAAATAGGTTGTAATGGATAAAAATCTGAAATCATATAAATTAAAAAACATTAGCTTTCAATACTCTGCAAAATGTTAAGGATAGAAAATAAAAGTGAAGAGAGATAAATTTCTAATTCTGCCATCACTGCATTCAAATCTGTGTCAGCTGACACAAACAACACTGATCACTCTAGAACCTGAGGAGGTATTACAATGTCACAGATTTCAAAGGTATTACCTGCTCTAATACAATCACAAATAAAACTCCGCGATTCTCTGAAGTGTTGTGTTAGGCTACTGCCAACATCTCTTGTAGTACAGGACTGGCATGAAATGTGCTCACAGTCTGAGGAATTACAGACAGCATGGTGAAAGGTGGTCAAACTGCAATGACCAAATATGAAACACAAAACTCTGTAATGACATATTTCTCTTCTCACTTGAGAGGACATAAGGAGTCATCAAGAAAATAAAATTAAACAGAGGATCTTGGAATGGAATATATGAAGGAAACCTCATGAGGAGAAATTTTTGGAATAAGGTTCAAATCCACACTTAAAGTAGGACAAACGAATATTTAAAAATGAGTTGATACAAATCACTTACCATAAATCATTAGATGTGCCCAAAGGTAATGTTTTCCAATCAATTTTTAAACTTGAAGCAGAGTCACCTATGAGAGGAAAAAATGCACCAATGACCACAGACCCATCATGTTGCAGTACATGTTCTGATTCTGTTAGTCCAAAAGGGGCTGCAATGATCCAGATGGGTGTTCGCATCTGTAAAAACCAGAAGATAAAAAGCCAAGAGAAGAGCATATTAAGAGATGTTTCTGCCAAGATCTAAGTCGTGGGATGGTACAACCTATGGTGTGTTACATATATATATATGTAACACATATATATATTCAGTGCCCATATGTGTTTGCATGTGTGCCCTGTGTGTGTGTGAGTGTGTGTGTGTTTGCACTGTTGTTGTTGACATGATGACAGAATATTTCACTCTAATCAAGCAGAGATATGTGCAAGGATACTTCCATTCACCCTGTGAGAATTCTATGGCACTTTATCCTTCAGGCTATCCATATGAGTCACCTCACTCAATGACAAACAGGTTACAGCATCAAAGGACATGCTTTCATTTCCACTAGGAATCACAATAATTACTCCAAGACTGAAACACCCCAGTGTTGCTTTCTGCCTCTGTGTTTATGGCCTAAAATGTTTACCAAGAAAGAATTTATTCGAGAGCCTTTCATGATAATGCCCACATATCACATCAAAGGAAATCATTGTTGGAAAAATATAAATACACATTAAAGACCCATACCAAGAACTGATGAACTTAATTAAAGGTGCACCACGCTCCAAAAAACTTAATAGTATTGGTCTTAAGTTCACTTTTTACTCTCATATGGTTCTTAGGGTTCTGAACAATTCTATCTTTCATACATGCATGTCTATATACCAATACTTGGCCAGTTTATTCCTGCATACCCTTTGTGTCACATTTGTGTCACATTGTTGTGTAACCTACTACCAAGGTGAAGTTATTACTTCAGATGCATAACTTAATTTCAAGGTAGAAATCAGGTTAATAATTTGTTCTTTATCCATCCTGGAACAATGAATATATATATATATAATTCATTGCCCTCTTAACAACTCATTCCTTTTTTTCTTTTTTTTGACATGAGGGTATTAGAGAAATTCCCCCCATTTCTCCAAAGAACATATCATATGCTGAGGGGGTCTCTATGTTTCTTTCATGGAGTCACTCAACAAATGTATCATAAGCAGGGACTATTTTCAATCAATAAAACAATTTAAGGCACAATAAATACATTGTTCTGTAGTGTAGACGTGCTTGCATTTTCCTGTTAGTTTGATTGCCATGAAGGTTGTACAACATAATAACTAAAAGAATGTATAGGCACGTGTAGGTGAATGATACAGGTAAGCAAAAACTTCTGTAAATTAAAAAAAAAAACCCTATCCCACCCTCCCTCCCCCTGCATCTATGAGGATTCTCCCCCACTCACCACTCATTCCTGCCTCTATGCCCTACCATTCTCCTATACTGGGGCATCAAACCTTCATAGGACCAAGTTCCTCCCTTCCCACTGTTGCCAGATAATCCCATCCTCTGCTACCAATATAGCTGGAGCCATGGTCCCTCTATGTGTATTCTTTGGTTGGTGGTTCAATTCCTCAGAGCTCTGGGGGGGTCTGGTTTGTGGATATTGTTGTACTTCCGATGGGGTTGCAAACCTCATCATCTTATTCATCCTTCCCCTAACTCCTCTACTGGGGTCCCCATATTAAATCTGATGGTTGGCTGCAAGCATCCATGCCTGTATCAGTAAGGGTCTGGCAGAGCCTCTCAGGAGATAGCCTTATCAGGCTCCCATCAGCAAGTACTTGTTGGCATCAACAATAGAAAATGAGTTTGGTGGCTGCATATGGGATGGATTCCATGGTGGGGCAGTCTATGGATGGCCTCTCCTTCAGTCTCTGTACCATTCTTTGTCCCTGTATTTCCTTTAGACAGGAGTAATTGTACATTAAAATTTTAAGAAGGGTGAGTGACCCCATCCCTCAACCAGGGGCTGTGCCTAACCTCTGGATATGGTCTCTATAGTTTCTCTCTCCATATTTTGTTAGATATTTCAGCTAAAGTCATCCCCATTGGGTCCTGGGAGCCTCTTGCTTTCCTTGCTCTGGGACTTCCTGTTGGCTACCCCCAGCTCCCATCTGCCATTGATACAGACCTCCGTTCAATTTCCTGACCCTCTTTACACATCCCCTGTCTCCTCCCACACCTGATCATGCTCCATCTTTTTTTCTCTCCTTCTTCTCTTCCTTCAAAGTCCCTCCCACCCTCTACCTCTTGTGATTATTTTGTTCTCTTTTCTAAATAGAAGTGAAGCATCCGCAGATTGATATTCCTTCTTCATGACCTTCCTGTTATCTGTAAGGCAAAGGACACTGTCAATAGGACAAAGCAACAACCTTCAGAATGGGAAAAGATCTTTACCAACCCTACATCTGATAAAAGGATAATATGTGCCACGGCTGCCTGTCATTTCTACTGGGGCAGACTCTTTCCAGGTCTGCTATAGTGAAAACACCATTTTCTGATACATTCTAGAGAATCAGCTGCACTCAGAGCATTTGAGAACCAGAACCACTCAGGGACTTTGGGTCTGCTATAGTGAAGACAACGTCTCCTGATACATCATAAAGAGCCCACTGCACTCAGGACATTTGGTCCCTCTGCAGGAGTGTGGAGAGGCCTGGGAGCATGGTGATGATCCTGGACCACAGAGCTACATCCACAAACACCACCACAGGAGAGCTGGTCTCCCAGGAGTGCCTACATACCAGTGTGCACAGAGAGAACAGGAATCCCAGGAGTACAGATACAGAGGCTTGCAGGACAGAGAAGCCACAGTCAGAGACAGCAAGACCAGCTAACACCAGAGATAACCAGATGGCAAAAGGCAAACACGAGAACATTACCAACAGAAACCAAGGCAACATGGTACCATCCAAATCTAGATCTCCCATAACAGCCAATCCTGGATACACCTAACACAACACAAAGGCAAGATCTAGATTGAAAATCACATCTCATGATGCTGACAGAGGACTTCAAGAAGGACATAAATAATTCCCTTAAAGAAATACAGGAGAACATGAGTCAACAAGAAGTCCTTTAAAAAGGAAACACAAAAATCCCTTAAAGAAATAAAAGCAAACATGGGTCAACAGGTAGAAGCCCTTAAAGAGGAATCACAAAAACTCCTTAAAGAATTATAGGAAAACACAAACAAGCGAAGGAACTGAACAAAACCATCCAGAGTCTAAATATGGAAGTATAAACAACAAAGAAATCACAAAGGGAGACAACTCTGGAGATAGAAAACATTGTAAAGAAATTAGGAGTCATAGATGCAAACATCAGCAACAGAATACAGGAGAAAGAAGAATCTCAGGGGCTGAAGATACCAGAGAAAGCATGGACTCAACAATCACAGAAAATGCAAAATACAAAAGGTTTGTAACTCAAATCATGCAGGAAATCCAGGACAGAATGAGAAGATTATATACCTAAGGATTATAGGTATACAAGAGAGAAAAGATTTACAATTTAAAGGGCCAGTAAATATCTTCAACAAAATTATAGAAGAAAACTTCCTTAACCTAAAGAGAGAGATGCCCATGAACATACAAGAAGCCTACAGAACTCCCAATACACTGGACCAAAACAGAAACCCCTCCCGTCACATAATTTAAACACCAAATGCACTAAACAAAGAAAAAATATTAAAAGCAGTAAGGGAAAAAGGTCAAGAAACATATAAAAGCAGACCTATCAGAATTTCACCAGACTTCTCACCAGAAACTATGAAAGCTAGAAGATCCTGGACAGATGTCATACAAATCCTAAGAGAACATAAATGTCAGTCCATGCTACTATACCCAACAAAACTCTCAATTACCATAGACAAAGAAAACAAGACATTCCATGACAAAACCGAATTTACACAATATCTTTCCATTAACCCAGCCCTACAAAGGATAATGAGTAGAAAATACCAACACAAGGAGGGAAACTACACCCTAGAAAAAGCAAGAAAATAATCTTTCAACAAACCCAAAAGAAGATAGCCACACAATCAGTATTCCACTTTTAACAATGTAAATAACAGAAAGTAGCAATCACTTTTCCTTAATAACTCTTAACATCAATGGTGTCAATTCCCCAATAAAAAGCCATAGACTAACAGACTGGATATGTTAACAGGACCCAACAATTTTCTTCACACGAGAAACCTACCTCAGTAACAAAGACAGTCACTACCTCAC
The DNA here is from genome assembly GCF_947179515.1 of Apodemus sylvaticus. NCBI lineage: Eukaryota > Metazoa > Chordata > Mammalia > Rodentia > Muridae > Apodemus > Apodemus sylvaticus. The sequence goes on along the minus strand of NC_067491.1, from coordinate 60,927,082 downwards.
AGTAGAAAGTTGGAAAACAATTTTCCAAGCAAATGGTCCCAAGAAACAAGCTGGAGTGGCCATTCTTATATCAAATAAAATCAACTTTCAACCAAAAGTTGTCAAAAAAAGATAAGGAAGGACACTTCATAGTGGTCAAAGGAAAAATCTACCAAGATGAACTCTCAGTTGTGAACATCTATGCTCCAAATGCAGGGATACACACATTAATAAAAGAAACTTTATTAAAGCTCAAAGCATACATTGGACCCCACACAATAACAGTGGGAGACTTCAACACCCCACACTCAGCAATGGACAAATCATGGAAACACAAGTTAAACAGAGAAACAGTAAAACTAACTGAAGTTATGGACTAAATGGATCTAACAGATATTAATAGAACATTCCACCCTAAACAAAAGGAATGTACTTTCTTCTCAGCACCTCATGGTACCTTCTCCAAAATTGACCGTATACTTAATTGGTCACAGAAGAGGTCTCAACAGATACAGGAATATTGAAATAATTCCATGCACCCTATCAGATCACTACGGCCTAAGGCTGGACTTTAGTTCAAACAAAAACAGCAAAAAATATACATAATCAGGGACGCTGAACAATGTTCTACTCGATGATAGCTTGCTCAGGGGAGAAATAAAGAAAGAAATTAAAGACTTTATAGAAATTAATGAATATGAGGACACATCACCATGCCAAAACTTATGGGACACAATGAAAGCAGTGCTAAGAGGAAAACTCAGAGCTCTAAGTGTCTCCAAAAAAAAAAAAAAATGGAGCTTATGCTAGCAGCTTGACAACACACCTAAATGTTAAAGAACAAAAGAAAGCAAATACACCCAAGAGGAGTAAACTTCAGGAAATAACCAAACTCAGGACTGAAATCAACCAAATAGAAACAAAAAGAACTATACAAAGAATCAACGAAACCAGGAGGTGGTTCTTTGAGAAAATCAACCAGAGAGATAAACCCTTAGCCAGACTAACCAGAGGGCACAGAGGCTCTCCCCAAATTAATAAAATCAGAAATGAAAAGGGAGATATAACAATAGAAACTAGCCAGGCGGTAGTGTCACATGCCTTTAATTCCCAGCACTTGGGAGGCAGAGGCAGGCAGATTCCAGAGTTCAAAGCCAGCCTAGTCTACAGAGTGAGTTCCAGGACAGCCAGGGATATACAGAGAAACCCTGTCTCATGGAAAAAAAAATAGAAACTGTGGAAATTAAGAAATCACCAGATACTACTACAAGAGCTAATACTCAACAAAATTGGAAAATCTGAACAAAATGGACAATTTTCTAGACACATACCAGATGACAGCGTTAAAACAGGATCAGATAAACCATCTAAATAGCATCCAAATAGTTACATTAATCCTGTTGAAATAGAAGCAGTTGTTAAGAGTCTCCCAAGGGGGAAAAAAAAAGCCCAGGACCAGATGGGTTTAGTGGGGAATTCTATCAGATCGTCAAAGAAGAGTTAATACCAATACTCTTCAAACTATTCCACAAAATAGAAACACAAGGAACACCAGCCAATTCATTTTATTAAGCCACAATAATACTTATACCTAAACCAAACAAAGACCAAACAAGGAAAGAAAAGTTAAGACCAATTTCCTTTATGAACATTGATGCAAAAATACTCAACAAAACTCTGGCCAGCCGAATCAAATAATGCATCAAAACAATAATTCACCATCATCAAGTAGCCTTCATCCCAGGGATGCAGGGATGGTACAAAATATGCAAATCCATCAATGTAATCCACTACATAAACAAAATTAAAAAAAACCACATGGTCATTTTATTAGATGCTGAAATCGCTTTTGACAAAATTCAGCATCCCTTCATGATAAAATCTTGGAGAGATCAGGAATTCAAGGCCCATACCCAAACATAGTGAAAGCAATTTACTGTAAAGTGGTAGCCACTAACTACCTTATTAGGACTACACATTATAAGATCCACCTCTGAAAAGGGATCTCTTTCCCCCAAAGGGTAGTAGGCAAATTTTGCATAAGGCTGAATTTGTCCTGAATTGCCTTCTTCATCTTTGCAGGTTAGAAGTTTAGCGCTTTGCTTTGGGTTATTGGCATAACCAATCCCTCAGAGGTGAGTGAGCATATCTGACAAGGGACAAGTTGAAGGCCAGTCTTGTCCTCTAATAATTGTCACATCAGATCCAGCATCTATTAATCCTTCAAAGTTTTTTCCCTCAATTGTTAATTTAAGGTTAGATCTCTTACTAGTAATAGATTGAACCCAGTACACAACAGAGGAACCAAAGCCACTCTGTCCTCTCTTACTGGAATCTGGAAGGTAGTTAGTTGATACAAGGGAACTAAGTTGAGCAATTCTTTGGTTAGCAGGTATAGCTATAATACCATGAATGGAAGCAGCCATAATTTTAATTTCTCCCTCATAATCATTGTCTATGAACCTGGATAACCCTGCAGTTCTTTTACAATAGTACTGCTTTGTCCTAGAAGCAATCCACAAGTTTCTGCAGGCAAAGATCCGAAAACTCCTGTAGGCAGAGTCTGAACTCCCATTTCTGGGGTTAATACAACATGGGAGGTAGAATAGATGTCCAATCCTGAGCTGCCTGGTGTTGCCCTGAAAATTCAAAAACAGATGTCCCTGGCCTGGCAGCGGCTTCATGGCCCCACAAAATGCTTGCTGTGGGCATCTGGGGGGAGGCTGGCCCCTCTGCCTGAGGCTGGCCCCTCTCCCTGAGGCTGGCCCCTCTGCCTGGTTCCCAACACAGAACAGCCCTGAATGTATCTTAGATTTACAGTGCCTGGCCCAGTGATTACCTTTCCTGCATCTAGGACAAACTCCTGGGGATAACTTGATTGCCCACTTACAGAGCCTCTGTTCCAGGGCAATCACTTCTAAAATGACCCAAACCTCCACATTTTATTCTCTGTCTCTGTGAGAGTATCGCTTGCCTGGTGGTTCCTTGCAAAGCTATAGCCATAGCTAGACTTTGATTGTATGAAGGCCCAATCTCTGCACAAAGGCAAATATACCCAGCTAAGTCTCTCTGTCCCTTGTAAGGTCTAATGGTGGTATGACAAGCTGCATTAGCATTCTCATAAGCCAATTGTGAGACAAAGATTCTGCTTGAGAATTTCCAAAAATCCTGTTAGCTGATTTCAGTAGCCTATCCACAAAATCCTGAAAAAGTTCATCAAGTGCCTGTCTAATGCTTGCTAAACTTCCACTGAGATCCCCTTTAGTCGGTAATTGATTCCACGAGTGGTGGGCAGCCATTGCAACCTGTGCATACACTCCAACAGGGAACCCAATCTGATTAGCATTGCCTCCATTTTGACCTTCTCCTAGTTGCATGTTAGTGTCCCAATCTGGATTACCTGATTCATCCCAGCAGTTCTCTTACTAACTTCATGCCATTCAGAATTCCAAAGCAAGCTATCTCCTCCTGACAAAGTAGGCTTACATAAAATCTTCCAATCATGTGGGGTTAAGCTTGACTGCATCACAGTATTCAATAAAGCTTGTGGAAAAGGAGCTATGGCTATGCTGTGCCACAGCTGTCTTTAATTCCTTTATCACTTTGAACTCCAAGGTCTGATATTGTCTAACTATATTCTGCTGGCCTATGATCTCAACGACAAAGTTAGATGTGTCCTGCCTTTCCCTGTGAGCCTGACTTACAGCTCTTTCTAGGGGCGCTTGGTGTGTCTCAGGATCACTGTTCCTTCCTGCACTTGATACCCTTTCTGCAACTTAATTTCAAACTCCAATTTATGTAATTGCATCTCCATCTTGGTATCATCTCGTACAGTAGAGGCCACAGGCAGAGCAGAAGGTGCACTAGGAGGCCAATCCTCACCATAATATTAGGCAGCTCCTTCGTCTGAATGAGCTTCCTCCTCTAATGTTAGCTCATCAGTAGTGTCTCTAGATCTTTCTAAATTAGGGTTGAGAAGACTTTTTTCTGAGGAAGTCCTCTCTAGCAGGCTTCCTTCTTGGGATTCCTCAAGTGTGATATCTGGTGCCTGTGAGATCTCTTCATCAGTAGCATCTTTTATAAGCATCCGGAGGCAGAGGGTAGTATTATCTGCCTTGGTGGCTCTTAGTGCTTTTCCAATTTTTTCCCAGGTTCTCTTATATAAAGTTCTTTTTTTCTCGGAACCATGGGCAACAAGAATCTATCTGATCTAAAAAGCCTTCTAACCATTGTTTTTCAAACCCTACTCCTTTCTCCTGAAGCAGCTCTTGAAGGCTTCGAACAAACGCCTGGTTTGAAATTCCTATCCCATTTCCCACTGTCACCTCCTAAGCAAGCTCAGTGTTGGGTCTAAGCTGTCCCACTTAGCCCCTATCCTTCTGCACTGACAACAACAGCTTCAAAAAGATGAAATTTTAAACTAGTGTTAGTATTTAGCTCCTGTATGTGCTCCCCATGCAGGATACTGTCTTTTTCAATTTTCTGCAAAGGTTCGCTGAGACAGGGTCGCCTCAAGACACCTTCCTGTGTCTGGATATTGGTCAGGTGCCAATCTGTAATTGCCAGCAGTTATGTTGAACAGGTTCTCTGGAAGGGAAGCTGGGGATGTATGGGAAGGTGGGGAAAAGAGAAGGAGACAAAGACAACAACACCTGCTCAAAGCCTCAAGGTTTAATGGAGGACTCAGAATTTTAAGGTTTCAGGTAAGACTCTTCCCCCAAATTCCAGGGTGTGTTCTGGGAACTGGTCTGGCTGTTCCCTTGGCATTGGCTCCACTGCTCAGGCAGCTGGGTGGGTCACCTGCTTAATTCAGGAATTTGTAAATCTGGAGGAACAAAGAACTTCACCTTGATCTGAGTGCTCCACCCTAGGTGGAGAGGATTATGGCTAACAGAGGAATTTCCATTCAGGGGCTGGGAGAAGAACTTCATCTTGGTCAATGTAAAGTTCCTGCCAGGTGGCATGGCACCCCAATAAGGCTCTCTACACTGGATGTTTTCAGTCAGGAGATTTTTGCATTTTGTGTTTCTTTGACTGCTGTGTCAATGTTTTCTATCTTCTGCACCCGAGATTCTCTCTTATTTCTCTTGTATTCTGTTGGTGATGCTTGCATCTATTACTCCTGATTTCTTTCCTAGGTTTTCTATCTCCAGTGTTGTCTCTCTTTGTGATTTCTTAAATTTTCAACTTCCATTTTTAGATCCTGGATGGTTTTGTTCAGTTCCTTCACCTGTTTCTGTAATTCTTTAAGGGCTTCTATCTGTTTACCTGTGTTCTCCTGTATTTCTTTAAGGAAGTTACTAATGTTATTCTTAAAGTCCTCTATTAGCATCATGAGATGTGATTTTAAATCCAGCTCTTGCTTTTCTGGTGTGTTGGGGTATCCAGGATTGCTATGGCGGGAGAACTGGTTTCTGATGTTGCCAAGTAGCGTTGGTTTCTGGTGCTTATGTTCTTGAGCTTGCCTTTGCCATCTGGTTATCTCTGGTGTTCATTGTTCTTCCTTTCTTTGGCTGGAGCTTGTCCCTCCTCTGGGCATGTAAGCCTGTGTCAGCACTCTTAAGAGACCAACTCTCTTCTGACAGGATATGTGTGCAGATGGCTGTGGAGCCTCTTGGCTCCAGGGTGCAGATGGTAACTGGACTGCTCCTGTCCCAGCTGCTCCACTGGATCCCCTGTGCATTCCTAACCTTTCCCCTCCAGACAGTTATTGGAGACAAAGTGTGGATCTCACCTCCACGCCCAGAAGTGAAGGCTCTGCTGGGAGATCCCACTCTCCTGGTGGGCAGTGCACAGAGAGAAGTGGAGCTGCCCGGCTCCCTGGTGCAAATAGTGAAAGGAGGGCTCCTGTCCCAGCTGCTCCACTGATCATATGATGGTGAACATTTCTTTAGGTGCTTCTCGGCCATTTGATATTCCTCAGTTAAAATTCATTTGTTTACCTCTGTACACTGCTTTTACTAGGGCTACAGGTTTCTCTGGAGTCTAACCTTTTGAGTTGTTTGTATTTATTGGGTATTAGCCCTCTGTTGTATAGAGGGTTGGTAAATATCTTTTCCCAATCTGTTGACGGCAGTTTTGCCCTCTTGACAGTGTCCTTTGCCTTACAGAAGCTTTGCAATTATATGAGGTCCCATTTGTCAATTATTGATTTTAGAGCACAAGTCATTGGTGTTCTGTTCAGGAAATTTTGTACTGTGCCCATGTGCTCGAGGCTCTTCCCCATTTTCTCTTCTATTGGTTTCAGTGTGTCTGGTTTAATGTGGAGGTCTTTGATCCACTTGGACTAGAGCTTTGTATGAGAAGATAAGAGTGGATCCATTTGCATTCTTCTACATGCTGACCTCCAGTTGAACCAGCACCACTTGTTGAAAATGTTCTTTTCCACTGGGTGGTTTAAGCTCCTCTGTCACAGATCAAGTGACCATAGGTGTGTGGGTTCATTTCTGTGTCTTCAGTTCTATTCCACTGATCTACCTGCCTGTCTTTGTTCCACTACCATGAAGTTTTTATGACTATTGCTCTGTAACACAGCCTGGGGTCAGGGATGGTGATGATTCCCACAGTTCCTTTATTGCTGAGAACAGTTTTTGCTATCCTGAAGCTTTGGTTATTCTAAATAAATGTGTGTATTGCCCTTTCGAACTCTATGAAGAACTGAGTTGCAGTTTTGATGTGGATTGCATTTAATCTGCAGATTGCTTTTGGCAAGATGGCCATTTTTACTATATCAATCCTGCCAATCAATGAGGATGGGAGATCTTTCCATCTTCTGAAATCATCTTCAATTTCTTTCTTCTGGAACTTGAAGTTCTTGTCATACAGATCTTTCACTTGCTTGGTTAGAGTCACAAGGTTTTTATATTATTTGTGACTATTGTGAAGCATGTTGCTTCCCTAATTTTTTCTCAAACTGTTTATCCTTTGAGTAGAGAAAGGCTACTGATTTGTTTGACTTAACAGCTGGCAGTCTGGGTTGTTGGTCATCACCTCATCTTAAAAAGATATTAGTCAATGCTCGAGCGGCAGCCAAGACCTATGCTTTGGAGACTCTGAGGAGTCATTTTCCAACCCAGGCACCCCCAGAGCTGTGCTCCAACCTTAGCAGATACAATAAGGCTAAGCTAGAGTCCCCAGCCCCACCCCAGCACCCAGAAAACAAAAGTGAAATGTATGTCCAATCCTGTCGATCGCTATGCAGATCACAGACCTCATTCTAACAGGGCCACCCTCAGTTCCCTCATATGGGCCATGAAATAGACAATGACCTCAGTATCCACTGTCCCTGTGACTCGGTGTCGAGTCACAGCTGTGGGTTTGATCTTTAGTACAGTCACAAACAGACACAGACAAGAGTCACGGTTTTGCAACAGCAAAAAATATCCAAGGCGTGCACATACATAACACGGCTAATAAGTAGAAGCTGCCTAAGGAGCTGGGGAGACAGTCAGCCAGGACTGTGCCCCCTGTGCAAGCCAGAGCACCTGAGCCACCCTAATAATCACGTGAAAGGAGGCAGTGCATTCCTTATCCCAGGACTGCAGCTTGCTGGCCAGTCCAGCAGGACTGCACAGCTCCAGGTTGAGTGAGAGTCATTGCCTCAACCTTTAATGTGATGAGAAACTGGAGAGTGGACTCTGGGGTTGGGAGCACTCAGTGCACTTGCAGAGGATGAGGGTTCAGATCCCAGCACCCACACAGCAGCTCACAGCAGCAGCTTCTAACTCCAGTTCAAGGGGATCTGGTGCTCTCTTCTGACACCCATAGGCAGGCAGCTCCTGGAAGCAGTTGCCATTGAGGTTGAGCACCTGGAGGCTGCAGCAGAGCAGGGACTGGGCCAGGCAGGCCCTTGGGCTGCGGAGCCTGGGCCGCCCAGCCGGTTTTTCCTGGCCAGCAGCATGCGGGGGCTGCTCAGTGTCAGCAGCTCAGGGCCCAGAGCTGCTAGGTCATTGCCACTCATGTCCAGGAGCAGGAGGAGGAAGCCACCACCCAGGGCACCAGTGGCAGCAACCAGCAGCAGTCACAGCAGAGCCTCCCTTGAGCCACACCACTCCTAGTTGCATCCCTCCAGCTCAGAATCCAGGGCCTCCGCCCCACAAGCTGTGGACAGACCAGTTGAGTTTGGCCTCCCCGAACCTGGTCTCCTCCATCCAGCAGGATCCTAGGACGCCTGATGAGGCAGTGCATCCCGGAACCTGAAAGGTTCCACCCCACCAGAAGTGGTGCAGCATGGCCCTGCCCAGGCTCTCACCCCTGATGCCAGCCGAGTCATGCCTCAACCTTCTTCTTTACTCTTTGGCTAATATCCACTTACAAGTAAGAATATACAGTTGTAGATTTGGTTTATTGCTAATATTACCTTAATGGGGTTCCCAAATTATAGGAGAATTTGCATGTCTAAGTGTGAGATACTGTCCTTCCTCTCAGATTGTTCTAAATGCTAAATAAATTTGCTGGTAGCAAATGACTGGACAGGGAGACAGAGGCGGGACTTTAGATTTCTCAGACAGTAGATCACTGAAAGAAGGATGTTTTAGAATTACCATGCTGTCATCTTTTCCTGGGACTAGATGTCCCAGGCTAGGTTGGTACCTAAGAGGGTCTTCCTCTTCTCTGTGCACAGGGTAGAGGGGAATATGGAGGGAGAGGGATTTGTAAGATCATAACTAAAAGAGGAGATGGGGGGCTACAGTCAGGATGCAAAGAGATTTTTTAAAAAAATAAATTGAAGAAAAAATGAAAAAAAGTATTGGCATGCTGGGGAAGCAGAGGATGGAAAGGTCTCTCATTCTCGTGGATTGATAGTTTTAATACAGTGAGATGGGCATCTTACTAAAAGAAATCTACTGATTCAATGCAATCCCCATCAAAATAGCAACACAATAATTTACTGACATGGAAAGAGCAATGCTCAGATTCACATGGAAAAACAAAAATCCAGGATGAAGGAAACAATTCTGAACAAGTAAAGACTTCTGAAAGAATCACCATCCCTGACCTCAAGCTCTACTACAGAGCAATAGGGATATAAATTGCATGATAGTGGACATGGACAGTCAGGTTAATCAACCGAATAGAGTCATAGACCCAGAATTAAACCCACACACCTCTGGACACGTCTTTTGAAAAAGAATCCAAAACCATGCAACCAAAATTATAGCATCTTCAAATCAGACTGGCACTTAGCACCTCATTTTAAAACAGCGGTGGATTAAGTAAGGGATTGCTTGCTAGAACCCTTCCCCTCATGTCCAGATGCCTCATGCTTGTTTGGCTAGGGGGAGATTTGGAGCAATAAACTTCCATTGAACCAGAAGAAGAGAGTCAAATTTGCAGAAGAATCTTTTACATAAGTAAACATGGATAAACTCACTTAAAATTATATATGGAATCGTGCTTACACATTCAAATATCTCCATTAAAACCACTTGTGACAAACTACATCCTTATCTCATAATTACACACACACACACACACACACACACACACACACACACACACACACATCTATACTTACAAATGCATTTGGAGCAAACGATCAAGCACCAGTGCAGAGTGAACTCATTCATTCTGGATGAAAATTGAGCTCCAATCTTTATCGCATAGAGAAAGAAAAGCTTCTTCAAGTTTGTTGCTAAATGAATTTAACCCAAGTCCATAGCAGAACACTTTGTCCTTTTAGTACAACTAAGCTTGCCTTGCTAATAAGAAAATACCTGATCTATCCTGTGGTAAGGAGGGTCCTACCTTCTCCTTCCACTCTCTCTGTAGTTTCTTCTTTTTGCCTCTTTCTCTCTGCATTGGACATATTGCTTTTATTTCATAAAGTTGCCTTATATTTAAGATATTAAACTCTGCATTCTCCTTCTAATCTTGCTCCCTCCTCCTGCTCTGATATAACAATGCTCTTACTTTCAATGTGTTTGTTACTTTTTATTTCACTCACTTTTTTATTAGATATTTTCTTTATTAACATTTCAAATGTTATCCCCTCTCCTCATTTCCACTCCAAAAACCCCTATCCCATCCCTCCTCCACCTGCTTACTACCCCACCCACACCCGCTTCCCTATCCTGGTGTTCCCCTACACTGGGGTGTGGTGCCTTCACAGGACCCAGGGCCTCTCCTCTCATTGAGGTCTGACAGGGCCATCCCCTTCAACATATGTGGCTGGAGCCATGGGTTCCTCCATGTGTACTCTTTGGTTGGTAGTTTAGTCCCTGGGAGTTCTGGGGGTGCTGGTTGGTTCATATTTTTGTTCCTCCTACAAGGCTGCAAGATCCTTCAGCTAGCTGGGTCCTTTCTCTAACTCCTCCATAGGGGACCCTGTAATTATTTCATTAGTTGGCTGTGAGTATCTACTTCTGTATTTGTCAGGCACAGACAGAGCCTCTCAGGAGACAGCCATATCATCTTCCTTTCAGGAAGCACTTGCTGACATCCACAATAGTGTCTGGGTTTGGTGACTGTATGAGGGATGGATCCCCAAGTGGGGCAGTATCTGGATGGCTTTCCCTTCAGACTCTGCTCCACATTTTGACTCTGTATCTCCTCCTGTGGGTATTTAGTTCCCCCATCTAAGAAGTACTGAAGTCTTCCTTCTTCTTGAGCTTCATTTGCTCTATGAATTCTATCTTGGGTGTTCCAAGCTTCTGGGCTAATATCCACTTTTTAGTGAGTGCATGCCTTGTGTGTTCTTTTGTGACTGGGTTACCTCACTCAGGATGATATTTTCTAGTTCCACCCATTTGCCTACGAATTCCATGAATTTGTTGTTTTTAATAACTGAGTATACTCCCATAGGGAAATATCATCTACAAATAGTGATATTTTGATTTCTTCCATTCCAATTTGTTTGCATTTTACCTTCTTTTGTTGTCTAATTGCCTTTGCTAGGTCTTTGAGTACTATATTGAACAGGTAGGGAGAGAATGGACAGCCTTGTCTAACTCTTGATTTTAGAGGGATTGCTTCAAGTTTCTCTCCATTTAGTTTGATGTTGGCTACTGCTTTGCTGTGTATTGCTTTTATATTATCAGGTATGGTCCTTGAATTTCTGATCTTTCCAAGACTTTTATCATAAACGGTATTGGATTTTGTCAAATACTTTCTCTGCATCTAATGAAATGATCATTTGATTTTTTTCTTTGAATTTTTTTATATAGTGGATTATGTGTGTCATGAAGGGGTGATGGATTTTGTCAAATACTTTCTCAGCATCTAATGAAGTGATAATGTGATTTTTTTTTCGTTTGAGTTCCTTCATATAGTGGATTACATTGATAGATTTCTGTATATTGAACCATCCCTGCATCCCTGTGATGAAGCCTACTTGATCATGATGGATGATTGCTTTGATCATGGATGATTGGTAGGTAGATATTGCTTAAATTTGCTTTTGTCATGGAATGTTTTGGTTTCTTCATCTATGATGATTGAGAGTTTTGAAGACTACTGAATCTTGAGTTGACGTTTTTTGTTCGCTTAAGGTCTGCATGATCTCTATCCAGGCTCTTTTGGCTTTCATAGACTTTTGAGAAGCCTGGTGTAATTCTAATAGGTCTACAATTTTATGTTACTTGGCCTTTTTCTCTTAAAACTTTTAATATTTTCTTTGTTGTATATATTTAGTATGTTGATTATTATGTTATCAGAGGATTTTTTTCTGGTCCAATCTATTTGGCTTTTTGTACATTTATGGCCATCTCTCTCTTTAGGTTGGTGAAATTTTCTTCTATGATTTTGCTTAAGACATTTTTCTGGACCTTGGAGTTGGGAATCTTCACTCTCTTCTTTTCCTATTATTCTTTTTTCATATAATTTTTAAAAGTAATTATTGTTATACACTCCATATTTTATTCTCTACCCTGCCAACTCCTGTCTACCCTCCAACTGTTCCACATGCCATACCACTTCCCCTCTCCTATCTCCACATGGATATCGCTAAACCCCACCCCACCTGACCTCTAAACTTCCTGGGGCCTGCAGTCTCTTGAGAGTTAGGTGTATCACCTCTGTCTGAACACAGACCTGACAGTCCTTTATTGTATGTGTACTAGGGGCCTCATATCAGCTGGCATATGCTGTCTGTTTGGTGGTCCAGTGTTTGAGACATTCCGGGGGTCCAGATTAATTGAGACTGCTGGACCTCCTACAAGGTTGCCCTCAGCTTCATTCAGCCTTCCCTAATTCAACAGCAGGGGTCAGCTGTTTCTGTTCATTGGTTGGGTGCAATTATCTGCATCTAAGTCTTTCAGATGCTTGTTGGGTCTCCCGGAGTGTTCTCATGCTAGGTCCCTTTTTGTGAGCGCTCTATAGCATCAGTAATAGTGCCAGGCCTTGGGACCTTCCCTTGCACTGGATCCCACTTTGAATCTGTCGCTGGGCCTTCTTTTCCTCAAGCTCCTCTCAATTTCCATTCCCATATTCTTTCAGACAGGAACAATTATGGGTCAGAGTTATGACTGCTGGATGGGTCCCCTCTCACTCATTGGAAGTCCTGTCTTCCTGCTGGAGGTAGGCTCTATAAGTTCCCTCTCTCTACTGTCAGGCATTTTGTCTAGGGTCCCTTCCTTTTAGTCCTGTGAGTATCTCAACTCCCAGGTCTCTGGTGCATTCTGGAGGGTCCCCCCCAACCTATCTTCTAAGGTTGCCTATTCCCATTCTTTTTGCTGGCTCTCAGGGCTTCAATCCTTTTCCCTCCACAAATGTCAGATCAGGTTCCCCTCTCTCCCCTCTCCCTCTTCTTCCCTGCCATGTCTACTTTCCTTCCCAGGTCCCTCCCTCCCTCCTCACTTGTGATTGCTGTCTTCTCTCTTGCAAGTGAAACTGGGGCGTCCTCACTTGGCACTTCAGCTTGTTGACCTTTTTGAGTTCTAGGGACTGTATCTCAGGTATTCTGTCTTTTGTTTGTTTGGTTGGTTTTTTTTTTTTTTTTGCTAATATCTACTTATTACTGAGTATATACCATACATTTCCTTTGGGGTCTTGTCTGAGCTACTTCACTCAGGATGATATTTTCTAAATCTATCCATTTGCCTGCAAAGCTCAGGATGTCCTTGTTATTAACAGCTGAGTAGTATTCCATTGTGTAAGTGAACCACATTTCCTGAATCCATTCTTCTGTTGTGGGATATCTAGGTTGTTTCCAGCTTCTGGATATCACAAATAAGGCTGCTATGAACACAGTGGAACATGTACCCCTGTGGCATGGTAGGTCATCTTTTGAGTATATTTCCAAGTGTGGTATAACTGGGTCTTCAGAAATATCTATTTCCAATTTTCTGAAGAAACTCCAAATTGATTTCCAGAGTGGTTGTACCAATTTGCAATTCCCCCAACAATGGAGGAGTATTCTTCTTTTTCCACATCCCCTCCAACAAGTGTTTTCACCTGAGGTTTTGATCTTAGCCATTCTGGTTGGTATAAGGTGGAATCTCAGTGTCATTTTGATTTGCATTTCCCTGATCAGGAAGGACTTTGAACATTTTTTATGTGCTTCACAGCCATTTGATTCCTCAGTTGTGAAATCTTGGTTTAGTTCTATACATTTTTGGTTTGTGTTTGTGTGTGTGTGTGTGTGTTATTTTATTGAGTTCTTAATAAATTTGGATATTAGCCCTCTATTGGATGTAGTGTTAGTGAGGATTTTTTCCCATTCTGTAGGTTGCCAATTTGTCATATTGATTATGTCCTTTGCCTTACAGAAGCTTTCCAGTTTCACGAGATACCATTTATCAATTCTTGATGGTAGAGAATGAGCCTTTGAACTTCTGTTAAGGAAGTTTTCCCCATGTCAGTGGGTTCAAGGCTCTTTCCCACTTTCTTGTCTATTATATTTAGTGTATCTGGTTTTATGTTGAGGTCTTTGATGCACTTGGACTTGAGCTTTGCACAATGTAACAAATATGGATATATTATCATTTTTCTACATACAGACAGCCAATTAGACCAGCACTGTTTATTGAAGATGCTTTCTTTTTTCCATTGTATATTTTCAGCTTCTTTGTCAAAGATCAAGTGTCCATAAGTGTGTGGTTTTATTTCTGGGTCTTCAATTCTATTCCACTGATCAGCATGTCTGTCTCTGTACCAACACCATGCAGCTTTTGTCACTATTGCTCTGTAGTAGAGCTTGAAGTCAGGGATGGTGATTTCCCAGCCATTCTGTTATTGTTAAGAACTGTTTTTATATCTTTGCTTCTGTGACTGTGTAGAGGTGTAGACAGGTACACGGGGATCACCCGAGTAGAAGAGTGCTTGGGACACACCCCACCAGGGCTCCACCTACACACAGGAGCTTGGCAGCACCACAGACAACTGGGCACCTACCTTGCCAGGGGTCATCTACCCTTCAGGGAGGCAGTTAGAGGGAGTCCCGCCATTATAGATGAGGCGCCACTATTTTTGCTCCTGTGACTCTGTGGAGGTGCAGACAAGTACATAGAGATCAACTGAGTAGAAGAGGACTTGGGACACACCCCACCCAGGGTCCTACATGCACCCAGGAGCTGGGCAGCGCCACCACAGCCATCTGTGTACCTAATCTGCTAGGGGATATCTGCTCTGCATTGAGTCCCGAAATTAAAGGTAAGGCCAACATCTTCTCTCCTGTGACTGAGCAGGCTGTTGCAGCCAGGAACACAGAGAACACCCCAGTGTAAGATCACTTGGGACTTGGTCTACCAGGACCCAACTTGCACCCAGGAGCTGGGAAGCCCCATAGCAATCTGTGCCAGGGGAAAGCCGGTCACCCAGGGGTGCTGAGATAGGCTTGCAGGCACACAGGAGGTACAAGCACCAGCCAGTGACAGCAGGACCAACTAACACCAGAGATAACCAGATGACAAAAGGCAAACGAAAGAATGTTACTAACAGAAATCAAGGCAATATGGAGGCCTTCAAGAAGGACATAAATAACTCCCTAAAAGAAACACAGGAGAACACAAGTAAACCGGGAGAAACCCTTGAAGAACTAAGGGAAAACACAACAAAACAGGTGAAGGAATTGAACAAAGCCATACAGGATCTAAAAATGAAGGTAGAAACAATAAAGAAATCACAAAGGAAAACAACTCAGAACATAGAACACCTAGGAAAGAAGTCAGGAGTCACGGATCCAAGCATCAACAACAGAATACAAGAGAGAGAAGAGAGAATCTCAGATGCAGAAGATACCATAGAAAGCATTGACACAACAGTCAATGAAAATGCAAAATGCAAAAAGCTCCTGACCCAAAACATCCAGGAAATCCAGGACAAAATGACAAGACCAAACCTAAGGATTATAGGTATAGAAAAGAGTGAAGATTTCCAACTTAAAGGGCCAGTAAATGTCTTCAATAAAATTATAGAAGAAAATGTCCCTAACATAAGGAAAGAGATGCCCATGAACATACAAGAAGCCTACAGAACTCTAAATAGATTTTTACCAGAAAAGAGATTCCTCCCCTCACATAATAATTAAAATACCAAATGTACTAAACAAAGAAAGAATATTGAAAGCAGTAAGGGAAAAAGGTCAAGTAACATATAAAGGTTGCCCTATCAGAATTACACTGAATTTCTCACCAGAGACTATGAAAGTCAGAAGAGCCTGGCAGGTGTCATAGAGACTCCCAGGGAACACAAATGCCAACCCAGACTGCTATATACAGCAAATATCTCAATTACCATAGAGTTAGAAACCAAGGTATTTCATGACAAAAAAAAAATTACACAATATCTTTCCACAAATCCAGCCTTTCAAAGGATAATGAATGGAAAACACCAACAAAATGAGGGAAAATACACACTAGAAAAAGCAAGAAATTATTCTTCCTTCAACAAACCCAAAAGAACATAATCATACAAATATAAAAATTACATCAAAAATAGCCGGAAGCAACATTCACTATTCCTTAATATCTCTTAACATCAATGGACTCAATTCCCCAAGAAAAAAGACATAGCCTAACAGACTCAGTGTCAAAGACAAACACTACCTCAGAGTAAAAGGCTGGAAAACAGCTACAGAGTCATTCTGACAGAAGAAAACTTCCTAAGCAGAACACCAATGTCTCAGGTTCTGAGATCAATGATTGATTAAGGGAACTTCATGAAACTGCAAACCTTTTGTAAGGCAAAGGACACTGTCAGCAAGACAAAACAGTAGCCTACAGATTGGGAAAGGACCTTCACCAACCTTGTATCTGACAGAGATGTCGTGCTCAAGAAGTTAAGTAGCAACAACCCATATTAACCCAGTTAATAAATGTGCCACAAAGCTAAACAGAGATTTCTCAACATAGTAATCTCAAATGGCTGAGCAGCTCATAAGGAAGTGTTCAAAGTCCTTACTCACCAGGGAAATCTCAGCATAACTGAGATTCCACATTACATAGGTAAGGATGGCTAAGATAAAAAAAACTCAAGTGGCAGCACATGCTGGTGAGGATGTGGAGCAAGGGGAATTCTCCATTACTGCTAGGATTGCAGATTTGTACAAGCACTGTGGAAATCAAATTGGCAGTTTTTCTGAAAACTGAGAATAGTCCTACCTCAAGACCCAGCTATGCCACTCCTGGGCATATACACAAGAGATGCTCGCCATCCCACGAGACACTTGATAATCCTCTTCATAGCAGTTGTACATCTAGGAGCCAGAAATTGGAAACGACCTAGATGTCTGTCCAATAAAGAATGGATAAAGAAAATGTTTTACATGTTTGCATGGTATGTACTCACTTGTATGTGGAGATTAGACATAAGCAATAGGATACTCCTGTTACATTCCACAAACCTAAAGAAGCTACACATGAAGGATGGTACAAGCAATGATGCTTGAACATCATGTAGACGGAGGAATAAAATAGTGATAAGAGGCAGACAGAGGGAGGAAACTGGGAACTGGGTGGGAGAGGAGATAGAAAGGGGAATGGGGAAGGATCAGGTGTGGGGAGGGACAGAAGGGATGTCTAGATGGCCATTAGAATAAATGGAATTCTGCTTCTCATAGGAGGGTGTGTAGGTGACATCTTCAAGAGAAGCCAGAGACCTGGGATAAGGAAGACCCTCAAGAATCAATGGAGATGTCTTTAGCTGTGACTCCAAGGATTGGGGATACAGAAACTGAAGAGGCCACCTCCTGAAACAAGGAAGCAGGAAGACCAGGGGAATCATAGGGACACCAACTGTCTT
This sequence comes from Apodemus sylvaticus, assembly GCF_947179515.1. Classification (NCBI taxonomy): domain Eukaryota; kingdom Metazoa; phylum Chordata; class Mammalia; order Rodentia; family Muridae; genus Apodemus; species Apodemus sylvaticus. Next base: position 60,909,925 of record NC_067491.1, on the reverse strand, counting down.
AGTCAGGGTTTCTATTCCTGCACAAACTTCATGACCAAGAAGCAAGTTGGGGAGGAAAGGGTTTATTGAGCTTACACTTCCACGTTGCAGTTCATCACTAAAAGAGTCAGGACTGGAACTGATGCAGAGGCCATGGAGGAATGTTTCTTATTGGCTTGCTTCCCCTGGCTTGCTCAGCCTGCTCTCTTATAGAACCCAAGAATACAGCCCAGAGATGGTACCACCCACAAGGGGCCCTCCCTCCATGATCACTAATTGAGAAAATGCCTCACAGTTGGATCTCATGGAGGCACTTCCCCAACTGAAGCTCCTTTCTCTGTGATAACTCCAACCTGTGTCAAGTTGACACTCAAAACCAGCCAGTACACCAAACCACCTTAAAAATTCCAACCAAAAATTTATCCTGTCTACAAAAAAATGCAGCCATGAGGAATGGAGCAGAGACTGAGGGAACAGCCAACTAATACCTGGCCCAACTTGAAACTCATCCCAGGGGCAAGCAACAATCCCTGACACTATACTCTGTTATGCTTGCAGAAGGGAGTCTAGCATGACTGTCTTCTGTCTTCTAAGAGGTGCCACCCAGTAGATGACTCAGACAGATCCAGACAGCCACAGCCAAACTGGATGGAGCTTGGGGACTCTTGTGGAAGAATAGGAAGGATTGTGGGCCCTAAGGGAATGGGAATTCCACAGGAAGACAGACAGAATCTACTAACCTGTATCCTTGGGATTCTCAGGGACTGAACCACCAACTAAAGAACACACAGGGGTAGACCTAGCGCTCCCCATACATATATAACAAGTATGCAGCTTGCTCTTCATGCAGGTCTCAAACAACTAGAGCAGGAACTATCTATCCTAAGAGCTGTTGCCTAGATATGGGATATGTTCTCTCTGGGCTGCCTTTTCTGGCCTCAGTAGTAGAGGATGCACTGAGCATAACAAAGACTTGATGTGCCAGGGTGGATGTGTAACCAGAGGTGGCACCCACTGGCACAGAAAGGAAAGAGGGTTGGGTGATATGAGGGAGTGGCCAGGAAAAGAGCAGTAAATGGTATGTAAAGTGAATAAGTAAAAAGAAATATTAAATAAAAAATATTAAAAAACATTTTTGTTTGCTGGTGCAATTACCTCACAACATGAAGTCGTGTGCATCCTTGATTTTGTTTATTTGATCTTTTATGGGTCAGGACCAAATTGACCCTATTATTATGGCTCTGTAATACATCTTAAGATGTGGAATGGTATTCCCCACAATATTTTCCTCTTTGCTTCTGATGCTATTGGCACCCCGGGGACTTTTGTGGTTCCATATGAAGGTAAGGTTCACTTTTTTCTATTGAAACGAAGGACGAGATGAGGATTTTCAGGGGAGTTGAATCAAACATATAAAAAGTTTTGGTATCTTAGCCATTCTGACTGGTGTAAGGTGAAATCTCAGGGTTGTTTTGATTTGCATTTCCCTAATGACTAATGAAGTTGAACATTTTTTAAGATGCTTCTCCGCCATCCGAAGTTCTTCAGGTGAGAATTCTTTGTTTAACTCTGTACCCCATTTTTAATAGGGTTATTTGGTTTTCTGGAGTCTAACTTCTTGAGTTCTTTATATATATTGGATATTAGCCCTATATCTGATGTAGGATTGGTGAAGATATTTTCCAAATTGGTTGGTTGCTGATTTGTCCTCTTGATGGTGTCCTTTGCCTTACAGAAAATTTGTAATTATATGAGATCCAATTTGTCAATTCTTGATCTTAGAGCATACGCTATTGGTGTTCTGTTCAGACAGCAGGTGTTGGAGAGGGTGTGGAAAAAGAGGAACACTCCTCCACTGCTGGTGGGGTTGCAAATTGGTACAACCACTCTGGAAATCAGTCTGGTGGTTCCTCAGAAAACTGGGCACCTCACTTCCAGAAGATCCTGCTATACCATTCCTGGGCATATACCCAGAGGATTCCCCACCATGTAATAAGGATACATGCTCTACTATGTTCATAGCAGCCCTATTTATAATTGCCAGATGCTGGAAAGAACCCAGGTATCCCTCAACAGAAGAGTGGATGCAAAAAATGTGGTATATCTACACAATGGAGTACTATTCAGCCATTAGAAACAATGAATTCATGAAATTCTTAGGCAAATGGATGGAGCTTGAGAACATCATACTAAGTGTGGTAACCCAGACTCAAAAGGTGAATCATGGTATGCACTCACTAATAAATGGATATTAACCTAGAAAACTGGAATACCCCTTGTTCTGGAAAGACTCAGTGAAGCAGTATTCGGCAAAACCAGAACGGGGAAGTGGGAAGGGTTGGGTGGGAGGACAGGGGGAGAGACGGGGGCTTACAGGACTTTTGGGGAGTGGGGGGCTAGAAAAGGGGAAATCTTTGAAATGTAAATAAAACATATATCGGATTAAAAAAAAGGAAAAAAAGTTTTGGTATAATACTCATTCATTTGATGTAATATTCACTTTACCAATCCAGGAATAATGCATTGTCTTTATGTCTTTCTTCAGAGGTTGAAAACTTCCATTGTAGATTCCCATCACCTCTTCGTCGTTCATTTCCAGGCACTTTATTTTTTTTTGAGTCTGGTGGAGTGGAGTATGCTCATGATCTTTCTCATTTTTTAATGTTTGATGTATAGAAAAGCTATTGATTTATGCATATTGAATCTCTATGCTGCCACATTGCAGAATTTGTCATTTCTAGAAGGTTTTTGTACAGATACCTGGGATCTCTAATATCTAGCATCTTGTCCAGTGTACACTGGGATAGCTGCATATCTTCCTTCCTGATTGTGTGCCTCTAATTTCCTTCCCTTCCTTATTACCTCAGCTGCACTTTGAGAACAGTGAAGATAGCAAGTGCTATTGACAATGTTTGGGAGCCCAAGATGTCGCTGTCCCATTACTGAATTCAGAGGGGTTGATTGATTTATTCTTTAATCCATATCAGATCATGTTAGCTGAGGGTTACTCACATATATCTTCACTAGGCTGAAGTATTGTCCCTGTGGTTCTACATTCTCCTAAGACTTTTATCATGAGGGCATAACGTATTTATCAAATAAATTTTCTGCATCTAGCTCTCTTGAATACTTTACATGACTGTAGGAATATGTCTGAGACTTAAGGGGAGTTATAGGAATTAAATTTCTCAAAAGTTGAGATCAAGTAAACAAACTTTAACTCTTTAAATTTTCCTGTTGACTCTTCCCTCATGATAGTAACAAGCTCCAATTGGCCACATTAGGTTTTTATCCTTGCTGACATCCGATCTGAAGTACCGGTTCAGTCAATATCTACTAGTTCCACTTCAAAAGTGAGCTTGGAGTTTGGTGGAACTCTGGCATCGGGCTGTTCTTTCTTTCTGTAGGCCCATTCTGGTTCAATCTCCAGTCGAGCCTTTTCTTCTTTATTCATAGTCAAGAGTGCTCCATCCCATCATCTGTTAACCTTGCCTACTCCAACCTTAAAACTTAAAAGCTTGGATTTTTTCTTCTTTGACCTTGTTTGAATATTAGGATCAAAAACAGTTCCATCTGGGAGTGTCCCCATTTACCAGAAGTGAACAACATCTTGCTTTTTAGGAATGTTGGTTTTTATCTCCTTTTTTATTTTAGAAAAGATTTTGTATATTTTGATGGACCCTCGAGAGTCTCCTCAGACTTGGATTCTTTGGGTTTATCGTCACCAAGCTTCACTTTTCTCACCTGTTCAGACGCTTTACTTCCGGTTTCAGGAATCTTGAGACACTTTCAAAAAGATGATTATAGCACTAACCAAATGGTCCTCATTAGCAGTCTTAGTTACATTTTTTTATGTTTCCGAGTAATTTATGCTCTGTGAGAAACGAATCTGAACCGGGATCCTGCAGAAACTTGATGATGTCCTTCCTTCTTGGGCAGCTGCTCCCTGCTCCACGGTCCATGCACTCTGCGGAACAGCCTCAGCCATCTTCCCCCGCTGCTGCTGCTGCACTGTTTGCAAGTGTGTTGTGGAATATTTTTTAGTATTTTATCTTCTTTCTTAATTTCCTCCTTTTCATTTTTTTCTTTCCTCCTCCTCCTCCTCCCCCTTCCTCTTCCTCCTCCTCTTCCTCCTCCTCCTCCCCTTCCTCCTTCCCTTCCTCCTCCCCTTCCTCCTCCCTTTCCTCCTTCCCTTCCTCCTCCCCTTCCTCCTCCCCTTCCTCCTCCCTTTCCTCCTTCCCTTCCTCTTCCCCTTCCTCCTCCTCCTCTTCCTCCACCTCCTCTTCCTCCTCCTCTTCCTCCTCCCCTTCCTCCTCCCTTTCCTCCTCCCCTTCCTCCTCCCTTTCCTCCTTCCCTTCCTCCTCCCCTTCCTCCTCCTCCCCTTCCTCCTCCTCCTCTTCCTCCTCCTCTTCCTCCTCTTCCCCCCTCCTCCAATCACATTGTGCCTAATGGTGGCTGCCCTGAGGACTGTATAAAGGCCTCCTGGGTGGGTTGCACTTGGTCTTTCTCTCTCCATGTGCAGGGTGACCCATCATGTTAGAATGACAAATTCCTCTTGTTTTTTTACATCGATTCCTGACTCTGAGTTGCTCATTCAGGAGATCCTGGTAAGCTAAGGCTCACCAGAGACTTACAGAACAACTAAGTTTGATTTTTTTTTCCTCAAATTTTCAGGTTTCATTAAATTAAAATATTTGTTTTACTGATTTCTTTTATTAATGTTAGCACTTATAGGTATATATTTACCTCATAGGACTACTTGTAAGGACTCCTTGTAAGTATGTGACACTGATTATGTAATGTTGGAATTTTACTCTTTCACATTTTGAAAATCTTTTTCTTCATTAACATAATTATTCAGTAATGCTTTTTTTTTATTTCCAGGAGTTTGTACATTTCTTAGGGATTTATTTGTTGTTAGTTGTAAGCTTTATTACATTCTGCTCAGATTATAGTGCCTGAGTTGTTATCGTTCCCTGTCCCCATTCCGTGAGGTTACAGCTGAGAAGCTGCCAAGGCCACTGCATGTCCTTTTCTGCCTCAGCCTGTGACCACTGCGAGGTGCATCAGCAGGAGCCACCACTGCGGTGAGCTTATTCTCCACCCTCTTCCTGCCATCAACATGAGGTGCCACCACAGGGGCTGCCATGGGGCAGTGTCCTTTCCACACGTCCTGAAGAGCTCCATGACTGAGCCCTAGAACCTAAGCCAAAGCAACCTGTGACCTGAAAGGACTTCCCAGCCTGGCCAATGGAGCATATGTGGAAGAAACAGGGTGAAACAAATAAATACAAACATCAAAAACCAAAACTGAGTAATCACTAAGCAAAAAACCCACTAGTTCCTGAGGGAAAAAAAAAAAAACCACCAAACTCTGAGCTCCAGGAGATCAGGACATGACATTCCAGCAATCTTTACCTATTTCTAAGGGAAATATCTACCCTTAGAAATCTGTGCCCGCTAAGAATCCAGGACAAGCTTTGATTGCTTGGTCTTGGAGCAGAGAGCCCCTCTCCTGGATGCTTCCTCACCCCCAAATCTCCGAAGTGAAGTTTGTTGTACTTTTATACATCTGGTTGGAAACACACACTCAAATGTGTGCACATACACACACACACACACACACACACACACACGAGAGAGAGAGAGAGAGAGAGAGAGAGAGAGAGAGAGAGAGAGAGAGAGAGAGAGATTCTCTTGTCCCCACCCCATCTAAAACATTCCTTTTGACATGAGACTAAAACCCTAGTGGGGGAACCCCAACATTCCCTCCAAACCCCTCATGCCATGAATCTAAATAAAGCTCTCCCTCCCTTAAGGTGTCTCTTGTCCAGTGCTTGCTCTCAGTGAAATGAACAGTAACAGACAGAGCACCTTGTAAGGAGTGAGAAAAATCACTGTGGGTTGTGCCAGCTCTGATTGGTCACTAATGCTCTGATGTCACAGAGAGCCATTGTGAGGAATGACCAAGAGCTGATCATATAGTGCACTGTCTGGGCTGTTTAGTGTCCTTCTGTGCAGAGAGCTGTTTGGTGGTAAACTGCAGGACTCGGTGGTTGGATCAGATTTGGACATCGGTGATTGTTTGGATTTTGACATTGAACATCAGCTACATGTCCACAGACTGTGTACTTTCCTGCTGTTTCTGTGAACTCAGAGGTTTGGGTTTCAGTTTATGTGACTTGGTTTATTTGGGAGCTTTGTTTACAGCTTTGCCTTCCTGTTGTTTGCTTGTTTGTTTAATTATTTTCATTTTGCTTTCTGGATTAACATCCATGTGTTTTCCTTCCTTCCCCCTCCTTTCTCCTTCCTTTCTTCCTTTCTCTTTCCTTCTTCAGTTTGTTTTATTGTTCCTGGGAGACTGGGTTTCTTTGTATGGCCTTGGCCAACCTGTAACTTTCTGTGTAGACCAGGGTAGCCTCAAACTCAAAGATTTGCCTGCCTCCGGAGTGCTGGGATGAAATGTGGGAAGAAACCTGAATAGCGTCCCTCCCTGGCCAACATCCATATTTGTTTTCCTAACTTCTCTTTTGACTTTGTCACTGTCTGTTACTCTCTAGCTCATCCTGCCTCTTATCCTCCAGTCCCCTCAGAGTTCCCCTTTCCTTTAATTCAACTTCAAACCACCAGTATCCTGCATATAAGGAAAAAATTGTGGTATATATCTCTGTTGGACTAAGATGTTCTGTATAACAGAGTGACCTCAACATCCATTCCAGAAAAATACTGACAAATTTTCATTCTTATTCATAGGTGCTGTGTGACTTTTGCCCCCATCCCGTGTAGATACTGTATCTACTGGGGCAAGGTGCATCCCACGCATTTCTGGGTAAAGCTATCTTGATGTTCGAGTGTGGCCTTTAGCTCAGTCCTTCATGTTGGATGTCTTGGGTAAGCTTGTCAGTGTTCTGCTCCTTTGAAATGGGGATCCTTGTTCTTCTGGCTAAAATGTTGTCTTCCGTCACCCTTGCTCTCTTTCTCCTCTGAGCCTTCTTCCTTCTTTCCATCCACTGTGTTTGTCTTTGCTTTGTTCTGGTTTCCCTTTGTCCTTAGGCAGAGCCAGACTTGTCTATGGAAGTGTCTGTGTCTCTTAATCTCAGAATCTCTAGTAGTAACCTATCTTAGAAGGAATTCTGATCTGTTTTCCCTGCCATCTTTGCTTGCTGTAGCTCCTGGTGACCAAGAGAATGGAAGTGCGATGTCGGGGGACCTCGAGGCCAGTTGTCATGAAGGAAACCCCCTGGCACAGCATTACTATGTACTGGGCACCCTAGATGAAGGGTCTTTTGCAGAAATCAAAGTGGCTCTCCACCTTATGACCCAGACCATGGTAGCCATCAAGATATTGAAAAGGGGTACAAATATAGACTTCCTGGTCATCTCTGAGATAGATCTTGTGAAATCCCTGAACCATAGTCACATAATACAGTTGTTCCAGATATTCGAGACAAGGCACAAAACGTACCTGGTGATGGAATATGCAGCCCGGGGATCCCTGCTGAAACACATCAACAAGTGTGGGCATCTGGATGAGGAAGAGGCACGTAGGATATTTACAAAACTCTCTTTGGCCGTCAACTATATCCACAGTCAGAATATTGTCCACCGAGACATCAAGGCCGAGAACATCCTATTGGATTGGGAGGGGCATGTGAAACTGACTGACTTTGGCTTAGGCAAAAGACTGGCCTCTGGGGAAAAGTTCAAAGGATTTTGTGGCACACCACAATATTGTGCTCCTGAAGTGTTTGATCACAAACAATATGATGGCCTCCCAACTGACATCTGGAGTCTCGGTGTAGTATTATACTATTTAGTTATTGGCCACCTTCCCTTCCGAGAGACAGTGCACTCCAAGATAAAGCATCTGATCCTAACCCGGAGCTGTTGGATCCCGTATCACCTGTCTCCAGAGCTTCGAGACCTATTAAAGAGATTAATGACTATAGACCCCATAATGAGGCCATCCATTAAAGAAATATTGGTACACCCGTGGCTGTGCCATGATCAAGACCCATTGAGATCTTCAGAGGAAATCCCTAGAGAACCAGAATCCAACCTCGCTTTTGACATGTTTCTTATGGGGTACAACATTAAAGAGCTCAGGGAGGCTTTGAGGGAACGGAAGTACAATCATGATATGGCGACTTATTTGATTATAAAAAAGAAGTATACCAGGCAGCCCCAATTTTATCACGATGGAGGGCAGGGCAGTACTCTGGAACCTACAAAAGCCCCCAACCCTCCCTGGCCTGTAAGGAAGGGAACCAGTGTCCGTACTCTTTCCACCTTCACTTTGCCCACTCTCTCTGAGCTTCCCGGATGTGGAAGGAAAGGCTGTAGGAGGAGGCATAGTGTACCTCCCAGCCTTTCTTCCCTTGAGAGTAGCTTTCTGGAGAACACCTCCCCACTCCAGGGGCTTATGCCTCATGTTGGAAAGAGTACATGCAGAGAGAAGGAGAGAAGCATCAATTCCACAAAATCATCATCAAGAAAAAGAAAGGCAACAACAACAACGCTAACCTCATCATCAGGAGCCCCATGGTCACTTTTCATATCCACACAATCCTCAACCTTTGAAAACACGCAAGATATGGCCCAAGAGAGCTCTAGTGCTACAGACACAAGTAGCAGCATGTCCTCCTGGGAGTCCAGAACCAGCAGCCCTTCCCCCAGTGAGGAGAACCAGGAAGAGAATATAGGCATCGAATCCTTACAAGACACTAGCTCATCCTCAAGGGAAACAGTCCATCAGGAGCAGCTCCGAAGGAGGTCCCAGGGTATGCCCAGAGTCCCACTGAGAAATCGGCCCTGGAGGAGCCTGAAGAAGAGGATTTCCAAAGCCTTAAGGAACTTGTGTTGCTGCCTCCCAGTGAAAAATAACAAGGTCAGGGCAGCCAATGAAGAGTGCTTCAGAGACACAGGCTGAAACAAGTAGGTGGGGTATGATTGGAAAGGATGCACTCTCTAGTTTCTCCTTCCCTTAACATATTCCAGCATGCTCACTAAGGGTGTTGGTGACATTGGGTCTATCATGCCAGAGAGAAAAGTCCCATCCTGTTCTTCCTCCTCCTAAGACTACACCTTTCCTCAAAACTTGAGCAACATGTAGATAGCAAAGGATAGTGGCCTAATGCTAGGCAAGGATGCTGGAAATGTGTGAAGGGATCAATGGAGCACTTGTGCGGAATCAGCCTGAGGTCCCATGCCATCACAGCGCCAGCACAGCTAAGCATAAGTCCTGCAGATTTCTAAGATTTCGTCTGTCTGTTTCAAGGGCTATCAGAGGCCCTGTGGTCCCTGGAGGATGATACCAGAGAGTGGAGAGGAGTCTGCTGAGGATGCAGATAGGAGCAGGGAGGACAGAGCCTGACAGGAATTTCAGGTGGCTGTATGGCAGAGAGAATATCTGTGTATAGTGCAGGCTTAAATTAGAGGCAAAATGTTATTTTCCCCTGAAGTCTGAAGGAAGATTCTGAGAAGTTCTGAATGATTTTCCTCCCGTCCTCTGTAGGGATTTCCACACTGGGCCGCAGTCCCAGGATAGCTGTGGCCCAGTGAGTTAATCTTCACAGCACTCAGAAGCCCCTGGAAGAAACATCCATGGAGTGCTAGTGGTTACCAAGGATACTGAGAAGAAACACCAGACTTCAGAGAACCTTCATGCACAGTGAGAATGTCAGCTCAGCAGCCTGTCTCCAGGTGTACTTGTGAGCTGAGGAGAGAGTGGTCCTGGAGGCAGAGGAAGGAACCCAGAAGACCTGACCTGTTGCATGTATCCAACAGATATGTCTGATATTATAAGATGTGGTAACAGAACTGCGAAGCCATGAGTATCCATTGGAGTCCAGAAGTGAATACAGAGTGAGCGGAGATGGTTCAGACCCACAGCTCTGAAGCAGAGCAGAGCATCCTGATTACTGCATAGTCACACAGAGAGATCCTGAAGCCCTCACAAAACCACCAGCTCTAGTCTCTGATTGTGTATGTTGCACTCAAATTTGAGCCATTTGATGAATATTCTTTACATCTGGTTGGAAACACAACACACCCACACAACACACACACACAGAGAAACACAAAGAGGCAAAGTCAGTACTAATGCTGTTTCCTTGAAGTGGAGAGAGCCCACGTTACAAACAAGGTAATTTCATAGTTTGAGTGACTCTGCCTTCTGTAACCTTTCCCCAAATCAATTTTCTCTTGTCTCCACTCCCTTCTGACAAAGTAACTCCCTATTCTCATCCTTTCTGGGAGTCATGGGAAGTGAGCATGGGCATTGTTCCCCACTTTGGCCCAGGGTACACAGCCATGTGCAAGGTGAGGCTTACATATGCACCATCTTTTGAGGAGATCCAAGGTGAGATCTGAAGTGCTTGACATTTGACTCCAGAGAAGTTGCTGGTAAAAAGCATTGCAGTGGGGTGGGGGTGGGGGTGGGGGGGCAATGTTGATGGTAAAACAGATGAGTCCCCCTGACAGGACGTTGTAAGTTTTCCTTTGGGTGGCCCATGGTGACTTGCCCCATTCCCACCAAGTATAAAGACAAAGAGAACTTCAAATGTGTTAAAGAGGAACTCAACCCCTCTGTCCCCTGACACCACTCTGTATTACAAACTATTTGGTGTATATTGATCAGTTTCCCTTAGAGCTGTCTCCAGGCATGATCATGTCCTTGCTACTTCTGCCATACTGCTGCTGCTACTGCTACTGCTACTGCTGCTGCTCCTGCTCCTGCTGCTCCTGCTGCTCCTGCTGCTCCTGCTTCTGCTGTGTGTGCTGCTGCTTCATTCTCATGTCCATTGCAGGCAGGGAAAGGCCAGAGGCTTCTGGAGCCAATCAGTGAGCATTCCAAAGCCTGATGCTCTGGAAACTGCAGAAAACACCAGTGACATCACTCAACACAGAACAAGGTTTGCAGCCAGCCTCACCTCCAGGGACCTGGGAATTGACGCCTTTTTCATCACAGACAACCCGGGTGGAAGAGGGGCACATGGCATCTTCCTGGCTCAGGCCATTGGGAGTGGGTAGTTATTTACAAGGGATGCACAATTGGACTTTTCGCAGTTCTTAGGAAATCCTTTTTTATTCAGGTCTTCTTGATAGAAGAGGCACCTGTTCATTGATACAGAGGTAGGGCAAAGCCAGTCCCACAAGTGGGTGGGCTAAGAACAAGAAAAGAAAGATGTGTTCTGATTCCAGGAACATCTGGCACCTTAGCCTTACCACGGTTGTAAGGGAACACTATCTGAGACATCTTGAGGAATTTCCTCACTGGGAACAGCTCCTTTCTGTTCTGGCAAGAGCCAAGTGACCAGGGCAAGGCACTTCTCAAGTTCCGTCCTTCCATCACCTCCATTCTTGTGTGCATGGGGCCAAAGAGAGATAACTGGGTGCTCTTTGGGTTGGCACTACCCACAGCAGTGACATCAACACATGTGTGCAGAACTGATCAATTTTCAAAGGACCCAGAGTGTGGAATCTGTATGGTTGTTGATTTTAGGTATTGTGTCTGGGTGAAGACCCAGGATGTGGACAGAGAGCTTGGTACCACGTTGTGCCAGCAACAGAAGTGTTACCAAGAAGAGCCGCCCCGCCCCCCACACACACATGGCAACCTTGAATAAACCTCTGTATCTGCAAAAGAAGGATGATTATTTTCTTTTCAAAAGAAAGTTCAGCTGCCCAATGCCACCAGTCACCATTCTACTGGGCTTGGTGAACAGAACCTGGGTAATTGATGATAATCTACCACATTCGTGGCTTGAAGTACATCTCTGAATTCTTCCTGCTACACATTGGCTCATTCTCATTATTAGGCCAACATCATTTTAGCATCAGGTGTTTTGTCCCTCTATCCAATATTTTCCTCCTTTTGCAGCTTCCTTTTCTCAGAATATTACACTCTCATTTTACCTATCTTGATATAAATGTCAGGATTTCTTGGCCCTTTCTTTCTCTGATGCAGGTTGCTAATGTGAAGCGCAGGCTAATCAACTCACATTTTTTTTCTAGGTCCTTTGTGTTGTGGTGACAGGTTTGTATCTCTTGCATTTTTAGGCATTCTTCTTCCTTGACTTGTGTCTTGAGCAAGCATTTCATGGGTTCAAGCCCTTATCATAACCCCAGGTATTGAGACCTTCACAAACATTTACTGTGACTAGAATTTTTCTGTACTTGTTTTTACATTGCCTGTTGACTTCAGTCCCTTAAAGAGTTGATGGCTTGAAGATGTTCTCAGAAGCCATCGTTGATGTGGAGGAACTTTCTGGCAGTGTCTGTCGCACAGCCAGTATATGTTTCTTCCTCTGGAACAATAGGCGGGGGCCCTGTCAAGCACATCCTCCAGAGTGATCTCAACAAGCAAGGCACTTTTATTCAGAGGCCCCTCTATATACTTCAGTTAAGGGTGTGCAACCTGGGCGTGGTAGGATGCAAAGTTCATTCATGACACGACTGTTAAAAGGTTCTTCAGTGGATATAGGATGTTCATCTAGGGAGTATGTCCATGGGATGGACAAGTAATTGTATGTCCTAGCCATAGGTCTAGGCAGAAAATTCAAAAGCTGCTGGCAGAGGATTTTGGGCTGCTGTCGTAGGGGAATATGTGGTACAACAATAAGCTGAAACTTTATTTGAACAAAGAGTCCCCAATAGGGTCATGGGAGGGGCTGCTGATAGAAGTGGGTGTCCTGTTCCCAAAATAAGCTCTAGAGAACCTCTGTTTCTGCTACACATGACAATGGCCCAGTGGTATTGAACCTTCCCTAAAGGGAAGAAGTTGAGCTCCCGGAATACTACTAATGTCATGTGATATCATTGATTCATTGGTGACAATCTTGATAGAAGCCTGACACCTGTTCATTATATACTTGGCACCTAGGATACTAGACCCGTCTTGGGGTGGATCAGTGTGTGCATCTGCTAGGTACAAATGCTTAAAATAGTAAAAAGTATGATAGTGCCCCATAGATACTGATCTGCTTTGTACACAGCCTAAGACCCAGCTCCATGGAATTGTGTCTTCTATGAGGTCACTTAGGGGATAGGCTGTGGATATTTTATCCGACATGGAAGTACAATATGGTGGTCCCTGGCTATTGCTCCCTCCTGGAACATGCCCTTTCTTTGCCTCCCCTAGGTGCTGTCCTGTTACGGTGTCACTCTGCAGTCCCATCCCTGGTCACTGCTTTTGCCTTGAGGAACAGTATGTGGCTGCTTGCGCACTAGCCCTGCCTTGTAATAAAAATGGGCTGGGTCCTCTCAACACTGGACACTTAAGAGGTCATTGCGTGTCCTCCTGGTTACTAATATTACAAAGCAGTCACTTTTTGATTCTAGAGGCTACTTGACCAGTCTTTGTGCAATAAATATATGGCCTCTACCCCATGAGTTTTGGCTGACCAAAGGAACTTGAGTTGCCCTTAGGTCCAGTACGCATTCAGTGTTTAAGATACCAAGCATCTGAGTGTGTGTAGCATTAACTTGTATCCTAGGTTTTGGGTCTGTCCTAGAGTGGCCTTTCGTGGCCTAAATACTAGGTTTGCCCTAGTACAAGCATACAGTAAATCTGGGTCTTGAGACAGTCTCAACACCAGCATCATGATGGGGCACTCAGATCTGGGCCTTGCTTCCACTTAGCAGAGAACTGGACTAACTTGTGGAGCTGTATGCAAGATGTCCTCTTAGGTACTGGAGACCTGGTGTGTGTGTGTGTGTGTGTGTGTGTGTGTGTGTGTGTACCTTCCTTTGGTTTTTCTCCTGTGCAACTTTTTATTTGCTGTGTTTTCTTCGGTGTTGTTAACCTGCTCAGAATGGATTTTTCCTTCTAGTATCTTTCTGGGCTGGATTTGTAGATGTTATTTAGTGTCTTTTCCCACAGAATATCTTATTTTCTCCATCTCTGTTGATTGAGAGGTTTGCTGGATATCATAGTCTGGAATGACATATCTGGTGTCTTAAAGTCTGTAAGTCAGCTTTCTAGGTCTTTCTGGGTTTTAGGTATCTGTTGAGAATTCTGGTGAAATTTAAACACATTTGCCTTCATATGTTACTTTCCCTCTTTCCCTTTCTGCTTTAAATATTTTTTCCTATGAATAGTTTTTTAATAATATATACATATATAATATATACATAAATACCTATACATATATATTTGATTATCTTTTAGTGGAAGATCTTTTCTGGCTCAATCTATGTGATATTTCGTAAGCTACATGTACATTTATAGATATCTGTTTAGTTTAGGGAAATTTTCCTCTATAATTTTACTGAAGTTATTTCCTGATCCTTTGACCTGGGAATATTTTTTCTATTGCTATTATTCTGAGGTTTGGTCTTTTCATTCTTTTTAATTTTTTTAATAAAATTTTACATTCCATATTTTATTTCTCCCCCCCATCCACCCTCCCGACTATTCCACATCCCACCTCCTCCCTACCCCCTCTCTCCACAGGATTTTCCAAACTCCCACCCCACCCCACCTGACCTCTAAAATTCCTTGGGCCTCCAGTCCCTTGAGGGTTAAGTGCATCATCTCTGATTGAACAGAGATCCAGCAGTCCTCTGCTGTACATTTGTTGGGAGCTTCATATCAACTGATGTATGCTGCCTGTTTGGTGGTCCAGTGTTTGCGAGAGTGCAGGGGTCCAAGTTAATTGAGACTGCTGATCCTCCTACAGAGTTGCCCTCCTCCTCAGCCCTAATTCAACCACAGGAGTATTGTTTTCCTTGAATTTTGTTGCTGTTCTGATATTCTGTCCTGGGTTGCCTGTAGTTCTGGTGATCAGTCAGACTTCAGGTCCAGTGTGGTCTCTTTTCTAAGACTTTTTGGCCTGGACAACCTCTTGGAATTGGATTTGGGGAACCACCATAACCTCTTGATCCCTAGAACTGGCATGACTTCTGGGAATGTAAAGATCTTCTAGCAACATTGTAGTGTCTAATATGGTTGCCCAGAAGATGGGGTGTAGTCTATGGCTTTTGGTACACTTTAAGGGGAGCTAGTATGCAGGGGACCATGTCTTACCTTGGGTCCCAAGTGCCCACATGGCCTCTGGGAAAGCTTCCAGAGTCATGGACCAGAATATAAAACCCAGAGCATTGGGTGCCTTTTGGTGATGTTAGGCCTACTTTAAAGGGAAATTGTGGGCATTAGGTGTGGTCTTACATATGGTCCCTGGCACTTAAATGTCCTCTGGGAAGGCAACCAGAACTCAACAAGTCTTCTGAAGAAAAACATTTAATTGGGGCTTGCTTATAGTTCAGTGTTATAGTCTATTATCATCATATTTGGAAGCATGGTGGAATACAGGTAGACATAATGTTGAAGAGATAGCTAAGCGTTCTACAACTGAGTTGGCAAGCTCCTGAGAAAGAGACATTGGACCTGGCTTGAGCATTTGGAAATTCAAGGCCCATTCCCAGTGACACAATTCCTCCAACAGGGCCACACTTACTCCAACAAGGCCACACCTCCTAAAAGTGTCACTCCCTGTGCCACTTTAGGGCTATTTTCACTCAAACTACTACATTCTACTCCATTGCATCAATAATCCATCATCATCAAGAAAAAATCATTTAGTCTTACTTAGAATGTCCCCATTGTCTATCACAGGAACAGCTTCGTTTGAAAGCAAAGTCTTGTCTGAGTCTCATGCAATCTCACTGTAATCCCCTGTAAAATCACAATGAAGAAGCAAGTCACATACTTTCAAAAAATAATGGCAGGGGATATATACATTACCATTCCCAAAGGGTATAAAGAGGATGTAATGAGGAAATACTGGGCCAAGGGAGACTAAAAGCC
This sequence comes from Apodemus sylvaticus, assembly GCF_947179515.1. Taxonomy (NCBI): domain Eukaryota; kingdom Metazoa; phylum Chordata; class Mammalia; order Rodentia; family Muridae; genus Apodemus; species Apodemus sylvaticus. Next base: position 60,894,138 of record NC_067491.1, on the reverse strand, counting down.
AGCTGAACAGACTCCAAACTCTGCATCTTCATGTATGATGTCAAAACACTCTTCAGATCTCCAACTCCTTTCATACTTGTTGAGTGCAACACACTATTTTTCATGGGGTGATTCGGCCCTGTGTTAGCAGCTTTCCTCATCAGATATCCCAGGGCTCTGGCATCTCTAACATCTTGGGGTCTCCAAGGCAATCCTGGCTTCACCTTCACAGATTCATGCAATGGCCTCTCTTGATCTCTATGCAGGGACACCCCTAACATGGCTGACCTCTGAGAATTCTCTTCAACATGGAGGGAGATTTCACAACCTCTTTCTTGTAACCTTGACTCTGACATGACCACAAGGCCAAGGCTGCCAAGTTTTGTTACTTGTTGTGCTGGAAAATAACACCCTTATTTAAACATTCTTATTTTTCAAATACATTTTTCACCAGCTTTCTGTTTTCAATGGTTTTCTTCAGTGCCTAAGGTTGAACGGCTTAGAAATTGCTCTGAAAAAACATGGTGGCCTTGAACTCTGAAGTCTACTTGTCTCTGCCTCCCTAGTGCTAGTATTAAGGTATGAATCAGGCCTTTTCATGAGTTGGAAACTTGGCTGGGTCTTGTCTTACCTTGATGTCAACCATTCCTTGTATTTCATCTAGCATCAGACACTTCTTTACATTTTTTAAATGTCCTTGAGTACAGGACTTAATTGCCTTAAATGTCCTGGTGCTCTCTTTTTCAGACTGTACATTTTGTATTTTTCCTAGTTCAGATTGTTCCTTTTCATTATAAAACTGCATAAGTCAAATCAAAAAGACCCACATGACACAGTCAATGCTAGGCTGCTTTAAGTGTCCACTGTCAAAACTTTTAATGCATATTATATTCAATCTAGCCTCAGATTGATCTTAACATAATTGTAGAAAGCAGCAATGCTCTTAGCCAAAATATCACAAGAATATTTTTCCAGGCACCATACTAATAATATTCTCCCCTGAATCTTCTCTAGCTGAGCCCTCACAGTTTAAATAACCCCGAGAATCACTGTCTTCCATGATCCTCCTAGTATAACCCAATAAACCCTGTTTGAATTGTCCATCTTCACTTAAGTTCGAAGTCTGAAAGTCTTCTGTATTCCTCCAGATGAAAGCATGGTCCGTCCGATCTTGGTAACACCACAGGCCATGGCACCAGTTTCCATCTTAGTGTTTGATTGCTGTGAAGAGGAACCATAACCATTGCAACTCTTAAAGTGGAGAATACTGAATTGGGGCTGGGTTGTATTTCAGAGGTGAAATACAACCATTATTATTATGACAGGAGACATGGTGGCATACAGGCAGACATGGTACTGCAGAGTTAACTGAGAAATCTACATCTGGATTGGAAGGGAGAAGGAAGAGAGAAGGACCCTGAGCCTGGGTTGAGCATTTGAAACCTCGAGGCCCACCCTCAGTCACATACATCCTCCAACATGTCACACCAGTTAATCGTGTCAATCTCTGTGAGTGTATGGGGGGCGTTTTCATTCAAATCACCACAATCCTATTTTAGAAAAGTAATTTTTGTCTTCTTCCTCATCTTTGTCCTCATCCTCTTTTTCCTTCTCTTCCTCTTTCTATCTTTCTGCTACCAACCAAAGATTATGAATGCATTTTTGTGTACTCCGGCCTTTTCCACATGTTATCTTTAGCTTTACATAGACTGCCTACACGACTGCCTGGTGACCTCCACTTTGACAGGAGTGGCTTCCTTTGTCCTCTTCATTCCCTTGTGTTGGCTCCTAACGTTTACTGCTAGCCTGTCATGTTTTTCTCTCAATACTTGAAAAAAAGTTCAAGAGCTTCATTCAAGAGTTTTACAATATTATTTTATTCATTTAACTAAAACATCAAGAAAAAGAAACTCTGATATTGCTGGTAACACCATTAAAGCATTAGCCTAAGTAAGCCTTGTTTCCATGTCCTTCATTTATATAAAAAAGAATCCTTGACCTATTGTCATCATTTATTATCAAACTCTGTCAAGTAAATGCCTCTAAATGTGAAAAGATACCCAACCCTTCACATGTTATTTTTACAAACACTCATCATTACTGTATTAGTAAAAGTACATACTAATTACATTTTTTACATTTAGTTGTGTGTGTGTGTGTGTGTGTGTGTGCGTGCATCTACATGTGTACATGTGTGCATGCTTATATGAGGTTTAAGTGCAATGAGTGTTGCCAGGAGTCCTGAAGAGCACATCTGATCTCTCAAACTGATGTCACAGGTGGTTGTGAGTCAACATGTGTTGCTTAGACCCAAACCAGGACTTTCTTAATACCAGGAAGCACTGTGCCATCTGTCTATCACTATTGTCTTACTGAGGGTGGTAGAGCTTCAAATTTATATATATATATATTGCTTGCACATGTTATTTACACAAATTGGAGAGTGTTACTTATGAGAAATCCATGTGTGTATCTACTGAAATTTAACTATAACAACCCTTCTACTTCCTTCTTCCGACCCTGTGCACATCCGTAGAAGGGCCCTGTAATTTTTTTTTAAATACATCAGTATCAATTTTCCAATGTATATGATTTATCACAAGAGTTTATATTTTAACTCTTGTGGATCATAAGTTTGTGGTGATGTACCTTTTTAGGACAGCAAAAGAAAAACTTTCCAATACAGGAAACAATGAAAACCTTAAGAATACATGCAACTCAACTGACCTTGTATAAAGCCATGCATTTGTCAGTGCTCCCCCTAATCATAAGGATTCTTGACTGTATAAAAGATTCTTTTTCCTATAAAGACATTCAACCATGAATGAAAAGATTAATATGAAAAGACAAAGTTAGTACCACCCATAATATCATGACAATTTATACCAACTTTGCTTTCCTTTGAAGCAAAAGAAAATAGTTACTTGTGTTACGCCACGCAGAGAGAAACAGCAAGTTCTTTTTCCTTTTGCCAATTCCATAAGAATTAGCTCCTCTTGACACAAAACTCTAAATGGAAATTATGACTTGAGTCCTTATAAGATGGCGCAGACCTTGTAAAGGAGATGCTTTGGTGTCCAGGTGGTCACAAAAGAGACCGAAACAAAAACAAGCTCTCCCAGGACCTGCTATGGAGGTGTAAGTCATGACTCAAAGCACTGTGCCTGTGGTAAACTCATTGGAGGGAGGTTACATTTAGGTATTCTAATGAAGAACCAGGCATGACAAGTTCCCTTGTTCTTGTCCATATAATGCTCTCTGTACAGCCCTGAATGCCAGCCCAGGATTCTGGCTCTGCAGCTGTTGGAGATATGCTGTGACAACAGTCTTTATCTCCAAGGGCTTGTGTGTCAACATTAGCATAGGATTCCAAACCAGTCAGTTTATGGGATAATCCATAACAAGCATGCCCTGATGTTTCAAACCTTTCTGAGTATAAAGATTCCAACAAGGTAGCACCAGAACAAAGTGCCGACCATGCATCCATCATTCATGTGTTTAGCTGCTTAACTGTACCTCAGCACTCACTAAGCAACACTGTGGGAGGCTTACAATTTGTTTTCTCTGCTTGATTGCCAGTATTTCACCTTCTGTCACACAGAAACAAATTCCCTCTTCCCTAGAACCCAACCAGCTCTGCAACTGATACACTCAGACTTCTGCAGGACCTTGAAACACAGAGCTCTTCCTGACGGGGCAGCGGCCAGGTCTCCATTCACACCTTGTTCACTGCAGAACCTTAAAACCCATACCGTTCTAATAGGACATGAAATTCATTCCAACTCACTTTGTGTCTTCAGAAATTCATCTTCATAATCCCCATCTTCCGCTTAGAAAACGAAGGCTCCCTTTTCCCTTCTGCCACCACCAGCTAGAGTGTGTTTCTGTCAGCAGTGATGGCAGAAGTCTTTGCAACTGCCTCCTGTACAGTGGCTATGGGCAGAAATGTGTACCATGAGCTATTCTGTCCTGCAACCAGGGTGCAAGGTCTCTGGTGAAGTATTTAGCAGGGCATTACACGAAGACAGGATGCAAACACCTCTGGGTGGACCAGTTAACTGGGTGTAGCACAAAGGAGCAAAGGCCTCTGGGTAAAACAGTTGGTAGGTGTTTCTGTTTCTTGGTCGTGGAGATCTCTGGGAGGATCTCAGCAGTTGGTCTCTGTGGGCTTTTTGCTAAAGGTAAGAAGGGATTAAATATAAGGATTAAAAATATTTAACTGTATGGGGAGTGGGGGGGGGCTAGAAAAGGGGAAATCATTTGAAATGTAAATAAATTATATCGAATAAAAAAAATTTAACTGCATCCTTAATACACGTACTCATTGCCTGGGTCTTTCAGTTTTGTATGTACCAGAACTTCAGGCATTTGTCACATTGATTTAAAAAAAAAAAAAAACCTATCTTCAGTAATTTCCCACATGTATACATTACAGTTAGATAAGGTTCATTTGTTTCTCCTGCCTCCAACTGCAAAAGGGCATTTTGTTGTTAACCAGGTGAAGTGAATGCTGTCCCCTTTGTCTTATTGAATCTTCAATTTGCCACAACTTTGCCTTCCTGCTTTTTACTAGAAATACGTTGGATCTCTTAGAAGTAGGTTACCTATGTTTTATAGATCTTATTTACTGAAAGATATTGCCATATATTTTTTTAATGTCTGAATATTTATTTATTTATTTTTACTGAATATAGTCTTCATTTACTTTTCTTTTTTCTTTTTTTTATTTTAATATTTTTATTTTCTATATTCTTTGTTTACATTCCAAATGATTTCCCCTTTCCCAGATCCCCCTCCCCATATGTCCCATAAACCTTTTCTCTCCACCCATTCTCCAATCACATTCCTTCTTTTTCTCTGTCCTTATATTCCCCTCCAATGCTGGGTCAATGCTTTCCAGGATCAGGACCCTCTCCATACTTCTTCATGGGAGTCATTTGTTATGTGATTTGTGCCTTCCAAATTCAGAGCTTCTGGGCTAATTAATATCCACTTATCAGAGATTGCATTCCATGTGTATTCTTTTGTGATTGGGTTACCTCACTTAGGATATTTTCCAGATCAAACTATTTGCCTAAAAATTTTGTGAATTCATTGTTTCTAATTGCTGAGTAGTATTCCATTGTGTAAATATACCACATTTTCTGTATCCATTCCTCCTTTGAGGGACATCTGGGTTCTTTCCAGGTTCTGGCTATTATAAATAAGGCTGCTATGAACATAATGGAGCATGTGTCTTTATTGCATGATGGGGAATCCTTTGGGTATATGCCCAGGTTATAAAATCAACTCAAGCAAATCAGTAGCCTTCCTATACTCAAAGGATAAGCAGGCTGAGAAAGAAATTAGGGAACTGACACCCATCACAATAGCCACAAACATTATAAAGTACCTTGGGGGACTCTTACCAAACATGTGAAAGATCTATATGACAAGAACTTCAAGACTCTGAAGAAGGAAATGGAAGAAGACCTCAAAAAAGGGAAAAACCTCCCATGCTTATGGATCATCAGGATTAATATAGTTAAAATGGCCATTTTGCCAAAAGCAATATAAAAATTCAACGCAATAACCATCAAAATCCCAACTCAATTTTTCATAGAGTTAGAAAGACCTTTCTCAAATTCATCTGGAATAACAAAAAACCCAGGATAGCTAAAATTATTCTCAACAACAAAAGAAATTCTGGGGGAATCAGTATCCCTGACCTCAAGAAATACTACAGAGCAATAGTGTTAAAAACTGCATGGTATTGGTACAGTGACAGGCAGGCATCAATGGAAGAGGATTGAAGATCCAGAAATGAACCCACACACCTATGGCCGCTTGATCCTCGACAAAGGGGCTAAAAACATCCAATGAAAAAAAGATAGTCTTTTCAACAAATTGTGCTAGTTCAACTGGAGGTCAACATGCAGAAGAATGCGAATTGATCCATCCTTTTCTCCTTGTACTAAGCTCAACTCCACATGGATCAAGGACCTCCACATAAAGCCAGACACTCTGAAGATAATAGAAAAGAAACTGGGGAAGACTTTTGAGGACATCAGTACAGGGGGAAAGTTCCTGAACAGAACACCAATAGCGTATGCTCTAAGATCAAGAATTGCCAAATGGGACCTCATAAAATTACAAAGTTTCTGTAAAGCAAAGGACACCATCAAAAGGACAAATCGGCAACCAACAAATTGGGAAAAGATCTTCACCAACCCTACATCAGATAGAGGGCTGATATCCAATATATACAAAGAACTCAAGAAGTTAGACCCCAGAAAACCAAATAACCCTATTAAAAAATGGGGTCCAGAGTTGAATTCTCACATGAAGAACTTCAGATGGCAGAGAAACATCTTAAAAAATGCTCAAATTCATTAGTCATCAGGGAAATGCAAATCAAAACAACCCTGAGATTTCACCTTACACCAGTCAGAATGGCAAAGATTAAAAATTCAGGAGACAGCAGGTGTTGGTGAGGATGTGGAGAAAGAGGAACACTCCTCCACTTCTGGTGGGGTTGCAAATTGGTACAACCACTCTGGAAATCAGTCTGGCATTTCCTCAGAAAACTGGGCACGACACTTCCGAAAGATCCTGCTATACCACTCCTGGGCATATACCCAGAGGATTCCCCAGCATGTAATAAGGATATATGTTCCACTATGTTCATAGCAGCCCTATTTATAATAGCCAGAAGCTGGAAAGAACCCAGGTATCCCTGAACAGAAGAATGGATGCAAAAAATGTGGTATATATACACAATGAGTACTATTCAGCCATTAGAAACAATGAATTCATGAAATTCTTAGGCAAATGGATGGAGCTAGAGAACATCATATTAAGTGAGGTAACCCAGTCTCAAAAGATCAATCATGGTATGCACTCACTAATAAGTGGATATTAGCCTGGAAAACTGGAATACCCAAAACATAATCTACACATCAAAAGAGGTACAAGAAGAACGGAGGAGTGGCCACTGGTTCTGGAAAGACTCAGTGTAGCAGTATAAGGCAAAACCAGAACAGGGAAGTGGAAAGGGGTGGGTGGAAGAACAGGGGAGGGAAGGGGGCTTATGTGACTTTCGAGGAGTAGGGGACCAGAAAAGAGGAAATCATTTGAAATATAAATAAAAAAATATATCGAATAAAATAAAAATAAAAATAAAGAAATGTAATATGCAAGGATTCTGCATACAGTTGGCTTCTAATAAAGCACTCTTCAAGAGATCACCTGATGCCGCCCTGCAATCTGAAACTGCTTTTGGAACTTACCATCTAGATTTCCTGTTGCAGGTTGGTTAATGATCAGCAGTGACAGTTTCATGCTTTTTAATGTTAGCTTATATTTTTAGTATTTTATTCCTAATCAACTAGTTAGTAAAATTTATTAATTTCCGATGACAACACTTTGTGTTACTATTTTTCTTCCCCACCTTACAGATACAATGTATTTAATGTTCTCTCAATGCTTTCTTCGGTGTTCAGTGGTTGCTGGCTCTGTGAACTCCTCTACTGAGGACCAACATAATAGGCTCTGCTTCACTCTGACTCATGTAGTTGTAGTTTTTCTTTTAAATGTAGAGGAAGTCTTGGCTTAGTAAACAAGAGGAACAAAGGAGACACACGTGGTGGTTAAAATCTGCCCCCTTCCACCTTGAGACAAGTTTTCATGTATGTAGCCCAGGCTGGCCTCAAATTTACTATGGAGCCTAGGTCAACTCTGAAGTCCTGTTCTTCTGCCTCTACCTCCCTAGTGCAGGTCTGAAGGTGTGCACAACTATGCCCGACTTTTCCTCATTTAGACCGATGTTGTAAAGAAGGTTCTTAGACTACTTAGCCGTTCTTAGACTACTTGTCATCTAGATTTGGGGGGGGGGTCCAAACCTATTATTCTGCCTCTTGGTGAATACACAGATCAAGACTTTAGCCTCTCATTAAGTGTAAAAGACATTTACTTAGAAGAGATCATTGCAGTTAACACAAAGTTAAGATGGCCATGGAAGCAGATGGTGGTGTACACCTATAATATCAGCAACTAGGGAGGCAGAGGACCCCTAGAATTGCCACCTGGAAGATGTCCCATCTGGGAGTTCTTCCAGGGAGATCTCTTAGTTCCAGGCCAGTCCATTCTACAGAGTTCCAGGCCCTCAGAACTCAGTTATTATGTATACAATTATTCTGCTACTTAAAGTATATTTCCAAGTGTTTTGCACAGTGTCAGGTTGTAGGTTGCTCTGAAATAATTTCTATAATAAGCTTCCATAATCTTGCTAGGATTAAGGAACTGCTAGTTTATATAAAGTTAGTAACAATCACACAAGATGAGAGCGAGTTTAAATATATTAAAAGTTATAGGCCTTACTGTCGAGTTAGTTGTTTAGAAAGGCTTTCAACAGTCCAGGGGTAACACAAGGAGAAGGTTCATTTTATTTGTGTATAGTGTTCAGCATAAACCAGCCATGGTAAGAGGGTTGTGATGACTTCTTTAATCAACTCAGCTGTCTGAGGTTGATCTGGGTGATTGCAAACATGACTGCTCTTCAGAATGAACCATGCTGTTAGTGTTTCTTCAAAGACTTACATGAAAATTGTGGCCAATCAGCTTAATTTTGAACTGCCATTGATAATAAATTATGCTCAAAGAGTCTAAACTCGGGACCGGACTCACTCCTGCTAAATGTGAAGATAAAATACAAAACCTTTCTTTCACACCATGGCAAAGTCTTACATGGACATTCAAGACGAAAAACGCTCAGGTCTCCAATCAACCTCAAGACCCGGTTTCTTTTTAAGTCACTTCTGCTCTGTGTTTTATCAATACCCACTGCTCCCCAACCATGAAGAACTTTCTGCATTCTGTGTGCACTGGCTTCATCTTCTGAGTCAGACTCACTCTGGAATGTGGAGTTGTGTGAGGCAGAGTGCAGTGGGAGGAGCATTCTGGAGCACGCAGTGCATGAGGGAAGACAGTACTTCCCAGCGAAACCCACAAACTTAATTTGTCTGACACCACAGTCAAAATAGACTCCACCACACTTTGGGTTTTGGACAATTGTTGGCTGAACCCAAGTATCTATGAAGACTCCCAGGAAGTCATGACACTTCTGGAGGACCCTGCTATACCTCTCCTGGGCATATACCCAGAGAATTCCCCAGCATGCAATAAGGACACATGCTCCACTATGTTCATAGCAGCCTTATTTATAATAGCCAGAAGCTGGAAAGAACCCAGATATCCCTCAATGGAGGAATGGATACAGAAAATTTGGTATATATACACAATGGAGTACTATTCAGCAATTAAAAACAATGAATTCATGAAATTTTTTAGGCAAATGGATGGAACCGGTAAATATCATCCTAAGTGAGGTAACACAATCACAAAAGAATATACATGGAATGCAATCATTGATAAGTGGATATTAATTAGCCCTGAAGCTCTGAATACTGAAGATAGAATTAGCATATCAAATGATTCCCATGAAGAAGGAAGAAGAGGGCCCTAATCCTGGAAAGGCTTGATCCAGCATTGAAGGGGAGTACCAGGACAGACAAAATGGAGGGGGAAAGATAGGAGAATGGATGGAGAGAAAAGGACTTATGTGACATATGGGGAGGGGAGAACTGGGAAAGGGGAAAGCTTTTGGAATGTAAACAAAGAAGATAGAAATATATATATAAAAGACCAGCATTAACAAGGCTGTGATAAAATCTGATCACTGCTATGGTAAGCCATTAATGTGTCATTTTTATGTATGGCAGGCATTAAATAAATCTAAACTTTATATTCCGAACTCCTCACCAAATTTCTAAACTTTCCTGTAGGAGTATGCCAATGTAAATTACTTAAAACAGTAAATGAGGAATCACTGTAGCTATCTGTATTAGTGCTTTCAAAAATAAAGAATGTAATCATATATTTAAAAAATAGAAAAGTCGGGACTTCATATTTTATAAATATTTCTATGTACTATCATGAGCAGAATAATTTGATTTAATTCTAATCAGCAATTAAATAATTATTTCTAACTATATAATGATCCTGATCCTAAGAACCTTAATGACTGTTGTATAACATACCTGTACTAATTAGGCCTACATGTTTATATTATGAGCCTTGCATTATTCTTGTCTCAGAAGGCAGGTTATAGCAGAAAATATTGAATAGTGACCTAAGAACTCCTTTATAGAGTAGGTAGGAGTTTAGTTTAAAATTAAATGAGTAACATGTAGCTTTTTGTAACATGTAGCTTTTGTCTTCAAAGGGTAAGTATATATATATATATATATACTTACCCTTAAATACAATGGATTCTTGAGAAAAAAATAAATAAATTGAAGAAAAATGAAAAAAAAAAGAATTGCCATACTGGGGAAGCAGAGGATGGAAAGGTCTCCCATTCTCATGGATTGATAGGTTTAATAAAGTAAAAATGGGCATCTAACTAAAAGAAATCTACTGATTCAATGCAATCCCTATCGAAATAGCAACACAATAATTTACTGACATGGAAAGAGCAATTCTCAGTTTCACATGGAAAAACAAAAAAACAGGATGAATGAAACAATTCTGAACAAGTAAAGACTTCTGAAAGAATCACCATCCCTGACCTCAAGCTCTACTACAGAGCAATAGTGATATAGATTGCATGATAGCAGACACGGACAGTCAGGTTAATCAACTGAATATAATCAAAGACCCAGAATTAAACCCACATACCTGTGGACACATCTTTTGTTAAAGAAGCCAAAACCATACAACCAAAATTATAGCATCTTCAAATCAGACTGGCACTTAGCACCTTATTTTAAAACAGCGGTGGATTAAGTAAGGGATTGCTTGCTAGAACCCTTAACCTCATGTCCAGATGCCTCATGCTTGTTTGGCTAGGGCGAGATTTAGAGCAATAAACTTCTATTGAACCAGAAGAAGAGAGTCAAATTTGCAGAAGAATCTTTTACATAAGTAAACATGGATAAACTCAAATAAAATTATGTATGGATTTGTGCTTACACATTCATATATCTCCATTAAAACCAGTTGGGCCAAACTACATCCTTATCTCATAATTACTTACACACACACACACACACACACACACACACACACACACACACACACATCTATACTTACAAATGCATTTGGAGCAAAAGATCAAGCACCAGCACAGAATGAACTCATTCATTCTGGATGAAAAATGAGCTCCAATCTTTATTGCATAGAGAAAGAAAAGCTTCTTCAAGTTTGTGGCTAAATGAATTTAACCCAAGTCCATAGCAGAACGCTTTGTCCTCTTTAGTAAGACTAAGCTTGCCTTGCTATTAAGAAAATACCTCTGCCATCCGAAGTTCTTCAGGTGAGAATTCCTTGTTTAACTCTGTACCCCATTTTTAATAGGGTTGTTTGGTTTTCTGGAGTCTAACTTCTTGAGTTCTTTATATATATTGGATATTAGACCTCTATCTGATGTAGGATTGGTGAAGATCTTTTCCCAATTTGTTGGTTGCCGATTTGTCCTTTTGATGGTGTCCTTTTCCGACTCCAGAAAACAAAGTTAAACTATGAATTCTCACCTGAAGAACTTCGGATGGCAAAGAAGCATCTTAAAAAATGCTCAACTTCATTAGTCATGAGGGAAATGCAAATCAAAACAACCATGAAATTTCACCTTACACCAGTCAGAATGGCTAAGATTAAAAATTCAGGAGACAGCAGGTGTTGGAGAGGGTGTGGAGAAAAAGGAACACTCCTCCACTGCTGGTAGGGTTGCAAATTGGTACAACCACTCTGGAAATCAGTCTGGCGGTTCCTCCGAAAACTGGGCACCTCACTTCCAGAAGATCCTGCTATACCACTCCTGGGCATATACCCAGAGGATTCCCCACCATGTAATAAGGATACATGCACTACTATGTTCATAGCAGACCTATTTATAATCGCCAGATGCTGGAAAGAACCCAGGTATCCCTCAACAGAAGAGTGGATGCAAAAAATGTGGTATATCTACACAATGGAGTACTATTCAGCCATTAGAAACAATGAATACATGAAATTCTTAGGCAAATGGATGGAGCTAGAAAACATCATACTAAGTGAGGTAACCCAGACTCAAAAGGTGAATCATGGTATGCACTCACTAATAAGTGGATATTAACCTAGGAAACTGGAATACCCAAAACATAATCCATACATCAAATGAGGTACAAGAAGAAAGGAGGAGTGACCCCTTGTTCTGGAAAGACTCAGTGAAGCAGTACAGGGCAAAATCAGAATGGGGAAGTGGGAAGGGGTGGGTGGGAGGACAGCGAGAGAGAAGGGGCTTATGGGACTTTCGGGAAGTGGGGGGCTAGAAAAGGGGAAATCATTTGAAAAGTAAATAAAAATATATCGAATAAAAAAATATCAAAAAAGGAGAGAAAAACATAAAAAAAAGAAAGAAAATATCTGTTCTATCCTGTGGTAAGGAGGGTCCTATCTGCTCCTTCAACTCTCTCTGTAGTTTCTTCTTTTTGCCTCTTTCTCTCTGCATTGTGCATATTGCTCTTATTTTATAAAGTTGCCTTATATTTAAGATATTAAACTCTGCATTCTCCTTCAAATCTTGCTCCCTCCTCCCGCTTAGATGTAACAATGCTCTTACTTTCAATGTGTTTGTTACTTTTTATTTCACTCAGTTTTTTATTAGATATTTTCTTTATTCACATTTCAAATGTTATCCCCTCTCCTCATTTCCCCTACAAAATCCCGTATCCCATTCCTCCTCCACCTGCTTACTACCCCACCCACACCCGCTTCCCTATCCTGGCATTCCCCGTCACTGGGGCATGGGGCCTTCATAGCACCCAGGGCCTCTCCTCTCATTGAGGTCTGACAGGGCCATTCCCTTCAACATATGTGGCTGGAGCCATGGGACCCTCCATGTGTACTCTTTGATTGGTGGTTTAGTCCCTGGGAGTTCTGGGGTGCTGGTTGGTTCATATTTTTGATCCTCCTACGATGCTGCAAGATCCTTCAGCTCCCTGGGTCATTTTTCTAGCTCCTCCATTAGGGACCCTGTGCTTAGTTCATTAGTTGGCTGTGAGTATCCACTTCTGTATTTGTCAGGCACCTACAGAGCCTCTCAGGAGACAGCCATATCATCTTCCTTTCAGGAAGCACTTGCTGACATCCACAATGGTTTCTGGGTTTGGTGACTGTATGAGGGATGGATCCCCAGGTGGGGCAGTCTCTGGATGGCCTTCCCTTCAGTCTCTGCTCCACATTTTGTCTCTGTATCTCCACCTGTGGGTATTTAGTTCCCCCTTCTAAGAAGTACTGAAGTCTTCCTTCTTCTTGAGCTTCATTTGGTCTATGAGTTCTGTCTTGGGTATTCCAAGCTTCTGGGTTAATATCCACTTTTTAGTGAGTGCATGCCATGTGTGTTCTTTTGTGACTGGGTTACCTCACTCAGAATGATATTTTCTAGTTCCTTCCATTTGCCTAAGAATTCAATGAATTTGTTGTTTTTAATAACTGAATAGTATTCCCTTAGGCAAATATCATCTACAAATAGTGATATTTTGATTTCTTCCATTCCAATTTGTTTGCCTTTTACCTTCATTTATTGTATAATTGCTTTTGCTAGGTCTTTGAGAACTATATTGAACAGGTAGGGAGAGAGTGGACAGCCTTGTCTAGTTCTTGATTTTAGAGGGATTGCTTCAAGTTTCTCTCCATTTAGTTTGATGTTGGCTACTGCTTTGCTGTGTATTGCTTTTCTAAAATCAGATATGGTCCTTGAATTTCTGAACTTTCCAAGACTTTTATCTTAAAGGGTATTGGATTTTGTCAAATACTTTCTCTGCATCTAATGAAAAGGTCATGTGATTTTTTTCTTTGAGTATTTTTATATAGTGGATTACGTGTATCACGAAGGGGTGATGGATTTTGTCAAATACTTTCTCAGCATCTAATGACGTGATAATGTGTTTTTTCCTTTGAGTTCCTTCATATAGTGGATTACATTGATAGATTTCTGTATATTGAACCATCCCTGCATCCCTGTGATGAAGCCTACTTGATCATGGTGGATGATTGCTTTGATGTTTACTTGGATTCTAAAAGGAACTCTCCAAAACAAGGAAGCTACCTTCACCAATGAGAAAAGAAGATAAGAGTTATCTCAGAACAAAATAATCAAAAGGAGAGAATGACATGCATATAATGCTACCTACAACAACAAACATAACAGGAACTAAAATATTCCATCCTTAGTATTTCTCAATATCAACAGGATCAATTCCCCAATATACAGACATATGCTAACAGACTGGATATGCAAACAGGATCTAGCATTTTGCTGCATATAAGAAACACACCCCCAATGACAAAGGTAAACATTACCTAAGAGTTAAAGGCTTGAAGCAATTCTTCCAAGCAAACAGTCACAAAAACAAGCAGGAGTTATTATTCTAATAGCTAATAAAATAGACTTTCAACCAAAAATTTTCAAGGGAGATGGCAAACGACACTTCATATTAATCAAAGGAAAAATCAACCAAGAGAAAGTCTCAATTCTGAACTTCTGTGCCACAAATGTAAGGGTATCCACATTCATAAAAGCTGACTTTAATGAAGCTGAAAACACACCTTGAATCATACACAATAATAGAGGAAGACCTCAACACCCCACTCTCACCAAAGGACAGATCATTGAAACAGAAACTAAACAGAGACACAGTGACACTAATAGAGGTTATGACTCAAATGCATCTAACAAATATATATAGAACATTTTACACTAAAACAAAAGAATATACCTTCTTCTCCATACCTTATATTACCTTTTCTAAAATTAGTCATATACTCAGTTACAAAACAAGCTTCAACAGGTACAAGAAGATTGAAATAATCCCGTGCATTTTATGAGATTACCACAGATTAAGGCTAGATTTCAAAAAGAACACAAAACCCCCCAGAAAACCCATGTACATCTGGAAATTGAACAACTCTCTATTCAATGATAACTTCGTCAGGGAAGAAGTAAAGAAAGAAATGAATAACATTATGGATTTCAATGAAAATGAAGGCACAACAATCCAAACTTATGAGTCAGTGAAAGCAGGGCAAAGAGGAAAATTCATAGCACTTAAGGACCTAGTAAAGAAACTGGGGAGATCCTACACTAACACACTAGCAGCATACTTGAGAGCCCTAGAACATAAAGAAACAAACACACCCAAGAGGAGCAGAGGGTAGGAAATTGTCAAGCTCCGAACCAAAATCAAAAAAATAGAAACAAAGAGAATAATACAAATAAAGAAACCAAAAGCTGTTCCTTTAAAAATATCAACATTATAGATAAACCCCCTAGCCAAACTAACTAAAGGGCCCAGAGACAGAATCTAAATGAACATAATAAATTAAAAAGGGCACATAACAACAGAAGCCGAAAAATTTAAAAAAAATCATATCTTTGTACAAAAGCCTATACTCAACAAAACTGGAAAATCTAAATGAAATGGATGATTTCCTAGACAGATACCACGTACAAAAATAAAATTGGGATCAGGTACACCATCAAATCACATATCATCTAAGGAAATTGAAAAATTAAACTTCCCGAGTCTGGAGGCCTCTGGCAGTAGCCCTCAGATCTCTCTGCTTCCGGATCCAAATCAGCCTGGGCTGCAACACCTCATCTCCAGGTCCTGTAAGAGGCAAGAGGGGCTTCCGGGCGGCCAGCGGGGAGAAGTCGATGTGCTCTGGTGAATACAGGGAGCCCCAGCAGGAGCCTTCAGGTGCCTGCTTTGGGATCTGAACAGCTTGGGCCACAGCACTAGGTCTCCATGAAGTGCATGAGACCTGGTGTGCACGCAGAGGCAGTCTGGGAGCTCACAGCACAGCTTGCTCCTGTGACACAGAGCTTAGGCTCCAGTCCGGAGGCCTCTGGCAGGAGCACTCAGACCTCTCTGCTTCCGGATCCAGATCAGCCTGGGCGGCAACACCACATCTCCAGGTCCTGAAAGAGGCAAGAGGGGCTTCCGGGCCCCCAGCGGGGAGAAGTCAGTGTGCTCCAGTGAATCCAGCAGGCCCCAGCTGGAGCCTTCAGGTGTCTGCTTCGGGATCTGAACAGCCTGGGCATCAGCACCCTGTCTTCAGGCAGTGCAGGAGGTAAGCTGTTCACCAGAGGCAACCTGGGAAGGGGCAGCTTGCACTGGTGAGTCCAGTATTGACAATACCAACTAACACCAGTGAGAACTAGATGGCAAAAGGCAAACGCAGGAATGCCACTAACAGAAATCAAGGCAATATGGCAACATCTGAACCAAATTCTCCTTTACCAGCATGGCCTGGATACCCCATCAAACCAGTAAAACAAGATTTGGATTTAAAATCACTGGTCATGATGCTGGTACAGGAACACATGAAGGACATACTTAAAGAAATTCAGGAGAAAATGGATCAAAAGTTAGAAGCCCTTGCAAGGGAAACACAAAAATCATTGAAAGAAATCCAGGAGAATACAAAAGCCAACAATGAGGAAACACAAAAAACACTTAAAGAAATACAGGATAACTTTGGTCAACAGGCTGAGGTCATGAAAGAGGAAACACAAAACTCTCTTAAAGAATTACAGGAAAGCACAAACAAGCAAGTGAAGGAGCTAAGCAAAACCATCCAGGATCTAAAATCAGAAGTAGAAACAATTAAGAAAATTCAAAGGGAGACAATAATGGAGATAGAAAGCCTTGGAAAGAAATCAGTGGACATAGATGCAAATATCAACAGATAGAGGAAAGAATCTCAGATGCTGAAGATACCATAGAAACCATGGACTCAACAGTTAAAGAAAATGCAAAATGCAAAAAGCTTGTAACCTGAAATATCCAGGAAATCCAGGACACAATGAGAAGACCAAACTAAGGATTATAGGCATAGAAGAGAGTGAAGATTTACAACTTAAAGGGCCAGCAAATATCTTCAATAAAATTATGGAAGAAAACTTCCCTAACCTAAAGAGAGAGAGATGCCCATGAATATACAAGAAGCCTACAGAACTCCAAACAGACTGGACCATAACAGAAATACTTCCTGTCACAAAATAATCAAAACATCATATGTACTAAACAAAGAAAGATTATTAAAGGCAGGAAGAGAAAAAGGCCAAGTAACATATAAAGGAAGACCTATCAGAATCACAGCAGACTTTTCACCTGAGACTATGAAGGATAGAAGATCCTGGGCAGATCTCATGCAGACCCTAAGAGAACACAAATGCCGGCCAAAACTACTATATCCAGCAAAACTCTCAATCACCCTGGATGGAAAACTAAGATATTCGATGACAAAACCAAGTTTACCCAATATCTATCCACAAACCCAGCCCTTCAAAGGATAATAGGAGGAAAACACCAATACAAAGAGGGAAACTTCACCCTGGAAAAAGCAAGATAGTAACCTTTCATCAAACCCAAAAGATGTTAACCAATCAAATTTAGAAAATAACGTCAAAAATGACAAGAAGTAACAATCACTATTCCTTAATATCTCTTAACATCAATGGACTCAATGCCCCAATAAAAAGACATAGACTAACTGACTGGATACGTAAACAGGACCCTACATTTTGCTGCTTACAGGAAACACACCTAAGGGTCAAAGACAAGCACTACCTTAGAGTAAAAGGCTGAAAGACAATTTTACAAGCAAATGGTCTCAGGAAACAAGCTGGAGTAGCCATTTTAATATCAGATAAAATTGACTTTCAACCCAAAGTCATCAAAAGAGACTCTGAGGGACTCTTCTTGCTGGTCAAAGAAAAAATACAACAAGAACTCTCAATCCTGAACATCTATGCTCCAAAAGCAAGGACACCATCTTTCATAAAAGAAACTTTATTAAAGCTCAAAGAACACACTGCACCTAACACAGTAATTGTGGGCGACTTCAACACTGCACTTTCCTCAATGGACCGATCAGAAAAACAGAAAAATAAACAGGGACAGAATGAAACTCATTGAAGCTTTGGACCAACTAGATTTAAAAGATATATATAGAACATTCTATCCTAAAGCAAAAGAACATACTTTTTTCTCAGCACCTCATGGTACCTTATCCAAAATTGACCATATAATTGGTCACAAGACAGACCTCAACAAATATAAGAAGATCGAACTAATCCCATGCCTCCTGTCAGATCACAATGGAGTAAAAGTGGTCTTCAATAGCAACAAAAACAACAGAAAACCCACATACACATGGAAACTGAACAATATTCTACTCAATGATACCTTGGTCAAGGAAGAAATAAAAAAAGAAATTAAAGACTTTTTAGAACACAATGAAAATGAAAACACAACATACCCAAATCTATGGGACACAATGAAAGCAGTGGTAAGAGGAAAACCCATAGCCCTGAGTGCCTCCAAAAAGAAAATGGAGAGAGCATACATTACCAGCTTAATGACACACCTGAAAGCCCTGGAACAAAAAGAAGCTATTTCACCCAGGAGGAGTAGAAGGCAGGGAATCATCAAACTCAGGGCCGAAATCAATCAAATAGAAACAAAAAGAACCATACAAAGAATCAACAAAACCAGGAGCTGGTTCTTTTAGAAAATCAACAAGATAGTTAAACCCTTAGACAGACTGACCAAAGGGCACAGAGAAAGTATCCAAATTAACAAACTTAGAAATGAAAAGGGAAATAAAACAAAGGGAAATATAACAAAGGAAACTGAGGAAATCCAAAAAATCATCAGATCCTACTACAAGAGCCTGTACTGAACACAAGTGGAGAATCTGGAGGAAATGGACAATTTCCTTGACAGATACCAAAAACCAAAATTAAATCAGGACCAAATAGATCATCTAAACAGTCCCATAATGCCTAAAGAAATAGAAGGAGTCATAGAAAGTCTTCCAACCAAAAAAAGCACAGGACCAGATGGTTTCAGTGCAGAATTCTATCAGACCTTCAAAGAAGACTTAACACCAATACTCTTCAAACTATTCCAAAAAATAGAAACAGAAGGAAAACTACCAAATTCCTTCTACGAAGCCACAATTACGCTGATACCAAAACCACACAAAGATCCAACAAAGAAAGAGAACTTCAGACCAATTTCCCTTATGAACATCGATGCAAAAATACTCAATAAAATTCTTGCCAACCGAATCCAAGAACACATCAAAACGATCATCCACCATGATCAAGTAGGCTTTATCCCGGAAATGCAGGGTTGGTGCAATATACGGAAATCCATCAATGCAATCCACTACATAAACAAACTCAAAGAAAAAAAGCACATGGTCATTTCATTGGATGCTGAAAAAGCATTTGACAATATTCAGCATCCTTTCATGCTTAAAGTCTTGGAAAGAACACGAATTCAAGGCCCATACTTAAACATAGTAAAAGCAATATACAGCAAACCGGTAGCCAGCATCAAACTAAATTGAGAGAAACTTGAAGCAACCCCACTAAAATCAGGGACTAGACAGGGCTGCCACCTTTCTCCTTATCTTTTCAATATTGTACTTGAGGTTCTAGCTCGGGCAATTCGACAACATAAGGAGGTCAAAGGGATACAAATTGGAAAGGAAGAAGTCAAACTATCATTATTTGCAGATGACATGATAGTCTACCTAAGTGACCGAAAAAACTCCACTAGAGAACTCCTACAGCTGATAAAAAACTTCAGGAAAGGGGCAGATTATAAAATCAACTCAAGCAAATCAGTGGTCTTCCTATACTCAAAGAATAAGCAGGCTGAGAAAGAAATTAGGGAAATGACCCCCTTCACAATAGCCACAAACAGTATAAAGTATCTTGGGGTGAATCTTACCAAACATATGAAAGATTTGTATGACAAGAACTTCAAGACTCTGAAGAAGGAAATGGAAGAAGACCTCAAAAAATCAAAAACCTCCCATGCTCATGGATCAGTAGGATCAATATAGTTAAAATGGCCATTTTGCCAAAAGCAATATACAGATTCAGTGCAATACCCATCAAAATCCAAACACAATTCTTCACAGAGTTAGAAAGAGCAATTATCAAATTCATCTGGAATAACAAAAAACCCAGGATAGTTAAAATATTCTCAGCAACAAAAGAAATTCTGGGGGAATCAGTATCCCTGACCTCAAGCAATACTACAGAGCAATAGTGTTAAAAACTGCATGGTATTGGTACAGTGTCAGGCAGGCGTATCAATGGAACAGGATTGAAGATCCAGAAATGAACCCACACACCTAAGGCCACTTGATCCTCGACAAAGAGGCTGAAAACATCCAATGGAAAAAAGATAGCCTTTTCAACAAATAGTGCTGGTTCAACGGGAGGTCAGCATGCAGAAGAATGCGAATTGATCCATCCTTGTCTCCTTGTACTAAGCTCAAATCCAAATGGATCAAGGACCTCCACATAAAGCCAGACACTCTGAAGATAATAGAAAAGAAACTGGGGACGACCCTTGAGGACATCGGTACAGGGAGAAAGTTTCTGAACAGAATACCAATAGCATATGCTCTAAGAGCAAGAATTGCCAAATGGGACCTCATAAAATTACATAGTTTCTGTAAGGCAAAGAACACCATCAAGAGGACAAATCGGCAACCAACAAATTGGGAAAAGATCTTCACCAATCCTACATCAGATAGAGGGCTAATATCCAATATATATAAAGAACTCAAGAAGTTAGACTCCAAAAAACCAAACAACCTTATTAAAAAATGGGGTACAGAGTTAAACAAGGAATTCTCACCTGAAGAACTTCGGATGGCGGAGAAGCATCTTAAAAAATGCTCAACTTCATTAGTCATTAGGGAAATGCAAATCAAAACAACCATGAGATTCCACCTTACACCAGTCAGAATGGCAAAGGTTAAAAATTCAGGAGACAGCAGGTGTTGGAGAGGGTGTGGAGAAAGAGGAACACTCCTCCACTGCTGGTGGGGTTGCAAATTGGTACAACCACTCTGGAAATCAGTCTGGTGGTTCCTCTGAAAACTGGCACCTCACTTCCAGAAGATACCACTCCTGGGCATATACCCAGAGGATTCCCCACCACGTAATAAGGATACATGCTCTATTATGTTCAGAGCAGCCCTATTTATAATTGCCAGCTGCTGGAAAGAACCCAGATATCCCTCAACAGAAGAGTGGATGCAAACGATATGGTATATCTACACAATGGAGAACTATTCAGCCATTAGAAACAATGAATTCATGAAATTCTTAGGCAAATGGATGGCGCTAGAGAGCATCATACTAAGTGAGGTAACCCAGACTCAAAAGGTGAATCATGGTATGCACTCACTAATAAGTGGATATTAACCTAGAAAACTGGAATACCCAAAACATAATCCACACATCAAATGAGGTACAAGAAGAAAGGAAGACTGGCCCCCTGTTCTGGAAAGACTCAGTAAAGCAGTATTGGGCAAAACCAGAACAGGGAAGTGGGAAGGGGTTGGTGGGAGGACAGGGGGAGAGAAGGGGACTTGCAGGACTTTCGGGAGTGGGGGGCTAGAAAAGGGGAAATCACTTGAAATGTAAATAAATTTTATCGAATAAAAAAATTAAAAAAAGAAAAGGGGAAATCATTTGAAATGTAAATAAAAAATATATCAAATAAAAAAAATTAAAAAAAAATTAAATTTCCCAACCAAAAACCGCTCAGGGCCCAGATGGCTTTAGTGTAGAATTCTACCACACTTTCAAAGAAGAGATAAAAATAATACTCCTGAAATTATTTCTTCAGGCAAACGCAGAAAAAAAAACAACCTTGTTCATTTTATGATTCCATAATTACTCTGATACCTAAACCACACAGAGACCCAACAAAGAAAGACAACTTCAGTCCAATTTCCCTTACGCATGTCAATGAAAAAATACTCAATATAATTGTAGTAAACTGAATACAAGAACACAGGGATGAAAGGTTGATTCAATATGTGAAAATACATTAACCTAATCAAGTATATAAACAATCTAAATGAAAAAAATCACATGATCATCTCATTAGATGTTGAAAAAGCATTTGACAAAATCAACACCACCTCATGTTAAAATAATGGAGAGAACCGGAATTCAAGGCACATACCTAAACAAAATAAATGTAACATATAGCAAACCAACAGCCAATATCAAATTAATGGAGAGAAATTTGAAGCAATTCCACCATAATAAGGAAAAGGACAATGATGCCAACTCTCCCCATATCTATTTAATATAGTAATTGAAGGTGTAGCCCGAGAACTACAACAACAAAAGGAAATCAAAGGGATACAAATTGGCAAGAATTCAAGGTATCACTATTTGCAAATGATATGATAGTATATGTAAACATCCACAAAACTTCTACCTGAGAACTAGTACAACTTATAACCAACTTTAGCAAAGTGTCCAGATACAAAATTAACTCCAAAAAATCAGTATCCTTCCTTTAGACAAATGATCAACGGGCTGAAAAAGAAATAATCAAAATAATGCCCTTCACAATCATCACAAATTATATAAAATATCTTAGACTAACTCTAACCAAACAAGTGAAAGATCTGTACGTCCAGAACTTCTAGTCTTTCATGAAGGAAATCTAAAAAGACCTCAGAAAATGGAGTCATCCCCCATGCTCATGGATTGATAGTTTAAACATAGTAAAAATGGCCATCCTACCAAAAGTATTGTAAAGGTTCATTTCAATCCACATCAAAATTCAAACAAAATTCATCAAAGACATGGAAATAGCAATTCTAAATTTCATATGGAAAAACAAACCTGCCAGGATAGCAAAAAGAATTCTTAACAATAAAAGAATGTGTGGGGCAATCACTACCCATGATCTAAAACTATACTACAGATCAATAGTGATAAAAACTGCATGGTATTGGTACATCACAGACAGGTTGATCAATGAAACAGAATGGAACACTAAGAAATATAACTACACACTTATGCACACTTCATCTTTGACAAAGAAGTAAAAAATATACAATGGATAAAGGAAAGCATCTTTAATAAATTGAGCTGGTCTAACTGGAAGTTGGTATATAGAAAGATGAACGTACATACATATTTGTCACATTGCACAAAGCTCAACTACAAGTGGATCAAGGACCTCAACATAAAACTAGATACACAGAATCTAATATAAGAGAAAGTGGAAAAGATCCTCAAACACATTGGCACAGAACAAAATTTCCTAAACAGAACTCCAATGGTTCAGGTTCTAAGATCAAGAATTGATAAATGGGACCTAATGAAAGTGAAAAACCTCTGCAAGTCAAAGTACATAGTCAACAGGAAAAATCAGAAACCTACAAATTGGGGGAAAAAAATCTTCACTAACTCCAAAACTGATAGAGGGCTAATATCCAAAATATATAAAGAACTCAAGAAGCTAACTTCCAACAAAACCAAACAACCCAATAAAAAAATCGGGTATGGAACTAAAGAGAGAATTTACAACAGAGGAATCTTGAATGACAGATAAGCACTTAAACAAAAGTTCAAATTCCTTAGTGATCAGGGAAATGCAAATCTTAATGGCCTTGTGATTCTACCTTACACCATTCACAAAGGCTAGGAAAAAACCTCAGTGGACAGTACCTGTTGGTGAGGATTTGGAGAGAGAGGAACACTCCTGGTTGCTGGTGGGCTTGCAAACTGAAAGAACTACTCTGGAAATCAATCTGGAGGTTCCTCTGAAAATTGGAAATAGATGTTCCTGAAGACACAGCTATCCTACTCCTGGGCATACACCCTAAAGGTACCTGACTATGCCACAGGACATGGGCTTCACTATGTTCATAGTGCCCTTATTTCTGATAGCCAGAAGCTGGAACCAACACAGATGTCCTACACTGACAGAATAGAAACAGAAACTATGGTTCATTTACACAATGTATTGCTTTTCAGCTATTAAGAATGAGGGCATCATGAGTTTTGCAAGCAAATGAATGGAACAGGGAAATATCACATTGAGTGAGGTATCTCATACCCCAAAAGACATGAATGGCATGTACTCACTAATAAGCAGATATTAGCCAAAATTATTCAGAATTCCCAGGATACCGTCCAGAGAACTCAAGTTTAAGAAGCCAAAGAGCCCAAGTGAAGATGCTTCATTTTCATTTTCTTTTTTCTTTTTTTTTCTTTTTTTTTTCTTTTTTTTTTTTTTTTTTGAGACAGGGTTTCTCTGTGTAGCCGTGGCTGTCCTGGAACTCACTCTGTAGACCAGGCTGGCCTCGAACTAAGAAATCCCCCTGCCTCTGTCTCTGCCGCCCAAGTGCTGGGATTACAGGCGTGCGCTACCACCGCCTGACTTAAGATGCTTCATTTTCACTCAGGAGGGAGAAGAAACAGAGGACAGAGGGACAAAGTAAACTGGGTGGAAGAGATGGGGGGGTGTTCAGGGAAAAGGGAAACATGATCAGATATTGTGGGGGTGGGAGGAGCAGGAGTGAAGCCCAGAGGGCCAGCATAATGAATGAAAATATGCAATCTCAGGAGGTAGGAGGTTGGGAGATCCTCTAGAACATACCAGAGACCTGAGCGGTGAGCAAATCTCAAGACACAAAGGAAAGGACCTTAGATGAAATGCCCAAAAGTGGGGAGAGGGAAGTTGTAGATTCTAACTCTGGGGGGCTAGAGAGATGGCTCAGTGGTTAAGAGCACTGACTGTTCTTCTGACAGTCCTGAGTTCAAATCCCAGCAACCATATGGTGGCTCACAACCATCCATAATGAGATCCAACGTCCTCTTCTGGTGTGTCTGAAGACAGCTATAGTGAACTTACATATAATAAATAAATAAATCATTTAGAAAAAGACTCTACCTCTGGTAGAAATACAGGGATCAAGTGGAGGCATAGGGTTGCTGTCCCACAGTGAAAAATGCTGACCCAGAATTGTTCCTGTCTGAAAGGACTGCAGGCATAAGAATGGAGAAGAGAATGAGAGAAAGAAGGTCCCATGACAAGTCCAAATTGTACCCCATCTGAAGGGGAGGCTCCAAGCCTGACACTATTATTGATCCTAAGATGCAGCTGAATTAGGGAAAGGCTGGAATAATTGAAGAGGAGTGCAAGCCATAGGAAGACCAGTTGTCTCAATAAAACCGGATCCTCCAGATCTCTCAGACAATGAACTGCCAACCAGGCACCATACACTAACTGGCCCAAGGCCCCTCACACATACACACACACACACACACACACACACACACACACACACACACACACACGAGGACCACTGAAATGGCCTCACTGAGAGTAGACGCACCTATCACTTGAGAGACTTGAGGTCCCAGGACATGTGTAGGCATGGTGGTGTGTGGTGGGGGGTGTGGGTGTTGGAGGTTGGGCCATTTCCTTGGAGACTGTGGTGGAGGAATGGGGTGAGGAAATGTCAGAGGGCAGAGTGTGAAAGGGATAGAGACCGAACTGTAAAAATAAATTGGGGATTAGTAATAATACTGATAATAATAAATAAAAATATGAAGTACCATTGGTAGCTTTACCACTAGAACAAATCATCACAAAGAGACTTGCTAAGTCTAATTATTTTTACAATAATTATATCCTGATATGATACAAAATATGATACAATTTCTAATTATATCATAAAACATATATGAGACTGAGTCTCAACCTTTCTAGGACATCTGTTAAATATCATGAAACTCTACAGTCCATAAAGACCCTTAACTGTAAATATCTGTGTTTACAATTAAAATAATTAATATAAAAGAATTATTTTAGTCTCCTCTCCTTAGGTTGTGTTGCCTTGTCCTAGTTCAGTGAGATGGGCTTTTTTTCTTATATGATTTGCTAGTATGTTTTGTTTTTATCTTACGGAATCCTATTCTTTTCTAATGAGAAACAGAAATGGACTAGATCCAGAAGGGATGAGAGTAGAGAGAAACTGGGAAGATTAGAGTGAGATAAAACTGTAATCAGGATATTTTGTTTAAGAAAAGAATCAATTTTTAACAAAAGGGATAAGTTGCCCATGGTTGGTGAATATGTGAGTTGGTAATAAATCTTTAAACTGAATTAAAGTACAGTAAATACATGAGTCCATGGTTATTATAGCTATTAATAGCAGTCTTTGGTTCAGAGAGAATAAAAAAAATCCCCCTAAAAGATTTAGACTGCCAAAGCTGCTGATGGTTATCTAGACAAGTAGCTTTTAGTTGAAGATAGATAATTTTGGATTCAAGGAAGATTTTATCAGTAGAAAAGGAAAAACATAAGGAGAAGAAGCAGAGAGGAAGGAGTGCAGGAAGGAAAGAAGGAAGAAGGAGGGAAGAAAACGGGAGAATACTGGAGTTAGTTTATTTTTTCTTGAAAGAAAAGAAAGATGCCTTTGAAGTTCTGAAATTACTATAAATTCAGTGAGAGCAGTGATTCTTAACCCTTGAGTCATGTCCCTTCTGTGTTCACAGGACTCTTCACAAGAGTCACCAAATACCTTTGAATCAGGAGATAATTATTTAATGATTCATAATGGTAGCAGAATTATTGTAATGAATTATCCATGAAAATAATATTATGATTGGAGTAACCAGAATATTTGGGAATATATAAAAGGGTCACAGAGTTATAGAGCTGGTGAACCACAGATTTAAGATGGTCAAGCAAATTTTAATTCATGTTAGGAGCAAACCATTACCTTTGTGAGTTTTGGGCAAGTGGTCTGCTAACTTAGTCTGAAAAATGGGGGTTACATGCCCACATTTTGAATAGATTTTAAAAGTAAAGAATTCTATGTGCTAAAAATTATGCATAATTTTTAGAGCACATTGTTTGTTTGCAAAGACTCAGGATTTAATCCACTGTTATCCTTATATGGTGTCAAGAAAAAATTTTAGATTTTGAGATACACAAAATTTTCAAAATGTGTTGGGAAGTGTTTAAAGGACACTTTCCATAATTTTGGATAAGAAGGTAGAGAATAATGGTTAGAGTGATGTCACAATTAACTTATGGTTCCAGAGGAACAAGAATTTTATTGGTCAATATAATCATGTTACACATTGCACATAATGTAAAGCAGTGTCAGGGATTCGCCCACATGATGCTGACCTCAGACTCAGAGAACTAATTGCTTATTTAGCAGGAGAAACATGAAGAATGGGTCACATTTAGCTATGCCATGGTTTCTGCTGATTGCTGTTTCAGGACTTCAGCTGAAATAAGAACAGTACTGAAAGAATTGAAAATGTGAAAATTTATGAGGAATGTTGAGGTATGAAGTTTTATGTGGCATTCAAACTGTGTGAAATTCATGACATGTGAAACTGTTAGAAATCAATGCCACCAGAAAGACACTGCATAGTCAGCACTGGGAGAAATGAAAAGGTCCTTTAAGGAAAAAACACCACTGGTTGAAGTAATTAATATGATTTAGAAATAAGAATTTAGAGAAAAAGCCCGAGGACCATCACATGATTTGATGAACAGAGTGTCCTTATTGCAAAATGTGACAGATTTCAAGAGGAAAAATTAATATTTTATGTCAGTGTAAACAATGAAAGCTCATGCTGTCATATTTCAATGTTATGACTGTTTTCAAAAGGGTTTTCTAAAGTTATATTAAAAATGTTTACTTATTTTAGGGACTGGAAATGCACTAGTTCAACTTCAGAAAATCGATTCCTTACTTCATCATGGGGTTCCAGGGAATTAAGCTCAGAATATAATATCTGGTGAGAAGAAGCCATACCCACAAAGCCATCACAGGAAAAACATGTGACCTAATATGTGATGGTCAGAACGGTAGAGATCCAGTAAAATTCAGTTTAGATGAAGAATCATGTGAACTATGTTTTAAGTAAATATTTGCCCCTGTGGTGTCTTTCATCCCTGTTACGAGGAAGTGTGTTTAATTCTGGCCTAAACAAAACAATGTAGCACTTAGGGACAAAGATTACAATTAGAATGCTTGCACTGGAAGCCAGGATAGAGAACATTTCCATAGCTACACTGACCTTCCCAGTGGTGCTGTGGTAGACAGGGAGGAACGTGACCCATACACTGCAGAACACAAGCATGCTGAAAGCCATGGACTTGGATTCATTAAATGTGTCAGGAAGGTTCCTGGACAAGAAAGCCATGAGGTAACTACCCAAGGCCATGACTCCCAGGTAGGCCAGAGCACAGTGGAAGGCAACAGCTGAGCCCTTGTTGCAAAGAATGATGATGTGTCCATGTTCAGAGTGAGCATCCATGTCAATAAATGGAGGGGATGTTCCCAGCCATATGCCAGAGAGAAGTACTTGTATCAGAGTGCAAGCTGGAATGACACACTTAGGGACCTGTGATATCTGCAACCATCTGATCTTTCTTCCTGGAGCTGTAATCTTGAAGGCCATAACTACAGTGATGGTTTTGGCCAACACACCGGATAGAGTCACTGTGAACAGAACTCCAAACACATTCTGTTGCAGGATACATGTGGCTGTGTGTGGAAGACCAAGGAAGAGCAATGGACAGAGGAAACAGAGGGTCAGAATGATGAGCAGGATGTAACTGAGAGATCTGTTATTGGCCTTCACTACTGGAGTGTCTCTGTGGTTTACAAAGACCCCAATAACAAGAGCTGTGAGAGTTGAAAATCCAAGGGACACGAGTGTGAGTCCCTTCCCCAAGGGATCATCATAGGCCAGAAAGGTGACAGTTTTCTCCAGGCAGTGTGTCTTCTCTGCATTTGCATAATGAGTTTCTGGACAGTGCACACACTGATCCATACCTGGTGGAAATGAAGTTGATCATGAATGCATGGTCAAGTTTCCCTTTATCCTAATACATTTTATGCTTCAAACTCATTGGATTGTTATTACAACCATGTTCCCTTGTCACTTTTGGTATAGAGATATGAGTATTCTAAAGTGAATAATCACACAAGGTAAGGTTTATACTCCTTTCGAAAAACCCCATGAAGAGTATCCTTTTCTGGAGAAAAGGGTGTTTTTCACATTATACATTATAAATATATCACTGAGGAAACCATGCAGGAACTGAAGGTAGAATAAGGAGGTAAGAACTGAAGGTGAGTCCACTGGGGTGTGGTGCTGCCTGCCCTGCCTCTACTATTTTCCCTGACCTGCTTTGTTATGTAGCTTGTGATCACCTCCTCAGAGCTGCACCAACCCAGTGAGGCAGCGCAGCCCACAGCAACCACTAAACATGAGGATGTATAAAACTTTTTGCTACAGTCCAGCCCTTCAAAGGATTTTCAATTGTGGTTTTCTTTTATTACATAAATCTTGATGGTGTCAAATTGACAATGAAAATACCCATAAAATCTCATACCTAGAGCCGATTTATTTTAGTTGTATATTGAAGTATTCTTATTTTTTGCTTTTTACCTCTCTTTTATTTATATTTTGTAATACAGTTGAAGCATATATTTTCAAACTAGAAAATACCAAATTACATGGCAATAACTAATTCAATTTTTATGCCAGCTCTCAAAAATATTTCTAAATTTCCAATAGAAGATGCGAATTCAATTTTGAAATAGACATTTTTCATTGAATTTCTTATGTACAAGGATTTTTTAGTCTGGGAAATATGACACAAATTCATTTTTATTTATAAATTTCTTTCAGTTTGAAAATGTTTTCTTCTCATGTGATCTTGGTTGGAATCTACTAAATATGTGTTCAAAGCATTCCTTATCTTTCCCCAGCCCCTTTCCTTTTTGATGGAAGGAAGTTCTCACAGGTGTTATAGTGAATATATGGATGTTTGAGAAAAGTTAGTAGGCCTTTTCTCTTTTAACTACTTCTGGGTTCTGTGATGAAATTAAGGGTAGAGTAGGGGATGTAAGTTCCTTTTCATATTGAGATAATTTCGTGGCTATTAGTTTACTGTTTTGAAAAACTTTTTGAAAGATTTTCAGGAAAACAACTACTTAAATACTTAAATTTATGTTTTCTTTGTTCCTCCAGAATAGATTTTAATAACTAAATCTTTGTGAATAAAACTCAGAGGAGAAAAATAAATGCTTCTAATATTATTTAATCACATATTTCTTGTCACAAATAACTTTCCGTATTTTTGTAAAGGCTTCATTTCAAAAACT
The DNA here is from genome assembly GCF_947179515.1 of Apodemus sylvaticus. Taxonomy (NCBI): domain Eukaryota; kingdom Metazoa; phylum Chordata; class Mammalia; order Rodentia; family Muridae; genus Apodemus; species Apodemus sylvaticus. The sequence goes on along the minus strand of NC_067491.1, from coordinate 60,864,084 downwards.
ATTTTAGTTTCACTTTTCCTTAAAAGATACAGAAAGACTACATTTACTTCTTTTTACACTGAGCCCTACATTTGTGTATCTTTCTTATGCTTTCTTAAACTCTCCTGTCAAATAGTTAACATTTTCTCAATGTGACTATTCATGCTAATGTAACACTTTTACATAAATCTGTTCTGCTCTGTTGTTAGATTATTTTTGTTGCTGTGTTATGCTAGCTTTTAATATTGTATCTTATAAACAGTATTCATTAATTTAAGGCAACTGATATAAGACAAAATTTATTTTGTATAAGGCTTATGGTTTGTTTTGAAATATATGTTTATTATATTTTCCTGTATTCAAATTCCTTTGATCAGGAATTTCTATAACTTTTGAGTGTTCAACATTTATGTAGCAGTATTTTTAATCAATACAATCTGATACTGTGATGTAGGTCAAAACCTTTATTCTATTCCATCCCTCCAAATGTACATATCTCTAAAGTGTCTGAACTTCAGTCTGTAATAAAGGAAGCATTTTGGGGAGACAGTTGAAGTGGTCCTTCCACAACCACATTAAATTCGTAAGTGAAATTTATATCTCTTCAATCTGCATACAGGAACTATAACCGAATTAACAGGCAATTAGGTAGTCTTTATGTTTTGGCTCTATATGTAGCAGAGAAATACCTTATATAAAATATTTTACAGTCAAATAATGGAAATTAATAGATGAGGAAATATAATTATCCTGAAATCTGCACCAGACTTCTATTCTCTCACTACCTCTCTGCCAAGCTTCAACAAGCCTGTTGATCCAGAAGCAAAATATTTAGATTTCATTCCTTCTCTAATCGTTCCTGCCCAAAGAACTTTGTCAGGCATGGCTCTGAGGAGATCGTCCCTGCCAGATATAAAATTTTCTGCCAAGTCTCTTGCCATCTTTTTAATACCTGCTATTCCAGAACAATATAGCCCAAAAATATACACCAGGGGCCTGTCACACTAAGATCACGGTGGTTAGCTATCATCCCAATATATATCATAATAGGAACATGCAGTGACTAAAACATCTCGATGGCTAAAGGCATGAAACGAACTCAAACAACAAAATTCAAGAATATTATGACACCAACAGGGCAAACTTACTCTACAACAGCAAGCCCTGCAAATCTTAACACAACTGAACCACAGTGCCCTTAAATCCAGTCTTATGAAGATGATAGAGGCCGTTAAAGAGGAAAGGAATAAAACGTTTAAAAAAGAAAAAGAAAACACAATCAGACAAATATAGGGCTTTAGAGAGGAAACAAATAAATCTCTTAAAGTAATAGCAGAAACTACAGTTAACTAGGGAAGTAAGTAAAGCTGGTCAGGATATGAAAGTGCAAATTGAAGCCAGAATGAAAATACAAACTGAGGGTAAACTGCAGATGGAAAACCTAAAGAAGCTTACAGAACAAAAAATGCAAGTATCACCAATAAGATAAAAGGATATAGGAGAGAATCTCAGGCATACAAAAATAGAAACTAGCACATCAGTAAAAGAAAATGTTAACGCTAAAATATCCCTGAAACAAAACACCCAAGAAATCTGGAATACAAAGAAAACAAGTAACCTTAGAATGATAGGAATAGTAGAAGGTAAAGAGTCCCAGATCCCAGGGTGAGAAAGTATTTTCAACAAAATTATATTAGAAAAAATCACAATGTAAAGAGAGAAATACCTATAAACATAAAAGATGCTTGTGAAACACAAAATAGAGTGGGCCAGAAAAGTCCTCTCTCAACAAAATAATGAAAATGCATAATGTAGAGGACTAAGAAAGACTAAGCACTGAGGTAAAAGACCAGGTATCATTCCATGGCAGACCTACTAGAATTGTACCTTTTCAATAGATTCTCTAAAAACTGAAGGGCCTGAACAGATATCTTAAAACCTATGAAAAAATCACACATGCCAACCTAGAGTCCTATACCCAGCAAAACTGTCAATCACAACAGACAGAGTAAACAACCATAATTTAAGACAAGTCTGGATTTAAACAATATCTATCCAAAAATCCATTCCTACAACAAAATGCTAGAAGGAAATCTCAAACAGAAAGATGATAGCTAATTTGAAGGAAACACAAGAAATAGGTAATTCCATACAAGGAAAATCAATTTAAACACACACAAACCCATATACACACCAACAACAAATAATAGGGATAAACAAACACTGACCATTAATATTTCTCACCATCTATGGATTCAATTTCTCAATAAATGACACAGACTAACAGAACAAGTACAAAAACAGGAACTATCTTTACTGGCTGGTTTTGTGTGTCAACCTGACACAGGTTGGACTTACCAAAAAGACAGGTGCTTCATTTGAGAAAATGGCTCCATGAGATCCAGCTGTGGGGCATTTTCTCAATTAGTGATTACAGGGAAGGGCCCCTTGGCAGTGTTGCCATCCCTGGTCTGGTAGTCTTGCTTTCCATAAGAAAGCAGGCCGAGAAAGCCAGGGATGCTAGCCCAAAAGTAACATCCCTCCATGGCCTCTGCATCAGCTCCTGCTTCCTGACCTGCTTGAGTTCCAGTCCTGACTTCCTTTAGTGATGAATAGCAGTGTGGAAGTGTAAGCTGAATAAACCCTTTCCTCCCCAACTTCCTTCGTGTTCATGATGTTTGTGCAGGAATAGAAACCCTGACTAAGATGCTTTCATTTTGCTGTATAAAACAAATATCTCAGCAATACCAATAGACATTAACGTAGAGTAAGTTCTGAAAAAAATTTCCAGGAAAAAAAACCCTAGAAGTAAGCTGACACAATCATTCTTATACTTATTAAAATAAGCTTCCAACTAAAATTAATAAAAGGAGATGGGAATGGATAATTCATACTCAGCAAAGGAAAAATCTACTAAGATGATATTTCAGTTCTCAACATGCATGCCTCCAGTTCAAAGGCACGAACATTTGTAAATGAAACATTGATAAAGCTTGAACCACATGTCAAACTCTGAACATTACTAGTGGTTAATTTCAAAACCCTGTTTTCACCAACTGACATGTTATTTAGTCAGAAACTAAACAGAGAAATAACAAAACTTACAGACATTATGAATCAAATGAATATAAAAGGCATCTAGAGAATATTTGACACAAACACAAAAGAATATACTGTCTTCTCAGCACCCAATGAATTCTTCCCCCCAATATTTACCAGATAATCAGTCACAAAACATCCTTCATGGATACAAGAAAATTGAAACATCATCTTTTCTGTTATGAGAGAACCTTGGAGGAAATTTGGACTTCAACAACAGAAATACCATGAAAACTTAACCACTCATGAAAATTGAAGAACTCATTACTCAATGATCTCTGGATTAGGGGAGAAATAAAGAAAATTTTAGATTTCAATTAAAACATAGCACAGCAAACCCAAATTCTTGGAAACAGTAAAAATAGTGCTCATTGCACTCATTCCACTGAGTGTCTTTATGAAGAATTTAATTTGAAAATTCTCAAAAGTGTAATTTAAACATATATGTGAGAGCTCTAGAAAAAGGAAATACCGGGAAGAGGAGGCAAAAAGAGGAAATAATCAAATAAGGGTTGAAATCAATCAGTTAGAGAAAAGGAATAAAATTAATCAATGAAGACAAGAAATAGTTCATTGAGAAAATCAATAAGATAGACAAAACCTCACCATATTAACTACATAGCAATCGTATCAAAATAAATAAAACCCACACTTGAGAATTCTTTGTTTAGCTCTGTACCCCATTGTTAATAGGTTTCTTTTGTTCTCTGGAATCTAACTTCTTAATTTCTTTGTGTATATTGGATATTAGCCCTCTACCGGATGTCCGGTTGGTAAAGATCTTTTCTCAATTTGTTGGTTGCCATTGTGTTTGTTCTATTGACAGTGTCCTTTGTCTTACAGAAACTTTGTAATTTTATGAGGTCCCATTTGCCAATTCTTTATCTTAGAGCATAAGTCATTGGTGCTCTGTTTAGTAAATTTTCCCCTGTGCCCATGTAGTCGAGGCTCTTCCCCACTTACTCTTCTATTACTTTCAGTGTATCTGGTTTTATGTGGAGGTCCTTGATCCAATTGAACTTGAGCTTTGTACAAGGAGATAATAATGGATCAATTTGTATTCTTCTGCATGCTGACCACCAGTTAAACCATAACCATTTGATGAAAAGGCTATCTTTTTCTCACTGGATGGTTTTAGCTACTTTGTCAAACATCAAGTGACCATAGGTGCGTTGTTTCATTTCTGGTTCTTCAATTCCATTGCACTGATCTACCAGCCTGTCACTGTACCAGTTTACCATTCACTTTTTAAACACTATTGCTCTGTAGTACAGTTTGATGTCCAGGATGCTGGATTCCCACAGAAGTTCTTTTATTTTTGAGAATACTTTTTACTATCATGGGTTTTTTATTATGCCAGATGAATTTGAGAATTGCTCTTTCTAACTATGAAAAATTGAGTTGAAATTTGCATGGGGACGGCATTTAATCTGTCTATTGTTTTTGGCAAGATGGTCATTTTTACTATATTAATCCTGCCAATCCACAAGCATGGGAGATCTTTCCATCTTCTGAGGTCTTCTTCAATTTCTTTCTTCAGTGACTTGAAGTTCTTGTCATACAGATCTTTGACTTGTTTGGTGAGAGTCACACCAAGATACTTTATATTGTTGGTGACTATTGTGAAGGATGTTATTTTTGTAATTTCTTTCTCTTGATGAGAAACAACTAAAGAAATATTCAACACCTTAGTCATCAGGGAAATGCAAATCAAAACGACACTGAATTTCCACCTCACACAGTCAGAATGGCTAAGATCAAAAACTCAAGTGACAGCAGGTGCTGGAGAGGATGTGGAGAAAGAGGAGCACCCCTCCCCTCCACTGCTGGTGAGACTGCAAGCTGATACAACCACTCTGAAGTCAGTTTGCTGTTTCCTCAGAAAATTGGACATAGTATTACCTGATGATCCAGCTCTACCACTGCTGGGCATATACCCAGATGATTCTCCAACATGTAATAAAGACACATGCTACACTATGTTCATAGCAGCCAGAAGCTTGGAAGAACCTATATGTTCCTCAACACTGGAATGGATACAGAAAATGTGGTACATTTACACAATGGAATACACTATTCAGGTATTAAAAACAATGAAATTATTAATTTTGAAATTCTTAGGGAAATGAATGGAAGTAGAAGATGTCATCCCACGTGGTATGTGCTCACTGATAAGTGGATATTAGCCTAGAAGCTCAGAATGCCTAAGATACAATTCCCAGACCAAACAAAGCCCAAGAAGAAGGAACACCAAAGTATGAATACTTTGGTCCTTCTTAGAAGGGGGCACAAAATGGCCATGGGAGGAGATAAAGAGACCAAGTGTGAGCAGAGCCTGAATGAAAGACCATCCAGAGACTGCCCCACAGAGAGATCAATCCCATATACAGTCACCAAACCCAATCACTATTGTAGATGCCAACAAGCACTTGCTGACAGTAGCCCGAAATAGCTGTCTCTTGAGAGGCTCTGCCAGTACCAGACAAATGCAGAGGTGGATGATCTCATAAAACCACTGAACTGATCATAAGGTCCCCAATGGAGGACCTAGAGAAAGGACCCAAAAAGCTGAAGGAACTTGTAGTCCTATAGGAGAAACAGCAATATGAACCAACCAGAATACCCCAGAGCTCCCAGTGACTAAACCACCAACCAGAGAGTACACATGGAGGAACCCATGGTTCCCGCTTCATATGTAGCAGAGGATGGCCTTGTTGGACTTCAAAGGGAGGAGAGTCCCTTGGTCCTGAGAAGATTCGATGCCTCAGTGTAGGAGAATGCCAGGACAAGGAAGCATGAGTGTTTAGGTTGGTGAGCTGGGGGAGGGGCGATGGAATAGGGCGTTTTCAGAGGGGAAACGAGGAAAGGGGATAACATTTGAAATGTAAGTAAAGAAAACATCTAATCAAATATATATATATATATACAAAGAAAATCAGAAATGAAAAGGGAGGCAAAAAAAAAACAGACAAGAAAAAAAGTGTTAGCTTACTTCACAGCTTATACGCCACAAAACTGGGAAAGTTTAATGAACTTGCTGAATTTCTAAACAAATTCCACACTTACTAAAGTTAAGTCAAGATCAGGTATACAAATATCTATAAAACCCTAAAAAAAAAAAAAGAGAGAAGCAGTCATGAAATTTCTCTTCATTAAAAATACCCTAGAAAATTGGAATACCCAAAACATAATCCACACGTCAAATGATGTGCAAGAAGAATGTAGGAGTGGCCCCTAGTTCTGGAAAGACTCAGTGTAGCAGTATAGGGCAAAACCAGAACAGGGAATTGGGAAGGGTTGGATGGGAGAACAGGGGAAGGGAATAGGGCTTATGGGACTTTTGGGTAGTGGGGGACCAGAAAAGGGGAAATCATTTGAAATGTAAATAAAAAATATATCAAATAAAAAATACCCAGGGCCAGGTGGTTTTATTACAGAATTCTCCCAGACTTTTAAAGGACAGCTAAAACCAATGCTTCACGGATTATCCCACCAAATAGAAGCAGGAGCACTGCCAAACTCATTTTATGAGTCCACCGTCAAACTGATACACAAATTTCACAGACTCAACAAAGAAAGATAATTTTGGACCTATTTCACTTATGCATATTGATGCAGAAATACTAGAATATATCTATAAAAATCAAAACTCACAAACCAATTGCAAGAACACATCAAAAATGTCATACACCTTAACTCAGTAGGATTCATCCCTGAGATCCAAAGATGGTTCAATACATGAAAATCCTTCTGCCTGATTCACCATATAAAAAAACTGAAGAATAAAAAACATAATGATCATCTCATTAATTGCTGAAGGAAGCATTATGAAAATGTGATACCAATTCATTCAAAAAAAGGAACCTCCTAGCTTGACAGAGCACTGGAAATCCCAACAAGCAGCAGAAAGAGTCAGATGCAGATATTTGCACCTAACCAATAGACAGAAGCAGCTGACCCCTGTTGTTGAACTAGAGAAGATTGAAAGAAGTTGAGGAGAAGAGCGATACTGTAGGAGGACCAGCAGTCTCAATTAATCTGGACTTATGTGATGCTTCGATCACTGGACCACCAAACAGGCAGCATATACCAGCTCCCAGCACACATACAGTAGAGGACTGATGGGTCAGTGTTCCGAGATGATACACCTAACCATCAAGAGACTGGAGACCTCAGGGAGTTTAGAGGTCAGGCAGGGTGGGGGTCTGGACCTCCATGTGGAGACAGAGGGTGTGAAGGAAGTATGAGATGTTGAACAGTTGGTGAGTAGATGGGGGTGAATAAAATATGGAGTGTAAAAAATTAATTAAAGAAAGAAAATGTGACATCAATTCATTTTTAAAGTATTTGAAAAATCAGGGATATATGTCAAATATTTAAATTTTACACAACCAACATACTGAAAGTCAGTAGCTAATATAAAATTAAATGGACAGAAACTTAGGTAATTCCACTAAGATCAGGGACAAGACAATGTTGCCCAATCTCACTAATCTATTCAATACAGAGGTTGAAGTAGTAGCTGGAACAGTCAGAGAACTAAAACAGATCATGTGGCTACAAATTAGAAAGAAAGAAGTCAAAGTATTGCTTTTGACAGATAATATGATAATAAACATAAATAACTCCAAAAATTCTACCAGAGAACACCTACAACTGATGAATACTCGAGGAGTAGGGGCCCAGAAAAGGGGAAATCATTCAAAATGTAAATAAAAAATATATTGAATAAAATAAAAAAATTAATAAAAAATGAAAAAAGAAATAATAATAAAAGAAATATTAAAAATCACAAAAAAGTGGCTGAATACAAAATTAACATTAAAAAATGCCATACTCCTTCTTTACACAAATGATAAATGAGCTGAGAAAGAAATTAGGGAAACAGATTTCTTTGCAATATTGACAAATAATATAAATATCTTCATGTAATTCTAGCCATGCAACTGCAAACCTATAAGAAATTATCTTAAAATCACTGAAGAAAACATTGAGAAAACTATCAGAATATCGAAAGATCTCTCATGCCCTTGAAATAAAAATTAACATAATATAAATGATTACCAAACGAAAAGTAATCTACATATTCAATCCGATTCCCATCAAAATTAAAATACAATTCTTTATAGACCTTGAAATAGTAATCTTAACTTTATATGGAAAAACAAAATCCCAGCATCACTAAGGGAATCCTGAAATATAATAGAACTTTTGGAGGTTCTATTATAACCCCATCCTTGACCTTAAGTAATAGTAATAAAATCAGCATGATACTAGTCTAGGAACAAACAGATTGATCAATGGAATCAATCCTCAAAGACACATGCCTACAGACACTTAAATTTCTGACAAAAACCCAAAATCATACAATGGGGAAAAAAGAAAGCATCTAAATAATAGTGGTGAGCTAATGGGATGTCTGATGTAGAGGAATGAAAATAGATGTATATCTATCACGCTGCACAAAACTTCAAGTGAAGTTGATCAAAGACATTAGCATAAAGATTCCAGAGAACCAGGTAATGCTATTAAAAATGGAATACAGAGCTAATAAAAGACTTTCCAAATAAGGAGTCTCAAGTGGCTTAGATGTTCCTAGTGAATTGTTCAACATTCTTAGTCATCAGGGAAATGTAAATCAAAATGACCCTCAGATTCCACCACACACCCTTTAGAATAACTAAAATCAAACTCTCAGGTGACAGCTAATGCTGGTAAGGATGTGGAGAAAGAGGCAAACTCTTCTATTGCTGGTGGGAATGGAAGCTGGTAAAACCACTCTTGAAATCAGTCTGATAATCTCTCAGAAAATTGTAAATAGTACTACCTGAGGATCCAGTTACACCACTCCAGGGCATATATCCAAAAGATGCTCCAATATGATCATATCAGCCTTTTTTATAATAGCCAGAACTTGAAACAACCCAGATGCCCATCAATGAAAGAATGGATACAACACTTATCATACAAATACACAATGGAGTGCTATTTAACTATTAGAAATGGCAACTTTGAGTTTTGCATTCAAATGGATGGAAGTAGAAAATATCCTTACTGAGGATGTCGAGCAGCAAAAGAACATGAAACATATGTACTACTCTCTCATAGTGATCTGGCTATTAGGCAAAAGGCTTGTAATACCCATGATACAATGGACAAACTATGAAGATCAAGCTGAAAGAAGACCAAATTGTGGATCCTTCAGTCCTACTTAGAAGATGGAAGAAAATAATAATGGGAGCTAGAGGGAGAAAATTAGTTGACAGAGCAGAGGATGAGAAGAAAAGAGTGTCAGGATACAACTCACAGACTATATGAAGCTCAAGAAGAAAGAAGAACAAATTATGGATACTCTAGTCCTTCTTAGTAGGGGGAACTAAATACCCACAGGAGGAGATACAGAGACAAAGTGTAGATCAGAGACTGAGGGAAAGATAATCCAGAGACTGCCACACCTAGGGATCCATCTCATATACAGTTACAAAACCTGGACACTATTGTGGATGCCAACAAGTGCTTGCTGATAGGAGCCTGATATAGCTGTCACCTGGGAGGCTCTGCCAGTGATTGACAAATATAGAGGTGGATGCTCTCAGCCAACCATTGAACTGAGCAAAATGGACGAGCTAGAGAAAAGACCCAAGGAGCTGAAGGGGTTTGCAGCGCCATAGGAAGAACAACAATATGAACCACCCAGCTCCACCAGAGCTCCCAGGGACTAAACCATCAACCATAGAGTACACATGGACGGACCCATGTCTCTAGATACATATGAAGCAGAGGATGGCCTTGTTGGACATCAAAGGGAGGAGAGGCCCTTGGTACTGAGAAACTTAGATGCCCCAGTATAGGGGAACCCCAAGACAGGGAAGCGATAGTCCGTGGAATGGTGAGCAGGGGGAAGGGCGATGAGTTAGGGGATTTTCGGGAGGAAATCAGGAATGGGGACGACATTTGAAATGTAAATAAAGAATATAACTAATAAAAATAAAAGTGCTTGCTCAGAGGAGCCAGATACAGGTGTCTACTAACAGAGCCTGAGAAATACAGATGGGGATGCTCACAGCCAACCGCTGGACTGAGCACAAGAATCCCAATGGAGGAGTTAGACGAAGGCCTGCAGGAGCTGAAGGGGTTGAAACTCCATAGGAAGAACAGTATCAACCAACCAGAACACATGGAGAGAACCATGGGTACAGCTGCATATGCACCAGAAGATTACCTTATCTGGCATCAGTGGGAGGGGAGTCCTTTAGTCCTGTGGAGGGTGGATGACCCAGTGGTGGAGAATGCTAGGGCTCTGAAGTAGGAAGGTGTTGTGTGGGTGGGGGTGGCATCATCATAGAAGCAGGAGGGATGGGATAGGGTGTTTGCTGAGGGCAAAACAGGAAGGGAGATAATATTTGAAATGTAAACAAATAAAACAAACAATAAAAAATTTAAAGAAAGAACATAGACTTAAAGATCTAGTTGCGAATCTCAAGTAATGTAATTGCCACGTAGTTCTCTTGTTTGGAACAAGAAGAAGCTAATTCACCCAGGAGGAGGAGAAGACAGGAAATCATCAAACTCAGGGCCGAAATCAATCAAGTAGAAACCACGAGAACCATACAAAGAATCAACAAGACCAAAAGCTGGTTCTTTGAAAAAATCAACAAGATAGATAAACCCTTAGCCAGACTAGCCAAAGGGCACAGAGAAAGTATCTTAATTAACAAAATTAGAAATGAAAACAGAGATATCACAACAGAAACCGAGGAAATTCAAAAACTCATCAGATCCTACTACAAAAACCTGTACTCAACACAACTGGATAATCTGGAAGAAATGGACATTTTCTTAGACAGATACCAATTACCAAAATTAAACCAGGATCAAATAGACCATCTAAACAGACCAATAACCCCTAAAGAAATAGAAGGGGTCAGAGATAGGCTTAAAAACAAAAAAAGCACAGGACCAGATGGTTTCAGTGCAGAATTCTATCAGACCTTCAAAGAAGACTTAACACCAATACTCTTCAAACTCTTCCACCAAATAGAAACAGAAAGAACACTACCAAACTCCTTCTTCGAAGCCACTATTACGCTGATACCAAAACCACACAAAGACCCAACTAAGAAAGAGAATTTCAGGCCAATCTCCCTTATGAACATCGATGCAAAAATACTAAATAAAATTCTTGCCCACTGAATCCAAGAACACATCAAAACGATCATCCACCATGATCAAGTAGGCTTCATCCCAGGGATGCAGGGATGGTTCAATATACGGAAATCCATAAATGCTATCCACTACATAAACAAACTCAAAGAAAAAAACCACATGATCATTTCATTAGATGCTGAAAAAGCATTTGACAAAATTCAGCATCCTTTCATGCTAAAAATCTTGGAAAAGACAGGAATACAAGGCCCATATCTAAACATAGTAAAAGCAATATACAGCAAACCGGTAGCCAACATCAAACTAAATGGAGAGAAACGTGAGGCAATCCCACTAAAATCAGGGACTAGACAAGGCTGCCCCCTCTCTCCATATCTTTTTCAATATGTTAAGGTTTTTGATGCACTTGGTCTTGGGTATCTTCAGAGTGATAAATATTGGTCTATTTGCCTTCTTCTATAAGCATATATTCAGTAGGAGAGATATCATTTGTTGAAGATGCTTTCTTTCTTTTTCCATTGTAAGGTTTGGCTTCTGTCAAAAATCAAGTGTCCGTAAATGTACTACAGGGAGCTGATTTCATTCCACTGATCAACTATTTTCATTTTATAGGAAACTATAAAGGTTTTATACCATTGCTCAGTATTACATTTTGAGGGCAAGGATGGTGATTTCTCCCAAAGTTCTTTTATTGTTCAGGTTCATTTAGCTATCCTTGGTTCTTGTTTTTTCCACATGAAGTTGAGAATTGCTCTTTGAAGGTCTGTAAATAATTGTGTGAGAATTTTCATAGGAATTACACTGTATCTGTCGATTCCTTTATTAAATTTGTAAAATTTAGGTAACATTCTAAATTTCCAATTTTCACTAGATTAATCAAATTCATCCATGAGGATGAAAGAGGTTTCCATCTTCTCACATCTTCTTCAATTTATTTCTTCAAGGACTTGAATTTGTTTTCATACATGTCTTTGATTTCCTTGGTTAGAGATACATCAAAATAGTTTACATTATTTGTGGTTATTATTGGTAAGGGTGTCTTTTTCACTAATTTCTTTCTAATCCCATTTTTTTAATAAATTAGGGAAATATCTCCCATATTAATGGTCCCTCATACTACCATGTTTTATGATAATACTCGACAGGTTTTCCTTGATGAAAGAAGATCAGAAATACTATCTATACTAAGATTCCTCTTCTCAGGGAAGTTCAATTTATGTTATTTTGAAAAAAAATTACCTTGGACTCTAGAAGTTAATGTAAACAGCCTGATATCTCTTATGTTACAATGATATCAGAAAGTACTAACTGATAACCTTTCTTTAAAGGTCAAAATAATTAGATAATTTAAAAATATTTAAAACACTTCCACAAGAATGAGCGATCAGTAAAACTCTTAATAATAATAGTTATGAGTGTATTGATGGGGTAATTATTAACAACCAAGATTTACTACATCAAGAAGCATATAAGATTTACTTAGAATCACACCTCTGTAAATCCTATGGGCCAGTTAATCATGTATTCAGATATCATCAGCTGTTCCCCCTTGGAAGCACTAGGAACAAATGTACCCACTTTCACCAATAGTGAAAGACCTGATGGAAAGTTCCAAACGTTGTGAATATCATACTCTGGATCAGCCATCCTTTTCCATTCCAGATCCACAGGGTCACCAACAGAGTTTTTGAATTGAATAGTCTTCAGAAAAGGGTGAAGCTGAAAGATATGAGAAATCATATGATGAAGTTGAAGTTATGGATTTATAATTTAATTATGAATAAGGAGTTATTTCCTGACAATAAGGTATGATGTTAACACTGTTTTAATTAATTATCTATGGGATTGAACACAACAAAAGAAACCTTAGGAGAAAATAAATATAATTTATTTCTTAAATGTCAGTTTGCATAGAAAATGCCAGGCCAAGAAGTACCAAATGATCAAAGATAATACAGCAAACAAGTCACAACTTTTTATCCCTTTTCAAAAGATTGAAACTACTTCATTTCTATAGCTATTATCTAATAGAATAAAATATAATTCCAAGAATCTATAAAATGCTACAAAGAGCGTATTACTTTGCCATGGTTGAAAAAAAAACTATCTTATTCCTCTTCCAAGTACTACTAAATGTTCAAGGACTATGGAGTGAACAGATCTCAACTTCTTTGAAAAACTAAGTATATCCTTATATTTCCGGACATTTTTACAGCCTCAATGTTTAAGATGAGGTTATTTGAGTTTGGTGGAGAGTAGAAGTGGGCTGATTTAGAGCACATACTTATGCTAATGGCATACAGGAATTTTGTATATATTTTGTGTAAAATGAACTTGAAAACCTGGATTTTTTTTCTTCTTTCTTTTTTCTTTTTGTTCTGGTTTATTTGCAAGAATGAGAACATGCATTTCAAACAATCAAATGTTTTATAAACTTAGCAACATAGAATACAATGGCAGTTTTCAAACTAGAAAGCATAGCTTAACATGAATTGGTAGCCATGATTTACATGTATGTTGACTTCTATGAAACCCTGAGATACACAGTTGTCCTGTATGCTTCACTGACTTAAAGAGTGCTTATAGTTCCTATGAATAAAAAGTCACACAACATTTCCCTAGATCCAATGACCTAACGCCCAAAAGTCGCCTGACACATGCCTCTCAAGACAGCTTAACAGGGTAACCCTAGGAGACCCAGCAGCTTGGCACTTGGATTTGGATTGCAGATGCAGTCCCATTGACAACTATGACTACCCATCACAACTAACTGTATGTCATGCTGTGAAACACCAAATTATTCTTATTTATCTAAAGTGGGGTATCCTCGAAACAACATTTTCATTGCCTTTACCCTATAATCACATTTTCTTGGCAATTCCCATTCTACTTTCTAAATCTACTCTAGAATTTGGATCTACATTTCCTTTTTTATAGGTTTTGTATGGTTTTCAATGTAATTATTCAGTTCCATCCTGATTGCAGTTCCTCTTTTTAGACTAATCCATCTCACCACCCAACCCCCATCAACTTCTCTGAGATGGTGGAGCATCCCCTGGGTATTCCCAACTCTAAGACATGAAGATTCCTCAGGGATCGGCACATTAATGAAAGTCTTGGTTTTTCTACTGAGAAATTATCAAGACAAATATCTCTGCTATTTTTTTTTGTTTGCTTGGGGGTTTTGGTTCTTTTTCAAGACAGGGTTTCTCTGTGTAGTCCTAGCTGTCCTGGAACTCACTCTGTAGACCAAGCTGGTCTCGAACTCAGAAATCTGCCTACTTCTGCCTCCCAAGTGCTGGGATTACAGGCATGTGCCACCATGCCCAGCTATCTCTGCTATTTCTACAAAAAAGAAGAATTAGTCTGTTGAACAGAATCTTCTACAGGCCACTTATCATATACATAGACATTGGACTATATTGATATCTAAGCACTGAAATATGCACTATGTCTTATAGGTTATTGAATGGAAAAATAATATAGTATTGCTAGTTTGAGAGCTTTTCAGGCATCTATTGGTGAATTTAAAATACAAAGAAAGGCACATTACCTGCCAGGGGGATAACAGAGTCCTATCAATATTTGCCTGTGGTTGAACTTGTATTTGATTGAGATTCTTCTCATGGAGACTGTGGGCCACTGCATACACAGCATTGTACACATTGTAACTCTCTTCAGTCATGACCATTTCAAAAAGACTCCTTGGCAACAATCCCAAAGAGGCATTGGGCAGACAGTTTTCAATGATTTTACGTGCAGAATGCAATCTTGAGCAATTGAAAAAAATCATCCACAAGATAAGAAGAAAAGTATCTTCTGGGTACTTAACAGGATTGGCTTCCTGCATGAATTTTATGAAACCAACAATCTCCCCATGATGGGGTGAAAAAGTGAGAGCCCCATGGGATAAATGTGACAGTGTATATGGATGAATACTTGGGCTAATCCATTTTTTATTCATAACCCAGATTTTATTCATTGTGTACTTTCTATGGATATTTACTATTATAGTTAATAGGAAATTATTGTGTTCATAAATTACAATCACATCTGCAGATGACTCTAGAGTACGCATCTGATCATATCTTAGCAAATAATATATTGGTTCTCCCACAAACGATACTGTTTCCACAAAAGCTATGCAGGCTTTGCTCTTTTCCATCTCCATTCTAAAATCTGATGCAAACTGAGAACCTTTATGGTCATCTGTGATGAGCAGTCCCACCCAGGTCCAGCTGAAATGAAGCATCAAAGTGGCAATACCACAGAACAGAGCTGTGTCTTTGGGGGCTACCTGGTACACAGATGTAAACTGATTTGTGTCAGTCTCTGCATGATCAAAAGGCCCAACAGTAAGCTGAAAGGAAATCAGTATTTTAAAAATGAGAACAATAAATGCCATTTAAATAGTCTTAGTCTTAAAAACCCGATTTAAGTTATAAAGTTGATACTCTGCTGAATAGTTCTTAATGTCACATCTCACCTCCTGAGGGTTTCCAGAAAAATTATTGAAAACTATTAAAGTTTTAAATTGCCTTGTGTACTGTTCACCCTCCTTACTCTACATCAAAGAAAAAAAAATAACAGACTGTGAACGTACTTGTCTTTCTATTTGCTCTTTAATGCCAATTAATCAAAATCTCTCCTTTTCATTTTGCAAACAGCTAATTCTGAGAAAAGAAAGCTGGCTTCCCACCACTCACATCATGTGCACTCACCTGAGGAAATTTGTAAAGACCCAACAATGTCCCAATGATTTCAGATGATTTCCATGATATTCCAGTAAGTGTAGCAGCCGATTTCCACTTTTTTCTACAATTGTAATTAGGGATAAATATGCTCAAACCTGTGAGCCAATAGAATACACTCTTCAGAATGTTCCTTTCAGTATCTGGGAGACTATATATCTCAAGTCCCAGAGAAGTGTTTGGTAAAACATGAGGGTTCAAGTTGATTTCATTGATGGCAAATAACATGGCCAAAACAAGTTGGTAGTTTCGTATATCAATCCTGCATAGAAGTATCACAGCATTCATATTGGGAACTCATAACTATTATACCTATAACTTTAGAGCAATGACTTTTATATTCTGAAAGCTTGTGTTTGCTTAGAACACACAGTCCTTCAACAAATTCTTCATTTCAAATGATATGCTGAAGAGCAAACTTATTAATTATATATCCAAGAGAGTTTGCTTTCTCTGACATCCAGATGTGGAAATATAACATAATTCCGTCGTAGAATGAAATATATTTCTTCACAAATTATCCACTGTACTTATCTTCCAGTATGCCAAACTATGAAAAATAGTTTATTTTTCATGAAGCCACCAGATTCATGTGATATACTATTATGAAAGAGCTCACTTTGTGAATTCAGTCTATCTGTGGCAAGATTTGGCTTTTGAAAAACCTGTTCATTTTTGGTTTACCCTGGAAAATAGATGGATGCAACCTTCTCTGTGTGGGCCAGAGATTAAATAACTTTTTCAAGATGGAATGGCTAGAAAGGGAATCATATTGTGTAAACCCTCAGAGCCACTAGGTACCTCATTTGCATGGAAAACTATGTTTTATGGTATGTGATCACATGTCTTATGTCCTTATGTGGAAAATATGGCAAATATCCAATTCAGGAATGTAGTAGGGAGTTAGGAGATGCCTACAATCTCTGGTGGGTGCCTGGGTACCAGAGTGCCAGGGTCTCAGACATACTCAAGCTTACTAGGTTTCTGGCTTTTTCTTCTATCCCAGACTCATCTCCTTAAGAAAACTAGGAGCTGGGTGGCAGTCGCACACGCCTGTAATCCCAGCACTCTGGGAGGCAGAGGCAGGCAGATTTCTGAGTTCGTGGCCAGCCTGGTCTACAGGGTGAGTTCCAGGACAGCCAAGGAACTCTGTCTCAGGGAACAGAGAAACCCAGTCTCAAAAAAAACCAAATCCAAAAAAAGAAGAAGAAAGAAAGAAAGAAAGAAAGAAAGAAAGAAAGAAAGAAAGAAAGAAAGAAAGAAAGAAAGAAAGAAAACTAGGAAAAGGATCAAGATTGGTGGCAAGTTTCTATGTTGGCGCACATTGGGTGATGTTTTGTCATTATTATTGGATTGCTGAATTCTAATCTTTCAGGGAGTAAAGCACTGGCTTAGTTGTCAGTTCTTGGTTTTGCTATTTCTACAGACCATCACTGGCTTGATATTTTGTGAACATACATCCTTCCTCACTTGCCGTTTGGATATAAGATATATCTGACTACCAATAGCTGGAAAGAAAGTGAATAGCAAAGCTTCTAGGAGATATAGGGATACTTCAAAGCAGAAATCAAAGGTGGGGGTCTTGCTAGCAGGACACTGTGGTTTCTGGATGGACCTGAAGATTAGCAAAGCAGTAAAGTGGACCACATCCAGGACATAGTGGCAGGTATTACAGTGGAGAGTTTCAAAGTTTTCTGGTAATCTGCACACCTAAAACTCCTATGCCTTAAAATATTGAAAAGCATCTGTCATTATCTATACCACTGGTGGGTGCGTGAGTCTACTACATACAACCTTATTAAACATGCAGAAGCAGGCCTATCTGTAAATTACAAATGATTCTGTCTATATCTTGCTTCCAGACAACCCTGGATATGCATTAACCCTATCTCAAAGAAAATGAAAAAGTAGATAAATTTCACTGTGAAGTCACAAATATTGTTAAAAGTACCTAAGTTATCGCTTCTTGACCTTTTGGCTAAGTTAGATGCTCTCCACTAAATGATTCTAAAATACAGGAGAAAGAAAGGAGTCAACATAGTAGGACTTCACTGCTAAAGAGGACAGTCAGGTCTGGAGGTCAGAATAACATATGAACGCCTAGCCTCAAGTGATTTGGTGATTTCTGCTTTTCCTCACTGATGAGCACTCATAGAAGCCCACATAAGCTCTGAAGCTGCAACATTGACAGGATATTTTCCCTGCCCACAAACAACATCTAGTTTCACTTCTGGTTTCTATCCCGGAGCTGAACCTGTGCACCAGCTCTCTATACCAAAATACTGCCAATAGAGAGTTAGTCTCCAAGTAGTGATGACAAACCTATGAGCAGTTATAAGACTACCAATCTGCTCTGAGGGACCTGACCAGAGTCCTCAGAACGCAGGAATTAAGGAGAAATGTGAGATAGAATCACTTGGGTTTCAGTCTCTGCCCAGAGTTAACCATGGGCCACAGAGAGAATTCCTCCCAGAGAGAACTGATATCAAAGGAGTGCTGACACGCAGGCTTGCAGAAGGGACAAGTCACAATCAGGGACAAGAATACCAACTAACACCAGAGATAACTAGATGGCAAGAGCCAAGGGGAAGAACATAAACAACAGAAACCAAGGCTACTTGTCATCAGCATAACCCACATCTCCCACCACAGCAAGCCCTGGATACACCAACAAACCAGAAATCAAGGCTCTCATTTAAAATCAAATCTCATGATAATTATAGAGGACTGTAAGTACATAAATAACTCCCTTAAAGAAATACAGGAAAATGCAGGAAAACAGGTAGAAAGTGTTAAAGAGGAAACACAAAAATACCTTAAAGAATTATAGGAAAACACAACCAAATAGGTTAAGGAACTGAACAAAACCATCCATGATTAAAAATGGAAATAGAAACAACAAAGGAAACAAAAGGAGACAACACTGAAGATAGAAAAACTAGGAGAGAGATCAGGACTCATAGATGCAAGCACCTCCAACAGAATACAAAAGATAGAAGAGAGAATCTAAGGTGCAGAAGACACCATAGAAAATATTGACACAACAATCAAAGAAACCACAAAATGAAAAAAGTTCCTAACTCAAAACATCCTGGGATTCCAAGACACAATGAAAAGACAAAACCTAAGGATAATAGGTATAGAATAGAACAAAGATTCCCGACAGAGAGGGCAAGTAAATATCTTCAATAAAATTATAGAACAAAACTTCCATAACCTAAAGAAAGAGATGCCCATGAATATATAAGAAGCCTACAGAACTCCAAGCAGACTGAACCAGAACAGAAATTCCTCCCATTACATAATAGTCAAAACACAAAATGCACAAAACAAATAAAGAATATTAAAAGCGGTAAGTTTAAAAGGTCAGGTAACATATAAAGGCAGACCTATCAGGATTACACCAGACTTCTAAACAGAAACTATGAGAGCTAGAAGATCCTCAGCAGATATCATACAAACCCTAAGAGAAGACAAATGCCAGCCCAGGCTACTATCTTTCTACAAATTCAGCCCTGCAAAGGGTAACAAATGGAAAATTCCAACAGGAGGAGGGAAACTACACCCTAGAAACAGAAGAAAGTAATCTTCTTTCAAGGAACCCCAAAGAAGATACCCAAAAGAAAAGAACATAATTTCATCTTTAACAACAAAAATAACAGGAAACAACTATCACTATTTCCTAACATCTCTTAATATCAATAGACTCAAATTCCCAATAAAAAGATATAGACTAACAGACTGGATATGTGAACAGGATACAGCATTTTGCTGCATACAGGAAGCATAGCTCACAGACAAAAACAGAAACTACCTCAGGGTAAAGGGCTGGAAAACAATTTTCAAAGCAAATGATCTCAGGAAAGAAGCTGGAGTAGCGATTCCAATATTGAATAAAATCTAATTACAACCAAAAGTTTTCAAAAAAGATAAGGAAGGACACTTCATACTCAACATATGAAAAATATTCCAAGGAGAGCTCTCAATTCTGAACATCTGTGCTACAATTGCAAGGGCACCCACATTCATAATAGAAATTTTATTAAAGTTCAAAGCACACAGTGAACCTCACAATAACAGTGGGTCACTTTAATATTTCAATCTAACCAATGGTCAGATCATGGATACAGAAACTAAAGAGAGAGACACAGTGAAACTAACAGAATTTATGAAACAAATGGATTTAACTGCTAATTACAGATGATTTAACCCTAAAGCAAAATAATAAACCTTCTTCTCACCATGGTATCTTCTCAAATTATCTACCATATAATTTGGAAACAAAATAAACATCAACGGATCCAAGAATTTTTAGTTAATCCCATGTATTCTATCAGACCACCACCGAATGAGACTGATCTTCGATAACTACAAAAACAGGAAGCCCGTGTACACATGGAAGTTGAACATCTATCTCCTCAATGTTAACTTGGTCAGGAAAGAAATAAAGAAGGAAATGAAAGACTTTTAGAATTCAATGATAATGAAAGACACAACATACCCAAACTTTTGGGGCACAGTGAAAGCAGTGCTAAGAGGAAAGCTCATAGCTCTGAGTGCCTCCAAAAAGTAACTGGAGGGAGCATACACTAGCAGTTTAACAGCACACCTGAAAGCTCTCTTACAGAAATAAGCAAATACACCAAAGAGGAGTAGACAGCTGGAAATAATCAAACTCGAGGATGAAATCAACCAAGTAGAAACAAAAAGAACTATATAAAGAATCAGCAAAAGCAGTTGCTGTTTCTTAATCAACAAGATAGTGGAAATACTTAGCCAAACTAATTAGACAACACAGAGACAGTATCCAAATTAACAATGTCATAAATGAAAAGGGAGACATAGCAACAGAGATGGAGGAAATTTAAAGAAAGTATCAGGTCCTAATACCATAGACTATACTCAACAAAACTGGAAGTCCCTTTCTCAGAGGAACCATAGCACCCTCACTTAAGTCCTCCTTCTTCTTGAGCTTCCTGTTCTGGGTGAATTGTAAATTGTTTATTTTGAGCTTTTGGACTAGCATCCGCTTATTAGTGAGTGCATACCATGTGCATTCATTTGTGACTAGGTTACCTCACTCAGGATGACACTTTCCAGTTCCATCCATTTGCCTAAGAATTTCATGAATTCTTTGCTTTTAATAGCTGAATAGTATTCCATTGTGTATATATACCACAGTTTCTGTATCCATAATACTCACAGGAGCAATAAGGGAGGCAATGTGTGGAGCAGAGTCTGAAGTAAAGGCCACCCAGTGACTGCCCTACGTGGAAATTCATCCTATAAACAGTCACCAAACCCTGATACTACGACAAGAAGCATGTACCAAAAAGAGCATTATATGGCTGTCTCCAGAGGGGCCCTGCCAGAGCCTTACAAATACAGAGGCAGAAACTAGCAACCAATTATTAGACTGGGCTTGTGGTCCCCAACGGAGGATATGGAGGGTGGTCCGGAGGACTGAAGGAGTATATAGACCCCTGGGAAGAACAATGACTTCAGACACCCAGACACCCCAAGACTCCCAGGGACTGAACTATCAACAAAGGGGTACACATGATTCCAGCCAAAAATGTGTCAGAGGAGGACCTTGTTAGGCATCAGTGAGAGGAGTGGTCTTTGGTCAATAGAGGCCCCAACAAAGGGAAACGAACAGGGGGAATGTGGTGGGGGGAAAGTGGGACTGTGTCGGGTAGAGGGGCATATATGTGGAGGCAGGGGGTGGGAGGAGGTGTAGGGAATCTTTGGGGAGGGGGGCTTTTGGCAGTTTGTAAATTGGGAAAGGTTTTACCATTGGCAATCTAAATGAAGAAGATACTCAATAAAAAAATAGTAAAAATTAATTAATAAATAAATGCACAGGGCCAGAAGATTTGAGGGTAGATTTTGATCAGAATTAAAGACGTCTTAATACCAGTAAACCCAAACTCTTTCACAAAATAAAAACAGAAGGAACACAACCCAATACATTTTACAAAGCCTCATTTATGCTTTGTAAAGCCTCATTTATGCTAAACCACACAAAGACCCAACAAAGAAAGAGAATTTCAGAACAGTTAACAATTTCCCTTATGAATATTGCTGTAAAAATATTCAATAGAATTCTAGCAAAATGAATCCAAGAACACATCAAAATGATTATTCACCATGATCAATTGTGCTTCATCTCAGGGTTGCAGAGATGGTTCAATATATGGAAATCCATCAACTTAATCCATTATATAAACAATGTCAAACAAACAAAAACCCACATGATCTTCTCATTGGATCCTGAAAAACTTTTGACAAAATAAAACACCCCCTCATGCTAAAAGTATAGGAGAGATCCAGAATTCAATTCCATACCTAAACATAATTAAAGAACTATAAAGCAAACCAACAGAGTTAGAGAACAGGAGTAACCAAAGAGGGATAGAGGAGCAGGAGGGCAAAAAGGAGTGGTATGAACAGGTAATAGAAGAGACAGGGGAGAAGACAGAAAATAAAACAGAAACAAGTCGCAGTGGAGATGTCGAAATTGGGGCAACCAGAAGAGAGTCCCAGACTCCAGAAAAGTGAGAGGCTCCCAGGATGCAATGGGGATGGCTTTAGTAGTAATATCCAAGAAAGAGATACAAAACCTCTACACACAACCTCCAGTGGATAGTGATGACCCCCAGTTGAATCATGATGCCACCCATGTAATTCAAAATTTTAAACACAGAAATATTCCTGTCCAAAGGAAAGAGAGAGACAAAAATGGAAGAGAGACTGAAGTAAAAGCCATCTAGAGGCCACCACGAGATGAATTCATTCTACCTGTAGAAGCAAACACCCACAATATTGTTGATGTCAAGGGCTTGCTGGAATGAGCCTGATATGACTATTCTCTGAGAGGTTATGCCAGCAACTGACTATTACTAATGGAGAAACTAACAGGCAACTACTGGACTGAACGCAGGGACCCCAATAGAAGAGAACGGGAAGAACTGTAGGAGCTGAAGGGGATTGCAACCCCATATGAAGAGCAACAACAAGTAACTGGACCATCCAGGCCTCCCAGGGACTAAACAAGCAACCAAAGATTGTACATGAACCAAGACATGATTCCAGATACATATGGAGAAGAGGATGGCCTTCTCTGACATCAAGGGAGGGGAAGGAGGCATGATTCTCTGTGTAAAGGGATGCTAGACTGGTGAGGCAGTATGGGGTGAGTGGGTGGAGGAGCACCTTCTTAGAGGTAAAGAGTAGGGGGGTGAGGGGCAATGTGATTGGGAGCTTTGTGGAAGTGGAACTGGGAAGGGAATTCTCATTATAAATATAAACAAAAAATGATAAATAATGTATTTGTATAAGAAAAAAGAAGACAGCATAGATAAAATAGATATATCATTCAAATAAAATGTTAAATTTTAAAAAGTTCCAGACCCAAAACATCCAGAAAAATCTTGGACAATATAAAAAACAAAGTTTACACACATAGAAATAGGAGAAGTAGAGAATCCCCATGTCAGAAATCCAGGATTTTTTACAAAGCCTTAGAATAAAAATGTCATATCCTATAGAAAGAGTTGCTTATAATCATGCAAGAAGCTTACAAAATACCAAAAAGACAAGCTAAGTAAACATTCCTGCTACATAATAATCAAAACACTAAGTACACAAACGAAAAGAAGAAATACAAAAAAAGATTAAAACTAAAAGAGAAAATGGAAAGTAATATATAAAGGCATACCAAATAGAATTACATCAGAATTCTTAAGAGACACTCTAAAAGCCATGTGGGCCCAGGAAGATTTCATATAGACTCCAAGAGACCACAGATATCCATGGATAGTATTTTACCCAGTGAAAACTTCACTAACAATAGATGAAGAAAACGAGATAGACCATGAGAAAGACAAAGTACAGAATGTACTTATAGAAAAATTCAAACTAAAGGATGTCAAATGTAGCCCTGAAAATTCAGGCAATAAATAATCTCATACCAGCATAACAAAAGCAGCAAAGCAAACATACACTCCACCCTACCACCAACATCAATACCTAAAATAAAATAACAAGAGTTAATAATCATTAATCATTGTCTCTCATTACCAATGGTCATAATTCCCTGAAAAACAACACAACCAAATAAAATGACTACAAAATCAAGATGTTATTTTGCTGCATAATACAAACACAACTCAACATCAAAGATAAAAAAAATTATCTCAGAATTAAGGCCTGGAAGGGGTTTCCAAACCAATATCCAAGAAGATCAGTAAGGTCACGTCTAACAAGATAGATTTCCAGCTAAAATTGCCAAAAGGAGATGGGGAAGTGGACTTCATACTTACCAAGGAAACATCTACCAATAGTATACTTCAATTCTCAACAACTATGCCTCAAATTCAAGGGCACCAATATTTGAAAAGAAACATTACTAAAACTCAAATCCCATCATCCTTCACACCCTTGTAGTGCAAGATTTCAATATTCCACGCTCACCAATAGTCTGGACATACCAGACAAAAACTAAACATAGAAATTGTAGATGTAATAGACAATATGAACCAAATGGACATAGCAGATAACTAAAAAGTATTTCGCCCAAAAAAAAAAGAAAATACCTTCTTCTGAGCACCTCCTCTAACACTCTTAGAAAATTACCACATAATTATTCACAAAGTATATTTAAACTCATAAAAACATTGAAATAAACCTTTATATTTGATCAGGAAAATACTAATTAACAGGCTATCAACAATGACATCACTTGTAATCTATCATCAATGACAGAACAACAAATAGCATAGTAACTCATGGACACTGAAGCTATCTCTTCAGAATAACTACTGGATCAAGGTATAAATAAAGGAAGAAATTAAAAACTTCGTTGCTATTCAATGAAAATGAATACAGATCATAATCAAAGTTGTGGACTCAATGACATTGTGCTAATAGGAAATGTTAAAGCAGTATGTACTTTCATAAAGAAATTGGAGAGATCTTCTACATTCAACTTAACAGCACACCAGAATATTCTACAATAAAAAGAAGCAAACACAGGCAAGATAATTGCATGGTAGGAAACAGTCAAACACATGGCTGAAATTATTACAACTGAAACAGAAAGAACAAAACAATCAGTTAAACAAGAATTGATTCTCTAAAACAAACAGGATGAAAAAATGTTTATCCAAACTGCCTAAAAGACACGAAAGCTGTACCCAAATTAACAAATTCAGAAAGAAAAAGAGGCAAACAACCAAAGATAACAAAGAAATTCAAATAATCATTAGTTCTTCCTTTAAAGATCCTTCTTCCACATAATTGGTGAAAGAAAGGGACAGTTTTCTTCATAAATACTACTTACCACAGTTAAATGAAAATCAGATAAGCAGTGCAAATTGTCCTGTAGCCCCAAAGGATATAGAAGAAGTCATTAAAATCATTCAATTAAAGCAAAGCAACAACAACAACAACAAAAACTGAAGGTCAGATGGTTTTAGAGGAGAATTCAACAAGACTCTCAAAGAAAGACTAATGCTAATCTTCCTAGAAATATATTTAAAAGGAACATTGCCCAATTCATTTTATGATGTCACTGACACTCTAATGACCAAACACCACAGAGTATAAGAAAGCCTGTTGTAGAAAAATTTCTACTGAAAGTAGGTGAAACTATTCAATAAAAGACTTGCAAAGAACTGAAAGGGCATTGACAACATCATCTACTATGATCAACCGGGTCTCATCTCTGAGATGAAGAAATGGTTAAATATATACAAATCTTTCAATGTAATCCACAGTATGAAAAACCTGAAAAAAGTGCATAATCATGTCATTACATGCTGAAACAGCATTTGAAAACATGGAGAAACCTTTAAAGATAAATAGTTTTCTACTGATCTGTGGTATAAGGGACATACACTTAAGAAAGCCAGTTTACACCAAGCCTAAATCCAAGAAAGCAATTCTTTAAACATCAGGAAGAAGACAAAGCTGTCCACTATCTCCAGAACTATTTAATATAGTACTTGAAGTTGTAGATTGAAGAATAAAACAGAAGAGGAGTTTATGGGAATTCAAATTGAAAAGGAAGCTATCAAAATATCACTATTCACAGATGATATGATAATATAAATAAGTGAATCCAAAGTCACATATACTAAACTAACCAAATATTATCAATAACCATCATATATGGAATCAATAAGGAGACCAAGGAAGAAATTGCTAGTGAACCACTCTATACAACAGCCACAAATTATATAAAAATCTTGTGGTAACAAACACCAAGCAAGTTAAAAACATGTATAATAAAAATGTTCAGTCATTGAAAATAAATTGAAGATGTCAGAAGACAGAAAGATCTCAAGAGCTGATGTAATAGTAGGATCAACATAATGAAAATGGCCTTCTAATCAAAAGAAATCTCCTGTTTCAACTTAATCATTATCAAAATTACAACAGAATACTTTTCAAAATTTAAAAGAATATGTAACTTCATACGTAGAAATAAAATCCCACTGTAGATAAAACAATTATGTACAATAAAGAAAATCCCAAGGTATTACTTTCCCTGATATCAAACTGTACTACACAGCAATCGTAATAAAACCATCAAACAGGTTTATTAATAGAATTAAACGAAAAAACCCTTATTGGAATCCATACACCTATGGACAATTGATCTCAGATAAAAATCCAAAAATTATACAATTGTAAATAAGAAAGTATTTTCCATGAATTGTTGCGGTCTCACTAGATGTCAATGATTATAGAATGCAATTAGTTGCACATCCAGGTTTTGCACAAACCTAAATTCCAAATAGATCAAAGATATTAACATTAGACCAGAAATACTGAATCCAGTTGTGCGGCGCCTTTCCTGCACGGAGGCCACTTCAGAACTCGGCCTCCCACCAGTCAGGAGAGGTGCATCCATCTTGGTTCCGTATTCCAGGAATCAGACAGACTGAGGATCCAGATCAGTCTGGGCGGCAGCACCCCATCTCCAAGTCCTGCAAGTAGCTAGCTGGGCTTCCGGGCCTGTGCTCCAGTGAATCCAGCGGGCCCCAGCGGGAGCCTTCGGGTGCCTGCTTTGGGATCGGAACAGCCTGGGCAGCAGCACCCTGTCTACAAGCAGTGCAGGAGGTAAGCTGTAAACCAAAGGCCAACTGGGAAGGGGCAGCTTGCACTGGTGAGTCCAGCACTGACAAGACCAAGTAACACCAGTGAGAACTAGATGGCAAAAGGCAAACGCAGGAACGTCACTAACAGAAATCAAGGCAATATGGCAACATCTGAACCCAATTCTAATCTACCAACATGTCCTGGATACCCCATCACACCAGTAAAACAAGATTTGGATTTAAAATCACTGGTCATGATGCTGGTACAGGAACACATGAAGGACATACTTAAAGAAATTCAGGAGAAAATGGATCAAAAGTTAGAAGCCCTTGCAAGGGAAACACAAAAATCATTGAAAGAAATCCAGGAGAATACAAAAGCCAACAAGGAAGAAATGCAAAAAACACTTAAAGAAATACAGGAGAACTTTGGTCAACAGGCAGAGGCCATGAAAGACGAAACACAAAAATCTCTTAAAGAAATACAGGAGAACTTTGGTCAACAGGCTGAGGTCATGAAAGACGAAACACAAAAATCTCTTAAAGAATTACAGGAAAACACAAACATGCAAGTGAAGGAGCTAAGCAAAACCATCCAGGATCTAAAATCAGAAGTAGAAACAACTAAGAAAACTCAAAAGGAGACAACTTTGGAGATAGAAAGCCTTGGGAAGAAATCAGGGGACAGAGATGCAAATATCAACAACAGAATACAAGAGATAGAAGAAAGAATCTCAGATGCTGAAGATTCCGTAGAAACCATGGACTCAACAGTTAAAGAAAATGCAAAATGCAAAAAGCTTGTAACCCAAAATATCCAGGAAATCCGGGACACAATGAGAAGACCAAACCTAAGGATTATAGGCATAGATGAGAGTGAAGATTTACAACGTAAAGGACCAGCAAACATCTTCAATAAAATTATGGAAGAAAACTTCCCTAACCTAAAGAGAGAGATGCCCATGAATATACAAGAAGCCTACAGAACTCCAAACAGACTGGACCAGAACAGAAATACTTCCCGGTCACATAATAATCAAAACACCAAATGTTCTAAACAAAGAAAGAATACTAAAGGCAGTAAGAGAAAAAGGCCAAGTAACATATAAAGGAAGACCTATCAGAATCACAGCAGACTTTTCACCTGAGACTATGAAGGCTAGAAGGTCCTGGGCAGATCTCATGCAGACTCTAAAAGAACACAAATGCCAACCAAAACTACTATATCCAGCAAAACTCTCAATCACCATAGATGGAGAAACTAAGATATTTCATGACAAAACCAAGTTTACCCAATATCTATCCACAAACCCGGCCCTAAAAAGGATAATAGGAGGACAACACCAATACAAGGAGGGAAACTTCACCCTGGAAAAAGCAAGATAGTAACCTTTCATCAAACCCAAAAGAAGTTAAGCATTCAAATTTAAAAAATAACGTCAAAAATGATAGGAAGTAACAATCACTATTCCTTAATATCTCTTAACATCAATGGACTTAATGCCCCAATAAAAAGACACAGACTAACTGAATGGATATGTAAACAGGACCCTACATTTTGCTGCTTACAGGAAACACACCTCAGGGTCAAAGACAAACACTACCTTAGAGTAAAAGGCTGGAAGACAATTTTACAAGCAAATGGTCTCAGGAAACAAGCTGGAGTGGCCATTTTAATATCAGATAAAATTGACTTTCAACCCAAAGTCATCAAAAGAGACCCTGAGGGATACATCTTGCTGGTCAAAGGAAAAATATAAAAAGAAGAACTGTCAATCCTGAACATCTATGCCCCAAATGCAAGGGCACCCTCTTTCATAAAAGAAACTTTATTAAAACTCAAAGCACACATTGCACTTAACACAATAATTGTGGGTGACTTCAACACTGCACTTTCCTCAATGGACCGATCAGAAAAACAGAAACTAAACAGGGACACAATGAAACTAATTGAATTTTTGGACCAATTAGATTTAACAGATATATGTAGAACATTCTATCCTAAAACAAAAGAATATACCTTTTTCTCAGCACCTCATGGTACCTTCTCCAAAATTGACCATATAATTGTCACAAGACAGACCTCAACAAATATAAGAAGATCGAACTAATCCCATGCCTCCTATCTGATCACTATGGAGTAAAAGTGGTCTTCAATAGCAACAGAAACAACAGAAAGCCCACATACACGTGGAAACTGAACAATACTCTACTCAATGATAACTTGGTCAAGGAAGAAATAAAGAAAGAAATTAAAGACTTTTTAGAACACAATGAAAATGAAAACACAACATACCCAAATCTATGGGACACAATGAAAGCAGTGCTAAGAGGAAAACTCATAGCCCTGAGTGCCTCCAAAAAGAAAATGGAGAGAGCATACATTACCAGCTTAATGACACACCTGAAAGCCCTAGAACAAAAAGAAGCTATTTTGCCCAGGAGGAGTAGAAGGCAGGAAATCATCGAAATCAGGGCTGAAATCAATCAAGTAGAAACAAAGAGAACCATACAAAAAATGAACAATACCAGGAGCTGGTTCTTTGAGAAAATCAACAAGATAGATAAACCCTTAGCCAGACTGACCAAAGGGCACAGAGAAAGTATCCAAATTAACAAACTTAGACATGAAAAGGGAGATATAACAAGGGAAACTGAGGAAATCCAAAAAATCATCAGATCCTACTACAAGAGCCTGTACTCAACACAACTGGACAATCTGGAGGAAATGGACAATTTCCTTGACAGATACCAAATACCAAAATTAAATCAGGACCAACTAGACCATCTAAACAGTCCCATAACGCCTAAAGAAATAGAAGGAGTCATAGAAAGTCTTCCAAACAAAAAAAGCACAGGACCAGATGGCTTCAGTGCAGAATTCTACCAGATATTCAAAGAAGAGTTAACACCAATACTCTTCAAACTATTCCACAAAATAGAAACAGAAGGAACACTACCCAATTCCTTCTAAGAAGCCGCAATTACGCTGATACCAAAGCCACAGAAAGATCCAACAAAGAAAGAGAACTTCAGACCAATTTCCCTTATGAACATCGATGCAAAAATACTCAATAAAATTCTTGCCAACCAAATCCAAGAACACATCAAAACGATCATCCACCATGATCAAGTTGGCTTTATCCCGGGAATGCAGGGTTGGTTCAATATACGGAAATCCATCAATACAATCCACTACATAAACAAACTCAAAGAACAAAACCACATGATCATTATATTGGATGCTGAAAAAGCATTTGACAAAATTCAGCATCCCTTCATGCTTAAAGTCGTGGCGAGAACAGGAATTCAAGGCCCATACCTAAACATAGTAAAAGCAATATACAGCAAACCGGTAGTCAGCATCAAACTAAATGGAGAAAAACTTGAAGCAATCCCACTGAAATCAGGGACCAGACAAGGCTGCCCCCTTTCTCCTTATCTTTCCAATATTGTACTTGAGGTACTAGATCGGGCAATTCGACAACATAAGGAGGTCAAAGGGATACAAATTGGAAAGGAAGAAGTCAAACTATCATTATTTGCAGACGACATGATCCTCTACCTAAGTGACCCAAAGAACTCCACTAGAGAGCTCCTACAGCTGATAAACAACTTCAGCAAAGTGGCAGGTTATAAAATCAACTCCAGCAAATCAGTGGCCTTCCTATACTCCAAGGATAAGCAGGCTGAGAAAGAAATTAGGGAAATGACCCCCTTCACAATAGCCACAAACAGTATAAAGTATCTTGGGGTGACTCTTACCAAACATGTGAAAGATCTGTATGACAAGAACTTCAAGACTCTGAAGAAGGAAATGGAAGAAGACCTCAAAAAATGGGAAAACCTCCCATGCTCATGGATCAGTAGAATCAATATAGTTAAAATGGCCATTTTGCCTAAAGCACTATACAGATTCAATGCAATACCCATCAAAATCCCAACTCAATTCTTCACAGAGTTAGAAAGAGCAATTATCAAATTCATCTGGAACAACAAAAAACCCAGGATAGCTAAAACTATTCTCAGCAACAAAAGGAAATCTGGGGGAATCAGTATCCCTGACCTCAAGCAATACTACAGAGCAATAGTGTTAAAAACTGCATGGTATTGGTATAGTGACAGGCAGGAGGATCAATGGAACAGGATTGAAGATCCAGAAATAAACCCACACACCTATGGCCACTTGATCCTCGACAAAGAGGCTGAAAACATCCAATGGAAAAAAAGATAGCCTTTTCAACAAATGGTGCTGATTCAACTGGAGGTCAGCATGCAGAAGAATGCGAATTGATCCATCCTTGTCTCCTTGTACTAAGCTCAAATCCAAATGGATCAAGGACCTCCACATAAAGCCAGACACTCTGAAGATAATAGAAAAGAAACTGGGGAAGACCCTTGCGGACATCAGTACAGGGAGAAAGTTTCTGAACAGAACACCAATAGCGTATGCTCTAAGAGCAAGAATTGACAAATGGGACCTCATAAAATTACAAAGTTTCTGTAAGGCAAAGGACACCATCAAGAGGACAAATCGGCAACCAACAAATTGGGAAAAGATCTTCACCAATCCTACATCAGATAGAGGGCTAATATCCAATATATATAAAGAACTCAAGAAGTTAGACTCCAGAAAACCAAACAACCCTATTAAAAAATGGGGTACAGAGTTAAACAAAGAATTCTCACCTGAAGAACTTCGGATGGCGGAGAAGCATCTTAAAAAATGCTCAACTTCATTAGTCATTAGGGAAATGCAAATCAAAACAACCCTAAGATTTCATCTTACACCAGTCAGAATGGCTAGCATTAAAAATTCAGGAGACAGCAGGTGTTGGAGAGGGTGTGGAGAAAGAGGAACACTCCTCCACTGCTGGTGGGGTTGCAAATTGGTACAACCACTCTGGAAATCAGTCTGGCGGTTCCTCCGAAAACTGGGCACCTTACTTCCAGAAGATCCTGCTATACCACTCCTGGGCATATACCCAGAAGACTCCCCACCATGTAATAAGGATGCATGTTCTACTATGTTCATAGCAGCCCTATTTGTAATTGCCAGATGCTGGAAAGAACCCAGGTATCCCTCAACAGAAGAGTGGATGCAAAAAACGTGGTATATCTACACAATGGTGTACTATTCAGCCATTAGAAACAATGAATTCATGAAATTCTTAGGCAAATGGATGGAGCTAGAGAATATCATACTAAGTGAGGTAACCCAGACTCAAAAGGTGAATCATGGTATGCACTCACTAATAAGTGGATATTAACCTAGAAAACTGGAATACTCAAAACATAATCCATACATCAAATGAGGTACAAGAAGAAAGGAGGAGTGGCCCCTGGTTCTGGAAAGACTCAGTGAAACAGTATTCAGCAAAACCAGAATGGGGAAGTGGGAAGGGGTGGGTGGGAGGACAGGGGAAGAGAAGGGGGCTTGCGGGACTTTCAGGGAGTAGGGGGGCTAGAAAAGGGGAAATCATTTGAAATGTAAATAAATTATATCGAATAATAATAAAAAATCAATAAATAAATAAATAAATAAAAAGAAATATTGAATCTAATCCTAGAGAAATTAGGGCAAACCGTTGCATGCATTGAAGAGGAAAGACTTTCTGAACAGAACACCAATCATGCAGTTGCTGTACATTATCACAGCTAATAAAATGATAATAAAAATGGTTTGGTAAGGCCAAGGAAAGACCAGTTGTTCAAAACAGCAGTCTTCAGAATGCAGAAAGATTTTCACCAATTCCACTTCTTGCAGATAGCTATTATCCAAAATATTTGGAGTACTCTAGAGACTAGAAAACAACAAATCAAATATTTCAATTAAAATGCAGTACAGATCTAAACAGAATTTTCAACAGAAAAATCTTAAGTGTCTGGGAAACATTTAAATAAATGTTCAAAATTCAACAGAAAAATGTAAATCAAAATGATTCCGTGATTTCATCTTACACATGTCTGCTTGGCTAAGATCAGAAACAAAAGTGACAGTTGACGCTGGTGAGGACCTCAAGGAAAGGATGTGCTTGCTCCTCCATTCATGGCAAACTTCTACAGTGACCTTGTCCATCAGCAACTCAATAGCCAGCCATTCTGAGCATACATCAAAATATTCTACAGTTGTGCTCAAGGACATTTGCTCAACCATGTTCTTTGCAACTTACTGCATAACAGCCAGAAACCAGAAGCAATCTAGATATCCCTCAGTCAAAGAATAGACAAAAATGTGTTAAGTTTACATACTGCCATAGTACACAACTCTTTAATAGAGCATCATGGAATTTGGAAGTAGATTTATCCAGAGCAAGCTTATCCAGACCCAGGAAGATGAACATGGCATGTTCTCACTGACAAGTGGATTAGTTCTGAGTTACAGATTTGGAGAGAGCAAGTAAGAAATAGGGATTAAGGGACAATGCAAGAATAGCCCCAATGTAACAAATATTAGTGTCATGTGTGTATAAAGAACTTGTTCTTTGCCAGGCGGTGGTTGCACACACATGTAATCCCAGCACTCTGGGAGACAGAGGCAGGCAGATTTCTGAGTTCGACGCCAGCCTGGTCTACTGAGTGAGTTCCAGGACAGCCAGGGCTATACAGAGAAGCCCTGTCTCCAAAAAACAAAAACAACAAATAAAAAACAAAAACAAAACAAAACAAAAAAAAAACCAAAAGAACTTGTTCTTTTGTTTATTACTATGTACTTTCACTTCCACAGTACTATTGTCATGTTATTTTGTTAATTTAAATCACCTTACACCAAAAATACTACGGTTTAATGATTAGGATGTTTTGGGTAATTTGAAATCCACCAAATATCCTTGTAACTGAAGGCATCACTAGCAATATTTTTGCTGAAAAAAGTTAGTTATTTTAACACCAGTATATAAAATGGATCAATCATGTAGACTTCATTTTATTGGGAAACATTTCAGCTTGGGGTTTTCATGCTTGCCTGCTGCTTATGATTCCAAAATATTTTTTTTGATTAAAAAAATACCTTCCACCAAACTATTGCAAATTGGATTAATAATAAAAAATCAGAAAATGAGTTCAATTACACACACGTATATTGAAACTCCAGTGTTAAGGCTCATAATTCTAGCCACTCTAAAGCACATGATCATTGTGTTCATTGTGACCCTGACGCTTGCACTTGTGCACATAGGAACGGAAAAGGAAGAATATCAGAAAGATCCTTTTTCAAAATGACTGTGCACAGCATCACTCTATTATAAAAGATTTAATCAGAAGCATGAATGAAATTTAATAGATCTTACTTTATATTTACTTTATATGAATACTTTATATTCAGATACCCTTTCTTGTAGAAAACTAGATAATTTTAAATTACATTAAATAAGGCGAATATAAATATATTTAATATATTTATACTTTATACATATATTTATCATACATGAAAAAAGAAATCACTTCCCAAATTCTGTTGTCTTATTTCATATCCTGTTAAATCATCTGACAAGTCATTTTCCACTTGTTAGTATTTGATGAGCTGTTCTACTGCAAATGTGCTTTTGCAGTGAGATTGCTCCCACTACACTGTCTGGACAGATATGGGGCATAGTGCAAAGTGGTTCCTGACGTGGTGCAACTGCACAACAGTGTAAAAGATTTATCAAGTGCATCCATGGTTCTTGCAAAGTTAGAAAAGATATATACCTGGGGCATTTAGAGAGCCACATGAAATATTTCAGCTGGTTGTGAACTTTTGGATTACTCTGATCATCTTTAATATTAAAATTTATTTCAAAATATGAAAATATGTCTTCTTCACCTAATGATGTTTTATTTCTGAATCATTTCCCTTCTACACTGTCTTGACCTAACAATTTATCAACATACCAATTTGCTAGCAAAGTGTTAGCAATGTTTTTACTTAGACTAAATCCACTTAGACATTCAGCAATTTTCCAGCAACTAACCAGAAGCAGGACATTCATTGCACAGTTTTCCTTCCCCAGGTTGAATTCAGAGTTGAGTGTGTACTTTGTTTCTCTATTTCAGTTCTTTACTTTATATATACCCTGATAGAAATTTCAGCATGCTACAATATACACTTTATTTCCTTGAAAAATTATTGTACATTGCTATTTATGTCTGAGATTACCAAGGAAGTTGAAGCAAACTTTGTCTAGATCTGCTGTTCCTGCAGATATTAGACTGTCTAGGAAAGAGCCTTCAGTGACATAATCTCAGAATATTCCTGTATGAATAAATTCATGAAATCAAGTATTGCATAGTGGAAATTTATAAATTAAATAGGTTGTAATGGATAAAAATCTGAAATCATATGAATTAAAAATATTAGCTTTCAATACTCTGCAAAATGGTAAGGATAGAAAATAAAAGTGAAGAGATAAATTTCTAATTCTGCCATCACTGCATTCAAATCTGTGTCAGCTGACACAAACAACACTGATCACTCTAGAACCTGAGGAGGTATTACAATGTCACAGATTTCAAAGGTATTACCTGCTCTAATACAATCACAAATGAAACTCCGCGATTCTCTGAAGTGTTGTGTTAGGCTACTGCCAACATCCCTTGTAGTACAGGACTGGCATGATATGTGCTCACAGTCTGAGGAATTGCAGACAGCATTGTGAAATGTGATCAAACTGCAATGACCAAATATGAAACAAAAAACTCTGTAATGACATATTTCTCTTCTCACTTGAGAGGACATAAGGAGTCATCAAGAAAAGAAAATTAAACAGAGGATCTTGGAAGGGAATATATGAAGGAAACCTCATGAGGAGAAATTTTTGGAATAAGGTTCAAATCCACACTTAAAGTAGGACAAACGAATATTTAAAAATGAGTTGATACAAATCACTTACCATAAATCATTAGATGTGCCCAAAGGTAATGTTTTCCAATCTATTTTTAAACTTGAAGCAGTGTCACCTATGAGAGGAAAAAATGCACCAATGACCACAGACCCATCATGTTGCAGTACATGTTCTGATTCTGTTAGGCCAAAAGGGGATGCAATGATCCAGATGGGTGTTTGCATCTGTAAAGACCAGAAGATAAAAAGCCAAGAGAAGAGCATATTAAGAGATGTTTCTGCCAAGATCTAAGTCGTGGGATGGTACAACCTATGGTGTGTTACATATATATATATACATATATATATATATATATATATATATATATATATATATATATATATATATATATATATATATTCATTGCTCATATGTGTTTGCATGTGTGTGCCTGTGTGTGTGTGAGTGTGTGTGTGTTTACACTATTGTTGTTGACATGATGACAGAATATTACACTCTAATCAACCAGAGATATGTGCAAGGATACTTCCATTCACCCTGTGAGCATTCTATGGCACTTTATCCTTCAGGCTATCCATATGAGTCACCTCACTCAATGACAAACAGGTTACAGCATCAAAGGACATGCTTTCATTTCCACTAGGAATCACAATAATTACTCCACGACTGAAACACCCCAGTGTTGCTTTCTGCCTCTGTGTTTATGGCCTAAAATGTTTACCAAGAAAGAATTTATTCGAGAGCCTTTCAAGATAATGCCCACATATCACATCAAAGGAAATCATTGTTGGAAAAATATAAATACACATTACAGACCCATACCAAGAACTGATGAACTTAATTAAAGGTGCACCATGCTCCAAAAAATTTAATAGTATTGGTCTTAAGTTCACTTTTTACACTCGTATGGCTCTTAGGGTTCTGAGACAATTCTATCTTTCATACATGCATGTCTACATACCAATACTTGGCCAGTTTACTCCTGCATACCCTTGTGTCACATTTGTGTCACATTGTTGTGTAACCTACTACCAAGGTGAAGTTATTACTTCAGATGCATAACTTAATTTCAAGGTAGAAATCAGGTTAATAATTTGTTCTTTATCCATCCTGGAACAATGAATATATATATATGTATATAATTCATATTCATTGCCCTCTTAACAACTCATTCCTTTTTTTCTTTTTTTGACATGGGGGTATTAGAGAAATTCCCCCCATTTCTCCAAAGAACATATCATATGCTGTGGGGGTCTCTATGTTTCTTTCATGGAGTCTCTCAACAAATGTATCATAAGCAGGGACTATTTTCAATCAGTAAAACAATTTAAGGCAGAATAAATACATTGTTCTGTAGTGTAGACGTGCTTGCATTTTCCTGTTAGTTTGATTGCCATGAAGGTTGTACAACATAATAACTAAAAGAATGTATAGGCACGTGTAGGTGAATGATACAGGTAAGCAAAAACTTCTGTAAATTAAAAAAAAACCCTATCCCACCCTCCCTCACCCTGCATCTATGAGGATTCTCCCCAACTCACCACTCATTCCTGCCTCTATGCCCTACCATTCTCCTATACTGGGGCATCAAACCTTCATAGGACCAAGTTCCTCCCTTCCCACTGTTGCCAGATAATCCCATCCTCTGCTACCAATACAGCTGGAGCCATGGTCCCTCCATGTGTATTCTTTGGTTGGTGGTTTAATTCCTCAGAGCTCTGGGGGGGTCTGGTTTGTGGATATTGTTGTACTTCCGATGGGGTTGCAAACCTCATCATCTTATTCATCCTTCCCCTAACTCCTCCACTGGGGTCCCCATGTTCAGTCTGATGGTTGGCTGCAAGCATCCTTGCCTGTATCAGTAAGGGTCTGGCAGAGCCTCTCAGGAGAGAGCCTTATCAGGCTCCCATCAGCAAGTACTTGTTGGCATCAACAATAGAGAATGAGTTTGGTGGCTGCATATGGGACGGATTCCCTGGTGGGGCAGTCTATGGATGGCCTCTCCTTCAGTCTCTGTACCATTCTTTGTCCCTGTATTTCCTTTAGAAAGGAGTAATTGTACATTAAAATTTTAAGAAGGGTGAGTGACCCCATCCCTCAACCAGGGACTGTGCCTAACCTCTGGATATGGTCTCTATAGTTTCTCTCTCCATATTTTGTTAGATATTTCAGCTAAAGTCATCCCCATTGGGTCCTGGGAGCCTCTTGCTTTCCTTGCTCTGGGACTTCCTGTTGGCTACCCCCAGTTCCCATCTGCCATTGGTACAGACCTCCGTTCAATTTCCTGACCCTCTTTACACATTCCCAGTCTCCTCCCACACCTGATCCTGCTCCATCTTTTTTTCTCTCCCTCCTCTCTTCCTTCAAAGTCCCTCCCACCCTCTACCTCTTGTGATTATTTTGTTCTCTTTTCTAAACAGAAGTGAAGCATCCGCAGATTGATATTCCTTCTTCATGACCTTCCTGTTATCTGTAAGGCAAAGGACACAGTCAATAGGACAAAGCAACAACCTTCAGAATGGGACAAGATCTTTACCAACCCTACATCTGATAAAAGGATAATATGTGCCACTGCTGCCTGTCATTTCTACTGGGGCAGACTCTTTCCAGGTCTGCCATAGTGAAAACACCATTTTCTGATACATTCTAGAGAATCAGCTGCACTCAGAGCATTTGAGAACCAGAAGCACTCAGGGACTTTGGGTCTGCTATAGTGAAGACAACGTCTCCTGATGCATCATAAAGACCCCACTGCACTCAGGGCACTTGGTCCCTCTGCAGGAGTGTGGAGTGGCCTGGGAGCATGGTGATGATCCTGGACCACAGAGCTACATACACAAACACCACCACAGGAGAGCTCGTCTCCCAAGAGTGCCTACATACCAGTGTGCACAGAGAGAACAGGAATCCCAGGAGTACAGATACACAGGCTTGCAGGACAGAGAATCCACAGTCAGAGACAGCAAGACCAGCTAACACCAGAGATAACCAGATGGCAAAAGGCAAACACAAGAACATTACCAACAGAAACCAAGGCAACATGGCACCATCCAAATCTAGATCTCCCATAACAGACAATCCTGGATACACTTAACACAACACAAAGGCAAGATCTAGATTGAAAATCACATCTCATGATGCTGACAGAGGACTTCAAGAAGGACATAAATAATTCCCTTAAAGAAATACAGGAGAACATGAGTCAACAAGAAGCCCTTAAAAAATGAAACACAAAAATCCCTTAAAGAAATACAAGCAAACATGGGTCAACAGGTAGAATCCCTTAAAGAGGAATCACAAAAACTCCTTAAAGAATTATAGGAAAACACAAACAAGCGAAGGAACTGAACAAAACCATCCAGAGTCTAAATATGGAAGTAGAAACAACAAAGAAATCACAAAGGGAGACAACTCTGGAGATAGAAAACATTGTAAAGAAATCAGGAGTCATAGATGCAAACATCAGCAACAGAATACAGGAGAAAGAAGAATCTCAGGGGCTGAAGATACCAGAGAAAGCATGGACTCAACAATCAGAGAAAATGCAAAATACAAAAAGTTTGTAACTCAAATCATGCAGGAAATCCAGGACAGAATGAGAAGATTATATACCTAAGCATTATAGGTATAGAAGATAGAAAAATTTACAACTTAAAGTGACAGTAAATATCTTCAACAAAAATTAAAGAAGAAAACTTCCCTAACCTAAAGAGAGAGATGCCCATGAACATACAAGAAGCCTACAGAACTCCAAATAGACTGGACCAAAACAGAAACCCCTCCCATCACATAATTTAAACACCAAATGCACAAAACAAAGAAAAAATATTAAAAGCAGTAAGGGAAAAAGGTCAAGAAACATATAAAAGCAGACCTATCAGAATTACACCAGACTTCTCACCAGAAACTGTGAAAGCTAGAAGATCCTGGGTAGATGTCACAAATCCTAAGAGAACATGAATGTCACTCCAGGCTACTATACCCAGCAAAACTCTCAATTACCATAGTCAAAGAAAACAAGACATTCCATGACAAAACCAAATTTACACAATATCTTTCCATAAACCCAGCTCTACAAAGGATAATGAGTAGAAAATACCAACAAAGGAGGGAAACTACACCCTAGAAAAAAAAAGCAAGAAAGTAATCTTCTTTCAACAAACCCAAAAGAAGATAGCCACACAATCAGTATTCCACTTTTAACAATGTAAATAACAGAAAGTAGCAATCACTTTTCCTTAATATCTCTTAACATCAATGGTCTCAATTCCCCAATAAAAAGCCATAGACTAACAGACTGGATATGTTAACAGGACCCAACAATTT
Organism: Apodemus sylvaticus; assembly: GCF_947179515.1. NCBI lineage: Eukaryota > Metazoa > Chordata > Mammalia > Rodentia > Muridae > Apodemus > Apodemus sylvaticus. The sequence goes on along the minus strand of NC_067491.1, from coordinate 60,823,836 downwards.
TCTTCATACGAGAAACCCACCTCAGTAACAAAGACAGTCACTACCGCACAGTCAAAAGTTGGAAAACAATTTTCCAAGCAAATGGTCCCAAGAAACAAGCTGGAGTGCCCATTCTTATATCAAATAAAATCAACTTTCAACCAAAAGTTGTCAAAAAAAGATAAGGAGGGACACTTCATAGTAGTCAAAGAAAAATCTACCAAGAAGAACTCTCAGTTGTGAACATCTATGCTCCAAATGCAGGGATACCCACATTAATAAAAGAAACTTTATTAAAGCTCAAAGCATACATTGCACCCCACACAATAACAGTGGGAGACTTCAACACCCCACACTCAGCAATGGACAAATCATGGAAACACAAGCTAAACAGAGAAACAGTAAAACTAACTGAAGTTATGGACTAAATGGATCTAACAGATATTAATAGAACATTCCACCCTAAACAAAAAGAATATACTTTCTTCTCAGCACCTCATGGTACCTTCTCCAAAATTGACCGTATAATTAATTGATCTCAAAAGAGGTCTCAACAGATACAGGAATATTGAAATAATTCCATGCACCCTATCAGATCACTACGGCCTAAGGCTGGACTTTAGTTCAAACAAAAACAGCAGAAAATATACATAATCAGGGATGCTGAACAATGTTCTACTCAATGATAGCTTGCTCAAGGGAGAAATAAAGAAAGAAATTAAAGACTTTATAGAAATTAATGAACATGAGGACACATCATCATGCCAAAACTTATGGGATACAATGAAAGCAGTGCTAAGACGAAAACTCAGAGCTCAAAGTGTCTCCAAAAAAAAATGGAGCTTACACTAGAAGCTTGACAACACATCTTAAAGTTATAGGACAAAAGAAAGCAAATACACCCAAGAGGAGTAAACTTCAGGAAATAACCAAACTCAGGACTGAAATCAACCAAATAGAAACAAAAAGAACTATACAAAGAATCAACGAAACCAGGAGGTGGTTCTTTGAGAAAATCAACCAGAGAGATAAACCCTTAGCCAGACTAACCAGAGGGCACAGAGGCTCTCCCCAAATTAATAAAATCAGAAATGAAAAGGGAGATATAACAATAGAAACTAGCCAGGCGGTAGTGTCACATGCCTTTAATTCCCAGCACTTGGGAGGCAGAGGCAGGCAGATTCCAGAGTGCAAAGCCAGCCTAGTCTACAGAGTGAGTTTCAGGACAGCCATGGATATACAGAGAAACCCTGTCTCATGGAAAAAAAATAGAAACTGTGGAAATTAAGAAATCACCAGATACTACTACAAGAACTAATACTCAACAAAATTGGAAAATCTGTACAAAATGGACAATTTTCTAGACGCATACCAGGTGACAGCGTTAAAACGGGATCAGATAAACCATCTAAATAGCATCTAAATAGTTACATTAATCCTGTTGAAATAGAAGCAGTTGTTAAGAGTCTCCCAAGCAAAAAAAAAAAAAAAAAAAAAAAAAAAAAAAAAAAAAAAAAAAAGCCCAGGACCAGATGGGTTTAGTGGGGAATTCTATCAGATCGTCAAAGAAGAGTTACTACCAATACTCTTCAAACTATTCCACAAAATAGAAACACAAGGAACACCAGCCAATTCATTCTATGAAGCCACAATAATATTTATACCTAAACCAAACAAAGACCAAACAAGGAAAGAAAAGTTAAGACCAATTTCCTTTATGAACATTGATGCAAAAATACTCAACAAAACTCTGGCCAGCCGAATCAAAGGATGCATCAAAACAATAATTCACCATCATCAAGTAGGCTTTATCTCAGGGATGCAGGGATGGTACAATATATGGAAATCCATCAATGTAAGCCACTACAAAAACAAAATTAAAAAAACCCACATGGTCATTTTATTAGATGCTGAAATCGCTTTTGCCAAAATTCAGCATCCCTTCATGATAAAAAAAAAACTTGGAGAGATCAGGAATTCAAGGCCCATACCCAAATATAGTGAAAACAATTTACTGTAAAGTGGTAGCCACTACCTTATTAGGACTACACATTATAAATCCACATGTGACAAGAACTCTCTAACCCCAAACTGTAGTAGGCAAATTTGGCATAAGGCTGAATTTGTCCTGAATTGCCCTGTTCATCTTTCCAGGTTAGAAGCTTAGTGCTTTGCTTTGGGTTATTGACATAACCAATCCCTCAGAGGTGAGTGAGCGTATCTGACAAGGGCCAAGTTGAAGCCCAGTCTTGTCCTCTAATAATTGTCACTTCAGCTCCAGCATCTATTAATCCTTCAAAGTTTTTTTCCCTCAATTGTTAATTTAAGGTAAGATCTCTTACTAGTAATAGATTGAACCCAGTACACAACAGAGGAACCAAAGCCACTCTGTCCTCTCTTACTGGAATCTGGAACGTAGTTGATACAAGGGAACTAAGTTGAGCAATTCTTTGGTTAGCAGGTATAGTTATAATACCATGAAGGGAAGCAGCTACAATTTTAATTTCTCCCTCATAATCATTGTCTATGACACCTGGATAACACTGCAGTTCTTTTACAATAGTACTGCTTCGTCCTAGAAGCAATCCACAAGTTTCTGCAGGCAAAGATCCAAAAACTCCTGTAGGCAGGGTCTGAACTCCCATTTCTGGGGTTAATACAACATGGGAGGTAGAATAGATGTCCAATCCTGAGCTGCCTTTTGTTGCCCTGAAAATTCAAAAACAGATGTCCCTGGCCTGGCAGCGGCTTCATGGCCCCACAAAATGCTTGCTGTGGGCATCTGGGAGGAGGCTGGCCCCTCTGCCTGAGGCTGGGCCCTCTGCCTGAGGCTAGCCCCTCTGCCTGGTTCCCGACATGGGAAAGCCCTGAATATATCTTAGATTTACAGTCCCTGGCCCAGTGATTACCTTTCCTGCATCTAGGACAAACTACTGGAGATAATTTGATTGCCCACTTACAGAGCCTCTGTTCCTAGGGCAATCACTTCTAAAATGACCCAAACCTCCACATTTAAAACACATTTTATTCTCCGTCTCTGTGAGAGTATTGCTTGCCTGGTGGTTCCTTGCAAAGCTGTAGCCATAGCTTGACTTTGATTGTATGAAGGCCCAATCTCTGCACAAAGGCAAATATACCCAGCTAAGTCTATCCGTCCCTTGTAAGGTCTAATAGTGGTGTGACAAGCTGCATTAGCATTCTCATAAGCCAACTGTGTGACAAAGATTCTGCTTGAGAATTTCCAAAATTCTACCTGATTTCAGTAGCCTATCAACAAAATCCTGAAAAAAGTTCATCAGGTGCCTGTCTAATGCTTGCTAAACTTCCACTGAGATCCCCTTTAGTCGATAATTGATTCCACGAATGGTGAGTGGTGGGCAGCCATTGCAACCTGTGCATACACTCCAACAGGGAACCCAATCTGATTAGCATTGCCTCCATATTGACCTTCTCCTAGTAGCATGTTAGTGTCCCAATCTGAATTACCTGATTCATCCCAGCAGTTCTCTTACTAGCTTCACGCCATTCAGAATTCCAAAGCAAGAAATCTCCTCCTGACAATGTAGCCTTACATAGAATCTTCCAATCTTGTGGGGTTAAGTTTGACTGCATCACAGTATCCAATAAAGCTTGTGGAAAAGGAGCTAGGGCCATGCTGTGCCACAGCTGTCTTTAATTCCTTTATCACTTTGAACTCCATGGTCTGATATTATCAAACTATATTCTGCTGGTCTATGATCTCAACGACTAAGTTAGATGTGTCCTGTCTTTCCCTGTGAGCCTGACTTACAGCTCATTCTAGTGGCGATTGGTGTGTCTCAGGATCACTGCTCCTTCCTGCACTTGATACCCTTTCTGCAACTTAATTTCAAACTCCAATTTATGTAGTTGCATCTCCATCTTGGTATCATCTCGTACAGTAGAGGCCACAGGCAGAGCAGAAGGTGCACTAGGAGGTCAATCCTCACCATAATATTAGGCAGCTCCTTCATCTGAATGAGCTTCCTCCTCTAATGTTAGCTCATCAATAGTGTCTCTATATCTTTCTAAGGTAGGGTTGAGAAGACTCTTTTCTGAAGAAATCCTCTCTGGCAGGCTTCCTTCTTGAGATTCCTCAAGTTCTCCCTGTGTGATATCTGGTGCCTGCGAGATCTCCTCATCAGTAGCATCTTTTATAAGCATCCGGAGGCAGAGGGTAGTATTATCTGCCTCGGTAGCTCTTTGTGCTTTTCCAATTTTTTCCCAGGTTCTCTTATATAAAGTTCTTTTTTTCTCGGAATCATGGGCAACAAGAATCTATCTGATCTAAAAAATACCTTCTAACCATTGTTTTTCAAACCCTACTCTTCTCTCCTGAAGCAGCTCTTGAAGGCTGCGAACAAACACCTGTTTTGAAGTTCCTATCCCATTTCCCACTGTCACCTCCTAAGCAAGCTCAGTGTTGGGTCTACGCTGTCCCACTTAGCCCCTATCCTTCTGCACCGACAACAACAGCTTCAAAAAGATGAAATGTTAGACTAGTGTTAGTATTTAGCTCCTGTATTTACTCACAATGCAGGATACTGTGTTTTTCTATTTTCTGCAAAGCTCGGGTGCCAATCTTTAATTGCCCGCAGTTATGTCGAACAGGTTCCCTGGAAGGGAAGCTGGGGATGCATGGGAAGGTGGCAAAAAGAGATGGAGACCAAGACAACAGCACCTGCTCAAAGCCTCAAGGTTTAATGGAGGACTCAGAATTTTAAGGTTTCAGGCAAGGCTCTTCCCCCAAATTCCAGGGTGTGTTCTGGGGAACTGGTCTGGCTGTTCACTTGGCATTGGCTCCACTGCTCAGACAGCTGGGTGGGGGGTGGGTCACCTGCTTAATTCAAGAATTTGTAAATCTGGAGAAACAAAGAACTTCACCTTGGTCTGAGTGTTCCACCCTAGGTGAAGAGGATTATGGCTAACACAGGAATTTATGCCCAGAGGCTGGGAGAAGAACTTCATCTTTGTCAATGTCAAGTTCCTGCCAGGTGGCATGGCACCCCAATAAGGCTCTCTACACTGGATGTTTTCAGTCAGGAGCTTTTTGCATTTTGCTTTTCTTTGACTGCTGTGTCAATGTTTTCTATCTTCTGCACCCGAGATTCTCTCTTCTTTCTCTTGTATTCTGTTGGTGATGCTTGCATCTATTACTCCTGATTTCTTTCCTAGGTTTCCTATCTCCAGTGTTGTCTCTCTTTGTGATTTCTTAAATTTTCAACTTCCATTTTTAGATCCTGGATTGTTTTATTCAGTTCGTTCACCTGTTTGAGTGTGTTTTTCTGTAATTCTTTAAGGGCTTCTATCTGTTTACCTGTGTACTCCTGTATTTCTTTAAGTAAGATACTAATGTTATTCTTTTTTTTATTCGATATAATTTATTTACATTTCAAATGATTTCCCCTTTTCTAGCCCCCCCCACTCCCCGAAAGTCCCGTAAGCCCCCTTCTCTTCCCCTGTCCTCCCACCCACCCCTTCCCACTTCCCCGTTCTGGTTTTGCTGAATACTGTTTCACTGAGTCTTTCCAGAACCAGGGGCCACTCCTCATTTCTTCTTGTACCTCATTTGATGTGTGGATTATGTTTTGGGTATTTCAGTTTACTAGGTTAATATCCACTTATTAGTGAGTGCATACCATGATTCACCTTTTGAGTCTGGGTTACCTCACTTAGTATGATGTTCTCTAGCTCCATCCATTTGCCTAAGAATTTCATGAATTCATTGTTTCTAATGGCTGAATAGTACTCCATTGTGTAGATATACCACATTTTTTGCATCCACTCTTCTGTTGAGGGATACCTGTGTTCTTTCCAGCATCAGGCAATTATAAATAGGGCTGCTATGAACATAGTAGAGCATGTATCCTTATTACATGGTGGGGAGTCTTCTGGGTATATATGCCCAGGAGTGGTATAGCAGGATCTTCTGGAAGTGAGGTGCCCAGTTTTCGGAGGAACCGCCAGACTGCTTTCCAGAGTGGTTGCACCAATTTGCAACCCCACCAGCAGTGGAGGAGTGTTCCTCTTTCTCCACACCCACTCCAACACTTGCAGTCTCCTGAATTTTTAATCTTAGCCATTCTGACTGGTGTAAGATGAAATCTTAGGGTTGTTTTGATTTGCATTTCTCTAATGACTAATGAAGTTGAGCATTTTTTAAGATGCTTCTCCGCCATCCGAAGTTCTTCAGGTGAGAATTCTTTGTTTAACTCTGTACCCCATTTTTTAATAGGGTTGTTCAGATTTCTGGAGTCTAACTTCTTGAGTTCTTTATATATATTGGATATTAGCCCTCTATCTGATGTAGGATTGGTGAAGATCTTTTCCCAATTTGTTGGTTGCCGATTTGTCCTCTTGATGGTGTCCTTTGCCTTACAGAAACTTTGTAATTTTATGAGGTCCCATTTGTCAATTCTTGCTCTTAGAGCATACGCTATTGGTGTTCTGTTCAGAAACTTTCTCCCTGTACTGATGTCCGCAAGGGTCTTCCCCAGTTTCTTTTCTATTATCTTCAGAGTGTCTGGCTTTATGTGGAGGTCCTTGATCCATTTGGATTTGAGCTTAGTACAAGGAGACAAGGATGGATCAATTCGCATTCTTCTGCATGCTGACCTCCAGTTGAATCAGCACCATTTGTTGAAAAGGCTATCTTTTTTTCCATTGGATGTTTTCAGCCTCTTTGTCGAGGATCAAGTGGCCATAGGTGTGTGGGTTCATTTCTGGATCTTCAATCTGTCTCCTCCCCCCCACCCCCCCCCCGCAACTAAGCTGGCTGGCGAGTCACTCAACTCTTCCGATAGCTACCTCCGGCCTTTGTTCTGTGAACAATAGGCTCCGCACCTCGGCTATTGACACCGCCCCCAAGCCGGTGTTTACCTGAGTCGCCAGCCGACCCGCTGAGACACTGCCCCCAAGCCGGTGTTTACCTGAGTCGCTGGCCCAAAGGCAGACGACCCGCTGAGACCTGGAGCCAGAGAATTCACAAGACCGCCTCTGAAGCCACAGACTTGTGGGAGGTTGGTCGATCCCCCAAAATACTATTTAACCTGTCTTAAAATTATTAAAACCAGTCTTGACCGGAATCCCCGCCTTGACTCAAATCTCTTTTCGTCTCCTCTGTCCCTGTTACCCCAAAATTCTCTCAACAGGTAACCCGGTTTACATGTGGCTGCTGGCAGCTACATAATTGGCTCCTGAACGTGGGAAAACCTGGTACGGGAGAATTTCCTGAGGTAGCCCTATCCAGCGAAGCTTCGCAGAAAAGGTGATAAGAAATGGTATCTGCACGGTAAGCAACATAGAGGTCAAAACTAGCGCTAGTGAATATAGTGTCTATCGTTGTGAGTGCAGAAGGGATACGGTTTTTCAAGCAAACTGTGTAGGCCCGGCACAGTGGCCGCTTGGGTTGAAAAGATAGGGAAAATGGGACAGGAAAGTTCACGCGAGATTTGCGCACGCAACATTCAAGAGTTGCTTCAGGCGAAAGGGATAGGGTTTGAAGAAGAAAGATTGGAGGATTTCTTGGACCAGATATATTCCTGTTGTCCTTGGTTCCAAGAAAAACGAACGTTAAATGAGAGAACTTGGCTGAGAATTGGTAATTCGCTAAAGGCAGCCAAGGCAGACAATATCACTCTCTGCCTCTGGACTCTGATTAAAGACATCATAGACGAAGGAGGTTTGGAAGAATTAGGTGTTATTCAAGAAAGTGAGGATTTTCAAGTAAAAGGCCTTGTAGAGAGGATCCCTGTAATAGAAGATTCTCCACAATCTAAGTCTCGTAAACACAGAGACAGTTCTGATGAGCATATTGTAAGAAAAAAAATAGCTCATCCCGAGAAAGGAGCGACCGAAGTTCATGGAGAAACTTGGCCCCCCCATAGCGCCATCTGCTCCGCCTGTGACTTTGATGGCAGAGGCCGAGATCCAGAAGGACATGCAATTACAAAAGTTAGAGTTTGAAATTAAATTGCAGAAATTGACTAATGAATTACAGGAGCTAAAAAGGGTCTCTAAGACTAGAGAGAATAATAACTCGGAGACCCGCCAGTCGCCATTAGAAAGAGTTATAAACCAGGCCCGCGGGGAGGGGCACGATACGTCAGAAATCTTAGCTTTTCCAGTCCTTGAGATAGAAGACCAGGACAATGTGATTAGACAATATCAGACCTTGGAATTTAAGGTGATAAAAGAATTAAAGCTAGCCGTAGCCCAGTACGGCCCGACAGCTCCCTTTACACAGGCGTTATTGGATACTGTGATAGAGTCGAATCTAACTCCACAGGATTGGAAAACGTTGTGTAAAGCTACGTTGTCGGGGGGAGATTTCTTGCTTTGGAGTTCTGAATGGCGCGAGGCTAGCAAAAGAACCGTTGCCACTAACACTCAAGCAGGCCATCCAGAATGGAGTGCGGAGATGTTACTGGGGGAAGGCCTATATGAAGGAAATAATAACCAGATTGGGTTTCCCATCGCAGTGTATGCGCAGATTGCGATGGCTGCCCGCCGTGCATGGAATCTGTTACCAGCTAAGGGAGATCTTAGTGGAAATCTAACAGCTGTGAAACAGGCTCCCGACGAACTCTTTCAGGATTTCGTAGACAGATTGCTAAAAACGGCTAATAGAATTTTTGGAAACTCTCAGACAGAGAATCCGCTGGTTACTCAACTAGCCTATGAGAATGCTAATGCAGCCTGCCGGGAAGCCATTAGACCCCAGAGGGGAAAGACAGACCTAGCTGGTTACATCCGTCTTTGTTCTGAAATCGGCCCTTCCTATAATCAGGGTTTAGCTATGGCGGCAGCGCTGCAGGGAACTACAATCCAGGGAATTCTTTCGCAGAGACGAGGGAACAGAAGATGTTTTAAATGTGGTAGTCTGGGTCATTTTAAAAGTGATTGTCCTAATAATAAGCCCAGTATAAACGGGCAATCAGGTGGTCCACCAGGAACATGCCATAAGTGTAGAAAAGGAAATCATTGGGTTAAGGGATGCAAGTCAAAAAATAACTTTCAAAGTAGACCCGTGTCGGGAAACGGGGGGAGGGGCCAGCCCCAGGCCCCGATGCATCAGACTGTCTGTGGGGCACAGCTGCTGCCGAGCCAAGGAAATCCATCTTTGACCTCGCCAGAGCTACACCAGGAAGTGCAGGACTGGAACTCTGCTGCGTGTGCCATGCCGTACTAGCGCCAGAAATGGGAGTTCAGGTTTTGCCCACGGGAGTCTTCGGACCATTACCCGAAGGCACTTGGGGATTGCTGTTAGGACGAAGCAGTTCTACTGTAAAGGGACTGCAGATTTATCCAGGAGTCATAAACAGTGACTATGAGGGAGAAATTAAAATTATGGCTGCTTCCCCTCATGGTGTCATAACTATACCGGCTAATCAAAGAATTGCCCAGCTAGTTTTGGTTCCTTTACATCCACTGCCTTCCAAATTCATTAAAGATAAAAGAGGGGAGGAGGGCTTTGGCTCCTCCGGAGTGTTTTGGGTTCAGTCTATTACAAATAAAAGACCTAACCTTAAATTGACTATTGAAGGAAAGAGTTTTGAAGGATTAATAGATACGGGAGCTGATGTTACAATTATTAAGGGACAGGACTGGCCGTGTAACTGGCCATTGACAGAGACCCTAACACATCTGCAGGGTATCGGTTACGCAAACAACCCGAAACAGAGCGCAAGACTTTTAACTTGGAAAGATGCAGAGGGAAATTCAGGACAAATTCGGCCTTTTGTGATGCAGAACTTGCCGACTACACTCTGGGGTAGAGACCTTCTATCTCAGATGAATTTAATTCTGTGTAATCCTAATGAAATTGCCTCTAAGCAAAAGACAGTGTCGGAGGAAACCGTACCTGCTCAGGGGCTTGGAAATGAAGGACAGGGTAATAGAAAGTTTAAAAACCCCCAGGCAAACCCTAACTCTAGAAGTCTGGGGCATTTTCGGTAATGGCCACTATCCTGCCTGCACCCCACGCCGTTAAAATTCAATGGCTTAGTTACAATCCTGTGTGGGTCGATCAGTGGCCTTTATCTAAGGAGAAATTGGAGGCCGCCTCTCTGCTGGTGCAGGAACAGTTAGAGGCGGGACATTTAATAGAGTCATTATCTCCATGGAACACGCCAATATTCGTAATTAAAAAGAAGTCCGGCAAATGGAGATTGTTACAGGATTTAAGAAAGGTAAATGAAACAATGTTGCCCATGGGAACCTTACAAGCGGGTCTTCCATCCCCCGTGGCTATCCCAAAAGGGTTTCATAAAATAGTCATAGATTTAAAAGATTGTTTCTTTACCATTCCTTTGCACCCTGAAGATTGCAAAAGGTTTGCTTTCAGTGTTCCTTCTATTAACTTTACAGAGCCTATGAAAAGGTTTGAGTGGACAGTGCTTCCCCAGGGTATGGCAAACAGCCCGGCTTTATGCCAGAAATTCGAAGCACAGGCCATTCAACCTGTGAGACAGAAATGGCCAGATATTTACTTTATCCATTTCACAGATGATTTTCTAATTGCAGGAAAAAATCCTCAGACCTTGCTTTTATGTTTTAGAGATTTGCAGCAAGCCTTGGTCGCTAAAGGGCTGCAGATAGCTCCAGAAAAGGTTCAGATCCAGGAGCCATATAATTATCTGGGTTTTAAACTTATTGACCAGTCAATTTTTTCCCAGAAGATAATTATCCGCAGGGACAATTTGAAAACTTTAAATGATTTTCAGAAGTTATTGGGTGACATTAATTGGCTTCGGCCGTATTTAAAACTTACAACAGGAGAATTACGACCTTTATTTGATATTCTTAAAGGAAATGCTGATCCGACATCCCCTAGGGTATTAACTTCAGAAGGACTTTTTGCTTTACAGACAGTGGAGAAAGCTATTGAGAACCAATTTGTTACCTATATAGATTATTTCTTACCTCTGCATCTGCTAATTTTTAATACTACTCATTCGCCTACAGGTTTACTATGGCAAAAGGCTCCTCTGATGTGGATTCATTTGAGGGTGTCTTCTAGGCGTAATATTTTGCCATATTTTGAGGCAGTGGCCCAAGTAATTATGCTTGGTAGAAAGCAGGCGCTGACTTATTTCGGTAAGGAGCCGGACTTTATTATACAACCTTACAGTGTAAATCAGGATGAATGGCTAAAACAGCATAGCACAGATTGGCTGCTAGCACAGATTGGTTTTAAAGGGTGTATAGACAATCATTATCCTCAAGACAAGTTAATAAAGTTTTTAAATATGCATGAGGTTGTATTTCCTAAAATGACATCTCTAGGCCCGCTGCAGAATGCACTCCTAGTTTTCACAGATGGTTCATCAAAAGGAAAAGACGGATATCGTGTTAACAATCAGCAGGTGGTCGTAGAAACGCCTGGGTTATATGCTCAGTTATCAGAGCTTAGAGCAGTGCTGTGTGTTTTTCAAACTGTAAATAGTACGTTTAATCTCTTTACTGACAGTGCTTATGTTGCACTTTCTATACCGCAATTAGAAACCTGTGGCACGTTTAATTTTAATACGCCAGCTGGATCCTTGTTTTCACAATTGCAAGGTATCATTCTTGCTAGAAAAAATCCTTTTTATATAGGACATATCAGATCCCACTCAGGTCTCCCTGGACCTCTGGCTCAGGGCAATGAGTGCATTGACAAGGCGCTAATTTGTCAAGCCTTGGCACTCACACCCATAGCATTGGCAAAACGTGATCATGATAAATGTCATCTTTCGAGTCATACGTTGAGACTCCGCCATAAGATCACAAAAGAACAAGCTAGAATGATCGTAAAGCAATGCCCTAATTGTCTCACTTTAGCACCAGTGCCCCATTTAGGGGTTAACCCACGTGGCCTTGTGCCCAATCAAATTTGGCAAATGGATGTAACTCACTATGCGGAATTTGGGAAATTAAAATTTATACATGTTTGCATTGATACGTGCTCAGGACTTATTTTTGCTTCCCTGCATACGGGAGAAGCCTCTAGAAATGTAATTGATCATTGTTTACAAGCCTTTAATACCATGGGGGTACCTAAGGTCATTAAGACAGACAATGGACCAGCCTACACTGGTAAGAACTTTATCTCTTTTTGTAAGGAATTTAATATAAAACTTAAAACTGGAATTCCTTACAATCCAATGGGGCAAGGAATAGTGGAGCGTGCCCATCGCACACTTAAAAATTGGCTTATTAAAACTAAGAAGGGGAATTTATATCCTCCTCGGTCTCCAAAATCACATCTTGCCTTTGTTTTATTCGTTTTATATTTTCTCCAAACGGATGCTAAAGGCCAGTCCACTGCAGACAGGCACTGGCATCCGGCTACTTCTAATTCCTACGCCATGGTTAAGTGGCGGGATCCTTTAAAGAATTCATGGAAAGGCCCAGACCCCGTTTTAATATGGGGAAGAGGTGCGGTTAGCATTTTCTCACAGGAAGAAGAAGGAGCGCGTTGGTTGCCAGAGAGATTGGTAAGACAAGTAGATTCCACCCCAAAAACGGTTGGTAAGTATAATTAGGTCAGAAGGCTGTTTTTCAAGCCGCCCCCCATTTACTTGGGGAGATATAGTTCCTTTGCCTCCCATTTACTTGGGGAGATATAGTTCCTTAGAGTTCTTGCAAATTAAGTTGCAAGCCAGGCCTCTTGCCTGAGTGGATTCCACCCCCAAAACTGTTGGTAAGTATAATGAATTCAAAGGCTGTTTTCAAGCCACCTCCCAGTTACTTGGGGAGGTATAGTTCCTTTGTGTTCTTGCAAATTAAGTTGCAAGCCAGGCCTCTTGCCTGAGGCCACTGAATTTCAATTAAACAAAAACCGGTTTGAGCTCCCAAGACTAACCAGACAGGTTCTCTTAATCTCCTTTTATATTTCAAGCAGATAACACTCAGAAGACGAAATTCCTTCAGCATGGCCTCAGGTTGAGGATGGGTAGCCTTTTCAGCCAGCCAGCGCTTAGCCACAGAGAATTTACTCTGCCAGTGGAATTCCTCGGAGATGAGGCTGCATGATACTCGGAATCATGCATGTTTGTTATTACAACAAACATGGGCATCAGTTGAGGTGCGAGGCGAGTCACTGCAAGGGAAAGGGAAAAAATTCCTGGCTCCGAGTTTCCCTGAAAAGCACGCCCAGCTGCATGGGGGTTTGACATCGAAAGACTGTCCTGAAAAAAAAAGGCGGTCTAACCCCCCCCCCCCCCGAAAAAGATGTCCGTAATGCATAAGGGGGCTAGGGCCAATGCTTTCACTCACTGATGAATGCCCGTCATCCATTGGATGAACTTATTGACACCGCCCCCAAGCTGGTGTTTACCTGAGTCGCCAGCCGACCCGCTGAGACACCGCCCCCAAGCCTGTGTTTACCTGAGTCGCCGGCCCGAAGGCAGACGACCCGCTGAGACCTGGAGCCAGAGAATTCACAAGACCGTCTCTGAAGCCACAGACTTGTGGGGGGTTAGTCGATCCCCCAAAATACTATTTAACCTGTCTTAAAATTATTAAAACCAGTCTTGACCGGAATCCCCGCCTTGACTCAAATCTCTTTTCGTCTCCTCTGTCCCTGTTACCCCAAAATTCTCTCAACAGGTAACCCGGTTTACATGTGGCTGCTGGCAGCTACATCAATCCTGTTCCATTGATCCTCCTGCTTGTCATTGTACCAATACCATGCAGTTTTTAACACTATTGCTCTGTAGTATTGCTTGAGGTCAGGGATACTGATTGCCCCAGATTTTCTTTTGTTGCTGAGAATAGTTTTAGCTATCCTGGGTTTTTTGTTGTTCCAGATGAATTTAAAAATTGCTCTTTCTAACTCTGTGAAGAATTGAGTTGGGATTTTGATGGGTATTGCATTGAATCTGTATATTGCTTTTGGCAAAATGGCCATTTTAACTATATTGATTCTACCGATCCATGAGCATGGGAGGTTTTCCCATTTTTTGAGGTCTTCTTCCATTTCCTTCTTCAGAGTCTTGAAGTTCTTGTCATACAGATCTTTCACATGTTTAGTAAGAGTCACCCCAAGATACTTTATACAGTTTGTGGCTATTGTGAAGGGGGTCATTTCCCTAATTTCTTTCTCAGCCTGCTTATCCTTTGAGTATAGGAAGGCCACTGATTTGCTGGAGTTGATTTTATAACCTGCCACTTTGCTGAAGTTGTTTTTCAGCTGTAAGAGCTCACTAGTGGAGTTTTTTGGGTCACTTAGGTAGACGATCATGTCGTCTGCAAATAATGATAGTTTGACTTCTTCCTTTCCAATTTGTATCCCTTTGACCTCCTTATGTTGTCGAATTGCCCGAGCTAGTACCTCAAGTATAATATTGAAAAGATAAGGAGAAAGGGGGCAGCCTTGTCTGGTCCCTGATTTCAGTGGGATTGCTTCAAGTTTCTCTCCATTTAGTTTGATGCTGGCTACCGGTTTGCTGTATATTGCTTTTACTATGTTTAGGTATGGGCCTTGAATTCCAGTTCTCTCCAAGACTTTAAGCATGAAAGGATGCTGAATTTTGTCAAATGCTTTTTCAGCATCCAATAAAATGACCATGTGGTTTTGTTCTTTGAGTTTGTTTATGTAGTGGATTGTATTGATGGATTTCCGTATATTGAACCAACCCTGCATTACCGGGATAAAGCCAACTTGATCATGGTGGATGATCATTTTGATGTTTTCTTGGATTCGGTTGGCAAGAATTTTATTGAGTATTTTTGCATCGATGTTCATAAGGGAAATTGGTCTGAAGTTCTCTTTCTTTGTTGGATCTTTGTGTGGCTTTGGTATCAGCGTAATTGTGGCTTCGTAGAAGGAATTGGGTAGTGTTCCTTCTGTTTCTATTTTGTGGAATAGTTTGAAGAGTATTGGTGTTAACTCTTCTTTTAAGGTCTGGTAGAATTCTGCACTGAAGCCATCTGGTCCTGTGCTTTTTTTGGTTGGAAAACTTTCTATGACTCCTTCTATTTCTTTAGGCATTATGGGACTGTTTAGATGGTCTAGTTGGTCCTGATTTAATTTTGGTATTTGGTATCTGTCAAGGAAATTGTCCATATCCTCCAGATTCTCCAGTTGTGTTGAGTACAGGCTCTTGTAGTAGGATCTGATGATTTTTTGGATTTCTTCAGTTTCCGTTGTTATATCTCCTTTTTCATTTCTAAGTTTGTTAATTTGGTTACTTTCTCTGTGCCCTTTTTTCAGTCTGGCTAAGGGTTTATCTATCTTCTTGATTTTCTCAAAGAACCAGCTCCTGGTTTTGTTAATTTTTTTTTATGGTTCTCTTTGTTTCTACTTGATTGATTTCGGCCCTGAGTTTGATGATTTCCTGCCTTCTACTCCTCCTGGGTGAAATAGCTTCTTTTTGTTCCAGGGCTTTCAGGTGTGTCATTAAGCTGGCAGTGTATGCTCTCTCCATTTTCTTTTTGGAGGCACTCAGGGCTATGAGTTTTCCTCTTAGCACTGCTTTCATTGTGTCCCATAGATTTGGGTATGTTGTGTTTTTATTTTCATTGTGTTCTAAAAAGTCTTTAATTTATTTCTTTATTTCTTCCTTGACAAAGGTATCATTGAGTAGAGTATTGTTCAGTTTCCACGTGTATGTGGGTTTTCTGTTGTTTCTGTTGCTATTGAAGACCACGTTTACTCCATGGTGATCAGATAGGAGGCATGGGATTAGTTCAATCTTCTTATATTTGTTGAGGTCTGTCTTGTGACCAATTATATGGTTGATTATGGAGAAGGTACCATGAGGTGCTGAGAAAAAGGTATATTCTTTTGTTTTAGGATAGAATGTTCTATATATATCTGTCAAATCTAATTGGTCCAAAGCTTCAATTAGTTTCATTGTGTCCCTGTTTAGTTTCTGTTTTCCTGATCGGTCCATTGAGGAAAGTGCAGTGTTGAAGTCACCCACAATTATTGTGTTAGGTGCAATGTGTGCTTTTAGTTTTAATAAAGTTTCTTTTACGAAAGAGGGTGCCCTTGCATTTGGGGCATACATGTTCAGGATTGACAGTTCTTCTTTTTGTATTTTTTCCTTTGACCAGCAAGAAGTGTCCCTCAGAGTCTCTTTTGATGACTTTGGGATGAAAGTAAATTTTATCTGATATTTAAATGGCTACTCCAGCTTGTTTCCTGAGACCATTTGCTTGTAAAATTGTCTTCCAGCCTTTTACTCTAAGGTAGTGTTTGTCTTTGACCCTGAGGTGTGTTTCCTGTAAGCAGCAAAATGTAGGGTCCTGTTTACGTATCCAGTCAGTTAGTCTGTGTCTTTTTATTGGGGCATTAAGTCCATTGATATTAAGAGATATTAAGGAACAGTGATTGTTACTTCCTATCATTTTTGATGTTATTTTTTAAATTTGATTGCTTAACTTCTTTTGGGTTTGATGAAAGGTTACTATCTTGCTTTTTCCAGGGTGAAGTTTCCCTCCTTGTATTGGTGTTGTCCTCCTATTATCCTTTTTAGGGCTGCGTTTGTGGATAGATATTGGGTAAACTTGGTTTTGTCATGAAATATCTTAGTTTCTCCATCTATGGTGATTGAGAGTTTTGCTGGGTATAGTAGTTTTGGTTGGCATTTGTGTTCTCTTAGAGTCTGCATGAGATATGCCCAGGACCTTCTAGCCTTCATAGTCTCAGGTGAAAAGTCTGCTGTGATTCTGATAGGTCTTCCTTTATATGTTACTTGGCCTTTTTCTCTTACTGCCTTTAGTATTCTTTCTTTGTTTAGAACATTTGGTGTTTTGATTATTATGTGACGGGAAGTATTTCTGTTCTGGTCCAGTCTGTTTGGAGTTCTGTAGGCTTCTTGTATATTCATGGGCATCTCTCTCTTTAGGTTAGGGAAGTTTTCTTCCATAATTTTATTGAAGATATTTGCTGGACCTTTAAGTTGTAAATCTTCACTCTTATCTATGCCTATAATCCTTAGGTTTGGTCTTCTCATTGTGTCCTGGATTTCCTGGATATTTTGGGTTACAAGCTTTTTGCATTTTGCATTTTCTTTAACTGTTGAGTCCATGGTTTCTATGGAATCTTCAGCATCTGAGATTCTTTCTTCTATCTCTTGTATTCTGTTGTTGATATTTGCATCTCTGTCCCCTGATTTCTTCCCAAGGCTTTCTATCTCCAAAGTTGTCTCCCTTTGAGCTTTCTTAGTTGTTTCTACTTCTGATTTTAGATCCTGGATGGTTTTGCTTAGTTCCTTCACTTGCTTGTTTGTGCTTTCCTGTAATTCTTTAAGAGATTTTTGTGTTTCCTCTTTCATAACCTCAGCCTGTTGACCAAAGTTCTCCTGTATTTCTTTAAGTGTTTTTTTGCATTTCCTCCTTGTTGGCTTTTGTATTCTCCTGGATTTCTTTCAATGATTTTTGTGTTTCCCTTGCAAGGGCTTCTAACTTTTGATCCATTTTCTCCTGAATTTCTTTAAGTATGTCCTTCATGTGTTCCTGTACCAGCATCATGACCAGTGATTTTAAATCCAAATCTTGTTTTACTGGTGTGTTGGTGTATCCAGGACATGCTGGTAGAGGAGAATTGGGTTCAGATGTTGCCATATTGCCTTGATTTCTGTTAGTGACGTTCCTGCGTTTGCCTTTTGCCATCTAGTTCTCACTGGTGTTAGTTTGTCTTGTCAGTGCTGGACTCACCAGTGCAAGCTGCCCCTTCCCCGTTGGCCTCTGGTGCACAGCTTACCCCCTGCACTGCCTTTAGACAGGGTGCTGCTGCCCAGGCTGATCAGATCCCGAAGCAGACACCCGAAGTCTCCCGCTGGGTCCCGCTGGATTCACTGGAGCACACTGACTTCTCCCAGCTGGCCGCCCGGAAGCCCAGCTAGCCTCTGGCAGGACCTGGAGATGTGGTGCGGCCGCCCAGGCTGATCTGGATCTGGAAGCGGAGAGAGTTGAGCTGAGGGCTTCTGCCTGAGGCCTTGCACCAGATTGTGTCTGTGGACCAGATGGAACCCGTGTCCACCTGCAGGGAGTGCCGACGGTGTATGCTGCTGTGACCTCCCCTGTGTTCTGCTCACCCCACTGGGCAACTGATCCCCCAACTGGGCTGGCGCACACAAGGTTAGCCTGGCCGCCCAGGCCCTGAGTCCAGGCAAAAACCTGGGAGGCCAAGGTCTGAGCAAAGTCCCCCTAGGGCTATGACTGTTAATTGGGTCCGCCAGGTGACCAGGATGGCGGGCGTGTGCGCCCACGCTCCCTGAAAGCGCTGGGAGAGTCTGCTGTGCTAACAACCTCCTGGGCGGGTTGACTCACAGATGGCCCACCAAGCCGCCCAGTTCTTGGGGTCAGCCCTGTGCCTTTTGGGGTCTAGACCCCCGCTTTGTTAGCCTCAGGCTATGCCCGTTACGGCTCTGACCGCCAGAGCTCTCTGTGATCCTGCAGGCAAAATGGCGGTGCGCGCACAGGCCCGGGCAAAAAAACCTCCTGGCTGGGTTGGCACCCCGATAGCCCCCCGATCAGCCCAGGGCCTGGGTGCAGGCCAACGCCCGTCGGGCTCAGACCACCGCGGTTTTGGCCTCGGATTATGTTTGTGTACCTCAGTCTGTCCGATCCCTGGAGTCCAAAACCAAGATGGATGAGCCTCTCCTGACTGGTGGGAGACCGAGTTCTGAAGTGGCTTCCGTGCAGGAAAGGCGCCGCACAACCGCAGCTGCTTGCTGCCCGGCTGGTCAGCGAAGGTCAGTGGTTGTGGGCGCAGGGCCTAACTGGACCCTGTGTCACCTTGGTTCCACTGCTGATGGCCCTTCAGCTGGACCAGCCAATGCTGCACTGCCGCTGCCGCAGCCGCAGCCTCTCCAAATGTACTACTAATGTTATTCTTAAATTCCTCTATCAGCATGATGAGATGTGATTTTAAATCCAGCTCTTGCTTTTCCGATGTGCTGGGGTATCCAGGATTGCTATGGCGGGAGAACTGGTTTCAGATGTGCCAAGTAGCGTTGGTTTCTTTTGCTTATGGTCTTGTGCTTGCCTTTGCCATCTGGTTATCTCTGGTGTTCATTGTTCTTCTTTTTTTTTGGCTGGAGCTTGTCCCTCCTGTGGGCCTGTAAGCCTGTGTCAGCACTCTTAGGAGACCAACTCTCTTCTGACAGGATCTGTGTGCAGATGGCTGTGGAGCCTCTCGGCTCCAGGGTGCAGATGGTAACTGGACTGCTCCTGTCCCAGCTGCTCCACTGGATGCCGTGTACATTCATTCCTAACCTTTCCCCTCCAGACAGTTATTGGAGACAAAGTGTGGATCTCACCTCCACACCCAGAAGTGAAGGCTCTGCTGGGAGATCCCACTCTCCTGGTTGGCAGTGCACAGAGAGAAGTGGAGATGCCGGGCTCCCTGGTGCAAATGGTGACAGGAGGGCTCCTGTCCCAGCTGCTCCACTGATCATATATGATTCTGAACATTTCTTTAGGTGCTTCTCGGCCATTTGATATTCCTCAGTTAAAATTTATTTGTTTACCTCTGTAAACCGCGTTTACTATGGTTACGTGTTTCTCTGGAGTCTAACCTTTTGAGTTGTTTGTATTTATTGGGTATTAGCCCTCTGTTGCTTTGGTGTTGTGTGTATGTCTAAGCGTGTAACCTCAAAAGGGAACGCCCAGGATAGTTTTCTCTCGAAAGAATATGTAAGAATACCACGTTAAAAGGAAATACAATGTTGCAGAGTAAAGACAAATACGTACCTATTGGAAACACTTTACGAGAAGAATTAACGCATCGTAAAAAATTAGCTTGTATCTCCTAAACAACACGTTGTAACTCGCAAAGATTTGGTGTGGCATGTACGTCTAAACGTGTAGCCTCAAAGGAGATCCCACAGGAGAATTTTCTTTCTTCAAAATCTTTTCAGAAAACCACGTTTTAAGGAAATCCCGCATCATGCGAAATCATCTTATTTTCCTAAACAGCATGTTGTAACTCGAAAAGCTTTGGTGTTGCGTGTATGTGTAAGCGTGGAGCCTCAAAAGTGAAGGCACAGGAGAGTTTTCACTCGAAAGAATATGTAAGAATACGACGTTATAAGGAAATACAATTTTGCGGAGTAAAGACAAATAAATACATATTGGAAACACTTTATGAGAAGAAATAACGCATCGTACAAAATTAGCTTGTATCTCCTAAACAAAAAGTTGTAACTCGAAAATATTTGGTGTGACGTGTACGTCTAAAAGTCTGGCCTCAAACGGGAACCCACAGGAGAATTTTCTTTCATCAAAATTTGTCAGAAAAAACGTTTAAGGAAATCTCGCACCGTACGAAATTATCTTGTTTTTCCTAAACAACACGTTGTAACTCGAAAAGATTTGGTGTTGCGTGTATGTCTAAGCGTGTAGCCTCAAAAGCGAACGGACAGGAGAGTTTTCTCTCGAAAGAATATGTAAGAATACCACGTTATAAGGAACTACAGTGTTGCAGAGTAAAGACAAGTACATACGTATTGGAAACACTTTAAGAGAAGAAATAACGCATCATACAAAATTAGCTTGTATCTCCTAAACAACACGTTGTAACTCGAAAAGATTTGGTGTGGCTCGTACCTCTACACGTGTAGCCTCAAAAGAGAACCCACAGGAGAACTTTCTTTCATCAAAATTTTTCAGAAAACCACGTTTTATGGAAATCTCGCATCCTGAGAAATTATCTTGTTTTTCCTAAACAACACGTTGTAACTCGAAAAGCTTTGGCGATGCGTGTTTGTCTAAGCGTGTAGCCTCAAAAGAGAATGCACAGGAGAGTTTTCCATCGAAAGAATATGTAAGAATACCACTTATAAGGAAATACAGTGTTGCAGAGTAAAGACAAAAAAAGGTACCTATTGGAAACTCTATACGAGAAGAAATAACGCATCGTACAATATTTGCTTGTATCTCCTAAACAACACGTTGTAACTCGAAAATAATTGGTGTGGCTCGTACGTCTACACGTGTAGCCTCTAAAGAGAAACCAAGGAGAATTTTCTTTCGTCAAAATTTTTTAAAAAAAAACACGTTTTAAAGAAATCCCGCATCGTGCGAAATTATCTTGTTTTTCATAAACAACACGTTGTAACTCGTAAAGTGTTGGTGTTGCCTGTATGTCTAAGTGTGTAGCCTCAAAAGGGAACGCACAGGATAGTTTTCTCTCGATAGAATATATAAGAATACCATGTTATAAGGAAATACAATGTTGCAGAGTAAAGACAAACAAGTACTTCTTGTAAACACTTTATGAGAAGAATTAACGCATTGTAAAAAATTAGCTTGTATCTCCTAAACAACACGTGGTAAGTCGAAAGGATTTGGTGTGGCGTTTACGTCTAAACGTGTAGCCTCAAAAGAGAACCCACAGGAGAATTTTCTTTCGTCAAAAATTTTCAGAAAACCACGTTTTAAGGAAATCCCGCATCGTGCGAAATCATCTTCTTTTTCCTAAACAACATGTTATAACTCGAAAAGCTTTGGTGTTGCGTGTATGTGTAAGCGTGGAGCCTCAAAAGAGAAGGCACAGGAGAGTTTTCTCTCGAAAGAATATGTAAGAATACCACGTTATACGCAAATACAATTTTGCAGAGTAAAGACAAATAAGTACATATTGGAAAGACTTTACGAGAAGAAATAACGCATCGTACAAAACTGGCTTGTATCTCCTAAACAACACGTTGTAACTCGAAAAGATTTGGTGTGGCTCATACGTCTACACGTGTAGCCTCAAAAGAGAACGCACAGGAGAACTTTCTTTCGTCAAAATTTCTCAGGAAACCACGTTTTAAGAAAATCCCGCATCGTGCAAAATTATCTTGTTTTTCCAAAACAACACGATGTAACTCGAAAAACTTTGGTGTTGCATGTATGTCTAAGCGTGTAACCTCTATAGAGAACGCACAGGATAGTTTTCCCTCGAACGAATATATAAGAATACCACGTTATTAGGAAATACACTGTTGCAGAGTAAAGACAAATATGTACGTATTGGGAACACTTTACAAGAAGAATTAACGTATCGTACAAAATTAGCTTGTATCTCCTAAACAACACGTTGTAACTCGAAAAGATTTGGTGTGACGTGTATGTCTAAACGTGTAGCCTCAAAAGAGAACCCACAGGAGAATTTTCTTTCATCAAAATTTGTCAAAAACCACGTTTTAAGGAAATCTCACATCGTGCGAAATTATCTTGTTTTTCCTAAACAACACGTTGTAACTCGAAAAGCTTTGGTGTTGAATGTATGTGTAAGCATGGAGCCTCAAAAGAGAACGCACAGGAGAGTTTTCTCCCGAACGAATATGTAAGAATACCACGTTATAAGAAAATACAGTGTTGCAGAGTAAAGACAAATACATACGTATTGGAAACACTTTAAGAGAAGAAATAACGCATCATAAATAATTAGCTTGTATCTCCTAAACAACACGTTGTAACTCGAAAAGATTTGGTTTGGCTCGTACCTCTACACGTGTAGCCTCAAAAGAGAACCCACAGGAGAACTTTCTTTCGTCAAAATTTTTCAGAAAACTACGTTTTATGGAAATCTCGCTTCAAGCGAAATTATCTTGTTTTTCCTAAACAACACATTGTAACTCGAAAAGCTTTGGCGTTGCGTGTTTGTCTAAGCGTGTAGCCTCAAAAGAGACCACACAGGAGAGTTTTCCCTTGAAATAATATGTAAGAATACCACGTTATAAGGAAATACAGTGTTGCAGAGTAAAGACAAATAAGTACGTATTGGAAACACTTTAAGATAAGAAATAATGCATCGTACAAAATTTGCTTGTATCTCCTAAACAACACGTTGTAACTCGAAAAGATTTGGTGTGGCTCATATGTCTACACGTGTAGCCCAAAAGAGAATGCACAGGAGAACTTTCTTTCCTCAAAATTTCTCAGGAAACCACGTTTTAAGGAAATCCCGCATCGTGCAAAATTATCTTGTTTTTCCTAAACAACACGATGTAACTTGAAAAGCTTTGGTGTTGCATGTATGTCTAAGTGTGTAGCCTCAAAAGAGAACACACAGCAGATTTTTCCCTCGAAAGAATATAAAAGAGTACCACGTTATAAGTAAATACAGTGTTGCAGAGTAAAGACAAATACGTTCGTATTGGAAACACTTTACAAGAAGAAATAACGCATCGTAAAAAATTTGCTTGTATCTCCTAAACAACATGTTGTAACTTGAAAATATTTGGTGTGGCTCCTACGTCTAAACGTGTAGCCTCCAAAGAGAACCCACAGGAGAACATTCCTTCGTCAAAATTTGTCAGAAAACCACGTTTTAAGGAAATCCCGCATCTTGCAAAATTATCTTGTTTTTCCTAAACAACACGTTGTAATTCGAAAAGCTTTGGTGTTGCGTGTATGTCAAAGCGTGTAGCCTCTAAAGAGAACACACAGGAGACTTTTCTCTCGAAAGAATATGTAAGAATACCACGTTATAAGGAAATACAGTGTTGCAGAGTAAAGACCAACACGTATGTATTGGAAACACTTTACGATAAAATTAACGCATAGTACAAAATTAGCTTGTATCTCCTAAACAACACGTTGTAATTTGAAAAGATTTGGTGTGGCGTGTACGTCTAAACGTGTAGCCTCAAAAGAGAACCCACAGGATAATTTTCATTCGTTAAAATTTTTCAGAAAACTACATGTTAAGGAAATCCCGCATCATGCGAAATCGTCTACTTTTTCCTAAACAATATCTTGTAACTCGAAAAGCTTTGGTGTTGCGTGTATGTCTAAGCGTGTAGCCTCAAAAGAGAATGCACAGGAGAGTTTTCTCTCAAAGAACATGTAAGAATACAACGTTATAAGGAAATACAGTGTTGCAGAGTAAAGACAAAAATGTATATATTGGAAACACTTTAATAGAAGAAATAACGCATCATACAAAATTAGCTTGTATCTCCTAAACAACAGGTTGTAACTCGAAGGAATTTGTTGTGGCGTGTACGTCTAAAAGTGTAGCCTCAAAAGAGAACCCACAGGAGAATTTTCTTTCTTCAAAATTTGTCAGAAAACCTCGTTATAAGGCAATTCCGCATTGTGCGAAATTATCTTGTTTTTCCTAAACAACACGTTGTAACTCGAAAGCTTTGGTGTTGCACGTATGTCTCTGTGTGTAGCCTAAAAGGAAATGCACAGTAGAGTTTTCTCTCAAACGAATATGTAAGAATACCACGTTATAAGGAAATACAGTGTTGCAGAGTAAAGACAAATACGTACATATTGGAAACACTTTACGAGAAGAAATAACGCATCGTTCAAAATTAGCTTGTATCTCCTAAACAACACGTTGTAACTCGAAAAGTTTTGGTGTGACATGTACGTCTAAACGTGTAGCCTCAAAAGAGAACGCACAGGAAAATTTTCTTTCATCAAAATTTGTCAGAAACCACGTTTTATGGAAATCTCGCATCCTGCGAAATTTTTTAGTTTTTCCTAAACAACACCTAGTAACTCGAAAAGCTTTGTTGTTGCGTGTATGTCTAAGCGTGTAGCCTCAAAAGTGAACGCACAGGAGAGTTTTATCTCGAAAGAATATGTAAGAATACCACGTTATAAGGAAATAGAGTGTTGCAGAGTAAAGACAAATACGTACCTATTGGAAACACTTTAAGAGAAGAAATAACGCATCGTACAAAATTAGCTTGTATCTCCTAAACAACAGGTTGTAACTCGAAAGGATTTCGTGTGGCGTGTACGTCTAAACGTGTAGCCTCAAAAGAGAACCGACAGGAGAATTTTCTATCGTCAAAATATGTGAGAAAACCACGTTTTAAGGAAATCCCTCATCGTGCAAAATCATCTTGTTTTTCTTAAACAACAAGTTGTAACACGAAAAGCTTTGGTGTTGTGTGTATGTCTAAGCGTTTAGCCTCAAAAGAGAACGCAAAAGAGTGTTTTTTCTCGAAAGAATATGTAAGAATACCACGTTATAAGGAAATACAGTGTTGCATAGTAAAGACAAATACGTACCTATTGGAAACACTTTACTAGAAGAATTAACGCATCGTACAAAATTAATTTGTATCTCCTAACGAACACGTTGTAACTCGAAAAGATTTGGTGTGGCGTGTATTTCTAAACATGTAGCCTCAAAAGAGAACCCACAGGAGAATTTTCTTTCGTCAAAATTTTTTCAGAAAACTACGTTTTAAGGAAATCCCGCATCGTGCGAAATCATCTTCTTTTTCCTAAACAACATGTTGTAACTCGAAAAGCTTTAGTGTTGCGTGTATGTCTAAGCGTGGAGCCTCAAAAGAGAATGCACAGGAGAGTTTTCTCTCAAAAGAAAATGTAAGAATACCACGTTATTAGGAAGTACAATTTTGCAGAGTAAAGACAAGTAAGTACATATTGGAAACACTTTACGAGAAGAAATAATGCATCATACAATATTAGCTTGCATCTCCTAAACAAAACGTGGTAACTCGAAAAGATTTGGTTTGGCATGTACGTCTAAAAGTGTCGCCTCAAAAGAGAACCCACAGGGGAATTTTCTTTCGTCAAAATTTGTCAGATAACCACGTTTTAAGGAAATCCCGCATCGTGCAAAATTATCTTGTTTTTCCTAAACAACACGTTGTAACTCGAAAAGCTTTGGTGTTGCTTGTATGTCTAAGCATGTAGCCTCAAAAGAGAATGCACAGGAGAGTTTTCTCTCGAAAGAACATGTAAGAATACAATGTTATAAGGAAATACAGTGTTGCAGAGTAAAGACAAAAATTTATATATTGGAAACACTTTAATAGAAGAAATAACGCATCATAAAATATTAGCTTGTATCTCCTAAACAACAAGTGGTAACTCGAAAAGATTTAGTTTGGCGTGTACGTCTAAAAGTGTAGCCTCAAAAGAGAACCCACAGGAGAATTTTCTTTCTTCAAAATTTGTCAGAAAACCTCGTTATAAGGAAATCTCGCATCGTACGAAATCATCTTCTTTTTCCTAAACAACATAATGTAACTCGAAAAGCTTTAGTGTTGCGTGTATTTCTAAGCGTGGAGCCTCGAAAGAGAAGGCACAGGAGAGATTTCTCTAGAAAGAATATGTAAAAATACCACGTTATAAGGAAATACAATGTTGCAGAGTAAAGGCAAATACGTACTTATTGGAAACTCTTTATGAGAAGAATTAACGCATTGTAAAAAATTAGCTAGTATCTCCTAAACAACACGTTGTAACTCGAACAGATTTGGAGTGGCGTGTACGTCTAAACATGTAGCCTCAAAAGAGAACCCACAGGAGAATTTTCTTTCGTCAAAATTTTTCAGAAAACCACTTTTTAAGGAAATCCCGCATCGTGCGAAATCATCTTCTTTTTCCTAAACAACATGTTGTAACTCGAAAAGCTTTGGTGTTGCGTGTATGTGTAAGCGTGGAGACTCAAAAGAGAAGGCACAGGAGAGTTTTCTCTCGAAAGAATATGTAAGAATACCACGTTATAAGGAAATACAATTTTGCAGAGTAAAGACAAATAAGTACATATTGGAAACACTTTATGAGAAGAAAGAATGCATCGTAAAAAATTAGCTTGTATCTCCTAAACAACACGTTGTAACTCGAAAAGATTTGGTGTGACCTGAACGTCTAAACGTGTAGCCTCAAAAGAGAACCCACAGGAGCATTTTCTTTCATCAAAATTTGTCAGAAACCACGTTTTAAGGAAATCTCGCATTGTGCGAAATTATCTTGTTTTTCCTAAACATCACGTTGTAATTCGAAAAGCTTTGGTGTTGCGTGTATGTCTAAGCGTGTAGCCTCAAAATAGAAGGCACAGGAGAGTTTTCTCTCGAAAGAATATGTAGGAATACCACGTTATAAGGAAATGCAGTTTTGCAGACTAAAGACAACTACGTACGTATTGGAAACACTTTAAGAGAAGAAATAACGCATCGTACAATATTAGCTTGTATGTCCTAAACAACACTTTGTAACTCGAAAAGATTTGGTGTGGCTCGTACCTCTACAAGTGTAGCCTCAAAAGAGAACCCACAGGAGAACTTCCTTTCATCAAATTTTTCAGAAAACCACGTTTATGGAAATCTCGCATCGTGCGAAATTATCTAGTTTTTCCTAAACAACACGTTATAACTCGAAAATCTTTGGTGTTGCGTGTATGTCTAAACGTGTAGCCTCAAAAGAGAAAGCACAGGAGAGTTTTCCCTCGAAAGAATATGTAAGAATACCACGTTATAAGAAAATACAATGTTGCAGAGAAAGACAAATACGTACATATTGGAAACACTTTACGAGAAGAAATAACACATCGTACCAAATTAGCTTGTATCTCCTAAACAACACGTGGTTACTCGAAAGGATTTGGTGTGGCGTGCACGTCTAAACGTGTAGCATCAAAAGAGAACCCACAGGAGAATTTTCTTTCGTCAAAATTTGTCAGAACACAACGGTTTAAGGAAATCCCGCATTGAGGGAAATTATCTTGTTTTTCAAAAACAACACGTTGTAATTCGAAAAGCTTTGGTGTTACCTGTATGTCTAAGTGTGTACCCTCAAAAGGGAATGCAAAGGATAGTTTTCTCTCGAAAGAATATGTAAGAATACCACGTAATACGGAAATACAGTGTTGCAGAGTAAAGACAAATACTTACGTTTTGGAAACACTTTACAAGAAGAATTAACGCATCGTAGAAAATTAGCTTGTATCTCCTAAACAAAACGTTGTAACTCGAAAAGATTTGGCGTGGCGTGTACTTCTAAACATGTAGCCTCAAAAGAGAACCCACAGGAGAATTTTCTATCGTCAAAATTTTTCAGAAAACCACGTTTTAAGTACATCCTGCATCGTGCGAAATCATCTTCTTTTTCCTAAACAACATGCTGTAACTCGAAAAACTTTGGTGTTGCGTGTATGTGTAAGCATGGAGCCTCAAAAGAGAAGGCACAGGAGAGTTTTCTCTCGAAAGAATATGTAAGAATACCACGTTATAAGGAAATACAATTTTGCAGAGTAAAGACAAATAAGTACATATTGGAAACAATTTACAAGAAGAAATAACGCATCGTAAAAAATTTACTTGTATCTCCTAAACAACACATTGTAACTCGAAAAGATTTGGTGTGACGTGTATGTGTAAACGTGTATCCTCAAAAGAGAACCCACAGGAGAATTTTCTTTCATCAAAATTTGTCAGAAACCACGTTTTAAGGAAATCTCGCACCATGCAAAATTATCTTGTATTTCCTAAACAACACGTTGTAACTCGAAAAGCTTTGGTGTTTCGTTTATGTCTAAGCGTGTAGCCTCAAAAGAGAACGCATAGGAGAGTTTTCTCTCGAAAGAATATGTAAGAATACCACGTTAAAAGAAATACAGTGTTGCAGAGTAAAGACAAATACGTACATATTGGAAACACTTTACGAGAAGAAATAACGCATCATAAAAAATTAGCTTGTATCTCCTAAACAACACGTTGTAACTCGAAAAGATTTGGTGTGGCTCGTATGTCTACACGTGTAGCCACAAAAGAGGACCCACAGGAGAACTTTCTTTCGTCAAAATTTGTCAGAAAACAACGTTTTATGGAAATCTCGCATCGTACAAAATTATCTACTTTTTCCTAAACAGCACGTTGTAACTCGAAAAGCTTTGGTGTTGCATGTATGTTTCAGCCTGTAGCCTCTAAAGAGAACGCACAGGAGAGTTTTCTCTTGAAAGAACATGTAAGAATACAACGTTATAAGGAAATAGAGTGTTTCAGAGTAAAGACAAATACATACATATTGGAAACACTTTAACAGATAAATTAACGCATCATACAAAATTAGCTTGTATCTCCTAAACAACATGTTGTAACTCGAAAATATTTGGTGTGACGTGTACGTCTAAACGTGTATCCTCAAAAGAGAACCCACAGGAGAAATTTCTTTCATCAAAATTTATCAGAAACCACGTTTTACGGAAATCTCGCATCGTGCGAAATTATCTTGTTTCTCCTAAACAACACGTTGTAACTCGAAAAGCTTTGGTGTTGCGTGTATGTTTGAGCGTGTAGCCTGAAAAGAGAAAGCACAGGAGAGTTTTCTCTCGAAAGAATATGTAAGAATACCACGTTATAAGTAAATACAGTGTTGCAGAGTAAAGACAAATAAGTACGTATTGGAAACACTTTACGAGAAGAAATAGAGCATCGTAAAAAATTTGCTTGTATCTCCTAAACAACATGTTGTAACTCAAAAAGATTTCGTGTGCCTCGTACGTCTAAACGTGTAGCCTAAAAGGAGAACCCACAGGAGAACTTTCTTTAGTCAATATTTGTCAGAAAATCACGTTTTAAGGAAATCCTGCATCGTGCAAAATTATTTTGTTTTTCCTAAACAACACGTTGAAACTCGGAAAACTTTGGTGTTGCGTGTATGTCTAAGCGTGTAGCCTCTAAAGAGAATGCACAGGAGAGTTTTCTCTCGAAAGAACATGTAAGAATACAACGTTATAAGGAAATAGAGTGTTGCAGACTAAAGACAAATGCGTACATATTGGAAACACTTTATGAGAAGGAATAACGCATCGTACAAAATTAGCTTGTATCTCCTAAACAACACGTGGTAACTCGAAAGGATTTGGAGTCGCGTGCACATCTAAACCTGTAGCTTCAAAAGAAAACCCACAGGAGAATTTTCTTTCCTCAAAATTTGTCAGAACACCACGTTTTAAGGAAATCCCGCATCATGCGAAATTATCTTGTTTTTCATAAACAACACGTTCTAACTCGAAAAGCTTTGGTGTTTCCTGTATGATTAAGTGTGTGGCCTCAAAAGGGAAAACACAGGATAGTTTTCTCTCGAAAGAATATGTAAGATTACCACGTTATAAGGAAATACAGTGTTGCAGAGTAAAGACAAATACGTACGTATTGGAAACATTTTATGAGAAGAATTAACACATCTTACAAAATTAGCTTGTATCTCCTAAACAAAACGTTGTAACTCGAAAAGATTTGGTGTGGCGTGTACATCTAAACATGAAGCCTCAAAAGAGAACCCACAGGAGAATTTTCTTTCATCAAAATTTTTCAGAAAACCACGATTTAAGGAAATCCCGCATCGTGCGAAATTATCTTCTTTTTCCTAAACAACATGTCGTAACTCGAAAACCTTTGGTGTTACGTGAATGTGTAAGCGTGGAGCCTCAAAAGAGAAGGCACAGGAGAGTTTTCTCTCGAAAGAATATGTAAGAATACCACTTTATAAGGAAATACAATTTTGCAGAGTAAAGACAAATAAATACATATTGGAAACACTTTAGGAGAAGAATTAAAGCATCGTACAAAATTAGCTGGTATCTCCTAAACAACACGTAGTAACTCGAAAAGATTTGGTATGGCG
The DNA here is from genome assembly GCF_947179515.1 of Apodemus sylvaticus. NCBI lineage: Eukaryota > Metazoa > Chordata > Mammalia > Rodentia > Muridae > Apodemus > Apodemus sylvaticus. The sequence continues at coordinate 60,793,509 of NC_067491.1, read as the reverse complement.
TGTTCATTTAAACATGTAGCCTCAAAAGAGGACCCACAGGAGAATTTTCTTTCGTCAAAATTTTTCAGAAAACAACGTTTTAAGGAAATCTCGCATTGTGTGAAATCATTTTCTTTTCGCTAAACAACATGTTGTAACTCGAAAAGCTTTGTTGTTGCGTGTATGTCTAAGCGTGTAGCCTCAAAAGAGAATGCACAGGAGAGTTTTCCCTCGAAAGAATATGTAAGAATACCACATTATAAGGAAATACAGTGTTGCAGAGTAAAGACAATTAAGTACGTGTTGGAAACACTTTACGAGAAGAAATAACGAATCATACAATATTTGCTTGTATCACCTAAACACCACATTGTAAGTCCAAAAGATTTGGTGTGGCTCGTACGTCTAAACGTGTAGCCTCAAAAGAGAACCCACAGGAGATCTTTCTTTCGTAAAAATTTGTCAGAAAACCACGTTTTAAGGAAACCCGCATCTTGCTAAATTATCTTGTTTTTCCTAAACAACACGTGGTAACTAGAAAAGCTTTGGTGTTGTGTGTATGTCTAAGCGTGTAGCCTCTAAAGAGAATGCACAGGAGAGTTTTCTCTCAAAGAACATGTAACAATACAACGTTATAAGGAAATACAGTGTTGCAGAGTAAAGACAAATACGTACGTATAGGAAACACTTTACGAGAAGAAATAACGCATCATACAAAATTAGCTTGTATCTCCTAAATAACACGTTGTAACTCGAAAAGATTTGGTGTGGCTCGTACCTCTACACGTGTAGCCTCAAATGAGAACCCACAGGAGAACTTTGTTTCGTCAAAATTTTTCAGAAAACCACGTTTTATGGAAATCTCGCATCGTGCGAAATTATCTTGTTTTTCCTAAACAACACATTGTAACTCGAAAAGCTTTGGCGTTGCGTGTATGTCTAAGCGTGTAGCCTCTAAAGAGAAGGCACAGGAGAGTTTTCTCTCGAAAGAACATGTAAGAATACAACGTTATAAGGAAATAGTGTTGCAGAGTAAAGACAAATGCGTACTTATTGGAAACACTTTACTAGAAGAAATAACACATCGTAGAGAATTAGCTTGTATCTCCTAAACCACACGTGGTAACTCGAAAGGATTTGGTGTGGCGTGCACGTCTAAACTTGTAGCCTCAAAAGAGATTGCACAGGAGAATTTTCTTTCGTCAAAATTTGTCAGAACACCACGTTATAAGGAAATCCCTCATCGTGTGAAATTATCTTGTTTTTCATAAACAACACGTTGTAACTCGAAAAGCTTTGGTGTTGCCTGTATGTCTAAGTGTGTAGTCTCAAAAGGGAACGCACAGGATAGTTTTCGCTTGAAAGAATATGTAAGAATACCACGTTATAAGGAAATACAGTGTTGCAGAGTAAAGATAAATAAGTACGTTTTGGAAACACTTTACAAGAAGAATTAATGCATCTTACGAAATTAGCTTGTATTTCCTAAACAACACGTTGTAACTCGAAAATATTTGGTGTGGCGTGTACATCTAAACATGTAGCCTCAAAAGAGAACCCACAGGAGAATTTTCTTTCATCAAAATTTTTCAGAAAACCACGTTTTAAGGAAATCCCGCATCGTTCGAAATCATCTTCTTTTTCCTAAACAACATGTTGTAACTCGAAAAGCTTTGGTGTTGCGTGTATGTATAAGCATGGAGCCTCAAAAGAGAAGGCACAGGAGAGTTTTCTCTCGAAAGAATATGTAAGAATACCACGTTATAAGGAAAGACAGTTTTGCAGAGTAAAGACAAATAAGTACATATTGGAAACACTTTAGGAGAAGAAATAACACATCGTACGAAATTAACTTGTATCTCCTAAACAACACTTTGTAACTCGAAAAGATTTGGTGTAACGTGTATGTCTAAACGTTTAGCCTCAAAAGAGAACCCACAGGAGAATTTTCTTTCATCAAAATTTGTCAGAAACCACGTTTAAAGGAAATCTCGCATCGTGCGAAATTATCTTGTTTTTCCTAAACAACAAGGTGTACCTCGAAAAGCTTTGGTGTTGAGTGTTTGTCTAAGCGTGTAGCCTCAAAAGACAACGCACAGGAGAGTTTTCTCTCGAACGAATATTTAAGAATACCACGTTATAAGGAAATACAGTGTTGCAGAGTAAAGACAAATAAGTACGTATTGGAAACACTTTACGAGAAGAAATAACGCATCGTAAAAAATTTGCTTGTATCTCCAGAACAACACGTTGTAACTTGAAAAGATTTGGTGTGACTCGTATGTCTAAACGTGTAGCCTCAAAAGAGAACCCACAGGAGAACTTTCTTTCCTCAAAATTTGTCAGAAAACCACGTTTTAAGGATATCCTGCATCGTGCAAAATTATCTTGTTTTTCCTAAACAACACGTTGTAACACGAAAAACTTTGGTGTAGCGTGTATGTCTATGCGTGTAGCCCCTAAAGAGAACGCACAGGAGATTTTTTCTCTCGAAAGAACATGTAAGAATACAACGTTATAAGGAAATACAGTGTTGCAGAGTAAAGACAAATACGTACTTTTTGGAAACACTTTACGAGAAAAAATAATGCATCGTACAAAATTAGCTTGTATCTCCTAAACAACACGTGGTAACTCGAAAAGATTTGGTGTGGCGTGCTCGTCTAAACGTGTAGCCTCAAAAGAGAACCAATAGGAGAATTTTCTTTCATCAAAATTTGTCAGAACAGCACGTTTTAAGGAAATCTCGCATGGTGCGAAATTATCTTGTTTTTCCTAAACAACACGTTGTAACTCGAAAAGCTTTGGTGTTGCGTGTATGTCTAAGCTTGTAGCCTCAAAAGAGAATGCACAGGAGAGTTTTCTCTCGAAAGAATATGTAAGAATACCATGTTATAAGGAAATACAGTGTTGCAGAGTAAAGACAAATAAGTACGTATTGGAAACACTTTAAGTGAAGAAATAACGCATCTTACTAAATTAGCTTGTATCTCCTAAACAACACGTTGTAACTCGAAAGGCTTTGGTGTGGCTCATACCTCTACACGTAGAGCCTCAAAAGAAAACCCACAGGAGAACTTTCTTTCGTCAAAATTTTTCAGAAAAACACATTTTATGGAAATCTCGCATCGTTCGAAATTATCTTGTTTTTCCTAAACAACACGTTGTAACTCGAAAAGCTTTGGTGTTGCGTGTATGTCTAAGCTTGTAGCCTCAAAAGAGAATGCACAGGAGAGTTTTCTCTCGAAAGAATATGTAAGAATACCATGTTATAAGGAAATACAGTGTTGCAGAGTAAAGACAAATGCGTACTTATTTGAAACACTTTACTAGAAGAAATAACACATCATAGAGAATTAGCTTGTATCTCCTAAACCACACGTGGTAACTCGAAAGGATTGTTGTGGCATGCACGTCTAAACTTGTAGCCTCAAAAGAGATTGCACAGGAGAATTTTCTTTCGTCAAAATTTGTCAGAACACCACGTTATAAGGAAATCCCTCATCGTGTGAAATTATCTTGTTTTTCATAAACAACACGTTGTAACTCGAAAAGCTTTGGTGTTGCCTGTATGTCTAAGTGTGTAGTCTCAAAAGGGAACGCACAGGATAGTTTTCGCTTGAAAGAATATGTAAGAATACCACGTTATAAGGAAATACAGTGTTGCAGAGTAAAGATAAATAAGTACGTTTTGGAAACACTTTACAAGAAGAATTAATGCATCTTACGAAATTAGCTTGTATCTCCTAAACAACACGTTGTAACTCGAAAATATTTGGTGTGGCGTGTACATCTAAACATGTAGCCTCAAAAGAGAACCCACAGGAGAATTTTCTTTCATCAAAATTTTTCAGAAAACCACGTTTTAAGGAAATCCCGCATCGTGCGAAATTATCTTGTTTTTCCTAAACAACAAGGTGTACCTCGAAAAGCTTTGGTGTTGAGTGTTTGTCTAAGCGTGTAGCCTCAAAAGACAACGCACAGGAGAGTTTTCTCTCGAACGAATATTTAAGAATACCACGTTATAAGGAAATACAGTGTTGCAGAGTAAAGACAAATAAGTACGTATTGGAAACACTTTACGAGAAGAAATAACGCATCGTAAAAAATTTGCTTGTATCTCCAGAACAACACGTTGTAACTTGAAAAGATTTGGTGTGACTCGTATGTCTAAACGTGTAGCCTCAAAAGAGAACCCACAGGAGAACTTTCTTTCCTCAAAATTTGTCAGAAAACCACGTTTTAAGGATATCCTGCATCGTGCAAAATTATCTTGTTTTTCCTAAACAACACGTTGTAATTCGAAAAACTTTGGTGTTGCGTGTATGTCTATGCGTGTAGCCTCTAAAGAGAACGCACAGGAGATTTTTCTCTTGAAAGAACATGTAAGAATACAACGTTATAAGGAAATACAGTGTTGCAGAGTAAAGACAAATACGTACTTTTTGGAAACACTTTACGAGAAGAAATAATGCATCGTACAAAATTAGCTTGTATCTCCTAAACAACACGTGGTAACTCGAAAAGATTTGGTGTGGCGTGCACGTCTAAACGTGTAGCCTCAAAAGAGAACCAACAGGAGAATTTTCTTTCATCAAAATTTGTCAGAACAGCACGTTTTAAGGAAATCTCGCATGGTGCGAACTTATCTTGTTTTTCCTAAACAACACGTTGTAACTCGAAAAGCTTTGGTGTTGCGTGTATGTCTAAGCTTGTAGCCTCAAAAGAGAATGCACAGGAGAGTTTTCTCTCGAAAGAATATGTAAGAATACCATGTTATAAGGAAATACAGTGTTGCAGAGTAAAGACAAATAAGTACGTATTGGAAACACTTTAAGTGAAGAAATAACGCATCTTACTAAATTAGCTTGTATCTCCTAAACAACACGTTGTAACTCGAAAGGCTTTGGTGTGGCTCATACCTCTACACGTAGAGCCTCAAAAGAAAACCCACAGGAGAACTTTCTTTCGTCAAAATTTTTCAGAAAAACACATTTTATGGAAATCTCGCATCGTTCGAAATTATCTTGTTTTTCCTAAACAACACGTTGTAACTCGAAAAGCTTTGGGATTGCGTGTTTGTCTAAGCGTGTAGCCTCAAAAGAGAATGCACTGGAGAGTTTTCCCTCGAAAGAATATGTAAGAATACCACGTTATAAGGAAATACAGTGTTGCAGAGTAAAGACAAATTAAGTACGTATTGGAAACACTTTATGAGAAGAAATAATGCATCATAAAAAATTTGCTTGTATCTCCTAAACAACACATTTTAACTTGAAAAGATTTGGTGTGGCTCGCACATACACACATGTAGCCTCAAAAGAGAACCCACAGGAGAACTTTCTTTTGTCAAAATTTGTCAGAAAACGACATTTTAAGGGAATCCCGCATAGTGCAAAATTATCTTGTTTTTCCGAAAGAACACGTTGTAACTCGAAAAGCTTTGGTCTTGCGTGTATGTCTAAGCGTGTAGACTCTAAAGAGAATGCACAGGATAGTATTCTCTCGAAAGAACATGTAAGAATACAATGTTATAAGGAAATACAGTGTTGCAGAGTAAAAACAAATGCATACATATTGGAAACACTTTACGAGAAGAAATAACGCATCGTAAAACATTAGCTTGTATCTCCTAAACAACACGTGTTAACTCGAAAGGATTTGGTGTGGCGTGTACGTCTAAACGTGTAGCCTCAAAAGAGAACCCACAGGAGAATTTTCTTTCATCCAAATTTGTTAGAAACCACGTTTTAAGGAAATCCCGCATCGTGCGAAATTATCTTGTTTTTCCTAAACAACACATTGTAACACGAAAATCTTTGGCGTTGCGTGTATGTCTAAGCGTGTAGCCTCAAAAGAGAACGCACAGGAGAGTTTTCCCTTGAAAGAATATGTAAGAATACCACATTATAAGGAAATACAGTGTTGCATAGTAAAGACAATTAAGTACGTGTTGGAAACACTTTACGAGAAGAAATAACGCATCGTACAATATTTGCTTGTATCACCTAAACACCACATTGTAAGTCGAAAAGATTTGGTGTGACTCGTACGTCTAAACGTGTAGCCTCAAAAGAGAACCCACATGAGAACTTTCTTTCGTAAAAATTTGTCAGAAAACCACGTTTAAGGAAACCCGCATCTTGCTAAATTATCTTGTTTTTCCTAAACAACACGTTGTAACTCGAAAAATCTTTGGTGTTGCGTGTATGTCTAAGCGTGTAGCCTCTAAAGAGAATGCACAGGAGAGTTTTCTCTCGAAAGAACATGTAACAATACAACGTTATAAGGAAATACAGTGTTGCAGAGTAAAGACAAATACGTACGTATTGGAAACACTTTACGAGAAGAAATAACGCATCATACAAAATTAGCTTGTATCTCCTAAACAACACGTTGTAACTCGAAAAGATTTGGTGTGGCTTGTACCTCTACACGTGGAGCCTCAAATGAGAACCCACAGGAGAACTTTGTTTCGTCAAAATTTTTCAGAAAACCACGTTTTATGGAAATCTCGCATCGTGCGAAATTATCTTGTTTTTCCTAAACAACACATTGTAACTCGAAAACCTTTGGCGTTGCGTGTATGTCTAAGTGTGTAGCCTCTAAAGAGAAGGCACAGGAGAGTTTTCTCTTGAAAGAATATATAAGAATACAACGTTATAAGGAAATACAGTGTTGCAGAGTAAAGACAAATACGTACTTATTGGAAACACTTTACGAGAAGAAATAACGCATCATACAAAATTAGATTGTATCTCCTAAACAACACGTGGTAAATCGAAAGGATTTGGTGTGGCATGTAAGTCTAAACGTGTAGCCTCAAAAGAGAACCCACTAAACAATTTTCATTCGTCAAAATGTTTCAGAAAACTACGTTTTAAGGAAATCCCGCATCGTGGGAAATTATCTTGTTTTTCATAACAACATGTTGTAACTCGAAAAGGTTTGGTGTTGCCTGTATGTCTAAGTGTGTAGCCTCAAAAGGGAACGCACAGGATAGTTTTTTCTCGAAAGAATATGTACGAATACCACGTTATAAGGAAATACAGTGTTGCAGAGTAAAGACAAATACGTACATATTGGAAACACTTTACAAGAAAGAGTAACGCATCGTACAAAATTAGCTTGTATCTCCTAAACAACACATTGTAACTCGAAAAGATTTGGTGTGACGTGTACGTCTAAATGTGTAGCCTCAAAAGAGAACCCTCCCGGAGAATTTTCTTTGTCAAAATTTGTCAGAAAACCACGTTTTAAGGAAATCCCGCATCGTGTGAAATTATCTTGTTTTTCATAAACAACACGTTGTAACTCGAAAAGCTTTGGTGTTGCCTGTATGTCTAAGCGTGTAGCCTCAAAAGGGAACGCACAGGATAGTTTTCTCTCCAAAGAATATGTAGGAATACTACGTTATAAGGAAATACAGTGTTGCAGAGTAAAGACAAATACATACCTACTGGAAACACTTTACGAGAAGTAGTAATGCATCGTACAGAATTAGCTTGTATCTCCTAAACAACACGTTGTAACTCGAAAAGATTTGGTGTGGCGTGTACTTCTAAACGTGTAGCCTCAAAAGAGAACCCACAGGAGAATTTTCTTTCGTCAAAATTTTTCTGAAAACCTCGTTTTAAGGAAAGCCCGCATCGTGCGAAATCATCTTCTTTTTCCTAAACAACATATTGTAACTCGAAAAGCTTTGGTGTTGCGTGTATGTGTAAGCGTGGATCCTCAAAAGAGAAGGCACAGGAGAGTTTTCTCTCGAAAGAATATGTAAGAATACCACGTTATAAGGAAAAACAATTTTGCAGAGTATAGACAAATAAGTACATATTGGAAACACTTTACGAGAAGAAATAACTCATCATACAAAATTAGCTTGTATCTCCTAAACAACACCTTGTAACTCGAAAAGATGTGGTGTGAGGTGTACCTCTAAACATGTAGCCTCAAAAGAGAACTCACAGGAGAACTTTCATTCATCAAAATTTGTCAGAAACCACGTTTTAAGGAAATCTCACATCCTGCGAAATTATCTTGTTTTTACTAAACAACACATTGTAACTCGAAAAGCTTTGGTGTTGCGTGTATGTCTAAGCTTTTAGCCTCAAAAGAGAACGTACAGGAGAGTTTTCTCTCGAAATAATATGTAAGCATACCACGTTATAAGGAAATACAGTGTTGCAGAGTAAAGACAAATATGTACATATTGAGAAACTCTTTAAGAGAAGAAATAACCTATCGTACAAAATTAGCTTGTATCTCCAAAACAACACGTTGTAACTCGAAAAGATTTGGTGTGGCCCGTACCTCTACACGTGACACCTCAAAAGGGAACCCACAGGAGAACTTTCTTTCGTCAATAATTTTCAGAAAACCACGTTTTATGGAAATCTCGCATTGTGCGAAATTATCTTGTTTTTCCTAAACAACTTATGGTAACTCGAAAAGCTTTGGCGTTGCGTGTTTGTCTCAGCGTGTAGCCTCAAAGAGAACGCACAGAAGAGTTTTCCCTCGAAATAATATGTAAGAATACCACGTTATAAGGAAATACAGTTTTGCAGAGTAAAGACAAATACGTACATATTGACAAACTCTTTAAGAGAAGAAATAACGCATCGTACAAAATTTGCTTGTATCTCCTAAACAACACGTTGTAACTCGAAAAGATTTGGTGTGACTCATATGTCTACACATGTAGCCTCAAAAGAGAAACAACAGGAGAACTTTCTTTCGTCAAAATTTGTCAGGAAACCCCGTTATAAGGAAATCCTGCATCGTGCAAAATTATCTTGTTTTTCCTAAACAGCATGATGTAACTCGAAAAGCTTTGATGTTGCGTGTATGTCTAAGCGTGTAACCTCTAAAGAGAACGCACAGGAGAGTTTTCTCTCGAAAGAATATGTAAGAATACAACGTTATAAGCAAATACATTGTTGAAGAGTAAAGATAAATAGGTAAATATTGGAAACACTTTACGAGAAGAAATAACGCATCTTACTAAATTAGCTTGTATCTCCTAAACAAAACGTGGTAACTGGAAAGGATTTGGTGTGGTGTGTATGTCTAAACGTGTAGCCTCAAAAGAGAACCCACAGGACAATTTTCTTTCGTCAAAATTTTTCAGAAAACCACGTTTTAAGGAAATCCCGCATCGTGCGAAATCATCTTCTTTTTCCTAAACAACATGTTGTAACTCGAAAAGCTTTGGTGTTGCGTGTATGTGTAAGTGTGTAGCCTCTAAAGAGAATGCAGAGGAGAGTTTTCTCTCGAAAGAACATGTAAGAATACAACGTTATAAGGAAATACAGTGTTGCAGAGTAAAGACAAATATGTACATATTGGAAACACTTTACGAGAAGAAATAACGCATCATACAAAATTAGCTTGTATCTCCTAAACAACATGTTGTAACTCGAAAAGATTTGGTGTGGCTCGTACCTCTACACGTGTAGCCTCAAATGAGAACCCACAGGAGAACTTTGTTTCGTCAAAATTTTTCAGAAAACCACGTTTTATGGAAATCTCGCATCGTGCGAAATTATCTTGTTTTTCCTAAACAACACATTGTAACTCGAAAACCTTTGGCGTTGCGTGTATGTCTAAGCGTGTAGCCTCTAAAGAGAAGGCACAGGAGAGTTTTCTCTTGAAAGAATATATAAGAATACAACGTTATAAGGAAATACAGAGTTGCAGAGTAAAGACAAATACGTACTTATTGGAAACACTTTACGAGAAGAAATAACACATCGTAAAAAATTAGATTGTATCCCCTAAAAAACTCGTGGTAAATCGAAAGGATTTGGTGTGGCGTGTAAGTCTAAACGTGTAGCCTCAAAAGAGAACCCACTAAACAATTTTCATTCGTCAAAATGTTTCAGAAAACTACGTTTTAAGGAAATCCCGCATCGTGGGAAATTATCTTGTTTTTCATAAACAACACGTTGTAACTCGAAAGGCTTTGGTGTTGCCTGTATGTCTAAGTGTGTAGCCTCAAAAGGGAACGCACAGGATATTTTTCTCTCGAAAGAATATGTACGAATACCACGTTATAAGGAAATACAGTGTTGCAGAGTAAAGACAAATACATACATCTTGGAAACACTTTAAAAGAAGAAGTAACGCATAGTACAAAATTAGCTTGTATCTCCTAAACAACACATTGTAACTCGAAAAGATTTTGTGTGACGTGTACGTCTAAATGTGTAGCCTCAAAAGAGAACCCACAGGAGAATTTTCTTTTTCAAAATTTGTCAGAAAACCACGTTTTAAGGAAATCCCACATCGTGTGAAATTATCTTGTTTTTCATAAACAACTAGCTGTAACTCGAAAAGCTTTGGTGTTGCCTGTATGTCTAAGCATGTAGCCTCAAAAGGGAACGCACAGGATAGTTTTCTCTCGAAAGAATATGTAAGAATATCACGTTATAAGGAAATACAGTGTTGCAGAGTAAAGACAAATACGTACCTACTGGAAACACTTTACGAGAAGTAGTAATGCATCGTACAGAATTAGCTTGTATCTCCTAAACAACACGTTGTAACTCGAAAAGATTTGGTGTGGCGTGTACGTCTAAACGTGTAGCCTCAAAAGAGAACCCACAGGAGAATTTTCTTTCGTCAAAATTTTTCTGAAAACCTCGTTTTAAGGAAAGCCCGCATCGTGCGAAATCATCTTCTTTTTCCTAAACAACATGTTGTAACTCGAAAAGCTTTGGTGTTGTGTATATGTGTAAGCGTGGATCCTCAAAAGAGAAGGCACAGGAGAGTTTTCTCTCGAAAGAATATGTAAGAATACCACGTTATAAGGAAAAACAATTTTGCAGAGTAAAGACAAATAAGTACATATTGGAAACACTTTACAAGAAGAAATAACTCATCATACAAAATTAGCTTGTATCTCCTAAACAACACCTTGTAACTCGAAAAGATGTGGTGTGAGGTGTACGTCTAAACGTGTAGCCTCAAAAGAGAACTCACAGGAAAACTTTCTTCCATCAAAATTTGTCAGAAACCACGTTTTAAGGAAATCTCACATCCTGCGAAATTATCTTGTTTTTCCTAAACAACAGGTTGTAACTCGAAAAGCTTTGGTGTTGCGTGTATGTCTAAGCTTGTAGCCTCAAAAGAGAATGCACAGGAGAGTTTTTCTCTGGAAAGAATATGTAAGAATACCACGTTATAAGGAAATACAGTGTTGCAGAGTAAAGACAAATATGTACATATTGAGAAACTCTTTAAGAGAAGAAATAACCTATCGTACAAAATTAGCTTGTATCTCCAAAACAACACGTTGTAACTCGAAAAGATTTGGTGTGTCTCGTACCTCTACACATGTAGCCTCAAAAGGGAACCCACAGGAGAACTTTCGTCAATAATTTTCAGAAAACCACGTTTTATGGAAATCTCGCATTGTGCGAAATTATCTTGTTTTTCCTAAACAACTTATGGTAACTCGAAAAGCTTTGGCGTTGCGTGTTTGTCTCAGCGTGTAGCCTCAAAGGAGAACGCACAGGAGAGTTTTCCCTCGAAATAATATGTAAGAATACCACGTTATAAGGAAATACAGTGTTGCAGAGTAAAGACAAATACGTACATATTGACAAACTCTTTAAGAGAAGAAATAATGCATCGTACAAAATTTGCTTGTATCTCCTAAACAACACTTTGTAACTCGAAAAGATTTGGTGTGGCTCATATGTCTACACATGTAGTCTCAATAGAGAAACCACAGGAGAACTTTCTTTCGTCAAAATTTGTCAGGAAACTCCGTTATAAAGAAATCCCGCATCGTGCAAAATTATCTTGTTTTTCCTAAACAACACGATGTAACTCGTAAAGCTTTGATGTTGCGTGTATGTCTAAGCATGTAACCTCTAAAGAGAATGGACAGGAGAGTTTTCTCTCTAAAGAATATGTAAGAATACAACGTTATAAGGAAATACAGTGTTGCAGAGTAAAGATAAATAGGTACATATTGGAAACACTTTACGAGAAGAAATAACGCATCTTACAAAATTAGCTTGTAACTCCTAAACAAAACGTGGTAACTGGAAAGAATTTGGTGTGGTGTATACGTCTAAACGTGTAGCCTCAAAAGAGAACCCAAAGGAGAATTTTCTTTCGTCAAAATTTTTCAGAAAACCACGTTTTAAGGAAATCCCGCATTGTGCGAAATCATCTACTTTTTCCGAAACAACATGTTGTAACTCAAAAAGCTTTGGTGTTGCGTGTATGTGTAAGCGTGGAGCCTCAAAAGAGAAGGCCCAGGAGAGTTTTCGCTCGAAAGAATATTTAAGAATACCACGTTATAAGGAAATACAATTTTGCAGAGTAAAGACAAATAAGTACATATTGAAAACATTTTATGAGAAGAAATAACGCATCGTACAAAATTAGCTTGTATCTCCTAAACAACACGTTGTAACTCGCAAACATTTGATGTGAGGTTTACGTCTAAACGTGTAGATTCAAAAGAGAAGCCACAGGAGAATTTTCTTTCATCAATATATGTCAGAAACCACGTTTTAAGGAAATCTCGCATCATGCGAAATTATCTTGTTTTTCCTAAAAAACACGTTGTAACTCGAAAAGCTTTGGTGTTGCGTGTATGTCTAAGCGTGTAAACTCAAAAGAGAATGCACAGGAGAGTTTTCTCTCGAAAGAATATGTAAGAATACCAGGTTATAAGGAAATACAATGTTGCAGAGTAAAGACAAATACGTACGTATTGGAAACACTTTACGAGAAGAATTAAAGCATCATAAAAAATTAGCTTGTATCTCCTAAACAACACGTTGTAACTCGAAAAGATTTGGTGTGGCATGTACGTCTAAAAGTGTAGCCTCAAACGAGAACCCACAGGAGAATTTTCTTTCATCAAAATTTGTCAGAAACCACGTTTTAAGGAAATAGCGCATCGTGCGAAATTATCTTGTTTTTCCTAAACGACACGTTGTTAACTCGAAAAGCTTTGGTGTTGCGTGTATGTCTAAGCGTGTAGCCTCAAAAGAGAACGCACAGGAGAGTTTTCTCTCGAAAGAATATGTAAGAATACCACGTTATAAGGAAATACAGTGTTGCAGAGTAAAGACAACTACATACGTATTGGAAACACTTTAAGAGAAGAAATAACGCATCGTAAAAAATTAGCTTGTATCTCCTAAACAACAGGTTGTAACTTGAAAAGATTTGGTGTGGTTCGTACCTCTACACGTGTAGCCTCAAAAGAGAACCCACAGGAGAACTTTCTTTCTTCAAAATTTTTCAGAAAACCACGTTTTATGGAAATCTCGCATCGTGCGAAATTATCTTGTTTTTCCTAAAGAACACATTGTAACTCGAAAATCTTTGGCGTTGTGTGTTTGTCTAAGCATTTAGCCTCAAAAGAGAACACACAGGAGAGTTTTCCTTCGTAATAATATGTAAGAATACCACGTTATAAGGAAATACAGTTTTGCAGAGTAAAGACAAATAAGTATGTATTGGAAACACTTTACGAGAAGAAATAATGCATCGTAAAAATTTGATGGTATCTCCTAAACAACACGTTGTAACTCGAAAAGATTTGGTGTGGCTCATACGTCTATAGGTATATCCTCAAAAGAGTACCCAAAGGAGAACTTTCTTTCGTCAAAATTTGTCAGTAAACCACGTTTTAAGGAAACCCGCATCGTGCAAATTATCTTGTTTTTCCTAAACAACACGATGTAACTCGAAAAGCTTTGGTGTTGCGTGTATGTCTAAGCGTGTAACCTCTAAAGAGAATGCACAGGAAAGTATTCTCTCGTAAGAATATGTAAGAATACAACGTAATAAGGAACTACAGTGTTGCAGAGTAAAGACAAATATGTACGTATTGGAAACACTTTACGAGAAGAAATAACGCATTGTACAAAATTAGCTTGTATCTCCTAAACAACACGTGGTAACTCGAAAGGATTTGGTGTGGCGTGTACGTCTAAATGTGTAGCCTCAAAAGAGAACCCAAAGGAGAATTTTCTTTTGTCAAAATTTTTCAGAAAACCACGTTTCAAGGAAATCAAGCATAGTGCGAAATTATCTTGTTTTTCGTAAACAACACGTTGTAACTCGAAAAGCTTTGGTGTTGCCTGTATGTCTAAGTGTGTAGCCTCAAAAGGGAATGCACAGGATAGTTTTCTCTCGAAAGAATATGTAAGAATACCACGTTATAAGGAAATACAGTGTTGCAGAGTAAAGACAAATCAGTACATATTGGAAACTCTTTAAGAGAAGAAGTAACGCAGCGTACAAAATTAGCTTGTATCTCCTAAACAACACGTTGTAACTCGAAAAGATTTGGTGTGGCATGTACGTCTAAACATGTAGCCTCAAAAGAGAACCCAAAGGAGAATTTTCTTTCTTCAAAATTTTTCAGAAAAACAAGTTTTAAGGAAATCCCGCATCGTGCGAAATCATCTTCTTTTTCCTAAACAACATGTTGTAACTCGAAAAGCTTTGGTGTTTCGTGTATATCTAAGCTTGTAGCCTCAAAAGAGAATGCACAGGAGAGTTTTCTCTCGAAAGAATATGTAAGAATACCACATTATAAGAAAATACAGTGTTGCAGAGTAAAGACAAATACGTACGTATTGGAAACACTTTAAGAGAAGAAATAACGCATCGTAAAAAATTAGCTTGTATCTCCTAAACAACACGTTGTAACTCGAAAAGATTTGGTGTGGCTCGTACCTCTACACGTGTAGCCTCAAAAGAGAACCCACAGGAGAACTTTCTTTCGTCAAAAATTTTCAGAATATCACGTTTTATGGAAATCACGCATCGTGCGAAATTATCTTGCTTTCCTAAACAACACATTGTAACTCGAAAAGCTTTGGCGTTGCGTGTTTGTCTAAGTGTGTAGCCTCAAAAGGGAATGCCAGGAGAGTTTTACCTCGAAATAATATGTAAAAATACCACATTATAAGGAAATACACTGTTGCAGAGTAAAGATAAATAAGTACGTATTGGAAACACTTTAGGAGAAGAAATAACGCATCGTACAAAATTTGCTTGTATCTCCTAAACAGCAGGTTGTAACTCGAAAAGATTTGGTGTGGCTCATACGTCTACATGTGTAGCCTCAAAAGAGAACCCACAGGAGAACTTTCTTTCGTCAAAATTTGTCAGGAAACCACGTTTTAAGGAAATCCCGCATCGTGCAAAATTATCTTGTTTTTCCTAAACAACACGATGTAACTCGAAAAGATTTGGTGTTGCGTGTATGTCTAAGCGTGTAACCTCTAAAGAGAACGCACAGGGAGTTTTCTCTCGAAAGAATATGTAAGAATACAACGTTATAAGGAAATACAGTGTTGCAGAGTAAAGACAAATACTTACGTATTGGAAACACTTCAAAAGAAGAAATAACGCATCGTACAAAATTAGCTTGTATCTCCTAAAGAACACGTGGTAACTCGAAAGGATTTGGTGTGGCGTGTACGTCTAAACGTGTAGCCTCAAAAGAGAACCCACAAGAGAATTTTCTTTCGTCAAATTTTTTCAGAAAACCACGTTTTAAGGTAATGCAGCATCGTGCGAAATTATCTTGTTTTTCATAAACAACACGTTGTAACTCAAAGAGCTTTGGTGTTGCCTGTATGTCTAAGTGTGTAGCCTCAAAGGGGAACGCACAGGATAGTTTTTTCTCGAAAGAATATGTAAGAATACCACGTTATAAGGAAATACAGTGTTGCAGAGTAAAGACAAAAACTTACGTATTGGAAACACTTTACAAGAAAAGTAATGCATCGTACTAAATTAGCTTGTATCTCCTAAACAACACGTTGTAACTCGAAAAGATTTGGTGTGGCGTATATGTCTAAACGTGTAGCCTCAAAAGAGAACCCACAGGAGAATTTTGTTTTGTCAAAATTTTTCAGAAAACCACGTTTTATGGAAATCCCGCATCGTGCGAAATCATCTTCTTTTTCCTAAACAACATGTTGTAACTCGAAAAGCTTTGGTGTTGCGTGTATGTGTAAGCGTGGAGCCTCAAAGGAGAAGGCACAGGAGAGTTTTCTCTCAAAAGAATATGTAAGAATACCACGTTATAAGGAAATACAATTTTGCAGAGTAATGACAAATAAGTACATATTGGAAACACTTTACGAGAAGAAATAACGCATCGTAAAAAATTAGCTTGTATCTCCTAAACAACACGTTGTAACTCGAAAACATTTGATGTGAGGTGTACATCTAAACGTGTCGCCTCAAAAAAGAACCCACAGGAGAATTTTGTTTCATCAAAATTTGTCAGAAACCACGTTTTATGGAAATCTCGCATCATGCGAAATTGTCTTGTTTTTCCTAAACAACACGTTGTAACTCGAAAAGCTTTGGTGTTGCGTGTATGTCTAAGCGTGTAACCTCAAAAGAGAACGCACAGGATAGTTTTCTCTCGAAAGAATATGTAAGAATACCACGTTATAAGGAAATACAATGTTGCAGAGTAAAGACAAATACGTATGTATTGGAAACACTTTACGAGAAAAATTAACGCATCATAAAAAATTAGCTTGTATCTCCTAAACAGCACGTTGTAACTCGAAAAGATTTGGTGTGGCATGTACGTCTAAATGTGTATCATCAAAAGAGAACCCACAGGAGAATTTTCTTTCTTCAAAATTTTTCAGAATACCACGTTTTAAGGAAATCCCTCATCGTGCGAAATCATCTTCTTTTTCCTTAACAACATGTTGTAACTCGAAAAGCTTTGGTGTTGCGTGTATGTGTAAGCGTGGAGCCTCAAAAGAGAAGGCACAGGAGAGTTTTCTCTTGAAAGAATATTTAAGAATACCACGTTAAAAGGAAATACAATTTTGCAGAGTAAAGACAAATAAGCACAATATGCAAACACTTTATGAGAAGAAATAACGCATCATAAAATATTAGATTGTATCTCCTAAACAACACGTTGTAACTCGAAAATATTTGGTGTGACATGTACGTCTAAAAGTGTAGCCTCAAACGAGAACCCACAGGAGAATTTTCTTTCATCAAAATTTGTCAGAAACCACGTTTTAAGGAAATAGCGCATCGTGCGAAATTATCTTGTTTTTCCTAAACGACACGTTGTTAACTCGAAAAGCTTTGGTGTTGCGTGTATGTCTAAGCGTGTAGCCTCAAAAGAGAACGCACAGGAGAGTTTTCTCTCGAAAGAATATGTAAGAATACCACGTTATAAGGAAATACAGTGTTGCAGAGTAAAGACAACTACATACGTATTGGAAACACTTTAAGAGAAGAAATAACGCATCGTAAAAAATTAGCTTGTATCTCCTAAACAACAGGTTGTAACTTGAAAAGATTTGGTGTGGTTCGTACCTCTACACGTGTAGCCTCAAAAGAGAACCCACAGGAGAACTTTCTTTCTTCAAAATTTTTCAGAAAACCACGTTTTATGGAAATCTCGCATCATGCGAAATTATCTTGTTTTTCCTAAAGAACACATTGTAACTCGAAAATCTTTGGCGTTGTGTGTTTGTCTAAGCATTTAGCCTCAAAAGAGAACGCACATTAGAGTTTTCCCTGAAATAATATGTAAGAATACCACGTTATAAGGAAATACAGTTTTGCAGAGTAAAGACAAATAAGTATGTATTGGAAACACTTTATGAGAAGAAATAATGCATCGTAAAAATTTGATGGTATCTCCTAAACAACACGTTGTAACTCGAAAAGATTTGGTGTGGCTCATACGTCTATAGGTATATCCTCAAAAGAGTACCCAAAGGAGAACTTTCTTTCGTCAAAATTTGTCAGTAAACCACGTTTTAAGGAAACCCGCATCGTGCAAATTATCTTGTTTTTCCTAAACAACACGATGTAACTCGAAAAGCTTTGGTGTTGCGTGTATGTCTAAGCGTGTAACCTCTAAAGAGAATGCACAGGAAAGTATTCTCTCGAAAGAATATGTAAGAATACAACGTAATAAGGAACTACAGTGTTGCAGAGTAAAGACAAATATGTACGTATTGGAAACACTTTACGAGAAGAAATAACGCATTGTACAAAATTAGCTTGTATCTCCTAAACAACACGTGGTAACTCGAAAGGATTTGGTGTGGCGTGTACGTCTAAATGTGTAGCCTCAAAAGAGAACCCAAAGGAGAATTTTCTTTTGTCAAAATTTTTCAGAAAACCACGTTTCAAGGAAATCCCGCATAGTGCGAAATTATCTTGTTTTTCATAAACAACACGTTTTAACTCGAAAAGCTTTGGTGTTGCCTGTATGTCTAAGTGTGTAGCCTCAAAAGGGAATGCACAGGATAGTTTTCTCTCGAAAGAATATGTAAGAATACCACGTTATAAGGAAATACAGTGTTGCAGAGTAAAGACAAATCAGTACATATTGGAAACTCTTTAAGAGAAGAAGTAACGCAGCGTACAAAATTAGCTTGTATCTCCTAAACAACACGTTGTAACTCGAAAAGATTTGGTGTGGCATGTACGTCTAAACATGTAGCCTCAAAAGAGAACCCAAAGGAGAATTTTCTTTCTTCACAATTTTTCAGAAAAACAAGTTTTAAGGAAATCCCGCATCGTGCGAAATCATCTTCTTTTTCCTAAACAACATGTTCTAACTTGAAAAGCTTTGGTGTTGCGTGTATGTCTAAGCTTGTAGCCTCAAAAGAGAATGCACAGGAGAGTTTTCTCTCGAAAGAATATGTAAGAATACCACATTGTAAGAAAATACAGTGTTGCAGAGTAAAGACAAATACTTACATATTGGAAACACTTTAAGAGAAGAAATAATGCATCGTACAAAATTAACTTGTATCTCATAAAAAAAAAAACGCGTTGTAACTCGAAATGATTTGTTGTGGCTCGTACCTCTACACGTGTAGCCTCAAAAGAGAACCCACAGGAGAACTTTCTTTCGTCAAAATTTTTCAGAAAACCTCGTTTTATGGAAATCTCGCATCGTGTGAAATTATCTTGCTTTTCCTAAACAACACATTGTAACTCGAAAAGCTTTGGCGTTGAGTGTTTATCTAAGCGTGTAGCCTCAGAAGGGAACGCACAGGAGAGTTTTCCCTCGAAATAATATGTTAAAATACCACGTTATTAGGAAATACACTGTTGCAGCATAAAGATAAAAAAGTACGTATTGGAAACACTTTACGAGAAGAAATAACGCATCATACAAAATTTGCTTGTATCTCCTAAACAGCACGTTGTAACTCGAAATGATTTGGTGTGGCTCATACGTCTACACGTGGAGCCTCTAAAGAGAACCCACAGGAGAACTTTCTTTCATCAAAATTTGTCAGGAAACCACGTTTTAAGGAAATCCCGCATCGTGCAAAATTATCTTGTTTTTCCTAAACAACACGATGTAACTCGAAAAGGTTTGGTGTTGCGTGTATGTCTAAGCATGTAACCTCTAAAGAGGACGCACAGGAGAGTTTTCTCTCGAAAGAATATGTAAGAATACAACATTATAAGGAAATACAGTGTTGCAGATAAAGACAAATACTTACGTATTGGAAACATTTCACGAGAAGAAATAACGCATCGTACAAAATTAGCTTGTATCTCCTAAACAACATGTGGTAACTCGAAAGGATTTGATGTGACATGTACGTCTAAACGTGTAGCCTCAAAAGAGAACCCACAGGAGAATTTTCTTTCGTCAAAATTTTTCAGAAAACCACGTTTTAAGGAAATGCCGCATAGGGCGAAATTATCCTGTTTTTCATAAACAACACGTTGTAACTCGAAAAGCTTTGGTGTTGCCTGTATGTCTAAGTGTGTAGCCTCAAATGGGAACACACAGGATAGTTTTCTCTCGAAAGAACATGTAAGAATACCACGTTATAAGGAAATGCAGTGTTGCAGAGTAAAGACAAATACGTACTTATGGAAACACTTTACGAGAAGAAGTAACGCATTGTACAAAATTAGCTTGTATCTCCTAAACAACACGTTGTAACTCGAAAAGATTTGGAGTGGCGTGTACGTCTAAACGTGTACCCTCAAAAGAGAACCCACTGCATAATTTTCTTTCGACAAAATTTTTCAGAAAACCACGTTTTAAGGAAATCCTGCATCGTGCGAAATCATTTTCTTTTTCCTAAACAACATGTTGTAACTCCAAAAGCTTTGGTGTTGCGTCTATGTGTAAGCTTGCAGCCTCAAAAGAGAAGGCACAGGATAGTTTTCTCTCGAAAGAATATGTAAGAATACCACGTTATAAGGAAATACAATTTTGCAGAGTAAAGACAAATAAGTACATATTAGAAACACTTTACGAGAAGAAATAAAGCATTGTACAAAATTAGCTTGTTTCTCCTAAACAACACTTTGTAACTCAAAAACATTTGGTGTGAGGTGTACGTCTAAACGAGTAGCCTCAAAAGAGAACCCATAGGAGAATTTTCTTTCATCAAAATTTGTCAGAAACCATGTTTAAATAAATCTCGCATCATGTGAAATTATCTTGTTTTTCCTAAAAGACACGTTGTAACTCGAAAAGCTTTGGTGTTGCGTGTATGTCTAAGCGTGTAACCTCAAAAGAGAACACACAGGATAGTTTTCTCTCGAAAGAATATGTAAGAATACCACGTTATAAGGAAATACAATGTTGCAGAGTAAAGACAAATAAGTACGTATTGGAAACACTTTACGAGAAAAATTAACGCATCATGAAAAATTAGCTTGTATCTCCTAAACAGCACGTTGTAACTCAAAAAGATTTGCTGTGGCATGTACGTCTAAAGGTGTATCATCAAAAGAGAACCCACAGGAGAATTTTCTTTCTTCAAAATTTTTCAGAATACCACGTTTTACGGAAATAGCACATCGTGCGAAATTATCTTGTTTTTCCTAAACAACACGTTGTAACTCGAAAAGCTTTGGTGTTGCCTGTATGTCTAAGTGTGTAGCCTCAAAAGGGAATGCACAGGATAGTTTTCTCTCAAAAGAATATGTAAGAATACCACGTTATAAGGAAATACAGTGTTGCAGAGTAAAGACAAATAAGTACATATTGGAAACTCTTTAAGAGAAGAAGTAACGCAGCGTACATAATTAGCTTGTATCTCCTAAACAACACGTTGTAACTCGAAAAGATTTGGTGTGGCATGTACGTCTAAACATGTAGCCTCAAAAGAGAACCCAAAGGAGAATTTTCTTTCTTCAAAATTTTTCAGAAAAACAAGTTTTAAGGAAATCCCGCATCGTGCGAAATCATCTTCTTTTTCCTAAACAACATGTTCTAACTTGAAAAGCTTTGGTGTTGCGTGTATGTCTAAGCTTGTAGCCTCAAAAGAGAATGCACAGGAGAGTTTTCTCTCGAAAGAATATGTAAGAATACCACATTGTAAGAAAATACAGTGTTGCAGAGTAAAGACAAATACTTACGTATTGGAAACACTTTAAGAGAAGAAATAATGCATCGTACAAAATTAACTTGTATCTCCTAAACAACGCGTTGTAACTCGAAATGATTTGTTGTGGCTCGTACCTCTACACGTGTAGCCTCAAAAGAGAACCCACAGGAGAACTTTCTTTCGTCAAAATTTTTCAGAAAACCTCGTTTTATGGAAATCTCGCATCGTGTGAAATTATCTTGCTTTTCCTAAACAACACATTGTAACTCGAAAAGCTTTGGCGTTGCGTGTTTGTCTAAGCGTGTAGCCTCAGAAGGGAACGCACAGGAGAGATTTCCCTCGAAATAATATGTTAAAATACCACGTTATTAGGAAATACACTGTTGCAGCATAAAGATAAAAAAGTACGTATTGGAAACACTTTACGAGAATAAATAACACATCGTACAAAATTTGCTTGTATCTCCTAAACAGCACGTTGTAACTCGAAATGATTTGGTGTGGCTCATACGTCTACACGTGGAGCCTCAAAAGAGAACCCACAGGAGAACTTTCTTTCATCAAAATTTGTCAGGAAACCACGTTTTAAGGAAATCCTGCATCGTGCAAAATTATCTTGTTTTTGCTAAACAACACGATGTAACTCGAAAAGGTTTGGTGTTGCGTGTATGTCTAAGCATGTAACCTCTAAAGAGGATGCACAGGAGAGTTTTCTCTCTAAAGAATATGTAAGAATACAACATTATAAGGAAATACAGTGTTGCAGATAAAGACAAATACTTACGTATTGGAAACATTTCACGAGAAGAAATAACACATCGTACAAAATTAGCTTGTATCTCCTAAACAACATGTGGTAACTCGAAAGGATTTGGTGTGACATGTACGTCTAAACGTGTAGCCTCAAAAGAGAACCCACAGGAGAATTTTCTTTCTTCAAAATTTTTCAGAAAACCACGTTTTAAGGAAATGCCGCATAGGGCGAAATTATCCTGTTTTTCATAAACAACACGTTGTAACTCGAAAAGCTTTGGTGTTGCCTGTATGTCTAAGTGTGTAGCCTCAAAGGGGAACGCACAGGATAGTTTTCTCTCGAATGAACATGTAAGAATACCACGTTATAAGGAAATGCAGTGTTGCAGAGTAAAGACAAATACGTACTTATTGGAAACACTTTACGAGAAGAAGTAACGCATAGTACAAAATTAGCTTGTATCTCCTAAACAACACGTTCTAACACGAAAAGATTTGGAGTGGCTTGTAGGTCTAAACGTGTACCCTCAAAAGAGAACCCACTGGAGAATTTTCTTTCGACAAAATTTTTCAGAAAACCACGTTTTAAGGAAATCCTGCATCGTGCACAATCATTTTCTTTTTCCTAAACAACATGTTGTAACTCCAAAAGCTTTGGTGATGCGTCTATGTGTAAGCTTGCAGCCTCAAAAGAGAAGGCACAGGATAGTTTTCTCTCGAAAGAATATGTAAGAATACCACGTTATAAGGAAATACAATTTTGCAGAGTAAAGACAAATAAGTACATATTAGAAACACTTTATGAGAAGAAATAAAGCATTGTACAAAATTGGCTTGTTTCTCCTAAACAACACTTTGTAACTCGAAAACATTTGGTGTGAGGTGTACGTCTAAACGAGTAGCCTCAAAAGAGAACCCATAGGAGAATTTTCTTTCATCAAAATTTGTCAGAAAAGACGTTTAAATAATTCTCGCATCATGCAAAATTATCTTGTTTTTCCTAAAAGACACGTTGTAACTCGAAAAGCTTTGGTGTTGCGTGTATGTCTAAGCGTGTAACCTCAAAAGAGAACGCACAGGATAGTTTTCTCTCGAAAGAATATGTAAGAATACCACGTTAAAAGGAAATACAATGTTGCAGAGTAAAGACAAATAAGTACGTATTGGAAACACTTTACGAGAAAAATTAACGCATCATGAAAAATTAGCTTGTATCTCCTAAACAGCACGTTGTAACTCAAAAAGATTTGGTGTGACATGTACGTCTAAACGTGTATCATCAAAAGAGAGCCCACAGGAGAATTTTCTTTCTTCAAAATTTTTCAGAATAACACGTTTTACGGAAATAGCGCATCGTGCGAAATTATATTGTTTTTCCTAAACAACACGTTGTAACTCGAAAAGCTTTGGTGTTGTGTGTATGTCTAAGCGTGTAGCCTCAAAAGAGAATGCACAGGATAGTTTTCTCTCGAAAGAATATGTAACAATACCATGTTATAAGGAAATACAGTGTTGCAGAATAAAGACAACTACATACGTATTGGAAACACTTTAAGAGAAGAAATAACGCATTGTACAAAATTAACTTGTATCTGCTAACAACACGTTGTAACTCGAAAGTATTTGGTGTGGCTCTTCGTCTACACGTGTAGCCTCAAAAGAGAACCCACAGGAGAACGTTCTTTCTTCAAAATTTGTCAAAAAAACACGTTTTAAGGAAATCCCCCATCGTGCAAAATTATCTTGTTTTTCCTAAACAACACGTTGTAACTCGAAAAGCTTTGGTATTGCGTGTATGTCTGAGCATGTTGCCTCTAAAGACAATGCACAGGAGAGTTTTCTCTCGAAAGAATATGTAAGAATACAACGTTATAAGGAAATACAGTGTTGCAGAGTAAAGACAAATACGTAAGTATTGAAAACACTTTACGAGAAGAAATAACGCATCGTACAAAATTAGCTTGTATCTCCTAAACAACACGTGGTAACTCGAAAGGATTTGTTGTGGCGTGTACATCTAAACGTGTAGCCTCAAAAGAGAACCGACAGGAGAATATTCTTTCGTCAAAATTTGTCAGAAAACCACGTTTTAAGGAAATCCTGCATCGTGCGAAATTATCTTGTTTTTCCTAAACAACACGTTGTAACTCGAAAAGCTTTGGTGTTGCCTGTATGTCTAAGTGTGTAGCCTCAAAAGGCAACGCACAGGATAGTTTTCTCTCGAAAGAATATGTAAGAATACCACATTATAAGGAAATACAGTGTTGCACAGTAAAGACAAATACGTACATTTTGGAAACTCTTTACGAGAAGAAGTAACGCATCGTAGAAAATTAGCTTGTATCTCCTAAACAAAACGTTGTAACTCGAAAAGATTTGGTGCGGCGTGTACGTCTAAATGTGTAGCCTCAAAAGAGAACCCACAGGAGAATTTTCTTTCGTCAAAAATTTTCAGAAAACCACGTTTTAAAGAAATCCCGCTTCGTGCGAAATCATCTTCTTTTTCCTGAACAACATGTTGTAACTCGAAAAGCTTTGGTGTTGCGTGTATGTCTAAGCTTGTAGCCTCAAAAGAGAATGCACAGGAGAGTTTTCTCTTGAAAAAATATGTAAGAATACCATGTTTTAAGAAAATACAGTGTTGCAGAGTAAAGACAAATATGTACATATTGGAAACACTTTAAGAGAAGAAATAACGCATCGTACAAAATTATCTTATATCTCCTAAAATACAATTGGAACTTGAAAAGATTTGTTGTGGCTCGTACCTCTACACGTGTAGCCTCAAAAGAGAACCCACAGGAAAATTTTCTTTCGTCAAAATTTTTCAGAAAACCACGTTTTATGGAAATCTCGCATACTGTGAAATTATCTTGTTTTTCCTAAACAACATATTGTAACTCGAAAAGCTTTGGCGTTGCGTGTATGTCTAAGCGTGTAGCCTCTAAAGAGTACGCACAGGAGAGTTTTCTCTCGAAAGAACATATAAGAATACAACGTTATAAGGAAATACAGTGTTGCAGAGTAAAGACAAATACATACTTGTTGGAAACACTTTACGAGAAGAAATAACGCATCGTAAAAAATTAGCTTGTATCTCCTAAACAACACGTGGTAACTCGAAAGGACTTCGTGTGGCTTGTACGTCTAAACGTGTAGCCTCAAAAGAGAACCCTTAGGAGAATTTTCTTTCTTCAAAATTTGTCAGAAAATCACGTTTTAACGAAATCCCACATCCTGAGAAATTATCTTGTTTTTCCTAAACAACAAGTTGTAACTCGAAAATCTTTGGTGTTGCGTGTATGTCTAAGTGTGTAGCCACAAAAGCGAATGCACAGGAGAGATTTCTCTCGAAAGAATATGTTAGAATACCACGTTATAAGGAAATACAGTGTTGCAGAGTAAAGACAAATACATACATATTGGAAACACTTTAAGAGAAGAAATAACGCATCGTACAAAATTAGCTTGTATCTCCTAAACAACACGCTGTAACTCGAAAAGATTTGGTGTGATGTGTACGTCTAAACGTGTAGCCACAAAAGAGAACCCACAGGAGAATTTTCTTTCAACAAAGTTTGTCAGAAACCACGTTTTAAGGAAATCTCGCATCGTGCGATATTATCTTGTTTTCCCTAAACAACACGTTGTAACTCGAAAAGCTTTGGTGTTGCGTGTATGTCTAAACATGTAGCCTCAAAAGAGAACACACAGGAGAGTTTTCCCTCTAAAGAATATGTAAGAATACCACGTTATAAGGAAATACAGTGTTGCAGAGTAAAGACAAATACGTATGTATTGGAAACACTTTACGAGATGAAATAACGCATCATACAATATTAGGTTGTATCTCCTAAACAACAGGTTGTAACTCGAAAGGATTTGCTGTGGCGTGTACAGCTAAACGTGTATCCTCAAAAGAGAACCCACACGAGAATTTTCTTTCGTCAAAATATGTGAGAAAACCACGTTTTAAGGAAATCCCTCATCGTGCAAAATTATCTTGTTTTTCCTAAACAACAAGTTGTAACTCGAAAAGCTTTGGTGTTGCGTGTATGTCTAAGCGTGTAGCCTCAAAAGAGAATGTAAAGGAGAGTTTTTTCTCGAAAGAATATGTAAGAATACCACGTTATAAGGAAATACAGTGTTGCAGAGTAAAGACAAATACGTACATATTGGAAACAGTTTACGAGAAGAAATAATGCATCACAAAAAATTAACTTGTATCTCCTAAACAACACGTTGTATATCGAAAGATTTGGTGTGGTGTGTACGTCTAAACGTGTAGCCTCCAAAGTGAACCCACAGGACAATTTTCTTTCGTTAAAATTTTTCAGAAAACCACGTTTTAAGGAAATCCCTCATCGTGCGAAATCATCTTCTTTTTCCTAAACAACATGTTGTAACTCAAAAAGCTTTGGTGTTGCGTGTATGTCTAAGCGTGGAGCCTCAAAAGCGAAGGCACAGGAGAGTTTTGTCTTGAAAGAATATATAAGAATACCACGTTATAAAGACATACAATTTTGCAGAGTAAAGGCAAATAAGTACATATTGGAAACACTTTAGGAGAAGAAATAACGCATCGTACAAAATTAGCTTGTATCTCCTAAACAACACGTGGTAACTTGAAAAGATTTGGTTTGGCGTTTACGTCTAAATATGTAGCCTCAAAAGAGAACACAAAGGAGAATTTTCTTTCGTCAAAATTTGTCAGAAAACCACGTTTTAAGGAAATCCCGCATCGTGCGAAATTATCTTGTTTTTCCTAAACAACACCTTGTAACTCGAAATGCCTTGGTGTTGCGTGTATGTCTCAGCGTGTAGCCTCAAAAGAGAATGCACAGGAGAGTTTTCTCTCGAAAGAACATGTAAGAATACAAAGTTATAAGGAAATACAATTTTGCAGAGTAAAGACAAATATGTACATATTGGAAACACTTTACGAGAAGAAATTACGCATCATAAAATATTAGCTTGTATCTCCTAAACAAAAAGTGGAAACTCAAAAACATTTGGTTTGGCGTGTACGTCTAAACGTGTAGCCTCAAAAGAGAGCCCACTGGAGAATTTCTTTCTTCAAAATTTGTCAGAAAACCACGTTTTAACGAAATCCCGCATCCTGCGAAATTATCTTGTTTTTCCTAAACAACAAGTTGTAACTAGAAAAGCCTTGGTGTTGCGTGTATGTCTAAGTGTGTAGCCTCAAAAGGATATGCAAGGAGAGTTTTCTCTTGAAAGAATATGTTAGAATACCACGTTATAAGGAAATACAGTGTTGCAGAGTAAAGACAAATACGTACATATTGTAAACACTTTAAGAGAAGAAATAAAAAATCGTACAAAATTAGCTTGTATCTCCTAAACAACACGTTGTAACTCGCAAATATTTGGTGTGACGTGTACGTCTAAACGTGTAGCCTCAAAAAAGAACCGACAGGAGAATTTTCTTTCATCAAAATTTGTCAGTAAACCACGTTTTAAGGAAATCTCTCATCGTGCAAAATTATCTTGTTTTTCCTAAACAACATGTTGTAACTCGAAAAGCTTTGGTGTTGCGTTTATGTCAAAGCGTGTAGCCTCAAAAGAGAACGCACAAGAGAGTTTTCTCTCGAAATAATATGTAAGAATACCACATTATAAGGAAATACAGTGTTGCAGAGTAAAGACAAATACGTTTGTATTGGAAACACTTTACGAGAAGAAATAACGCATCATACAAAATTAGCTTGTATCTCCTAAACAACAGGCTGTAACTCGAAAGGATTTGGTGTGGCGTGTATGTCTAAACGTGTAGCCTCAAAAGAGAACCGACAGGAGAATTTTTTATCGTCAAAATATGTGAGAAAACCATATTTTAAGGAAATCCCTCATCGTGCAAAATTATCTTGTTTTTCCTTAACAACAAGTTGTAACTCGAAAAGCTTTGGTGTTGCGTGTATGTCTAAGCGTGTAGCCTCAAAAGAGTACGCAAAGGAGAGTTTTTTCTCAAAAGAACATATAAGAATACCACGATATAGGAAATACAATGTTGCAGATTAAAGACAAATACGTACATATTGGAAACACTTTACGAGAAGAAATAACGCATCATACAAAATTAGCTTGTATCTCCTAAACAACACGTTGTAACTCTAAATGATTTGGTGTGGTGTGTACGTCTAAACGTGTAGCCTCAAAAGAGAACCCACAGGAGAATTTTCTTTGGTCAAATTTGTCAGAAAACCACGTATTAAGGAAATCCTGCATCATGCGAAATTATCTTGTTTTTCCTAAACAACACGTTGTAACTCGAAAAGCTTTGGTGTTGCGTGTATGTCTCAGCGTGTAGCCTCAAAAGCGAACACACAGGAGAGTTTTCTCTCGAAAGAATATGTAAGAATACCATGTTATAAGGAAATACAGTGTTGCAGAGTAAAGACAAATAGGTACCTATTGGAAACCCTTAAACTTTAAGAGATGAAATAAAGCATCGTACAAAATTAGCTTGTATCTCCTAAACAACTCGTTGTAACTCGAAAAGATTTGGTGTGGCGTGTACGTCTAAACGTGTAGCCTCAAACGAGAAACCATAGGAGAATTTTCTTTCTTCAAAATTTTCATAAAACCACGTTTTAAGGAAATCCCGCATCTTGCGAAATTATCTTGTTTTTCCTAAACAACACCTTGTAACTCGAAAAGCTTTGGTGTTGCGTGTATGTCCAAGCGTGTAGACTCAAAAGAGAGCGCACAGGAGAGTTTTCTCTCGAAAGAATATGTAAGAATACCACATCATAAGGAAATACAGTGTTGCAGAGTAAAGACAAATACATACTTATTGGAAAAACTTTATGAGAAGAAATAACGCATCATACAAAATTAGCTTGTATCTCCTAAACAACACATTGTAACTCGAAAAGATTTGATGTGGCGGGTACGTCTAAACGTGTAGCCTCAAAAGAGAACCCACAGGAGAATTTTCTTTGGTCAAATTTGTCAGAAAACCACGTATTAAGGAAATCATGAATCGTGGGAAATTTTCTTGTTTTTCCTAAACAACACGTTGTAACTGGAAAAGCTTTGGTGTTGCGTGTTTGTCTCAGTGTGTAGCCTCAAAAGAGAATACACAGGAGAGTTTTCACTCGAAAGAATATGTAAGAATACCAGGTTATAAGGAAATACAGTGAAGCAGAGTAAAGACAAATACGTACGTATTGGAAACACTTTACGAGAAGAAATAACGCATCATAAAAAAATTAGCTTGTATCTCCTAAACAACAGGTTGTAACTCGAAAGGATTTGGTGTGGCATGTACTTCTAAACCTGTAGCCTCAAAAGAGAACCCACAGGAGAATTTTCTATCGTCAAAATTTGTGAGAAAACCACGTTTTAAGGAAATCCCTCATCGTGTAAAATTATCTTGTTTTTCTTAAACAACACGTTGTAACTCGAAAAGCTTTGGTGTTGCGTGTATGTCATAGCATGTAGCCTCAAAAGAGAACGCAAAGGAGAGTTCTTTCTCGAAAGAATATATAAGAATACCACGTTATAAGGAAATACAGTGTTGCAGAGTAAAGACAAATAGGTACCTATTGGAAACCCTTAAACTTTAAGAGATGAAATAAAGCATCGTACAAAATTAGCTTGTATCTCCTAAACAACTCGTTGTAACTCGAAAAGATTTGGTGTGGCGTGTACGTCTAAACGTGTAGCCTCAAACGAGAACCCATAGGAGAATTTTCTTTCGTCAAAATTTTCATAAAACCACGTTTTAAGGAAATCCCGCATCTTGCGAAATTATCTTGTTTTTCCTAAACAACACCTTGTAACTCGAAAAGCTTTGGTGTTGCGTGTATGTCCAAGCGTGTAGACTCAAAAGAGAGCGCACAGGAGAGTTTTCTCTCGAAAGAATATGTAAGAATACCACGTCATAAGGAAATACAGTGTTGCAGAGTAAAGACAAATACATACTTATTGGAAAAATTTTATGAGAAGAAATAACGCATCGTAAAAAATTATCTTGTATCTCCTAAACAACACGTTGTAACTCAAAAAGATTTGGTGTGGTGTGTACGTCTAAACGTGTAGCCTCAAAAGAGAACCCACAGGAGAATTTTCTTTCGTCAAAATTTGTCAGAAAACCACGTATTAAGTAAATCCCGCATCATGCAAAATTATCTTATTTTTCCTAAACAACGCGTTGTAACTCGAAAAGCTTTGGTGTTGCGTGTATGTCTAAGCATGTAGCCTCAAAAGAGTACACACAGGAGAGTTTTCTCTCGAAAGAATATGTAAGAATACCACGTTATAAGGAAGTACACTGTTGCAGAATAATGACAAATACTTACGTATTGAAAACCCTTAAACTTTAAGAGATGAAATAAAGAATCGTGCAAAATTAGCTTGTATCTCTTAAACAACACGTTGTAACTCGAAAAGATTTGGTGTGGCATGTACATCTAAGCATGTAGCCTCAAAAGAGAACCACAGGACAATTTTCTTTCGTCAAAATTTGTTAGAAAACCACGTTTTAAGGAAATCCTGCATCGTGAGAAACTATCTTGTTCTTCCTAAAAAACACATTGTAACTCGAAAAGCTTTGGTGTTGCGTGTATGTCTAAGCATGTAGCCTCAAAAGAGAACGCACAGGAGAGTTTTCTCTCGAAAGAATATGGAAAGAATATGTAGCCTCAAAAGAGAACCCACAGGAGAATTTTCTTTCGTCAAAATTTTTCGAAAACCACGTTTTAAGGAAATCCTGCATCGTGCGAAATTATCTTGTTTTTCCTAAACAACACGTTGTAATTCGAAAAGCCTTGGTGTTGCGTGTATGTCTAAGCATGTAGCCTCAAAAAAGATCGTACAGGAATGTTTTCTCTTGAAAAATATGCAAGAATACCACGTTATAAGGAAATACAGTGTTGCAGAGTAAAGATAAATATGTACGTATTGGAAACACATTACGAGTCAAAATAATGCACCATACAAATTTAGCTTGTATCTCCTAAACAACACGTTGTAACTCGAAAAGATTTGGTGTGGCATGGACGTCTAAATGTATAGCCTCAAAAGAGAACCCACAGGAGAATTTTCTTTCGTCAAAATTTGTCAGAAAACCACGTTTTAAGGAAATCCCGCATCGTGCGAAATTATCTTGTTTTTCCTAAACAAAACGTTGTAACTCGAAAGCTTTGGTGTTGCATATATGTCTAAGCGTGTAGCCTCAAAAGAGAACAAACAGGAGAGTTTTGTCTCGAAAGAATATGTAAGAATACCACGGTATAAGGAAATACAGTGTTGCAGAATAAAGACAAATACATACATATTGGAAACACTTTACGAGAAGAAATAACGCATCCTTCAAAATTAGCTTGTATCTCCTAAACAACACGTTGTAACTCGAAAAGATTTGGTGTGACCTGTACGCCTAAACGTGTAGCCTCAAAAGCGAACCCACAGGAGAATTTTCTTTCATCAAAATTTGTCAGAAACCATGTTTTAAAGAAATCTCGCATCGTGCAAAATTATCTTGTTTTTTCTAAACAACACGTTGTAACTCGAAAAGCTTTGGTGTTGCGTGTATGTCTAAGCGTGTAGCCTCAAAAGAGAATGCACAGGAGAGTTTTCTCTTGAAAGAATATGTAAGAATACCACGTCATAAGGAAATACAGTGTTGCAGAGTAAAGACAAATACGTACCTATTGGAAACACTTTAAGAGAAGAAATAATGCATCGTAAAAAATTAGCTTGTATCTCCTAAACAACACGTTGTAACTCGAAAAGATTTGGTGTGGCTCGTACGTCTACACGTGTAGCCTCAAAAGTGAACCCACAGGAGAACTTTCTTTCGTCAAAATTTGTCAGAAAACCACGTTTTAAGGAAATCCTGCATCGTGCAAAATTATCTTGTTTATCCTAAACAACACGTTGTAACTCGAAAAACTTTGGTGTTGCGTGTATGTCTAAGCGTGTATCCTCTAAAGCGTACGCACAGGAGAGTTTTCTCTCGAAAGAACATGTAAGAATACAACGTTATAAGGAAATACAGTGTTGCAGAGTAAAGACAAATACATACTTGTTGGAAACACTTTACGAGAAGAAATATGGCAGTGTAAAAAATTAGCTTGTATCTCCTAAACAACACGTGGCAACTCGAAAGGACTTGGTGTGGCGTGTACGTCTAAACGTGTAGCCTCAAAAGAGAACCCATAGGAGAATTTTCTTTCATCAAAATTTGTCAGAAACCACGTTTTAAGGAAATCTCGCATCATGCGAAATTTTCTAGTTTTTCCTAAACAACACATTGTAACTCGAAAAGCTTTGGTGTTGCGTGTATGTCTAAGCATGTAGCCTCAAAAGAGAAGGCAGGCACAAGAGATTTTGTCTCGAAAGAATATGTAAGAATACCACGTTATAATGAAATACAGTGTTGTAGAGTAAAGACAAATACATACTTGTTGGAAACACTTTACGAGAAGAAATAAAGCATCGTACAAAATTAGCTTTTATCTCCTAAAGAACACGTTGTAACTCGAAAAGATTTGGTGTGGCATGTACGTCAAAACGTGTAGCCTCAAAAGAGTGCCGACAGGACAATTTTGAATCATCAAAAGTTGTCAGAAAACCACGTCTTAAGAAAATCCCGCATTGTGAGAAATTATCTTGTTTTTCCTAAACAACACGTTGTAACTCGAAAAGCTTTGGTGTTGCGTGTATGTCTAAGCATGTAGCCTCAAAAGAGAAGGCACAAGAGATTTTCTCTCGAAAGAATATGTAAGAATACCACGTTATAATGAAATACAGTGTTGTAGAGTAAAGACAAATATGTACGTATTGGAAACACTTTAGGAGAAGAAATAACGCATCGTAAAAAAATTAGCTTGTATCTCCTAAACAACACCTTGTAATTCGAAAGGATTTGGTGTGGCGTGTACGTCTAAATGTATAGCCTCAAAAGAGAACCCACAGGAGAATTTTCTTTCGTCAAAATTTGTCAGAAAACCACGTTTTAAGGAAATCCCTCATCGTGCGATATTATCTTGTTTTTCCTAAACAACATGTTGTAACTCGAAAAGCTTTGGTGTTGCGTGCAGATCTAAGAGTGTAGCCTCAAAAGAGAATGCACAGTAGAGTTTTCTCTCGAAAGAATATGTAAGAATACCACGTTATAAGGAAATACAGTGTTGCAGAGTAAAACAAATACGTACGTATTGGAAACACTTTACGAGAAGAAATAATGCTTTTAACAAAATTAGCTTGTATCTCCTAAACTACACGTTGTAACTCAAAAAGATTTGGTGTGGCATTTACATCTTAACGTGTAGCCTCAAAAGAGAACCCACAGGAGAATTTTCTTTGGTCAAAAGTTGTCAGAAAACCAGGTTTTAAGGAAATGCCACATCGTGCGAAATTATCTTTTTTTTCCGAAAGAACACGTTGTAACTCGAAAAGCTTTGGTGTTGCATGTATGTCTAAGCGTGTAGCCTCAAAAGAGAACGCACAGGAGAGTTTTCTCTCGAAAGAATATGAAAGAATTCCACGTTATAAGGAAATACAGTGTTGCAGAGTAAAGACAAATACATAGATATTGGAAACGCTTTAAGAGAAGAAATAAAGCATCGTAAAATATTAGCTTGTATCTCCCAAAGAACACTTTGTAACTCAAAAAGATTTGGTGTGGCATGTACGTCAAAACGTATAGCCTCAAAAGAGAAACCACAGGAGAATTTTGTTACTTCAAAAGTTGTCAGAAAACCATGTTTTAAGAAAATCCCGCATTGTGAGAAATTATCTTCTTTTTCCTAAACAACACGTTGTAATTCGAAAAACATTGGTGTTGCGTGCATGTCTAAGCATGTAGCCTCAAAAGAGAAGGCAAAAGAGAGTTTTCTCTCAAAAGAATAAGTAAGAATACCATGTTATAAGGAAATATAGTGTTGCAGACTAAAGACAAATATGTACATATTGGAAACACTTTACGAGAAGAAATAACGCATCATACAAAATTAGCTTGTATCTCCTAAACAACACGTTGTAACTCGAAAAGATTTGGTGTGTCATGTACGTCTAAACGTGTAGCCTCAAAAGAGAAGCCACAGGAGAATTTTCTTTCGTCAAAATTTGTCAGAAAACCACGTTTTAAGGAAATCCCGCATCGTGCGAAATTATCTTGTTTTTCCTAAACAACACGTTGTAACTCGAAAAGCTTTGGTGCTGCGTGTATGTCTAAGCATGTAGCCTCAAAAGAGAACGCTCAGGAGAGTTTTCTCTCGAAAGAATATGTAAGAATACCACGTTATAAGGATATACAGTGTTGCAGAGTAAAGAAAATACGTACGTATTGGAAACACTTTACGAGAAGAAATAATGCATCGTACAAAATTAGCTTGTATCTCCTAAACAACACCTTGTAACTCGAAAGGATTTGGTGTGGCGTGTACGTATATACGTGTAGACTCAAAAGAGAACCCACAGGAGAATTTTCTTTCCACAAAATTTGTCTGAAAACCACGTTTTAAGGAAATCCCGCATCGTTCGAAATTATCTTGTTTTTCCAAAACAACAGGTTGTAACTCGAAAAGCTTTGGTGTTGCGTGTATGTCTAAGCGTGTAGTCTCAAAAGAGAATGCAAAGGAGCTTTTCTCTCAAAAGAATATGTAAGAATACCATGTTATAAGGAAATACAGTGTTGCAGAGTAAAGATAAATAGGTACTTTTTGTAAATACTTTACGAGAAGAAATAATGCATGGTACAAAATTAGCTTGTATCTCGTAACAACACCTTGTAACTCGAAAGGATTTGGTGTGGCGTGTACGTCTAAATGTGTAGCCTCAAAAGAGAACCCACAGGAGAATTTTCTTTCGTCAAAATTTGTCAGAAAACTACGTTTTAAGGAAATCCCTCATCGTGCGATATTATCTTGTTTTTCCTAAACAACATGTTGTAACTCGAAAAGCTTTGGTGTTGCATGCAGGTCTAAGAGTGTAGCCTCAAAAGAGAATGCACAGGAGAGTTTTCTCTCGAAAGAATGTGTAAGAATACCACGTTATAAGGAAATACAGTGTTGAAGAGTAAAACAAATACGTACATATTGGAAACACTTTATGAGAAGAAATAATGCATCATACAAAATTAGCTTGTATCTCCTAAACTGCACGTTGTAACTCGAAAAGATTTGGTGTGGCGTTTACATCTAAACGTGTAGCCTCAAAAGAGAACCCACAGGAGAATTTTCTTTGGTGAAAAGTTGTCAGAAAACCAGGTTTAAAGGAAATGCCACATCATGCGAAATTATCTTGTTTTTCCGAAACAACACGTTGTAACTCGAAAAGCTTTGGTGTTGCGTGTATGTCTAAGCATGTAGCCTCAAAAGAGAAGGCACAGGAGAGTTTTCTCTCGAAAGAATATGTAAGAATACCACGTTATAAGGAAATACAGTGTTGCAGAGTAAAGACAAATAAATACGTATTGGAAACACTTTAGGAGAAGAAATTAAGCATCGTACAAAATTAGTTTGTATCTCCTAAACAACACGTTGTAACTCGAAAAGATTTTGTGTGGCGTGTATGTCTAAACGTGTAGCCTCAGAAGAGAACCCACAGGAGAATTTTGTTTCGTCAAAATTTGTCAGAAAACGACGTTTTAAGAAAATCCCGCATCGTGCGAAATTATCTTGTTTTTCCTAAACAACAGGTTATAACTCGAAAAACTGTGGTGTCTCGTGTACGTCTAAGCGTGTAGCCTCAAAAGAGAATGCACAGGAGAGTTTTCTCTCGAAAGAATATGTAAGAATACCACGTTATAAGGAAATACAGTGTTGCAGAATAAAGATAAATAGGAACGTATTGTAAATACTTTACGAGAAGAAATAATGCATGGTATAAAATTAGCTTGTATCTCCTAAACAACACCTTGTAACTCGAAAGGATTTGGTGTGGCATGTACGTCTAAACGTGTAGCCTCAAAAGAGAACCCACAGGAGAATTTTCTTTCGTCAAAATTTGTCTAAAAACCACGTTATAAGGAAATCTCTCATCGTGCGAAATTATCTTGTTTTTTCCTAAACAAAATGTTGTAACTCGAAAAGCTTTGGTGTTGCGTGTATGTCTAAGCGTGTAGCCTCAAAAGAGAATGCACAGGAGAGTTTTCTCTCGAAAGAATATGTAAGAATACCACGTTATAAGGAAATACAGTGTTGCAGAGTAAAGGCAAATACGTACGTATTGGAAACACTTAAACTTTACAAGAAGAAATAACGCATCGTAAAAAATTAGCTTATATCTCCTAAACAACACGCTGTAACTCGAAAAGATTTGGTGTGGCATGTACGTCTAAATGTGTAGCCTCAAAAGAGAACCTACAGGATCATTTTCTTTCGTCAAAATTTGTGAAAAAACCATGTTTTAAGGAAATCCCGCATCGTTGGAAATTATCTTGTTTTTCCTAAACAACACGTTGTAACTCGAAAAGCTTTGGTGTTGCGTGTATGTCTAAGCGTGTAGCCTCAAAAGAGAATACACAGGAGAGTTTTCTCTCGAAAGAATATGTAAGAATACCACGTTATAAGGATATACATTGTTGCAGAGTAAAGACAAATGCATACGTATTGGAAACACTTTAAGAGAAGAAATAACGCATTGTAAAAAATTAGCTTGTATCTCCTAAACAACACCTTGTAACTCGAAAGGATTTGTTGTGGCGTGTACGACTAAACGTGTAGCCTCAAAAGAGAACCCACAGGAGAATTTTCTTTTGTCAAAATTTGTCAGAAAACTACGTTTAAGGAAATCCAGCATTGTGCGAAATTATCTTATTTTTCCTAAACAACACATTTTAACTCGAAAAGCTTTGGTGTTGCGTTGATGTCTAAGCGTGTAGCCTCAAAAGAGAACGCACAGGAGAGTTTACTCTCGAAAGAATATGTAAGAATATCTCGTTATAAGGAAATACAGTGTTGCAGAGTAAAGACAAATATGTACGTATTGGAAACACTTTACGAGAAGAAATAATGCATCGTAAAATATTAGCTTGTATCTCCTAAACAACACGTTGTAACTTGAAAGGATTTGGTGTGGCGTGTATGTCTAAACGTGTAGCCTCAAAAGAGAGCCCACAGGAGAATTTTCTTTCGTCAACATTTGTCAGAAAACCACTTTTTAAGAAAATCCCGCATCCTTTTAATTATCTTGTTTTTCCTAAACCACATGTTCTAACTCGAAAATCTTTGGTGTTGCGTGTATGTCTAAGCGTGTAGCCTCAAAAGAGAACGCACAGGAGAGTTTTCTCTCGAAAGAATATGGAAGAATACCACATTATAAGTAAATACAGTGTTGCAGAGTAAAGATAAATAGGTAGTAATTGTAAATACTTTACGAGAAGAAATAACGCATGGTACAAAATTAGCTTATATCTCTTAAACAACACGTTGTAACTCGAAAAGATTTGGTGTGGCATGTACGTCTAAATGTGTAGCCTCAAAAGAGAACCCACAGGATCATTTTCTTTCGTCAAAATTTGTCAAAAAACCATGTTTTAAGGAAATCCCGCATCGTTGGAAATTATCTTGTTTTTCCTAAACAACACGTTGTAACTCGAAAAGCTTTGGTGTTGCGTGTATGTCTAAGTGTGTAGCCTCAGAAGAGAATGCACAGGAGAGTTTTCTCTCGAAAGAATATGTAAGAATACCACGTTATAAGGATATACATTGTTGCAGAGTAAAGACAAATGCATACGTATTGGAAACACATTAAGAGAAGAAATAACGCATCGTAAAAAATTAGCTTGTATCTCCTAAACAACACCTTGTAACTCGAAAGGATTTGTTGTGGCGTGTACGACTAAACGTGTAGCCTCAAAAGAGAACCCACAGGAGAATTTTCTTTTGTCAAAATTTGTCAGAAAACTACGTTTTAAGGAAATCCAGCATCGTGCGAAATTATCTTTTTTTTCCTAAACAACACATTGTAACTCGAAAAGCTTTGGTGTTGCGTTGATGTCTAAGAGTGTAGCCTCAAACGAGAATGCACAGGAGAGTTTACTCTCGAAAGAATATGTAAGAATATCTCGTTATAAGGAAATACAGTGTTGCAGAGTAAAGACAAATATGTACGTATTGGAAACACTTTACGAGAAGAAATAATGCATCGTAAAATATTAGCTTGTATCTCCTAAACAACACGTTGTAACTTGAAAGGATTTGGTGTGGCGTGTATGTCTAAACGTGTAGCCTCAAAAGAGAGCCCACAGGAGAATTTTCTTTCGTCAACATTTGTCAGAAAACCACTTTTTAAGAAAATCCCGCATCCTTTTAATTATCTTGTTTTTCCAAAACCACATGTTCTAACTCGAAAATCTTTGGTGTTGCGTGTATGTCTAAGCGTGTAGCCTCAAAAGAGAACGCACAGGAGAGCTTTCTCTCGAAAGAATATGGAAGAATACCACATTATAAGTAAATACAGTGTTGCAGAGTAAAGATAAATAGGTAGTAATTGTAAATACTTTACGAGAAGAAATAACGCATGGTACAAAATTAGCTTGTATCTCCTAAACAACACGTTGTAATTCGAAAATATTTGGTGTGGCGTGTGCGTCTAAATGTGTAGCCTCAAAAGAGAACCCACAGGAGTATTTTCATTCTTCAAAATTTGTCAGAAAACCACGTTTTAAAAAAATCCCTCATCGTGCGAATTTATCTTGTTTTTCCTAAACAGCAGGTTGTAACTCGAAAAGCTTTGGTGTTGCGTGTATGTCTAAGCGTGTAGCTTCAAAAGAGAATGCACAGGAGAGTTTTCTCTCGAAAGAATACGTAAGAATACCACGTTATAAGGAAATACATTGTTGCAAAATAAAGACAAATACGTACGTATTGGAAACACTTTACGAGAAGAAATAATGCATCGTACAAAATTAGCTTGTATCTCCTAAACAACACGCTGTAACTCGAAAATATTTGGCGTGTCGTGTACGTCTAAACGTGAAACCTCAAAAGAGAACCCACAGGAGAAATTTCTTTCATCAAAATTTGTCAGAAAACCACGTTTTAAGGAAATCCAGCATCGGGTGAAATTATCTTGTTTTTCCTAAACAACACGTTGTTATTCGAAAAGCTTTGGTGTTGCATGTATGTCTAAGCGTGTGGCCTGAAAAGAGAATGCAAATGAGAGTTTTCTTTCGAAAGAATATGTAAGAATACCACGTTATAAGGAAATACAGTGTTGCAGAATAAAGACAAATATGTACGTATTGGAAACACTTTACGAGAAGAAATAACGCATCGTACAAAATTAGCTTGTATCTCCTAAACAACACGTTGTAACTCAAAAAGATTTGGTGTGGCGTTTACATCTAAAAGTGTAGCCTCAAAAGAGAACCGACAGGAGAATTTTCTTTCGTCAAAATTTGTCAGAAAAACAAGTTTTAAGAAAATCCCGCATCGTGCGAAATTATCTTGTTTTTCCTAAACAACACGTTGTAACTCGAAAATCTTTGGTGTTGCGTGTATGTCTAAGCATGTAGCCTCAATAGAGAAGGCACAGGAGAGTCTTCTCTCGAAAGAATATGCAAGAATACCACGTTATAAGGAAATAAAGTGTTGCACAATAATGACAAATACGTATGTATTGCAAACATTTTAGGAGAAGAAAAAACGCATCTTACAAAATTAGCTTGTATCTCCTAAACAACACGTTGTAACTCGAAAAGATTTCGTGTGGCATATACCTCTAAACGTGTAGCCTCAAAAGAGAATCCACAGGGGAATTTTCTTTGGTCAAAATTTGTCAGAAAATCACGTTTTAAGGAAATCCCACATCGTGCGAAATTATCTTGTTTTTCCTAAACAACACGTTGTAACTCGAAAAGCTTTGGTGTTGCGTGTATGTCTAAGCGTGTAGCCTCAAAAGAAAACGCACAGGAGAGTTTTCTCTCGAAAGAATATGTAAGAAAAACACGTTATAAGGAAATACAGTGTTGCAGAGTAAAGACAAATACATACGTATTGTAAACACTCTACAAGAAGAAATAACGCATCATAAAAAATTTGCTTGTATCTCCTAAACAACACGTTATAACTTGAAAAGATTTGCTTCGGTGTGTATGTCTAAACACGTAGCCTCAAAGAGAACCCACAGGAGAATTTCTTTCGTCAAAATTTTTCAGAAAAACAAGTTTTAAGGAAATCCCTCATCGCGTGAAATTATCTTGTTTCTCCTAAACAACATAGTGTAACTCGAAAATCTTTGGTGTTGCGTGTATGTCTAAGCGTGTAGCCTCAAACCAGAACGCACAGGAGAGTTTTCTCTCGAAAGAATATGTAAGAATACCTCATTATAAGGAAATACAGTGTTGCATACTAAAGACAAATACGTACATATTGGAAACACTTTACGAGAAGAAATAACGCATCATACAAAATTAGCTTGTATCTCCTAAACAACACCTTCCAACTCGAAAGGATTTGGTGTGGCGTGTACTTCTAAACATGTAGCCTCAAAAGAGAACCCACAGGAGAATTTTCTTTCGTCAAAATTCGTCAGAAAACCAAGTTTTAAGAAAATCCCGCATCCTGCGAAAATATCTTGTTTTTCCTAAACAACACGTTGTAACTCGAAAAGCTTTGGTGTTGTGTGTATGTCTAAGCATGTAGCCTCAAAAGAGAATGCACAGGAGAGTTTTCTCTCGAAAGAATATGTAAGAATACCACGTTATAAGAAAATACAGTGTTGCAGAGTAAAGGCAAATACGTACTTACTGGAAACACTTTAGGAGAAAAAATAACGCATCGTAAAAAATTAGCTTCTATCTCCTAAACAACACGTTGTGACTCGAAAATATTTGGTTTGGTGTGTATGTCTAAACGTGTAGCCTCAAAGAGAACCAACAGGAGAATTTTCTTTCGTCAAAATTAGTCAGAAAACCACGTTTTAAGGAAATCCCGCATCATGCGAAATTATCTTATTTTTCCTAATCAAAACGTTGTAACTCGAAAAGCTTTGGTGTTGCATGTATGTCTATGCGTGTGGCCATAAAAAAGAATGCATAGGAGAGTTTTCTGTCGAAAGAATATGTAATAATACCACGTTATAAGAAAATACAGTGTTGCAGAATAAAGACAAATATGTACGTATTGGAAACACTTTACGAGAAGAAATAACACATCGTACAAAATTTGCTTGTATCTCCTAACCAACATGTTGTAACTCGAAAAGATTTGGTGTGGCGTGTACAGCTAAACGCGTAGCCTCAAAAGAGAACCAACAGGAGAAT
This sequence comes from Apodemus sylvaticus, assembly GCF_947179515.1. NCBI lineage: Eukaryota > Metazoa > Chordata > Mammalia > Rodentia > Muridae > Apodemus > Apodemus sylvaticus. The sequence continues at coordinate 60,752,178 of NC_067491.1, read as the reverse complement.
TTTCTTTCGTCAAAATTTGTCAGAAAACCATGTTCTAATGAAATCCCGCATCGTGCGAAATTATCTTGTTTTTCCTAAACTACACGTTGTAACTCGAAAAGCTTTGGTGTTGCGTGTATGTCTAAGCGTGTAGCCTCAAAAGAAAACACACAGGAGAGTTTTCTCTGGAAAGAATATGTAAGAATACCACGTTATAAGGAAATATAATGTTGCAGAGTAAAGATAAATAGGTAGTAATTGTAAATACTTTTCGAGAAGAAATAACGCATGGTACAAAATTAGCTTGTATCTCCTAAACAACACATTGTAATTCGAAAATATTTGGTGTGGCGTGTGCGTCTAAACGTGTAGCCTCAAACGAGAACCCACAGGAGAATTTATTTTCTTCAAAATTTGTCAGAAAACCACGTTTTAAGGAAATCCCTCATCGTGCGAACTTATCTTGTTTTTCCTAAACAACACGTTGTAACTCGAAAAGCTTTGGTGTTGCGTGTATGTCTAAGCGCGTAGCCTCAAAAGAGAATGCACAGGAGAGTTTTCTCTCGAAAGAATATGTAAGAATACCACGTTATAAGGAAATACAGTGTTGCAAAATAAAGACAAATACGTAAGTATTGGAAACACTTTACGAGAAGAAATAATGTATCTTACAAAATTAGCTTGTATCTCCTAAACAACACGTTGTAACTCGAAAATATTTGGCGTGGCATGTACGTCTAAACGTGTAGCCTCAAAAGAGAACCCACAAGAGAAATTTCTTTCGTCAAAATTTGTCAGAAAACCATGTTCTAAGGAAATCCCGCATTGTGCGAAATTATTTTGTTTTTCCTAAACTACACGTTGTATCTCGAAAAGCCTTGGTGTTGCATGTATGTCTAAGCATGTAGCCTCAAAAGAGAACGCACAGGAGGGTTTTCTCTCGAAGGAATATGTACTAATACCACGTTTTAAGGAAATACAGTGTTGCAGAGTAAAGATAAACATATACGTATTGGAAACACTTTACGAGAAGAAATAACGCCTGGTACAAAATTAGCTTGTATCTCCTACACAACACATTGTAACTCGAAAAGATTTGGTGTGGCGTTTACATTTAAACATGTAGCCTCAATAGAGAACCCATAGGAGAATTTTCTTTCGTCAAAATTTTTCAGAAAACCACGTTTTAAGGAAATCCCGCATCGTGCGAAATTATCCTGTTTTTCCTAAACAACACGTTGTAACTCGAAAAGCTTTGGTGTTGCGTGTATGTCTAAGCGTGTAGCCTCAAAAGAGAACGCACAGGAGAGTTTTCTCTCGAAAGAATATGTAAGAATACCACGTTATAAAGAAATACAGTGTTGCAGAATAAAGACAACTAAGTATGTATTGGAAACACTTTAAGAGAGGAAATAATGCATCGTACAAAATTAGCTCGTCTCCTAAACAACACCTTGTAACTCGAAAGGATTTGGTTTGGCGTTTACGTCTAAACGTGTAGCCTCAAAAGAGAACCCACAGGAGAATTTTCTTTTGTCAAAATTTGTCAGAAAACCACGTTTTAAGGAAATCCAGCATCGTGCGAAATTATCTTTTTTTTTCCTAAACAACACGTTGTAACTCGAAAAGCTTTGGTGTTGCATTGATATCTAAGCGTGTAGCCTAAAAAGAGAACGCACAGGAGAGTTTACTCTCGAAAGAATATGTAAGAATATCTCGTTATAAGGAAATACAGTGTTGCAGAGTAAAGACAAATATGTACGTATTGGAAAACTTTACGAGAAGAAATAATGCATCGTAAAATATTAGCTTGTATCTCCTAAACAACACCTTGTAACTCGAAAGGATTTTTTGTGGCGTGTACGTCTAAACGTGTAGCCTCAAAAGAGAGCCCACAGGAGAATTTTCTTTCGTCAACATTTGTCAGAAAACCACTTTTTAAGAAAATCCCGCATCCTGTGAAATTATCTTATTTTTCCTAAACAACACTTGGTAACTCGTAAAGCTTTGGTGTTGTGTGTATGTCTAAGCGTGTAGCCTCAAAAGAGAACGCACAGGAGAGTTTTCTCTCGAAAGAATATGTAAAAATACCACGTTATAAGGAAATACAGTGTTGCAGAGTAAATACAAATACATAAGTATTGGAAACACTTTACGAGAAGTAATAACGCATCTTAAAAAATTAGCTTGTATCTCCTTAACAGCACGTTGTAACTTGAAAAGCTTTGATGTTGCGTGCATGTCTAAGCGTGTAGCCTCAAAAGAGAATGCACAGGAGAGTTTTCTCTCAAAAGAATATGTAAGAATACCATGTTATAAGGAAATACAGTGTTGCAGAGTAAAGACAAATACATACGTATTGGAAACACTTTACGAGAAGTAATAACACATTGTAAAAAATTAGCTTGTATCTCCTAAACAGCACGTTGTAACTTGAAAAGCTTTGATGTTGCGTGCATGTCTAAGCGTGTAGCCTCAAAAGAGAACACACAGGAGAGTTTTCTCTCAAAAGAATATGTAATAATACCATGTTATAAGGAAATACAGTGTTGCAGAATAAAGACAATTACGTACGTATTGGAAACACTTTATGAGTTGAAATAACGCATCAATCAAAATTAGCTTGTACCTCCTAAACAACACCTTGTAACTCAAAAGGATTTGGTGTGGCGTGTGCGTCTAAACTTGTAGCCTCAAAATAACCCACAGGAGAATTTTATTTCGGCAAAATTTGTCAGAAAACCATGTTTTTATCAAATCCCGCATCGTGTGAAATTATAAGCGTGTAGCCTCAAAAGAGGATGCACAGGAGAGTTTTCTCTTGAAAGAATATGTAAGAATACCAAGTTATAAGGAAATACAGTGTTGCAGAGTAAAGACAAATACGTACGTATTGGAAACACAATACGAGAAGAAATAAAGCATTGTACAAAATTAGCTTGTATCTCCTAAACAACACCTTGTAACTCGAAAAGTTTTGGTGTCGCATGTTTGTCTAAGCGTGTAGCCTCAAAAGAGAATGCACAGGGGAGTTTTCTCTCGAAAGAATATGCAAGAATAGCACGTTATAAGGAAATACAGAGTTGCAGAGTAAAGACAAATACGTAAGTATCGGAAATACTTTATGAGAAGAAATAACGCATTGTGCAATATTAGCTTGTATGTCCTAAACAACACCGTGTAATTCGAAAGTTTTGGTGTGGCGTGTACGGCTAAACGTGTAACCACAAAAGAGAACCCACAGGAGAATTTTCTTTCGTCAAAATTTGTCAGAAAACCACGTTTTAAGAAATCCCGCATCGTGCGAAATTATCTTGTTTTTCCTAAACTACACGTTGTAACTCGAAAAGCTTTGGTGTTGCGTGTATGTTTAAGCCTGTAGCCTCAAAAGAGAACGCACAGGAGAGTTTTCTCTCGAAACAATATGTAAGAATACCACGTGATAAGGAAATACAGTGTTGCAGAGTAAAGATAAATAGGTAGTTATTGTAAATACTTTACGAGAAGTTATAACACATGGTACAAAATTAGCTTGTATCTCCTAAACAACACGTTGTAATTCGAAAATATTTGGTGTGGCGTGTACGCCTAAACGTGTAGCCTCAAAAGAGAACCCACAGGAGAATTTTCTTTCGTCAAAATTTTTCAGAAAACCACGTTTTAAGGAAATCCCTCATAGTTCAAAATTATCTTGTTAGAAAACTCTCCTGTGTGTTCTCTTTTGAGGCGACACGCTTAGAAAACTCGCAACGCCAAAGCTTTTCGAGTTACAATGTGTTGTTTAGGAAAAACAAGATAATTTCGCACGATGCGAGATTTCCATAAAACGTGGTTTTCTGAAAAATTTGACGAAAGAAAGTTCTCCTGTGGATTCTCTATTGAGGCTACACGTGTAGAGGTACGAGCCACATCAAATCTTTTCGATTTACAACGTGATGTTTAGGAGATACAAGCTAATTTTGTAGGATGTGTTATTTCTTCTCATAAAGTGTTTCCAATATGTACTTATGTGTCTTTACTCTGCAAAATTGTATTTCCTTATAACGTGGTATTCTTACATATTCTTTCGAGAGAAAACTCTCCTGTGCCTTCTCTTTTGAGGCTCCACACTTACACATACACACAACACCAAAGCTTTTCGAGTTATAACATGTTGTTTAGGAAAAAGAAGATGATTTATCACGATGCGGGATTTCCTTAAAACGTGGATTTCTGAAAATTTTTGATGAAAGAAAATTCTCCTGTGGGTTCTCTTTTGAGGCTACACGTTTAGACGTACACACCACACCAAATCTTTTCGAGTTACAACGTGTTGTTTAGGAGATACAAGCTAATTTTTTGCAATGCTTTAATTCGTCTCGTAAAGTGTTTCCAATACGTACGAATTTGTCTTTACTCTGCAACACTGTATTTACTTATAACGTGGTATTCTTACATATTATTTCGAGAGAAAACTCTCCTGTGCGTTCTCTTTTGAGGCTACAAGCTTAGACATACACGCAGCAGCAAAGCCTTTCGAGTTTCAAAGTGTAGTTTAGGAAATACAAGATAATTTCGCACGATGCGAGATTTCCTTAAAACGTGGTTTCTGACAAATTTTGATGAAATAAAATTCTCCTTTGGGTTCTCTTTTGAGGCTACACGTTTAGATATACACGTCACACCAAATCTTTTCGAGTTACAACGTGTTGATTAGGAGATACATGCTAATTTTGTACGACGCGTTATTTCTTCTCGTAAAGTGTTTCCAATATGTACTTATTTGTCTTTACTCTGCAAAATTGTATTTCCTTATAACGTGGTATTCTTACATATTCTTTCGTGAGAAAACTCTCCTGTGCCTTCACTTTTGAGGCTCCACGCTTACACATACACGCAACACCAAAGCTTTTCGAGTTACAACATGTTGTTTAGGAAAAAGAAGATGATTTCGCACGATACGAGATTTCCTTAAAACGTGGTTTTCTGAAAAACTTTGACGAAAGAAAATTCTCCTGTGGGTTCTCTTTTGAGGCTACACGTTTAGACGTACACACCACACCAAATCTTGTCGAGTTACAACGTGTTGTTTAGGAGATACAAGCTAATTTTTTATGATGCGTTAATTATTCTCTTAAAGTGTTTCCAATAAGTACGTGTTTGTCTTTACTCTGCAACATTGTATTTCCTTATAACGTGGTATTCTTACATATTCTTTCGAGAGAAAACTATCCTGTGCGTTCCCTTTTGAGGCTACACACTTAGACATACAGGCAACACCAAAGCTTTTCGAGTTACAATGTGTTGTTTATGAAAAACAAGATAATTTCGCACGATGCGGGATTTCCTTAAAACGTGGTTTTCTGAAAATTTTGACGAAAGAAAATTCTCCTGTGGGTTCTCTTTTGAGGCTACACGTTTAGACGTACACGCAACACCAAATCCTTTCGAGTTACCACGTGTTGTTTAGGATATACATGCTAATTTTGTATGATGCGTTATTTCTTCTCGTAAAGTGTTTCCAATAAGTACGTATTTGTCTTTACTCTGCAACACTGTGTTTCCTTATAACGTTGTATTCTTACATGTTCTTTCGAGAGAAAACTCTCCTGTGCATTCTCTTTAGAGGCTACATGCTCAGCCATACACGCAACAGCAAAGCTTTTCGAGTTACAACATGTTGTTTTGGAAAAAGAAGATGATTTCGAACGATGAGGGATTTCCTTTAAACGTGGTTTTCTGAAAAATTTTGACGAAAGAAAATTCTCCTGTGGGTTCTCTTTTGAGGATACACGTTTATATGTACACGCCACACAAAATATTTTCGAGTTACAACGTGTTGTTTAGGAGATACAAGCTAATTTTGTACGATGCGTTAATTCTTCTAGTAAAGTGTTTCCAATATGTACGTATTTGTCTTTACTCTGCAACACTGTATTTCCTTATAACGTGGTATTCTTACATATTCTTTCGAGAGAAAACTATCCTGTGTGTTCCCTTTTGAGGCTACACACTTAGACATACAGACAACACCTAATCTTTTCGAGTTACAACGTGTTGTTTATGAAAACCAAGATAATTTCGCATGATACAGGATTTCCTTAGAAGGTGGTTTTCTGACAAATTTTGACGAAAGAAAATTCTCCTGTGGGTTCTCTTTTGAGGCTACATGTTTAGACATACAGCCACACCAAATCTTGTCGAGTTACAACGTGTTGTTTAGGAGATACAAGCTAATTTTGTACGATGCGTTATGTCTTCTCGTAAAGTGTGTTCAATATGTACTTATTTGTCTTTACTCTGCAACACTGTATTTCCTTATAACGTTGTATTCTTACATGTTCTTTCGCGAGAAAACTCTCCTGTGCGCTTTCTTTTGAGGCCACACGTTTAGACATACACACAACACCAAAGCTTTTCAAGTTACAACGTGTTGTTTAGGAAAAACAAGATAAATTTGCACGATGCGGGATTTCCTTAAAACGTGGTTTTCTGACAAATTTAGATGAAAGAAAGTTCTCCTGTTGGTGTTCTTTTGAGTCTACACGTGTAGACGTACGAGCCACACCAAATCTTTTCGAATTACAACGTGTTGTTTAGGAGATACAAGCAAATTTTGTACGATGCGTTATTTCTTCTCGTAAAGTGTTTCCAATACGTACGTATTTGTCTTTACTCTGCAACACTGTATTTCCTTATAACGTGGTATTCTTACATATTCTTTCGAGGGAAAACTCTCCTGTGCATTCTCTTTTGAGGCTACACGCTTAGACATACACGCAACGCCAAAGCTTTTCGAGTTACAACGTGTTGTTTAGGAAAAACAAGATAATTTCGCACGATGCGAGATTTCCATAAAACATTGTTTTCTGACAAATTTTGACGAAAGAAAGTTCTCCTGTGTGTTCTCTTTTGAGGCTACACGTGTAGAGGTACGAGCCACACCAAATATTTTCGAGTTACAACGTGTTGTTTAGAAGATACAAGCTAATTTTGAACGATGCGTTATTTCTTCTCTTAAAGTGTTTCCAATAATTAAGTATTTGTCTTTACTCTGCAACACTGTATTTCATTATAACGTGGTATTCTTACATATTCTTTCGACAGAAAACTCTCCTGTGCGTTCTCTTTTGAGGTTACACGCTTAGACATACATGCAACTCCAAAGCTTTTCGAGTTACAACGTGTTGTTTAGGAAAAACAAGAAAATTCTGCTCGATGCGAGAGTTTCTTAAAACGTGGTTTCTGACAAATTTTGATGAATGAAAATTCTCCTGTGGGTTCTCTTTTGAGGCTACACGTTTAGACGTACACATCACACCAAATCTATTCGAGTTACAACGTGTTGTTTAGGAGATACAATCTAATTTTGTACGATGAGTTATTTCTTCTTGTAAAGTGTTTCCAATATGTACTTATTTGTCTTTACTCTGCAAAATTTTATTTCCTTATAACGTGGTATTCTTACATATTTTTTTGAGAGAAAACTCTCCTGTGCCTTCGATTTTGAGGCTCCACGCTTTCACATACACGCATCACCAAAGCTTTTCGTGTTACAACATGTTTTTTAGGAAAATGAAGATGATTTCGCACGAATAGGGATTTCCCCAAAACTTGGTTTTCTGAAAAATTTTGACGAAAAAAATTCTCCTGTGGGTTCTCTTTTGAGGCTACACGTTTAGACGTACACTCCGCACCAAATCTTTTCGAGTGACAACGTTTTGTTTAGGAGATACAAGCTAATTTTGTACGATGCGTTATATTTCTTCTTTTAAAGTGTTTCCAATAAGTACGTATTTGTCTTTACTCTGCAACACTGTATTTCCTTATAGCGTTGTATTGTTACATATTCTTTCGAGAGAAAACTCTCCTGTGCATTCTCTTTAGAGATTACATGCTTAGACATACATGCAACACCAAAGCTTTTCGAGTTACATCGTGCTGTTTAGGAAAAACAAGATAATTTTGCACGATGCGGTATTTCCTTAAAACGTGGTTTCCTGAGAAATTTTGACAAAAGAAAGTTCTCCTGTGCGTTGTTTTTTGAGGCTACACATGTAGACGTATGAGCCACACCAAATCTTTTCGAGTTACAACGTGTTGTTTAGGAGGTACAAGCAAATTTTGTATGATGCGTTATTTCTTCTCGTAAAGTGTTTCCAATACGTACTTATTTGTCTTTACTCTGCAACACTGTATTTCCTTATAACGTGGTATTCTTACATATTATTTCGAGGGAAAACTCTCCTGTGCGTTCTCTTTTGAGGCTAAAAGCTTAGACATACACGCAACACCAAAGCATTTCGAGTTACAACATGTTGTTTAGGAAAAACAAGATAATTTTGCACGATGCGGTATTTCCTTAAAACGTGGTTTTCTGACAAATTTTGACGAAAGAAAGTTCTCCTGTGGGTTCTCTTTTGAGGCTACACGTGTAGACGTACGAGCCACACCAAATATTTTCGAGTTACAACGTGTTGTTTAGGAGATACAAGCAAATTTTGTACGATGCGTTATTTCTTCTCGTATAGTGTTTCCAATACATACTTATTTGTCTTTACTCTGCAACATTGTGTTTCCTTATAACGTGGTATTCTTACATATTCTTTCAAGGAAAAACTCTCCTGTGCATTCTCTTTTGAGGCTACACGCTTAGACAAACACGCAATGCCAAAGCTTTTCTGGTTACAACGTGTTGTTTAGGAAAAACAAGATAATTTCGCACGATGCAAGATTTCCATAAAACATGGCTTTCTGAAAAATTTTGACGAAAGAAAGTTCTCCTGTGGGTTCTCTTTTGAGGCTACACGTGTAGAGGTACGGGCCACACCAAATCTTTTCGAGTTACAACGTGTTGTTTAGCAGATACAAGCTAATTTTGTACGATGTGTTATTTCTTCTCTTCAAGTGTTTCCAATACTTACGTAGTAGTCTTTAAAATGCAACACTGTATTTCCTTATAACGTGGTATTCTTATATATTCTTTTGAGAGAAAACTCTCCTGTGCGTTCTCTTTTGAGGCTACACGCTTTGACATACACGCAACACCAAAGCTTTTCGAGTTACAACGTGTTGTTTAGGAAAAACAAGATAATTTCGCACGATGCGAGATTTCCTTAAAACGTGGTTTCTGACAAATTTTGATGAAAGAAAATTCTCCTGTGGGTTCTAGTTTGAGGCTACACTTTTAGATGTACACGTCACACCAAATCTTTTCGAATTACAATGTGTTGTTTAGGAGATACAAGCTAATTTTGTACGATGCGTTATTTCTTCTCGTAAAGTGTTTCCAATATGTACTTATTTGTCTTTACTCTGCAAAATTGTTTTTCCTTATAACGTGGTATTCCTACATATTCTTTTGAGAGAAAACCCTCCTTGCGTTCTCTTTTGAGGTTACACGCTTAGACATACACGCAACACCAAAGCTTTTCGAGTTCCAATGTGTTGTTTAGGAAAAACAAGATAATTTCGCACGATGCGAGATTTCCTTAAAACGTGGTTTCTGACAAATTTTGATGAATGAAAATTCTCCTGTGGGTTCTCTTTTGAGGCTATACGTTTAGACGTACAAGTCACACCAAATCTTTTCGAGTTACAATGTGTTGTTTAGGAGATACAAGCTAATTTTGAACGATGCGTTATTTCTTCTCATAAAGTGTTTCCAATATGTACTTTTTGTCTTTACTCTGCAAAATTTTATTTCCTTATAACGTGGTATTCTTACATATTCTTTCGAGAGAAAACTCTCCTGTGCCTTCGATTTTGAATCTCCACGCTTACACATACACGCATCACCAAAGCTTTTCGAGTTACAACATGTTGTTTAGGAAAAAGAAGATGATTTCTTACTATGCGGGATTTCCTTAAAACGTGGTTTTCTGAAAAATTTTGACGAAAGAAAATTCTCCTCTGGGTTCTCTTTTGAGGCTACACGTTTAGACGTACAGGTCGCACCAAATCTTTTCGAGTTACAACATTTTGTTTAGGAGATACAAGCTAATGTTGTATGATGCATTACTTCTTCTCGTAAAGTGTTTCCAATATGAATGTATTTGTCTTTTTTCTGAAACACTGTATTTCCTTATAACGTGGTATTCTTACATATTATTTCGAGAAAAAAACTCTCCTGTGCGTTCCCTTTTGAGGCTACATACTTAGACATACACGCAACACCAAAGCTTTTCGAGTTACAACGTGTTGTTTATGAAAAACAAGATATTTCGAACGATGCGGGATTTCCTTAAAACTTAGTTTTCTGACAAATTTTGACGAAAGAAAATTCTCTTGTGGGTTCTCTTCTGAGGCTACACGTTTAGACGTACACGCCACACCATATCCTTTCGAGTTACCACGTGTTGTTTAGGAGATACAAGCTAATTTTGTATGATGCGTTATTTCTTCTCGTAAAGTGTTTCCAATACGTACGTATTTGTCTTTACTCTGCAACACTGTATTTCCTTATAACGTTGTATTCTTACATGTGCTTTCGAGAGAAAACTCTCCTGTGTATTCTCTTTAGAGGCTACATGCTCAGACATACAAGCAACACCAAAGTTTTTCGAGTTACATCGTGTTGTTTAGGAAAAACAAGATAATTTTGCACGATGCGGGATTTCCTTAAAACGTGTTTTTTTGACAAATTTTGATGAAAGAAAGTTCTCCTGTGGGTTCTCTTTTGAGGCTACACGTGTAGACGTACGAGCCACACCAAATAACCTCGAGTTACAACGTGTTGTTTAGGAGATACAAGCAAATATTGTACGATGCGTTATTTCTTCTTGTAAAGTGTTTCCAATATGTACTTATTTGTCTTAAATCTGCAACACTGTATTTCCTTATAACGTGGTATTCTTACATATTATTTCGAGGTAAAACTCTCCTGTGCATTCTCTTTTGAAGCTACACGCTTAGACAAACACTCAACGCCAAAGCTTTTCGAGTTACAACGTGTTGTTTAGGAAAAACAAGATAATTTCGCACGATGCGAGATTTCCATAAAACGTGGTTTTCTGAAAAATTTTGACGAAAGAAAGTTCTCCTGTGGGTGCTCTTTTGAGGCTACACGTGTAGAGGTACGAGCCACACCAAATCTTTTCGAGTTACAACGTGTTGTTTAGGAGATACAAGCTAGTTTTTTACGATGCGTTTTTTCTACTAATAAAGTGTTTCCAATACATACGTAGTTGTCTTTACAATGCAACACTGTATTTCCTTATAACGTGGTATTCTTACATATTCTTTCGAGAGAAAACTCTCCTGTGCGTTCTCTTTTGAGGCTACAAGCTTAGACATACACGCAACACCAAAACTTTTCGAGGTACAACGTGTTGTTTAGGAAAAACAAGATAATTTCGCACGATGCGATATTTCCTTAAAACGTGGTTTCTGACAAATTTTGATGAAAGAAAATTCTCCTGTGGGTTCTCGTTTGAGGCTACACTTTTAGATGTACATGTCACACCAAAGCCTTTCGAGTTAATACGTGTTGTTTAGGAGATACAAGCTAATTTTGTACAATGCGTTATTTCTTCTCGTAAGTGTTTCCAATATGTACTTATTTGTCTTTACTCTGCAAAATTGTATTTCCTCATAACGTGGTATTCTTACATATTCTTTCGAGAGAAAACTCTCCTGTGCCTTCTCTTTTGAGGCTCCACGCTTACACATAGACGCAACACCAAAGCTTTACGAGTCACAACATGTTGTTTAGGAAAAAGAAGATGATTTCTCACGATGAGGGATTTCCTTAAAACGTGGTTTTATGAAAAATTTTGAAGAAAGAAAATTCTCCTGTGGGTTCTCTTTTGAGGCTACACATTTAGACGTACATGCCACACCAAATCTTTTCGAGTTACAACGTGTTGTTTAGGAGATACAAGCTAATTTTGTACGATGCGTAAATTCTTCTTGTAAAGTGTTTCCAAGACATACTTAATTGTCTTTAACCTGCAACATTGTATTTCCATATAACGTGGTATTCTTACATATTCTTTCGAGAGAAAACTATCCTGTGTGTTCTCTTTTGAGGTTACATGCTTAGACATACACGCAACACCAAAGCTTTTCGAGTTTCAAAGTGTTGTTTAGGAAAAACAAGATAATTTCGCATGATGCGAGATTTCCTTAAAACGTGGTTTCTGACAAATTTTGATGAAAGAAAATTCTCCTGTGGGTTCTCTTTTGAGGCTACACGTTTAGACGTACACCTCACACCAAATCCTTTCGAGTTACAACGTGTTGTTTAGGAGATACAAGATAATTTTGTACGATGCGTTATTACTTCTCGTAAAGTGTTTCCAATATGTACTTATTTGTCTTTACTCTGCACAATTGTATTTCTTTATAACGTGGTATTCTTACATATTCTTTCGAGAGAAAACTCTCCTGTGCCTTCTCTTTTGAGGCTCCAAGCTTACACATACACGCAACTCCAAAGCTTTTCAGTTACAACATGTTGTTTAGGAAAAAGAATATGATTTCGCACGATGCGGGATTACCTTAAAACGTGGTTTTCTGAATAATTTTGACGAAAGAAAATTCTCCTGTGGGTTCTCTTTTGAGGCTACACGTTTATCCGTACACGCCACACCAAATCTTTTCGAGTTACAACGTGTTGTTTAGTAGATACAAGCTAATTTTGTATGATGCGTTATTTCTTCTCATAAAGTGTTTCCAATACGTACGTATTTGTCTTTACTCTTCAGCACTGTATTTCCTTATAACATGGTATTCTTACATATTCTTTTGAGAGAAAACTATCCTGTGCGTTCCCTTTTGAGGCTACATACTTAGACATACAGGCAACACCAAAGCTTTTCGAGTTACAACGTGTTGTTTATGAAAAACAAGATAATTTCGCACGATGTGGGATTTCCTTAAAATGTAGTTTCCTGAGAAATTTTGACGAAAGAAAGTTCTCCTGTGCATTCTCTTTTGAGGCTACACGTGTAGACGTATGAGCCACACCAAACCTTTTCGAGTTACAACGTGTAGTTTAGGAGATATAAGCAAATATTGCACAATGCGTTATTTTTTCTCGTAAAGTGTTTCCAATACGTACTTATTTGTCTTTACTCTGCAACACTGTATTTCCTTATAAGGTGATATTCTTACATATTATTTCGAGGGAAATCTCTCCTGTGCGTTCTCTTTTGAGGCTAAACGCTTAGACAAACACGCAATGCCAACGCTTTTCGAGTTACAATGTGTTGTTTAGGAAAAACAAGATAATTTCGCACGATGTGAGATTTCCATAAAACGTGGTTTTCTGAAAAAATTTGACGAAAGAAAGTTCTCCTGTGGGTTCTCTTTTGAGGCTACACGTGTAGAGGTACGAGCCACACCAAATCTTTTCGAGTTACAACGTGTTGTTTAGGAGATACAAGCTAATTTTGTACGATGCGTTATTTCTTCTCTTAAAGTGTTTCCAATACGTTCTTATTTGTCTTTACTCTGCAACACGGTATTTTTTTATAACGTGGTATTCTTACATAATCTTTCGAGAGAAAACTCTCTTGTGCGTTCTCTTTTGTGGCTACAAGCTTAGACATACACGCAACTCCAAAGCTTTTCGAGTTACAACGTGTTGTTTAGGAAAAACAAGATAATTTCGCACAATGTGAGATTTCCTTAAAACGTGGTTTCTGACAAATTTTGATGAAAGAAAATTCTCCTGTGGGTCCTCTTTTGAGGCTACACGTTTAGACTTACACGTCACACCAAATCTTTTCGATTTACAACGTGTTGTTTAGGAGATACAAGCTAATTTTGTACGATGTGTTATTTCTTCTCCTAAAGTGTTTCCAATATGTACTTATGTGTCTTTACTCTGCAAAAGTGTATTTCCTTATAACGTGGTATTCTTACATATTCTTTCGAGAGAAAACTCTCCTGTGCCTTCTCTTTTGAGGCTCCATGCTTACACATACATACAACATCAAAACTTTTCGAGTTATAACATGTTGTTTAGGAAAAAGAAGATGATTTATCACGGTGCGGGATTTCCTTAAAACGTGGATTTCTGAAAAATTTTGACGAAAGAAAATTCTCCGGTGTGTTCTCTTTTGAGCCTACACATTTAGACGTACACGCCACACCAAATCTTGTCGAGTTACAACGTGTTGTTTAGGAGATACAAGCTAATTTTTTACGATGCTTCAATTCTTCTCGTAAAGTGTTTCCAATATGTACGTATTTGTCTTTACTCTGCAACATTGTATTTCCTTGTAACATGGTATTCTTACATATTCTTTCCAGAGAAAACTATTCTGTTCGTTCCCTTTTGAGGCTACAAACTTAGACATACAGGCAACACCAAAGCTTTTCGAGTTACAACGTGTTGTTTATGAAAAACAAGATAATTTCGCACGATGCAGAATTTCCTTAAAACATGGTTTTCTGAAAAATTTTGACGAAAGAAAATTCTCCTGCGGGTTCTCTTTTGAGGCTACACGTTTAGACGTACACGCCACACCAAATACTATTGACTTAACACGTGTTGTTTAGGAGATACATGCTAATTTTGTATGATGCGTTATTTCTTCTCTTAAAGTGTTTCCAATAGGTACATATTTGTCTTTACTCTGCAACACTGTATTTACTTATAACGTGGTATTCTTACATATTATTTCGAGAGAAAACTCTCCTGTGCCTTCTCTTTAGAGGCTACAAGCTTAGACATACACGCAGCAGCAAATCTTTTTGAGTTACAACATGTTGTTTAGGAAAAAGAAGATGATTTCGCACGATGTGGGATTTCCGTAAAACGTGGTTTTCTGAAAAATTTTGACGAAAGAAAATTCTCCTGTGGGTTCTCTTTTGAGTCTACACGTTTAGTCGTACACGTCACACCAAATCTTTTCGAGTTACAACGTGTTGTTTAGGAGATACAAGCTAATTTTGTACGATGCGTTATTTCTTCTCCTAGAGTGTTTCCAACATGTACTTATTTGTCTTTACTCTGCAACACTGTATTTTCTTATAACGTGGTATTCTTACATATTCTTTCAAGAGAAAACTATCCTGTGTGTTCCCTTTTGAGGCTACACACTTAGACATACAGGTAACACCAAAGCTTTTCGAGTTACAACGTGTTGTTTATGAAAACCAAGATAATTTTGCACGATACAGGATTTCCTTAGAAGGTGGTTTTCTGACAAATTTTGACGAAAGAAAATTCTCCTGTGGGTTCTCTTTTGAGGCTACACATTTAGACGAACACGCCACACCAAATTTTGTCGAGTTACAACGTGTTGTTTAGGAGATACAAGCTAATATTGTACGATGCGTTATTTCTTCTCCTAAAGTGTTTCCAATATGTACCTATTTGTCTTTACTCTGCAACAGTGTATTTCCTTATAACGTTGTATTCTTACATTTCTTTCGAGAGAAAACTCTCCTGTGCATTTTCTTTTGAGGCCACATGTTTAGACATACACACAACACCAAAGCTTTTCGAGTTACAACGAGTTGTTTAGGAAAAACAAGATAAATTTGCACGATGCGGGATTTCCTTAAAACGTGGTTTTCTGACAAATTTTGATGAAAGAAAGTTCTCCTGTTGGTGTTCTTTTGAGTCTACACGTGTAGACGTACGAGCCAAACCAAATCTTTTCGAATTACAACGTGTTGTTTAGGAGATACAAGCTAATTTTGTAGGATGCGCTATTTCTTCTCGTAAAGTGTTTCCAATACGTACGTATTTGTCTTTACTCTGCAACACTGTATTTCCTTATAACGTGGTATTCTTACATATTCTTTCGAGGGAAAACTCTCCTGTGCGTTCTCTTTTGAGGCTACACGCTTAGACATACACGCAACGCCAAAGCTTTTCGAGTTACAACGTGTTGTTTAGGAAAAACAAGATAATTTTGCACGATGCAAGATTTCCATAAATCGTGGTTTTCTGACATATTTTGACGAAAGAAAGTTCTCCTGAGGTTTCTCTTTTGAGGCTACACGTGTAGAGGTACGAGCCACACCAAATCTTTTCGAGTTACAACGTGTTATTTAGAAGATACAAGCTAATTTTTTACGATGCGTTATTTCTTCTCTTAAAGTGTTTCCAATAATTAAGTATTTGTCTTTACTCTGCAAACTGTATTTCCTTATAACGTGGTATTCTTACATATTCTTTCAAGAGAAAACTCTCCTGTACGTTCTCTTTTGCGGTTACACGCTTAGACATACACGCAACACCAAAGCTTTTCGAGTTACAACGTGTTGTTTAGGAAAAACAAGATAATTCCGCACGTTGCGAGAGTTCCTTAAAACGTGGTTTCTGACAAATTTTGATGAATGAAAATTCTCCTGTGGGTTCTCTTTTGAGGCTACACGTTTAGACATACACGACACACCAAATCTATTCAAGTTACAATGTGTTGTTTAGGAGATTCAATCTAATTTTGTACGATGCTTTATTTCTTCTCGTAAAGTGTTTCCAATATGTACTTATTTGTCTTTACTCTGTAAAATTGTATTTCCTTATAACGTGGTATTCTTACATATTCTTTTGAGAGAAAACTCTCCTTTACCTTCTCTTCTGAGGCTCCACGCTTACACATACACGCAACACCAAAGCTTTTCGAGTTACAACATGTTGTTTAGGAAAAAGAAAATGATTTCACAGGATGCAGGATTTCCTTAAAACGTGGTTTTCTGAAAAATTTTGGCGAAAGAACCTACTCCTGTGGGTTCTCTTTTGAGGCTACACGTTTAGACGTACACGCCGCACCAAATCTTTTCGAGTGACAACGTTTTGTTTAAGAGATACAAGCTAATTTTGTACGATGAGTTACTTCTTCTTGGAAAGTGTTTCCAATAAGTACGTATTTGTCTTTACTCTGTAACACTGTATTTCCTTATAGCGTTGTATTGTTACATATTCTTTCGAGAGAAATCTCTCCTGTGCGTTCTCTTTAGAGGTTACACGCTTAGACATACATGCAACACCAAAGCTTTTCGAGATACATCGTGTTGTTTAGGAAAAACACGATAATTCTGCACGATGCGGGATTTCCTTAAAACGTGGTTTCCTGAGAAATTTTGATGAAAGAAAGTTCTCCTGTGCGTTCTCTTTTGAGGCTACACGTGTAGACGTATGAGCCACACCAAATCTTTTCGAGTTACAACGTGTTGTTTAGGAGGTACAAGCAAATTTTGTACGATGGGTTATTTCTTCTCGTAAAGTGTTTCCAATACATACTTATTTGTCTTTACTCTGCAACACTGTATTTCCTTATAACGTGGTATTCTTACATATTCTTTCGAGAGAAAACTCTCCTGTGCATTCACTTTTAAGGCTACACGCTTAGAAATACAGGCAACACCAAAGCTTTTCGAGTTACAACTTGTTGTTTAGGAAAAACAAGATAATTTCGCACGATGCAAGATTTCCGTAAAACGTGGTTTCTGACAAATTTTGATGAAAGAAAATTCTCCTGTGGGTTCTCCTTTGAGGCTACACTTTTAGACATACATGACACACCAAATATTTTCGAGTTACAACGTGTTGTTTAGGAGATACAAGCTAATTTTGTAAGATGCGTTATTTCTTCTCGTAAAGTGTTTCCAATATGTACTTATTTGTCTTTACTTTGCAAAATTGTATTTCCTTATAACGTGGTATTCTTACATATTATTTCGAGAGAAAACTCTCCTGTGCATTCTCTTTTGAGGCTACACGCTTGGACATATACGCAACACTAAAGCTTTTCGAGTTACAACATGTTGTTTAGGTAAAACAAGAAAATTTTGCACGATGCGGGATTTCCATAAAACGTGGTTTTCTGACAAATTTTGACAAAAGAAAGTTCTCCTGTGGGTTCTCTTTTGAGGCTAAACGTGTAGACGTACTAGCCACACCAAATATTTTCGAGTTACAACGTGTTGTTTAGGAGATATAAGCAAATATTGTATGATGCGTTATTTCCTCTCGTATAGTGTTTCCAATACATACTTGTTTGTCTTTACTCTGCAATACTGTATTTCCTCATAACGTGGTATTCTTACATATTCTTTCAAGGGAAAACTCTCCTGTGCATTCTCTTTTGAGGCTACATGCTTAGACAAACACGCAATGCAAAAGCTTTTCGGGTTACAACGAGTTGTTTAGGAAAAACAAGATAATTTCGCACGATGCGAGATTTCCATAAAACATGGTTTTCTGAAAAATTTTGACGAAAGAAAGTTCTCCTGTGGGTTCTCTTTTGAGGCTATACGTGTAGAGGTACGGGACACACCAAATCTTTTCGAGTTACAACGTGTTGTTTAGGAGATACAAGCTAATTTTGTAAGATGCGTTATTTCTTCTAGTAAAGTGTTTCCAATACATACGTAGTTGTCGTTACTCTGCGACACTGTATTTCCTTATAACGTGGTATTCTTACATATTCTTTCGAGGGAAAATTCTCCTATGCGTTCTCTTTTGAGGCTACACGCTTAGACATACACGCAACACCAAAGCTTTTCGAGTTACAATGTATTGTTTAGGAAAAACAAGATAATTTCGCACGATGCGAGATTTTCTTAAAACGTGGTTTCTGACAAATTTTGATGAAAGAAAATTCTCCTGTGGGTTCTAGTTTGAGGCTACACTTTTATATGTACACGTCACACCAAATCTTTTCGAGTTACAACGTGTTGTTTAGGAGATACAAGCTAATTTTGTACGATGCGTTATTTCTCCTCGTAAAGTGTTTCCAATACGTACTTACTTGTCTTTACTCTGCAAAATTGTATTTCCTTATAACGTGGTATTCTTACATATTCTTTCGACAGAAAACTCTGCTGTGCGTTCTCTTTTGAGGTTACACGCTTAGACATACACGCAACACCAAAGCTTTTCGAGTTACTACGTGTTGCTTAGGAAAAACAAGATAATTTCGCACGGTGAGAGATTTCCTTAAAACGTGGTTTCTGACAAATTTTGATGAATGAAAATTCTCCTGTGGGTTCTATTTTGAGGCTACACATTTAGACGTACAAGTCACACCAAATCTTTTCGAGTTACAACGTGTTGTTTAGGCGATACAAGCTAATTTTGTACGAAGCGTTATTTCTTCTCGTAAAGTGTTTCCAATATGTACTTTTTGTCTTTACTCTGCAAAATTGTATTTCCTTATAACGTGGTATTCTTACATATTCTTTTGAGAGAAAACTCTCCTGTGCCTTCGATTTTGAGGCTCCACGCTTACACATACACGCATCACCAAAACTTTTCGAGTTACAACATGTTGTTTAGGAAAAAGAAGATGATTTCGCACGATGCGGGATTTCCTTAAAACGTGGTTTTTTGACAAATTTTGACGAAAGAAAGTTCTCCTGTGGGTTCTCTTTTGAGGCTACACGTGTAGACGTACGAGCCACACCAAATATCCTCGAGTTACAACGTGTTGTTTAGGAATTACAAGCAAATATTGCACGATGCTTTATTTCTTCTCGTAAAGTGTTTCCAATATGTATTTATTTGTCTTAAATCTGCAACACTGTATTTCCTTATAACGTGGTATTCTTACATATTATTTCGAGGGAAAGCTCTCCTGTGCATTCTCTTTTGAAGCTACACGCTTAGACAAACACTCAACGCCAAACTTTTCGAATTACAACGTGTTGTTTAGGAAAAACAAGATAATTTTGAACGATACGAGATTTCCATAAAACGTGGTTTTCTGAAAAATTTTGACGAAAGAAAGTTCTCCTGTGGGTTCTCTTTTGAGGCTACACGTGTAGAGGTACGAGCCACACCAAATCTTTTCGAGTTACAACGTGTTGTTTAGGAGATACAAGCTAGTTTTGTACGATGCGTTATTTCTTCTCTTAAAGTGCTTCTAATACGTATGTAGCTGTATTTACAATGCAACACTGTATTTCCTTATAACGTGGCATTCTTACATATTCTTTAAAGAGAAAACTCTCCTGCGCCTTCTCTTTTGAGGCTACACGCTTAGACATACACGCAACACCAAAGCTTTTCAAGTTACAACGTGTTGTTTAGGAAAAACAAGATAATTTTGCACTATGCGATATTTCCTTAAAACGTGGTTTCTGACAAATTTTGATGAAAGAAAATTCTCCTGTGGGTTCTTGTTTGAGGCTAGACTTTTAGACGTACATGTCACACCAAATCATTTCGAGTTAAAACGTGTTATTTAGGAGATACAAGCTAATTATGTACGATGCGTTATTTCTTCTAGTAAAGTGTTTCCAATATGTACTTCTATGTCTTTACTCTGCAAAATTTTATTTCCTCATAACGTGGTATTCTTACATATTCTTTCGAGAGAAAACTCTCCTGTGCCTTCTCTTTTGAGGCTCCACGCTTACACATAAACGCAACACCAAAGCTTTTCGAGTTACAACATGTTGTTTAGGAAAAAGAAGATGATTTCTCACGATGAGGGATTTCCTTAAAACGTGGTTTTCTGAAAAATTTTGAAGAAAGAAAATTCTCCTGTGGGTTTGCTTTTGAGGCTACACATTTAGACGTACATACCACACCAAATCTTTTCGAGTTACAACGTGTTGTTTAGGAGATACAAGCTAATTTTGTACGATGCATTAATTCTTCTTGTAAAGTGTTTCCAATACGTACGTAATTGTCTTTACTCTGCAACACTGTATTTCCTTATAATGTGACATTCTTACATATTCTTTCGAGAGAAAACTCTCTTGTGCGTTCTCTTTTGAGGCTGCACGCTTAGACAAAAACGCAACACCAAAGCTTTCCGAGTTACAACGTGTTGTTTAGGAAAAAGAAGATAATTTCGCAAGATGCGGGATTTCCTTAAAACATAGTATTCTGACATAGTTTTTTGAGAGAAAACTGTCCTTTGCGTTCTCTTTTAAGGCTACACGCTTAGACATACACGCAACCCAAAATGTTTTCGAGTTACAACGTGTTGTTTAGGAAATACAAGATAATTTTTTTCGATGTGTTATTTCTTTTTGTAAAGGTTAAGTATTTCTAATACGTACGTATTTGTCTTTACTCTGCAATACTGTATTTCCTTGTAACGTGTTATTTTTACATATTCTTTCAAGACAAAACTCTCCTGTGCGTTCTCTTTTGAGACGACACACTTAGACATACACGCAACACCAAAGCTTTTCCAGTTAAAACATGTTGTTTAGGAAAAACATGATAATTTCCCACGATGCGGGATTTACTTAAAACGTGGTATTCTGACATATTTTTTCGAGAGAAAACTCTCCTGTGCCTTCTCTTTTGAGGCTACACGCTAAGACATACACGCAACCCCAAATCTTTTCGAGTTACAACGTGTTGTTTAGGAAAAACAAGATAATTTTGCATGATGCTTTATTTCTTCTCAAAAAGTATTTCTAATACGTAAGTATTTGTCTTTACTCTGCAACACTGTATTTCCTTATAACGTGGTATTCTTACATATTCTTTCAAGAGAAAACTCTCCTGTGAGTTCTCTTTTGAGGCTGCGCGCTTAGACAAAAACGCAACACCAAAGCTTTTCGAGTTACAACAAGTTGTTTGGGAAAAACAAGATAATTTCGCACGATGCGGGATTTCCTTAAAACGTGGTATTCTGACATATTGTTTCGAGAGAAAGCTCTCTTGTGCCTTCTCCTTTGAGGCTACTCGCTTAGACATACACGCAACCCCAAATCTTTTCGAGTTACAACGTGTTGTTTAGGAAAATCAAGACATTTTTGCACGATGTGTTATTTCTTCTCGTTAAGGTTAAGTATTTCTAATATGTACATATTTGTCTTTACTCTGCAACACTGTATTTCCTTGTAGCGTGGTATTCTTACATATTCTTTCTAGAGAAAACTCTCCTGTGCATTCTCTTTTGAGACTACACACTTAGACATACACGCAACACCAAAGTTTTTCGAGTTGAAACATGTTGTTTAGGAAAAACAGGATATTTTCCCACGATGCGGGATTTCCTTAAAACATGGTATTCTGACATATTTTTTCCGAGAAAAAACTCTCCTGTGCGTTCTCTTTTGAGTCTACATGCTTAGACATACACGCAAAACCGAATCTTTTTGAGTTACAATGAGTTGTTTAGGAAAAACAAGATAATTTTGCACGATGCTTTATTTCTTCTCAAAAAGTTTAAGTGTTTCTAACACGTATTTGTCTTTACTCTGCAACACTGTATTTTCTTATAGCGTGGTATTCTTACATATTCTTTCAAGAGAAAACTCTCCTGTGTGTTCTCTTTTGAGACGACACACTTAGACATACACGCAACACCAAAGTTTTTCCAGTTACAACAAGTTGTTTAGGAAAAAGAAGATAATTTCGCACGATGTGGGATTTCCTTAAAACGTGGTATTCTGATATACTGTTTCTAGAGAAAACTCTCTTGTGCCTTCTCCTTTGATTCTACTCACTGAGACATACACGCAACACCTAATCTTTTCGAGTTACAACGTGTTTTTTAGGAAATGCAAGATAATTTTGTCCGATGCGTAATTTCTTCTCATAAAGTTTAAGTATTTCTAATAAGTACATATTTGTCTTTACTCTACAATAGTGTATTTCCTTATAGCGTCGTATTCTTACATATTCTTTCAAGAGAAAACTCTCCTGTGCGTTCTCTTTTGAGGCTGCGCGCTTAGACAAAAACGCAACACCAAAGCTTTTCGAATTAATACAAGATGTTTAGGAAAAACAAGATAATTTCGCACGATGCAGTATTTCCTTAAAACGTGGTATTCTGACATATATTTTCGAGAGAAAATTCTCCTGTGGGTTCTCTTTTGAGGCTACATGTTTAGACATACATGCAACACCAAATCTTTTCGAGTTGCAACGTGTTGTTTAGGAAATACAAGATAATTTTGTACGATGCCTTATTTATTCTCATATAGTTTAAGTATTTCTAATACGTACGTATTTGTCTTTACTCTGCAACACTGTATTTCCTTATAACATGGTATTCTTACATATTCTTTCAAGAGAAAACTCTCCTGTGCATTCTCTTTTGAGGCTACATGCTTAGACATACACACAACACCAAAGCTTTTCGAGTTACAATGTGTTGTTTAGGAAATACAAGATATTTTTGTACGATGCATTATTTCTCATTGTAAAGTTTAAGTATTTCCAGTAGGTACGTATTTGTCTTTACTCTGCAACACTGTATTTCCTTATAACGTGGTGTTCGTACATATTCTTTCAAGAGAAAACTCTCCTGTCCATTCTCTTTTGAGGCTACACCCTTAGACATACAGGCAACACCAAAGCTTTTTGAGGTACAACGTGTTGTTTAGGAAAAAGAAGATAATATAGCACGATGCGGGATTTCCTTAAAACGTGGTATTCTGACATATTCTTTCGAGAGAAAACTCTCCTGTGCATTCTCTTTTGAGGCTATACGCTTAGACATACATGCAACACCAAATCTTTTCGAGTTACAACGTGTTGTTTAGGAAATACAAGATAATTTCATACTATGCGTTATTTCTTCTCGTAAAGGTTAAGTATTTCTAATAAGTTGTATTTCTCTTTACTCTGCAACACTGTATTTCCTTATAACGTGGTATTCTTACATATTTTTTCAAGAGAAAACTCTCCTGTGTGTTCCCTTTTGAGGCTACACGCTTAGACATACACGCAACACCAAAGCTTTTCGAGTTACAACGTTTTGTTTAAGAAAAAAAAGATAATTTCGCATGATGCTGGATTTCCTTAAAACGTGGTTTTCTGACATATTTTTTCGAGAGAAAACTCTCCTGTGTGTTCTATTTTGAGGTTACATGCTTAGACATACACGCAAAACCAATTCTTTTCGAGTTACAATGCGTTGTTTAGGAAATACAAGATAATTTTGTATGATGCGTTATTTCTTCACATAAAGTTTAAGTATTTCTAAAAGTACGTATTTGTCTTTACTCTGCAACACTGTATTTCCTTGTAACGTGGTATTCTTACATATTGTTTCAAGAGAAAACGGTCCTGTGTGTTCTCTTTGAAGCTACACGCTTAGACATACAAGGATCACCAAAGCTTATCGAGTTACAACGTGTTGTTTAGGAAAAAAAAGATAATTGCGCACGATGCGGGATTTCTGTAAAAGGTGGTATTCTGACATATTTTTTCAAGAGAAAACTCTCCTGTGTGTTCACTTTTGAGGCTACATGCTTAGACATACACGCCACACCAAATCTTATCAAGTTACAACGTGTTGTTTAGGAAATACAAGATAAATTTGTACGATGCGTTATTTCTTCTCGTAAAGTTTAAGCATTTCTAATACATGTGTATTTGTCTTTAATCTGCAACACTGTATTTCCTTATAACGTGGTATTCTTACATATTCTTTCGAGAGAAACTTCTCCTGTGCATTCTCTTTTGAGGCTACATGCTTAGACACACACGCAACACCAAATATTTTCTAATTACAATGTGTTGTTTAAGAAAAACAAGATAATTTCGCACTATGCGGGATTTCCTTAAACGTGGTATTCTGAAATATTTTTTCGAGAGAAAACTCTCCTGTGGGTTCTCTTTTGAGTCTACACGCTTAGACATACAAGCCACACCAAATATTTTCAAGTTACAACGTTTTGTTTAGGAAATACAAGATAATTTTTTAAGACGCGTTATTTCTTCTCGTAAAGTTTAAGAATTTCTAATTTGCACGTATTTGTCTTTACTCTGCAAAACTGTATTTCCTTGTAACGTGGTATTCTTACATATTCTTGTGAGAGAAACCTCTCCTGTGCATTCTGTTTTGAGGCTACACACTTAGACATACACGCAACCCCAAATCTTTTCGAGTTAAAACATGTTGTTTAGGAAATACAAGATAATTTCGAACGATGCAGGATTTCCTTAAAACGTGGTATTCTGACATATTTTTTCGAGAGAAAACTCTCCTGGCGTTCTCTTTTTAGGCTACACGCTTAGACAAACACTCAACACCAAAGCTTTTCGAGTTACAACTTGATGTTTGGGAAAAACAAAATAATTTCGCACGATGCAGGATTTCCTTAAAATGTGGTATTCTTACATATTATTTCAAGGTAAAATTCACCTGTGTGTTCTCTTTTGAGGCGACAGGTTTAGAAATACACGCAACACCAATTCTTTTCGAGTTACAACGTGTTTTTAGGAAATACAAGATAATTTTGTAAGTTGCGTTATTTCTTCTTGTAAAGTTTAAGTATTTCTAATACATACATATTTGTCTTTACTCTGCAACACTGTATTTCCTTATAACGTGGTATTGTTACATATTCTTTCGAGAGAAAAATCTGCTGTGCGTTCTCTTTTGAGGCTGCACGCTTAGACAAAAACGGAACACCAAAGCTTTTCAAGTTACAACAAGTTGTTTAGGAAAAAAAAAGATAATTTTGCAGGAAGCGGGATTTCTTTAAAACGTGGTATTCTGACATATTTTTTTGAGAGAAAACTCTCCTTTGCATTTTCTTTTTTTAGGCTACATGCCGAAACATACAAGCAACACCAAAGTTTTTGAGTTACAACGTGTTCTTTAGGAAAAACAAGATAATTTCGCACAATGCTGGATTTCCTTAAAACGTGGTTTTCTGACATATTTTTTCGAGAGAAAACTCTCCGGTGTGTTCTCTTTTGAGGTTACATGCTTAGACATACACGCAAAACCAAATCTTTTCGAGTTACAACGCATAATTTAGGAAATACAAGATAATTTTGTATGATGCGTTATTTCTTCACATAAATTTTAAGTATTTCTAAAAGTACGTATTTGTCTTTACTCTGCAACACTGTATTTCCTTGTAACGTGGTATTCTTACATATTGTTTCGAGAGAAAATGTTCCTGTGTGTTCTCTTTGAAGCTACACGCTTAGATATACAAGGATCACCAAAGCTTATCGAGTTACATCGTGTTGTTTAGGAAAAAAAAAGATAATTGCGCACGATGCGGGATTTCTGTAAAAGGTGGTATTCTGACATATTTTTTCAAGAGAAAACTCTCCTGTGTGTTCACTTTTGAGGCTACACGCTTAGATATACACGCCACACCAAATCTTTTCGAGTTACAACGTGTTGTTTAGGAAATACAAGATAAATTTGTACGATGCTTTATTTCTTCTCGTAAAGTTTAATTATTTCTAATACGTACGTATTTGTCATTAATCTGCAACACTGTATTTCCTTATAACGTGGTATTCTTACATATTCTTTCGAGAGAAACTTCTCCTGTGCATTCTCTTTTGAGGCTACACGCTTAGACACACACGCAACACCAAATATTTTCTAATTACAATGTGTTGTTTAAGAAAAACTAGATAATTTCGCACTATGCAGGATTTCCTTAAACGTGGTATTCTGACATATTTTTTCGAGAGAAAATTCTCCTGTGGGTTCTCTTTTGAGGCTACACGCTTAGACATACACGCCACACTAAATCTTTTCGAGTTACAACGTGTTGTTTAGGAAATACAAGATAATTTTTTAAGATGCGTTATTTCTTCTCATAAACTTTAAGTTTTTCTAATTTGTATGTATTTGTCTTTACTCTGCAAAACTGTATTTCCTTGTAACGTGGTATTCTTACATATTCTTGTGAGAGAAAACTCTCCTGTGCATTCTGTTTTGAGGCTACACACTTAGACATACACGCAACCCCAAATCTTTTCGAGTTAAAACATGTTGTTTAGGAAAAACAAGATAATTTCGAACGATGCAGGATTTCCTTAAAACGTGGTATTCTGACATATTTTTTCGAGAGAAAACTCTCCTGGCGTTCTCTTTTGAGGCTACATGCTTAGACATACACTCAACACCAAAGCTTTTCGAGTTACAACGTGTTTTTTTGGGAAAAACAAAATAATTTCGCACGATGCAGGATTTCCTTAAAATGTGGTATTCTTACATATTTTTTCAAGGAAAAATTCACCTGTGTGTTCTCTTTTGAGGCGACAGATTTAGACATACACACAACACCAAATCTTTTCGAGTTACAACCTGTTTTTAGGAAATACAAGATAATTTTGTAAGATGCGTTATTTCTTCTTGTAAAGTTTAAGTATTTCTAATACGTACGTAATTGTCTTTACTCTGCAACACTGTATTTCCTTATAACGTGGTATTGTTACATATTCTTTCGAGAGAACAATCTGCTGTGCGTTCTCTTTTGAGGCTGCACGCTTAGACAAAAACACAACACCAAAGCTTTTCGAGTTACAACAAGTTGTTTAGGAAAAAAAAGATAATTTCGCAGGAAGCGGGATTTCTTTAAAACGTGGTATTCTGACATATTTTTTCTAAAGAAAACTCTCCTTTGCATTTTCTTTTTTTAGGCTCCATGCTGAGACATACAAGCAACATCAAAGTTTTTGAGTTACAATGTGTTTTTTTAGGAAAAACAAGATAATTTCGCACAATGCAGGATTTCCTTAAAACGTGGTATTCTGACATATTTTTTCGAGAGAAAATTCTCCTGTCGGTTCTCTTTTGAGACTACACATTTAGACATACACGCAACACCAAATCTTTTTGAGTTACAACGTGTTGTTTAGGAAATACAAGATAATTTTGTATGATGCATTATTTCTTCTCGTAAAGTTTATGTATTTCTAATACTTACATATTTGTCTTTACCTTGCAACACTATATTTCCTTATAACGTGGTATTCTTACATATTCATTCTAGAGAAAACTCTCCTGTGCATTCTCTTTTGAGGCTACACGCTTAGACATACACGCAACACCAAAGCTTTTCGAGTTACAACGTGTTGTTTAAGAAAAACAAGATAATGTCCAATGATGCGGGATTTCCTTACAACGTGGTATTCTGACATATTTTTCGAGAGAAATCTCTCCTGTGCGTTCTCTTTTGAGGCTACATGTGTAGACATACAAGCAACACCAAATCTTTTCAAGTTACCACGTGTTGTTTAGGAAATAAAAGATAATTCGCACGATGCTGGATTTCCTTAAAACGTTGTATTCTGACATATTTTGTCGAGAGAAAATTCTCCTGTGCATTCTCTTTTGAGGCTACACGTTTAGACATACACGCACCACTAAATCTTTTCGAGTTACATGGTGTTGTTTAGGAAAAACAAGATAATATTGCACGATGCGTTATTTCTTCTCGTAAGTTTAAGCATTTCTAATACGTATGTATTTGTCTTTACTCTGCAACACTGTATTTCCTTATAACGTGGTATTCTTACATATTCTTTCTAGAGAAAACTCTCCTGTGCATTCTCTTTTGAGACTACACGCTTAGACATACACGCAACACCAAAGCTTTTCGAGTTACAACGTGTTGTTTAAGAAAAACAAGATAATTTCCAACGTTGCGGGATTTCCTTACAACGTGGTATTCTGACATATTTTTCGAGAGAAATCTTTCCTGTACGTTCTCTTTTGAGGCTACATGTGTAGACATACAAGCAACACCAAATCTTTTCAAGTTACCACGTGTTGTTTAGGAAATACAAGATAATTCGCACGATGCTGGATTTCCTTAAAACGTTGTATTCTGACATATTTTGTCGAGAGAAAATTCTCCTGTGCATTCTCTTTTGAGGCTACACGTTTAGACATACACGCACCACTAAATCTTTTCGAGTTACAACGTGTTGTTTAGGAAAAACAAGATAATATTGCACGATGCGTTATTTCTTCTCGTAAGTTTAAGCATTTCTAATATGTATGTATTTGTCTTTACTCTGCAACACTGTATTTCCTGATAACGTGGTATTCTTACATATTCTTTCGAGAGAAAACTCTCCTGTGCGTTCTCTTTTGAGTCTACAGGCTTAGACATACACCCACTTCAAAAGCTTTTTGAGTTACAACATGTTGTTTAGGAAAAACAAGATAATTTTGCACGATGCATTATTTCTTCTCGTAAAGTTTAAGTATTTCTATTATGTACATATTTGTCTTTACTCTGCAAAAATGTATTTTTTTAAACGTGTTATTCTTACATATTCTTGCGGGAGAAAAGTCTCCTGTGCATTCTTTTTTGAGGCTACACACTTAGACATACATGCAACTACATAGCTTTTCGAGTTAAAACATGTTGTTTAGGAAAAAACGATAATTTGGCACAATGCAGGATTTCCTTATGACCTGGTATTCTGACATATTTTTTTGAGAGAAAACTCTCCTGTGCGTTCTCATTTGAGGCTACACGCTTAGACATACACGCAACACCAAATCTTTCGATTTACCACGTGTTGTTTAGGAAAAACAAGATAATTTTGCACGATGCGTTTTTTCTTCCCATAAAGTTTAATTATTTCTAGTACGTACGTATTTATCTTTACTCTGCAACACTGTATTTCCTTATAACGTGGTTTTCTTACATATTCTTTCGAGAGAAAACTCTCCTGTGCATTCTCTTCTGAGGCTACACACTTAGACATACACGCAACACCAAAGCTTTTCGAATTAAAACGTGTTGTTTAGGAAAAGCAAGATAATTTCGCACGATGCGGGATTTCCTTAAAACGTGGTATTCTGACATATTTTTTCGAGAGAAAACTCTCTTGTGCATTCTCTTTTGAGGCTACATGCTGAGACATACAAGGAACACCAAAGCTTTTCCTGTTACAACGTGTTGTTTAGGAAAAACAAGATAATTTCGAACGATGCAGGATTTCCTTAAAACGTGGTATTCTGACATATTTTTTCGAGAGAAAATTCTCCTGTCGGTTCTCTTTTGAGGCTACAATTTTAGACATACACGTAACTCCAAATCCTTTCGAGTTACAACGTGTTGTTTATGAAATACAAGATAATTTTTACAATGGGTTATTTCTTCTCCTAAAGTTTAAGTATTTCTAATACATACGTATTTGTCTTTATTCTGCAACACTGTATTTCCTTATAACGTGGTATTCTTACATATTCTTTCTAGAGAAAACTCTGCTATGCATTCTCTTTCGAGGCTTAACGCTTAGACATACACACAACACCAAACTTTTCGAGTTACAACGTGTTGTTTAAGAAAAACAAGATAATTTTGCACAATGCGGGATTTCCTTAAAACGTGGTATTCTGATATATTTTGTCGAGAGAAAATTCTTTTGAGGGTTCTCTATTGAGGCTACACGTTTAGACATACACGCAACGCCATATCTTTTCGGGTTACAACGTGTTGTTTAGGAAAAACAAGATAATATTGCACGATGTGTTATTTCTTCTCGTAAAGTTTAAGTATGTCTAATACGTATGTATTTGTCTTTATTCTGCAACACTGTATTTCCTTATAACGTGGTATTCTTACATATTCGATCGATTTAAAACTCTCTTGTGTGTTTTCTTTTGAGGCTACATGCTTAGACATACACGCAACACTAAAGCTTTTGGAGTTACAACGTTTTGTTTAGGAAAACCAAGATAATTTTGCAAGATGCGTTATTTTTTCTCGTAAAGTTTAAGTATTTCCAATAAGTAGGTATTTGTCTTTACACTGCAACACTTTATTTCCTTATAACGTGGGATTCTTACATATTCTTTCGAGACAAAACTCTTCTGTGAGTTCTCTTTTGAGGCTGCACGCTTAGAAATATATGCAACACCAAAGCTTTTCGAGTTGCAACAAGTTGTTTAGGAAAAAAGAGATAATTTCGCACGATGCGGGATTTCCTTAAAACGTGGTATTCTGACATATTTTTTGAGAGAAAACTCTCCTGTGCATTCTCTTTTGAGGCTACATGCTGAGACATACAAGCAACACCAAAGATATTCGAGTTACAACATGTTGTATAGGAAAAACAAGATAATTTCGCACAATGCAGGATTTCCTTAAAACGTGGTATTCTGACATATTTTTTCGAGAGAAAATTCTCCTGTGTGTTCACTTTTGAGGCTACACGTTTAGACATACACGCAACAGCAAATCATTTCGAGTTTCAACGTGTTGTTTAGTAAATACAAGATAATTTTGTGCGACGCGTTATTTCTTCTTGTAAAGTTTATGTATTTCTAATACGTACTTATTTGTCTTTATTCTGCAACACTGTATTTCCTTATAACGTGGTATTCTTACATATTCTTTGTAGAGAAAACTCTCCTTTGCGTTCTCTTTTGAGGGTACATGCTTAGACATACATGCAACACCAAACCTTTTCGAGTTACAATGTGTTGTTTAGGAAAAACAAGATAATATTGCACCATGCGTTATTTCTTCTCTAAAAGTTTAAGTATTTCTAATAAGTATGTATTTGTCTTTACTCTGCAGCACCGTTTTTCCTTATAACATGGTATTCTTACATATTCTTTCGAGTGAAAACTCTCCTGTGCGTTCTCTTTTGAGGCTACACGCTTAGACATACATGCAACACCAAATCTTTTAGAGTTACAACGTGTTGTTTAGTAAATACAAGATAATTTTGTAAGATGCGTTATTTCTTCTCGTAAAGTTGAAGTATTTCTAATACGTACGGATTTGTCTTTATTCTGCAACACTGTATTTCCTTATAACGTGGTATTCTTACATATTCTTTGTAGACAAAACTCTCCTTTGCGTTCTCTTTTGAGGGTACACGCTTAGACATACATGCAACAACAAACCATTCGAGTTACAATGTGTTGTTTAGGAAAAACAAGATAACATTGCACGATGCGTTATTTCTTCTCGTAAAGTTTAAGTATTTCTAATAAGTATGTATTTGTCTTTACTCTGCAACACCGTTTTTCCTTATAACGTGGTATTCTTAGATATTCTTTCGAGTGAAAACTCTCCTGTGCGCTCACTTTTGAGGCTACATGCTTAGACATACACACAACACCAAAGCTTTTTGAGTTACAACGTGTTGTTTAAGAAAACCAAGATAATTTTGCACGATGCGTTATTTCTTCTCGTAAAGTTTAAGTACTTCCAATAAGTACATATTTGTCTTTACTCTGCAAAACTGTATTTCCTTATAACGTGGTATTGTTACATATTCTTTCGAGATAAAAATCTGCTGTGCATTCTCTTTTGAGGCTACACGCTTAGACAAAAATGCAACACCAAAGCTTTTCGAGTTATAACAAGTTGTTTAGGAAAAAAAAGATAATTTCGCACGATGCGGGATTTCTTTAAAAAGTGGTATTCTGACATATTTTTTCGAGAGAAAACTCTCCTGTGCATTCTCTTTTGAGGCTACATGCTGAGAAATACAAGCAACACCAAAGTTTTCGAGTTACAACATGTTCTTTAGGGAAAAAAAAGATAATTTCGCATGATGCAGGATTAAAACGTGGTATTCTGACATATTTTTTCGAGAGAAAATTCTCCTGTGGGTTCTCTTTTGAGACTACACGTTTAGACATATCGCAACACCAAATCTTTTCGAGTTACAACGTCTTGTTTAGGAAATACAAGATAATTTTATATGATGCGTTATTTCTTATCATAAAGTTTAAGTATTTCTAATACTTACGTATTTGTCTTTACTCTGCAACACTATATTTCCTTATAACGTGGTATTCTTACATATTCTTACTAGAGAAAACTCTCCTGTGCATTATCTTTTGAGGCTACATGCTTAGATATACACGCAACACCAAAGCTTTTCGAGTTACAACGTGTAGTTTAAGAAAAAAAAGATAATTTCGCACGATGTGGGATTTCCTTAAAACGTGGTATTCTGACATATTTTTTCGAGAGAAAACTCTCCTGTGCATTCTCTTTTGAGGCTACATGCTTAGACATACACGCAAAACCAAATCTTTTCGAGTTACAACGTGTTGTTTAGGAAATACAAGATAATTTCGCACGATGCGGGATTTCCTTAAAACGTGGTACTCTGATATATTTTGTCGAGAGACAATTCTCCTGTGGGTTCTCCTTTGAGGCGACATGTTTAGACATACACCCAACACCAAATCTTTTCGAGTTTCAACGTGTTGTTTAGGAAAAACAAGATAATATTGCACGATGCATTATTTCTTCTCGTAAAATTTAAGTATTTCTAATAAGTACGTATTTGTCTTTACTCTGCAACACTGTATTTCCTTAAAACGTGGTATTCTTACATATTCTTTCGAGAGAAAACTCTCCTGTGCATTCTCTTTTGAGGCTACACGCTTAGACATACACGTAACACCAAAGCTTTTCGAGCTCCAACGTTTTGTTTAGGAAAAACAAGATAATTTTGTACGATGCGTTATTTCTTCTTGTAAAGTTTAAGTATTTCTAATATGTACTTATTTGCCTTTACTCTGCAAAAATCTATTTCCTTGTCACATGGTATTCTTACATATTCTTGCGAGAGAAAACTCTCCTGTGCGTTCTCTCTTGAGGCTATACACTTAGAAATACACGCAACACCAAAGCTTTTCAAGTTAAAACATGTTGTTTAGGAAAAACAAGATAATTTCGCACGATGCAGCATTTCCTTATAACGTGATATTCTGACATATTTTTTCGAGAAAAAAAACTCCTGTGCGTTCTCTTTTGAGGCTACACGCTTAGACAAACACGTACCACCAAATATTTTTGAGTTACAACGTGTTGTTTTGGAAAAACCAGTTAACTTTGCAAGATGTGTTATTTCTTCTTGTAAAGTTTAAGTATTTCTAATACGTACGTATTGTCATTACTCTGAAACACTGTATTTCTCTATAACGTGGTATTCTTACATATTCTTTCGAGAGAAAACTCTCCTGTGCATTCTCTTTTGAGGCTACACGCTTAGACATACACAAAACACCAAAGCTTTTCGAGTTACAACGTGTTGTTTAAGAAAAACACAATAATTTCTCAAGATGCGGGATTTCCTTATAACATGGTATTCTGACATATTTTTTCCTGAGAAAATTCTCCTGTGCGTTCTCACTTGAGGCTACACGCTTAGATAAAAAAGCAACACCAAAGCATTTCGAGTTACAACGTGTTGTTTAGAAAAAACAAGATAATTTTGCACGATGCATTATTTCTTCTCGTAAAGGTTAAGTATTTCTATTATGTACGTATTTGTCTTTACTCTGCAAAAATGTATGTCGTTTAACGTGTTATTCTTACATATTCTTGGGGGAGAAAAGTCTCCTGTGCATTCTCTTTTGAGGCTACACACTTAGACATACACGCAACTCCAAATCTTTTCGAGTTAAAATGTGTTGTTTAGGAAAAACAAGATAATTTTGCAGGATGCATTATTTCTCCTCGTAAAGTTTAAGTATTTCTAATACTTACGTATTTGTCTTTATTCTGCAACACTGTATTTCCTTATAACGTGGTTTTCTTACATATTCTTTCGAGAGAAAACTCTGCGTTGCATTCTCTTTTGAGACTGCATACTTAGACAAAAACGCAACACCAAAGCTTTTCCAGTTACATGTTGTTTAGGAGAAAAAAGATAATTTCGCACGATGCAGGATTTCCTTAAAACATGGTATTCTGACATATTTTTTCGAGAGAAAACTCTCTTGTGCATTCTCTTTTGAGGCTACCTGCTGAGACAGACAAGCAACACCAATGCTTTTCGAGTTACAACGTGCTGTTTAGGAAAAACTAGATCATTTCGCACGATGCAGGATTTCCTTAAAACGTGGTATTCTGACTTATTTTTTCGAGAGAAAATTCTCCTGTGCATTCTCTTTTGAGGCTACACTTTTAGACATATGCGCAACACCAAATCTTTTCGAGTTACAACGTGTTGTTTAGGAAATACAAGATAATTTTTAAGATGCGTTATTTCTTCTCATAAGTTTAGGTATTTCTAATACATACGTATTTGTCTTTATTCTGCAACACTGTATTTCCTTATAACGTGGTATTCTTACATATTTTTTCTAGAGAAAACTCTACTGTGCATTCTCTTTTGATGCTTAATGCTTAGACATACACGCAACACCAAAGCTTTTCGAGTTACAACGTGTTGTTTAAGAAAAACAAGATAATTTCGCGCGATGCGGGATTTCCTTAAAACGTGGTATTCTGACATACTTTGTCGAGAGAAAATTCTTCTGTGGGTTCTCTTTTGAGACTACATGTTTAGACATACACGCAACACCATATCTTTTCGAGTTACAACGTGTTGTTTAAGAAAAACAAAAGAATATACCTTTTTCTCAGCACCTCATGGTACCTTCTCCAAAATCGACCATATAATTGGTCACAAGACAGACCTCAACAAATATAAGAAGATCGAACTAATCCCATGCCTCCTATCTGACCACTATGGAGTAAAAGTGGTCTTCAATAGCAACAGAAACAACAGAAAGCCCACATACACGTGGAAACTGAACAATACTCTACTCAATGATACCTTGGTCAAGGAAGAAATAAAGAAAGAAATTAAAGAATTTTTAGAACACAATGAAAATGAAAACACAACATACCCAAATCTATGGGACACAATGAAAGCAGTGCTAAGAGGAAAACTCATAGCCCGGAGTGCCTCCAAAAAGAAAATGGAGAGAGCATACATTACCAGCTTAATGACACACCTGAAAGCCCTGGAACAAAAAGAAGCTATTTCGCCCAGGAGGAGTAGAAGGCAGGAAATCATCAAACTCAGGGCCGAAATCAATCAAGTAGAAACAAAGAGAACCATACAAAAAATCAACAATACCAGGAGCTGGTTCTTTGAGAAAATCAACAAGATAGATAAACCCTTAGCCAGAATGACCAAAGGGCACAGAGAAAGTATCCAAATTAACAAACTTAGAAATGAAAAGGGAGATATAACAACGGAAACTGAGGAAATCCAAAAAATCATCAGATCCTACTACAAGAGCCTATACTCAACACAACTGGAGAATCTGGAGGAAATGGACAATTTCCTTGACAGATACCAAATACCAAAATTAAATCAGGACCAACTAGACCATCTAAACAGTCCCATAATGCCTAAAGAAATAGAAGGAGTCATAGAAAGTCTTCCAACCAAAAAAAGCACAGGACCAGATGGCTTCAGTGCAGAATTCTACCAGACCTTCAAAGAAGAGTTAACACCAATACTCTTCAAACTATTCCACAAAATAGAAACAGAAGGAACACTACCCAATTCCTTCTACGAAGCCACAATTACGCTGATACCAAAGCCACACAAAGATCCAACAAAGAAAGAGAACTTCAGACCAATTTCCCTTATGAACATCGATGCAAAAATACTCAATAAAATTCTTGCCAACCGAATCCAAGAACACATCAAAACGATCATCCACCATGATCAAGTAGGCTTTATCCCAGGAATGCAGGGTTGGTTCAATATACGGAAATCCATCAATACAATCCACTACATAAACAAACTCAAAGAACAAAACCACATGGTCATTTCATTGGATGCTGAAAAAGCATTTGACAAAATTCAGCATCCCTTCATGCTTAAAGTCTTGGAGAGAACAGGAATTCAAGGCCCATACCTAAACATAGTAAAAGCAATATACAGCAAACCGGTAGCCAGCATCAAACTAAATGGAGAGAAACTTGAAGCAATCCCACTGAAATCAGGGACCAGACAAGGCTGCCCCCTTTCTCCTTATCTTTTCAATATTGTACTTGAGGTACTAGCTCGGGCAATTCGACAACATAAGGAGGTCAAAGGGATACAAATTGGAAAGGAAGAAGTCAATCTATCATTATTTGCAGACGACATGATCGTCTACCTAAGTGACCCAAAGAACTCCACTAGAGAGCTCCTACAGCTGATAAACAACTTCAGCAAAGTGGCAGGTTATAAAGTCAACTCAAGCAAATCAGTGGCCTTCCTATACTCAAAGGATAAGCAGGCTGAGAAAGAA
This sequence comes from Apodemus sylvaticus, assembly GCF_947179515.1. NCBI lineage: Eukaryota > Metazoa > Chordata > Mammalia > Rodentia > Muridae > Apodemus > Apodemus sylvaticus. The sequence goes on along the minus strand of NC_067491.1, from coordinate 60,715,546 downwards.
ATTAGGGAAATGACCCCCTTCACAATAGCCACAAACAGTATAAAGTATCTTGGGGTGACTCTTACCAAACATGTGAAAGATCTGTATGACAAGAACTTCAAGACTCTGAAGAAGGAAATGGAAGAAGACCTCAAAAAATGGGAAAACCTCCCATGCTCATGGATCGGCAGAATCAATATAGTTAAAATGGCCATTTTGCCTAAAGCACTATACAGATTCAATGCAATACCCATCAAAATCCCAACTCAATTCTTCACAGAGCTAGAAAGAGCAATTATCAAATTCATCTGGAACAACAAAAAACCCAGGATAGCTAAAACTATTCTCAGCAACAAAAGGAAATCTGGGGGAATCAGTATCCCTGACCTCAAGCAATACTACAGAGCAATAGTGTTAAAAACTGCATGGTATTGGTACAGTGACAGACAGGAGGATCAATGGAACAGGATTGAAGATCCAGAAATGAACCCACACACCTATGGCCACTTGATCCTCGACAAAGAGGCTGAAAACATCCAATGGAAAAAAGATAGCCTTTTCAACAAATGGTGCTGGTTCAACTGGAGGTCAGCATGCAGAAGAATGCGAATTGATCCATCCTTGTCTCCTTGTACTAAGCTCAAATCCAAATGGATCAAGGACCTCCACATAAAGCCAGATACTCTGAAGCTAATAGAAAAAAAACTGGGGAAGACCCTTGAGGACATCGGTACAGGGAGAAAGTTTCTGAACAGAACACCAATAGCGTATGCTCTAAGAGCAAGAATTGACAAATGGGACCTCATAAAATTACAAAGTTTCTGTAAGGCAAAGGACACCATCAAGAGGACAAATCGGCAACCAACAAATTGGGAAAAGATCTTCACCAATCCTACATCAGATAGAGGGCTAATATCCAATATATATAAAGAACTCAAGAAGTTAGACTCCAGAAAACCAAACAACCCTATTAAAAAATGGGGTACAGAGTTAAACAAAGAATTCTCACCTGAAGAACTTCAGATGGCGGAGAAGCATCTTAAAAAATGCTCAACTTCATTAGTCATTAGGGAAATGCAAATCAAAACAACCCTAAGATTTCATCTTACACCAGTCAGAATGGCTAAGATTAAAAATTCAGGAGACAGCAGGTGTTGGAGAGGGTGTGGAGAAAGAGGAACACTCCTCCACTGCTGGTGGGGTTGCAAATTGGTACAACCACTCTGGAAATCAGTCTGGCGGTTCCTCCGAAAACTGGGCACCTTACTTCCAGAAGATCCTGCTATACCACTCCTGGGCATATACCCAGAAGACTCCCCACCATGTAATAAGGATACATGTTCTACTATGTTCATAGCAGCCCTATTTGTAATTGCCAGATGCTGGAAAGAACCCAGGTATCCCTCAACAGAAGAGTGGATGCAAAAAATGTGGTATATCTACACAATGGAGTACTATTCAGCCATTAGAAACAATGAATTCATGAAATTCTTAGGCAAATGGATGGAGCTAGAGAATATCATACTAAGTGAGGTAACCCAGACTCAAAAGGTGAATCATGGTATGCACTCACTAATAAGTGGATATTAACCTAGAAAACTGGAATACCCAAAACATAATCCACACATCAAATGAGGTACAAGAAGAAAGGAGGAGTGGCCCCTGGTTCTGGAAAGACTCAGTGAAACAGTATTCAGCAAAACCAGAACGGGGAAGTGGGAAGGGGTGGGTGGGAGGACAGGGGAAGAGAAGGGGGCTTGCGGGACTTTCGGGGAGTGGGGGGGCTAGAAAAGGGGAAATCATTTGAAATGTAAATAAATTATATCGAATAATAAAAAAAAAAAAAAAAAAAAAAAGAAAAACAAGATAATGTTGCACGATGCGTTATTTCTTCTCTTAAAGTTTCAGTATTTCTAATACGTACGTATTTGTCTTTACTCTGCAACACTGTGTTTCCTTATAATGTGGTATTCTTAAATATTTTTTCGAGATAAAACTCTCCTGTGCGTTCAGAATACCACGTTTTAAGGAAATCCCGCATCGTGCGAAATTATCTTCTTTTTCCTAAACAACACATTTTAACTCGAAAAGCTTTGTGGTTGTGTGTATGTCTAAGAGTGTCGCTGCAAAAGAGAACGCACAGGAGAGTTTTTTCTCACAAGAATATGTAAGAATACCACGTTACAAGGACATACAGTGTTGCAGAGTAAAGACAAATACATACGTATTAGAAAAACTTAAACTTTATGAGAAGAAATAATGCATCATAAAATGTTATGTTGTTTTTCCTAAACAACACGTTGTAACTCGAGAAGCTTTGGTGTTGCGTGTATGTCTAAACGTGCAGCCTCAGAAGAGAACGCACAGGAGAGATTTCTGTTGAAAGAATATGTAAGAATACCACGTTATAAGGAAATACTGTGTTGCAGAGTAAATACAAGAAATAATGCATCGTGCAAAATTATCTTTTTTTCATTAACAACACGTTGTAACTCGAAAAGATTTGGTGTTTCGTGTATGACTAAGCATGTAGCCTCAAAAGAGAACGCACAGGAGAGTAAAGAAAAATACGTTTGTATTGGATATACTTAAGCTTTAGGAGAAGAAATAACCCATCGTGCAAAATTATCTTGTTTTTTGTAAACAACACGTTGTAACTCGAAAAGATTTGGTGTTGCGTGTATGTCTAAGCTTGTAGCCTCAAAAGAGAACGCTCAGGAGAGTTTTCTCTCGAAAAAATATGTCAGAATACGACGTTTTAAGGAATTCCCGCATCATGCAAAATTATCTTGTTTTTCTAAACAACATGTTGTAACTCGAAAAGCTTTGGTGTTGCGTGTATGTCTAAGCGTGTAGCCTCAAAAGAGAATGCACAGGAGAGTTTTCTCTCAAAAGAATATGTAAGAATACCACGTTAAAAGGAAATACAGTGTTGCAGAGTAAACACAAATACGTACGTATTAGAAATACTTAAACTTTACGAGAAGAAATAAATCATCATCCAAAATTCTCTTATATTTCCTAAACAACACGTTGTAACTCGAAAAGATTTGGTGTTGCTTGTATGTCTGAACGTGTATCCTCAAAAGAGAACCCACAGGAGAATTTTCTCTCGTAAAAATATGTGAGAATAACACATTTGAAGGAAATACCTCATCGTGCGAAATTATCTTGTTTTTCTTAAAAAACAAGTTGTAACTCGAAAAACTTTGGTGTTGCGTGTCTGTCTAAGCGTGTAGCCTCAAAAGGGAACGCACAGGAGAGTTTTCTCTTGAAAGAATATGTAAGAATACCACGTTATAATGAAATACAGTGTTGCAGAGTAAAAACAAATACGTACATATTAGAAATACTTAAACTTTACCAGAAGAAATAACGCATCGTGCAAAATTATCTTGTTTTTCCTAAACAACACGTTGTAACTCGAAAAGATTTGGAGTTGCGTGTATGACTCAGCGTGTAGCCTCAAAAGAGAACGCACAGGAGAGTTTTCTCTCGAGAGAATATGTAAGAATATCACCTTACAAGGACATACAGCGTTGCAGAGTAAAGACAAATACATACGTATTAGAAATACTTAAACTTTACAAGAAGAAATAACGCATTGTAAAAAGTTATGTTGTTTTTCTTAAACAACATGTTGTAACTCGAGAATATTTGGTGTTTTGAGTATGTCTAAGCGTGAAGCCTCAGAAGAGAAAGTACAGGAGAGTTTTCTCTCGAAAGAATATGTAAGAATACCACGTTATAAGGAAATACAGTGTTGCAGAGTAAAGATAAATACATACGTATTGGAAATACTTAAACTTCCAAGAACAAATAAGGCATCGTGCAAAAGTATCTTGTTTTTATTAAACAAAACGTTTTAACTCGAAAACATTTGGTGTTGCGTGTATGTCTAAGCTTGAAGCCTCAAAAGAGAACCCACAGGAGAATTTTCTCTCGAAAAAATATGTCAGAATAACATGTTTTAAGGAAATCCCGCATCGTGAGAAATTATCTGGTTTTTCCTAAACAACACATTTTAACTCGAAAAGCTTTGTGGTTTCGTGTATGTCTAAGAGTGTCGCCTCAAAAGAGAACGCACAGGAGAGTTTTCTCTCAAGAGAATATGTAAGAATTCCACGTTACAAGGACATACAGTGTTACAGAGTAAAGACAAATTCATACATAATAGAAATACTTAAACTTTAGGAGAAGAAATAATGCATCGTAAAAAGTTATGTTGTTTTTCCTAAACAACACGTTGTAACTCGAAAAGCTTTGGTCTTGCGTGTATGTCTAAGCATGTAGCCTCAAAATAGAATTCACAGGAGAGTTTTCTCTCGAAAGAATATGTAAGAATACCACGTTATAAGGGAATACAGTGTTGCAGAGTAAAGACAAATATGTAGGTATTGGAAATACTTAAACTTACGAGAAGAAATAAGGCATCGTGCAAAATAATCTTGTTTTTACTAAACAAATCGTTTTAACTCGAAAACATTTGGTGTTGCTTGTATGTCTAAGCTTGAAGCCTCAAAGGAGAACCCACAGGAGATTTTTTTCTCGAAAAAATATGTCAGAATATCATGTTTTAAGGAAATCCCGCATCGTGCGAAATTATCTTGTTTTTCCTAAACAACACATTGTAACTCGAAACGCTTTGCTGTTGCGTTTATGTCTAAGAATGTAGCCTCAAAAGAGAATGCACAGGAGAGTTTTCTCTTGAAAGAATATATAAGAATACCACGTTATAAGGAAATACCGTGTTGCAGAGTAAAAACAAATATGTACGTATTGGAAATACTTAAGCTTTAGGAGAAGAAATAACGCAACGTGCAAAATTATCTTGTTTTTTGTAAACAACACGTTGTAACTCGAAAAGATTTGGTGTGGCGTGTATGTCTAAGCTTGTAGCCTCAAAAGAGAAGACACAGGAGAGTTTTTTCTCGAAAAAATATTTCAGAATACCACATTTTAAGGAAATCCCGCATCGTGCGAAATTATCTTGTTTTTCCTAAACAAGTTGTAACTCGAAAAACTTTGGTGTTGCGTGTCTGTCTAAGCGTGTAGCCTCAAAAGTGAACGCAGAAGAGAGTTTTCTCTCAAAAGAATATGTAAGAATACAACGTTATAAGGAAATACAGTGTTGCAGAGTAAAGACAAATACGTACATATTTGAAATACTTAAACTTTACGAGAAGAAATAACGCATCGTGCAAAATTATCTTGTTTTTGCTTAACAGCACGTTGTTACTCAAAAAGATTTGGTGTTCCGTGCATGACTAAGCGTGTAGCCTCAAAAGAGAACGCACAGGAGAGTTTTCTCTCGAATAAATATGTCTGAATACCACGTTTTAAGGAAATCCCGCATCAAGGGAAATTATCTTGTTTTTTCCTAAACAACACGTTTTAACTCGAAAACCTTTGGTGTTGCGTGTATGTCTAAGTGTGTAGCCTCAAAAGAGAATGCAAAGGAGAGTTTTCTCTCAAAAGAATATGTAAGAATACCTTGTTATAAGGAAATACAGTGTTGCAGAGTAAAGACAAATACATACGTATTGGAAATACTTAAACTTTACGAAAAGAAATAAGGCATCGTAGAGAATTATCTTGTATTTCCTAAACAACATGTTGTATCCCGAAAAGATTTGGTGTTGCATGTATGTCTAAGCGTGTAGCCTCAAAGGAGAATGCACAGTATAGTTTTCTCTCAAAAAAATATGTCAGAATACCACGTTTTAACGAAATCCCGCAACGTGTGAAATTACCTTGTTTTTTCATAAACAAAACGTTTTAACTCGAAAAGCTTTGGAGTTGTGTGTATGTCTAAGTGTGTAGCCTCAGAATAGAACGCACAGGAGAGTTTTATCTCAAAAGAATATGTAAGAATACCTCGTTACAAGGAAATACAGTGTTGCAGAATAAAGACAAATACCTACTTATTAGAAATACTTAAACTTTACGAGAATAAATAACCCATTGTGCAATATTATCTTGTGTTTCCTAAACAACACGTTTTAACTCGAAAAGATTTGGTGTGGCGTGTATGTCTAAGCTTGTAGCCTCAAAAGTGAATGCACAGGAGAGGTTTCTATCAAAAAAATATGTCAGAACACCACGTTTTTAGGAAATACATCATCGTGCAAAATTATCTTGTTTTTCCTAAACAACAAGCTGTAACTCGAAAAGCTTTGGTGTTGCTTGTATGTCTTAGCGTGTAGCCTCAAAAGAGAATGCACAGGAGAGTTTTATCTCGAAAGAATATGTAAGAATACCACGTTATAAGGAAATACAGTGTTGCAGAGTAAAGACATATACGTACCCATTAGAAATACTTAAACTTTACAAGAAGAAATAACTCATTGTATAAAATTATCTCATATTTCCTAAACAACACATTGTTACTCGAAAAGATTTGGTGTTGCGTGTATGTCTAAACATGTAGCCTCAAAAGGGAACCCACAGGAGAATTTTCTCTCGAAAAAATATGTCAGGATACCACGTTTTAAGGAAATCCCGCATCGTGCAAAATTATCTTGTTTTTCCTAAACAACACGTTGTAACTTGAAAGGATATGGTGTTGCGTGTATGTCTAAGCATGTGGGTTCTCTTTTGAGGCTACATGTTTAAACATACACGCAACACCAAATCTTTCCGAATTACAACATGTTGTTTAGGAAATACCAGATAATTTTGTATGATGTGTTATTTCCTTTCGTAAAGTTTAAGTATTTCTAATACATACGTATTTGATTTTGCTCTGCAACACTGTATTTCCTTATAACGTGGTATTCTTACATATTTTTTCAAGAGAAAACTCTCCTGTGTGTTCTCTTTTGAGGCTACACACTTAGACATACACGCAACACCAAAGCTTTTCGAGTTACAACGTGTTGTTAAAGAAAAACAAGATAATTTCGCAAGATGAGGGATTTCCTTAAAACGTGGTATTCTGTAATATTTTTCGAAAGAAAACTCTCCTGAGCGTTCTCTTTTGAGGTTACACGCTTAGACATACAAGCCACACCAAATCTTTTCGAGTTACAACGTGTTGTTTAGGAAATACAAGATGATTTTGTACGAAGCGTTATTTCTTCTCATAAAGTTTCAGTATTTCTAATATGTACGTAATTGTCTTTACTCTGCAAAATTGTACTTCCTTGTAACGTGGTATTCTTACATATTCTTGCAAGAGAAAACTCTCCTGTGTGTTCTCTTTTGAGGCTACACACTTAGACATACACGCAACACCAAAGCTTTTCGAGTTTAAACATGTTGTTTAGGAAAAAAAAGATAATTTCGCAGGATGCAGGATTTCCTTAAAACGTGGTATTCTGACATATTTTTTTGAGAGAAAACTCTCCTGTGCGTTCTCTTTTGAGGCTACACGCTTAGACTTACAGGCAACAACAAAGCTTTTCGAGATACAACGTGTTGTTTAGGAAATACAAGATAATTTTTTTCCGATGCGTTATTTCTTCTGGTAAAGTTTAAGTATTTCTAATATGTACGTCTTTGTCTTTACTCTGCAACACTGTATTTCCCTATAACGTGGTATTCTTACATATTCTTTCGAGAGAAAACTCTCCTGTGCATTCTGGTTTGAGGCTACACGCTTAGACATACACGCAACACCAAAGCTTGTTGAGTTACAATGTGTTGTTAAGGAAAAACAAGATAATTTAGCAAGATGGGGGATTTCCATAAAACGTGTAAAACGTGGTATTCTGACATATTTTTTCGAGAGAAAACTCTCCTGTGCATTCTCTTTTCAGGCTACATGCTTATACATACACGCAACACCAAATCTTTTGAGTTACAACGTGTTGTTTAGGAAATACAAGACAATTTTGTATGATGCGATATTTAATCTCGTAAGTTTAAGTATTTCTAATAAGTACGTATTTGTCTTTACTCTGCAACACTGTATTTCCCTGTAACGTGGTATGCTTACATATTCTTTCGAAATAAACTCTCCTGTGCATTGTCTTCTGAGGCTACACGCTTAGACATACACGCAACACCAATGCTTTTCGAGTTACAACCTGTTGTTTAGGAAAAACAAGATAATTTCGCAAGATGCGTGATTTCCTTAAAACGTGGTATTCTGTCATATTTTTTCGAGAGAAAACTCTCCGGTGCGTTCTCTTTTGAGGCTAAACGCTTAGACATACATGCATCACCAAATCTTTTCGAGTTACAACGCATTGTTTAGGAACTACAAGATAATAGTGTACGATGCATTATTTCTTCTCATAGGTTTAAGTATTTCTAATACATACGTATTTGACTTTTCTCTGCAACACTGTATTTCCTTATAACATGGTATTCTTACATATTCTTTCGAGAGAAAACTCTCCTTTGCTTCTCATTTTAGGCTACACAATTAGACATACACGCAACACCAAAGCGTTTCGTGTTACAACGTGTTGTTAAGGAAAAACAAGATAATTTCGCAAGATGCGGGATTTCCTTAAAAGGTGGTATTCTATCATATTTTCTCGAAAAACTCTCCTGTGCATTCTCTTTTGAGGCTACATGATTAGACATACACGCAACACCAAATCTTTTCGAGTTACAACGCATTGTTTAGGAAAAACAAGATAATTTTGTACGATGCATTATTTCTTCTCATAAAGTTTAAGTATTTCCAATACGTACATATTTGTCTTTACTCTGAAACACTGTATTTCCTTATAATGTGGTATTCTTACATATTCTTTCGAGAGAAAACTCTCCTGTTCCTTATGGTTTGAGGCTGAACGCTTAGACATACACGCAACACAAAAGCTTTTCGAGTTACAACGTGTTGTTAAGGAAAAACAAGATAATTTAGCAAGATGCGGGATTTCCGTAAAACGTGGTATTCTGACATATTTTTTCGAGAGAAAACTCTCCTGTGCATTCTCTTTTCAGGCAACATGCTTATACATACACGCAACACCAAATCTTTTGAGTTACCTCGTGTTGTTTAGGAAATACAAGATAATTTTGTATGATGCGATATTTATTCTCGTAAAGATTAAATATTTCTTAAAAGTGTGTATTTGTCTTTACTCTGCAACACTGTATTTCTTTATAATGTGGTATTCTTACATATTCTTTTGAGAGAAATCTCTCCTGTGCGTTCTCTTTTGAGGCTACACTCTTAGACATACACAGAATACCAAAGTTTTTCGAGTTACAACGTGTTGTTTAGGAAAAACAAGATAATTTCCTAAGATGCGAGATTTCCTTAAAACATGGTATTCTGACATATTTTTGGAGAGAAAACTCTCCTGTGCATTCTCTTTTGAGGCTACCGGCTTAGACATACATATAACACCAAATCTTTTCTAGTTACAACGTCTTGTTTAGGAAATACAAGATAATTTTGTATGATGAGTTATTTCGTCTCGTAAAGTTTAAGTATTTCTTATACCTATGTATTTGCCTTTGCTCTGCAACACTGTATTTACTTGTAAAGTGGTATTCTTACATATTCTTTCTAGAGAAACTCTCCTGTGCGTTCTCTTCTGAGGCTACACACTTTGACAAACACGCAACACTAAAGCTTTTAGAAGTAACACGTGTTGTTTAGGAAAAAGAAGATAATTTCGAATTACAAAGTGTTGTATAGGAAATACAAGATAATTTTGTACGATGCATTATTTCTTCTTGTAAAATTTAAGTATTTCTCATACTTACATATAGTTTTTACTCTGCAACCCTGTATTTCCTTATAACATGGAATTCTTCCATATTCTTTCGAGTGAAAACTCTCCTCTGCTTTCTCTTTTGAGGCTGCACGCTTAGACATACACGCAACATCAAATCTTTTCGAGTTACAACGTGTTATTTTGGAAAAACAAGATAATTTTGCAAGATGCGTTAATTCTTCCCATAAAGTTTAAGTATTTCAAATACGTACATATTTGTCTTTACTCTGCAACACTGTATTTCCTTGTAACGAGGTATTCTTACAAAATCTTTTGAGAGAAAACTCTCCTGTGCGTTCTCTTCTGAGGCTAAACACTTAGACATACACACAACACCAAAGCTTTTCGAGTTAAAAAGTGTTGTTCAGGAAAAAACAAGATAATTTCTCACGATGCGGGATTTACACAAAATGTGGTATTCTGAATATTCATTCGAGAGTAAACTCTCCTCTGCGTTCGCTTTTGATGCTACACGTTTAGACAAACACGCAACACCAAATCATTTGAGCAACAATGTGTTGTTTAGGGAAAACAAGATAATTTCTCACGATGCGGGATTACCTTAAAACGTGGTATTCTGAAATATTTTTTCGAGAGAAATCTCTCCTGTGCATTCTCTTTTGAGGCTACACGCTTAGACATACATGCAACACCAAATATTTTCGAGTTACAACATTTTGTTTAGGAAAAACAAGATAATTTTGCACGATGCGTTATTTCTTCTTGTAAAGTTTAAGTATTTCCTATACGTAGGTATTTGTCTTTACTCTGCAACACTGTATTTCCTTATAAGGTGGTATTCTTACATATTCTTTCGAGAGAAAACTCTCCTTTGCATACTCTTTTGAGGCTACATACTTAGACGTACACGCAACACCAAAGCTTTTCGAGTTACAACTTGTGGTATAGGAAATACAAGACAATTTTTTATGATGCATTATTTCTTCTCGTAAAGTTTAAGTATCTCTAATAAGGACGTATTTGTATTTACTCTGCAACACTGTATTTCCTTATAACGTGGTATTCTTACATATTCTTTCGAGAGAAACCTCTCCTGTGCTTTCCCTTTTGAGGCTGCATGCTTAGACATACACACAACACCAAATATTTTCGAGTTACAATGTGTTGTTTAGGAAATACAAGATAATTATGTATGATGTGTTATATCTTCTCGTAAAGGTTACGTATTTCTAATACGTTATATTTGTCTTTACTCTGCAACACTGTATTTCCTTCTAACGTGGTATTCTTACATATTCTTTCGAGAGAAAACTCTCCAGTGCGTTTTCTTTTGAGACTACACACTTAGACATACACGAAACACCAAAGCTTTTCTAGTTAAAACAAGTTGTTTATGAAAAACAAGATAATTTCGCACGATGCGGGATTTCTTTAAAACGTGGTATGCTGAAATATTTTTTCAAGAGAAAACTCTCCTGTGCGTTCTCTTTTGAGGTTACACGCTTAGACATACACACAACACCAAATCTTTTCGAGTTACAACGTGTTGTTTGGGAAAAACGAGATAATTTTGCACGATGCTTTATTTCTTCTCATAAAGTTTAAGTATTTCTAATATGTATGTATTTTCTTTACTCTGTAACACTGTATTTCCTTGTAACATGGAATTCGTACATATTCTTTCGAGAGAAAACTCTCCTGTGCGTTCTCATTTGAGGCTACACGCTTAGACATACATGCAACACCAAAGCTTTTCGAGTTACAACGTGTTGTTTAGGAAAAGCAAGATAATTTCGCACGATGCGGGATTTCCTTAAAACATGGTACACTGACATATTTTTTTCGAGAGAAAACTCTCCTGTGTGTTCTCTTATGAGGCTACAAGCTTAGACATCCATGCAACAACAAATCTTTTCGAGTTACAATGTGTTGCTTAGGAAAAACAAGATAATTTTGCAGGATGCTTTATTTCTTCTCGTAAAATTTAAGTATTTCCAATACATACATATTTGTCTTTACTCTGCAACACTGTATTTCCTTATAACGCGGTATTCTTACATATTCTTTCGAGAAAAAACTCTTCTGTGTGTTCTCTTTTGAGGCTGCGCACTTAGACAAAAAGGCAACACCAAAGCTTTTCGAGTTACAAGTTGTTTAGGAAAAAACAACATAATTTCGCACGATGCTGGATTTCCTTAAAACGCGGTATTCTGACATATTGTTTTGAGAGAAAACTCCCCTGTGCCTTCTCCTTTGAGGTTACACGCTTAGATATACATGCAACACCAAATCTGTTTGAGTTACAACGTGTTTTTTAGGAAATACAAGATAATTTTGCACGATGTGTAATTTCTTCTCATAAAGTTTAAGTATTTCTAATTCGTACGAATTTGTCTTTACTCTGCAACACTGTATTTCCTTGTAACGTGATATTCTTACATATTCTTTCGAGAGAAAACTCTCCTGTGCGTTCTCTTTTGAGGCTACACACTTAGACATACACGGAACACCAAAGCTTTTCGAGTTACAACGTGTTGTTTAGGAAAAACAAGATAATTTCGCACGATGCGGGATTTCCTTAAATCGTGGTATTCTGACATATATTTTTGAGAGAAAATTCTTCTCTGGGTTCTCTTTTGAGGCTACACGTTTAGACATACACGCAACACCAAATCTTTTCGAGTTACAACGTGTTGTTTAAGAAATACAAGATAATTTTGTATGATGCCTTATTTCTTCTCGTAAAGTTTAAGTATTTCTAATAAGTAAGTATTTGTCTTTACCTTGCAACATTGTATTTCCTTATAACGTGGTCTTCTTACATATTCTTTCGATAGAAAACACTCCTGTGCATTCTCTTTTGAGGCTACACACTTAGACATACACGCAACACCAAAGCTTTTCGAGTTACAACGTGTTGTTTAGGAAAAACAAGATAATTTTGCACTATGAATTATTTCTTCTCGTAAAGTTTAAGTATTTCCAATATGTACGTATTTGTCTTTACTCTGCAACACTGTATTTCCTTATAACATGGTATTCTTACATATTCTTTCAAGAGAAAACTCTCCTGTGCATTCTCTTTTGAGGCTGCGCACTTAGACAAAAACGCAACACCAAAGCTTTTCGAATTACAACAAGTTGTTTAGGAAAAACTAGATAATTTCGCACGATGCTGGATTTCCTCGAGAGAAAACACTCCTGTGCCTTCTCTTTTGAGGCTACTCGCTTAGATATACATGCAACACCAAATCTTTTCGAGTTACAACGTATTTTTTAGGAAATGCTTGATAATTTTGTATGATGCTAATTTCTTCTTGTAAAGTTTAAGTATTTCTAATATGTACGAATTTGTCTTTACTATGCAACACTGTATTTCCTTGTAACATGGTATTCTTACATATTCTTTCGAGAGAAAACTCTCCTGTGCCTTCTCCTTTGAGGCTACACGCTTAGACATACAAGCAACACCAAATCTTTTCGAGTTACAACGTGTTGTTTAGGAAAAACAAGATAATTTTGCACAATGTGTTATTTCTTCTCATAAAGTTTAAGTATTTCTAATAAATTCATATTTGTCTTTACTCTCCTGTGCATTATCTTTTGAGACTGCACGCTTAGACTTACACGCAACACCAAAGCTTTTCGAGTTACAACGTGTTGTTTAGGAAAAACAAGATAATTTTGCACAATATGTTATTTCTTCTCATAAAGTTTAAGTATTTCTAATAAATTCATATTTGTCTTTACTCTCCTGTGCATTATCTTTTGAGACTGCACGCTTAGACTTACACGCAACACCAAAGCTTTTCGAGTTACAACGTGTTGTTTAGGAAAAACAAGATAATTTTGCACTATGAATTATTTCTTCTCGTAAAGTTTAAGTATTTCCAATATGTACGTATTTGTCTTTACTCTGCAACACTGTATTTCCTTATAACATGGTATTCTTACATATTCTTTCAAGAGAAAACTCTCCTGTGCATTCTCTTTTGAGGCTGCGCACTTAGACAAAAACGCAACACCAAAGCTTTTCGAATTACAACAAGCTGTTTAGGAAAAACTAGATAATTTCGCACGATGCTGGATTTCCTCGAGAGAAAACACTCCTGTGCCTTCTCTTTTGAGGCTACTCGCTTAGATATACATGCAACACCAAATCTTTTCGAGTTATAACGTATTTTTTAGGAAATGCTTGATAATTTTGTATGATGCTAATTTCTTCTTGTAAAGTTTAAGTATTTCTAATATGTACGAATTTGTCTTTACTATGCAACACTGTATTTCCTTGTAACATGGTATTCTTACATATTCTTTCGAGAGAAAACTCTCCTGTGCCTTCTCCTTTGAGGCTACACGCTTAGACATACAAGCAACACCAAATCTTTTCGAGTTACAACGTGTTGTTTAGGAAAAACAAGATAATTTTGCACAATGTGTTATTTCTTCTCATAAAGTTTAAGTATTTCTAATAAATTCATATTTGTCTTTACTCTCCTGTGCATTATCTTTTGAGACTGCACGCTTAGACTTACACGCAACACCAAAGCTTTTCGAGTTACAAAGTCTTGTTTAGGAAAAACACGATAATTTCCTACGATGCGGGATTTCCTTTAAACGTGGTATTCAGACATATTTTTTCGAGAGAAAATTCTCCTGTGGGTTCTCTTTTGAGGCTACACATTTAGCCATACAGGCAACACCAAATCTTTCGAGTTACAACGTGTTGTTTAGGAAATACAAGATAATTTTGTACGATGCATTATTTCTTCTCGTAAAGGTTAAGTATTTCTAATTCGTTGTATTTTTCTTTACTCTGCAACACTGTATTTCCTTGTAACGTGGTATTCTTACATATTCTTTCGAGACAAAACTCTCTAGTGCGTTCTCTTTTGAGACTACACACTTAGACATACACGCAACACCAAAGCTTTCGAGTTAAAACATGTTGTTTAGGAAAAACAAGATAATATCTCACAATGCGGGATTTCTTTATAACGTGGTATTCTTGAAATATTTTTTTCGAGAGAAAACACTCCTGTGCATTCTCTTTTGAGGTTACACGCTTAGACATACACGCAACAACAATTCTTTTCAAGTTACAATGTGTTGTTTAGGAAAAACAAGATAATTTTGCACGATGATTTATTCTTCTCATAAAGTTTAAGTATTTCTAATACATATGTATTTGTCTTTTCTCTGCAACACCGTATTTCCTTGTAACGTGGTATTCTTACATATTCTTACTAGAGAAAACTCTCCTGTTCGTTCTCATTTGAGGCTATACGCTTAGACTTACATGCAACACCAAAGCTTTTCGAGTTACAACGTGTTGTTTAGGAAAAGCAAGGTGATTTCGATCAATGAGGGATTTCCTTAAAAAGTGATATACTGACATATTTTTTTGAAAGAAAATTCTCCTGTGAGTTCTCTTTTGATGCTACACGCTTAGACATCCATGCAACACCAAATCTTTTCGAGTTACAATGTGTTGTTTAGGAAAAATAAGATAATTTTGCAGGATGCGTTATTTCTTCTCGTAAAGTTTACTTATTTCCAATAGATACGTATTTGTCTTTACTCTGCAACACTGTATTTTCTTATAGTGTGGTATTCTTACATATTCTTTCGAGAGAAAACTCTGCTGTGTGTTCTCTTTTGAGGCTGCATGCTTAGACATACATGCAACACCAAAGCTTTTCGAATTACAATGTGTTGTATAGGAAATACAAGACAATTTTGTACGAAGCATTATTTCTTCTTGTAAAGTTTAAGTATTTCTAATAAGGACGTATTTGTATTTACTCTGCAACACTGTATTTCCTTATAACGTGGTATTCTTACATATTCTTTCGAGAGAAAACACTCCTGTGCGTTCTATTCTGAGGCTGCATGCTTAGACATACACACAATACCAAAGCTTTTCGAGTTACAACGTGTTGTTTAGGAAAAACAAGATAATTTTGCACGATGTGTTATTTCTTCTCATAAAGTTTAAGTATTTCTAATACGTACATATTTGTCTTTACTCTGCACCACTGTATTTCCTTGTAACGAGGTATTCTTACATATTCTTTTGTGAGAAACCTCTCCTGTGCGTTCACTTTTGAGGCTGCACCCTTAGACATACACGCAACACCAAAGCTTTTCGAGTTACAACGTGTTGTATAGGAAATACAAGATAATTTTGTAAGATGCGTTATTTCTTCTCGTAAAGTTTAAGTATTTCTAATACATACATATTCTAATTTACTCTGCAACACTGTATTTCGTTATAACGTGGTATTCTTCCATATTCTTTTGAGAGAAAACTCTCCTGTGCGTTCTCTTCTGAGGCTGCACACTTAGACATACATGCAAGACAAAACTTTTCGAGTTATAACGTGTTGTTTAGGAAAAAGAAGATAATTTCCCACGATGTGGGATTTCCTTAAAACGTGGTATTCTGACATATTTTTCGAGAGAAAATTCTCCTGTGCGTTCCCTTTTGAGGCTACAAGCTTAGACATACGAGGAACACCAAATCTTTTCAAGTTACAACGTTTTGCTCAGGAAAAACAAGATAATTTTTGCATGATACGTTATTTCTTCTCTTAAAGTTTAAGTATTTCTAATTCATAAATATTTGTCTTTACTCTGCAACACTGTATTTCCTTGTAACGTGGTATTCTTACATATTCTTTCGAGAGAAAACTCTCCTGTGAGTTCTCTTTGAGTCTACACACTTAGACATACATGCAACACCAAAGCTTTACGAGTTACAACGTGTTTTTTAGGAAAAACAAGAAAATTTTGCATGATGCGTTATTTCTTCTCTTAAAGTTTAAGTATTTCTAATTCGTACGTATTTGTCTTTACTCTGCAACAGTGTATTTCCTTGTAACGAGATATTCTTACATATTCTTTTGAGAGAAAACTCTCCTGTGCATCCACTTCTGAGGCTACACACCTAGACATACACGCAACACCAAAGCTTTTCGAGTTAAAACGTGTTGTTTAGGAAAAACAAGATAATTTGGCACGATGCAGGATTTCCTTAAAACATGGTATTCTGACATATTTTTTTGAGAGAAAACTCTTCTGTGCGTTCTCTTTTGAGGCTACAAGCTTAGACATACACGCAACACGAAATCTTTTCGAGTTACAACGTGTTGCTTAGGAAAATCAATATAATTTTGCACGATGCGTTATTTCTTCTAGTAAAGTTTCAATATTTTCAATACGTACATATTTGTCTTTATGCTGCAACACTATATTTCCTTAAAACGTGGTATTCGGACATATTTTTTCGAGAGAAAACTCTACTGTGCGTTCTCTTTTGAGGCTACACGTTTAAACATACACGCAACACCAAAGCTTTTCGAGTTACAACGTGTTGTTTAGGAAAAACAAGATAATTTCGCACGATGCAGGATTTCCTTAAAACGTGGTATTCTGACATATTTTGTAGAGAGAAAATTCTCCTGTGGGTTCTCTTTTGAGGTTACACACTTAGACATACACACAACACCAAATCTTTTCGAGTTACAACGTGTTGTTTAGGAAATACAAGATAATTTTGTACGATGTGTTATTTCTTCTCGTAAAGTTTAAGTATTTCTAATACATACGTATTTGTCTTTAATCTGCAACACTGTATTTCCTTATAACGTGGTATTCTTACATATTCTTTCGAGAGAAAAGTCTCCTGTGCATTCTCTTTTTGAGGCTACACGCTTAGAGATACACGCAACACCAAATATTTTCGAATTACAACGTCTTGTTTCGGAAAAACCAGATAATTTCGCACTATGTGTGATTTCCATAAAACGTGGAATTCTGACATATTTTTCTGAGAGAAAACTCTCCTGTGCGTTCTCTTTTGAAGCTACATGCATAGACATACACGCCACACCAAATCTTTTCAAGTTAAAATGTGTTGTTTAGGAAATACAAGATAATTTTGTATGATGCTTTTTTCTTCTCGTAAAGTTTAAGTATTTCTAATATATATGTATTTGTCTTTACTCTGCAAAATTGTATTTTGTTGTAACATGGTATTCTTACTTATTCTTGCGAGAGAAAACTCTCCTGTGCATTCTTTTTTGAGGCTACACACTTATACATACACGCAACACCAAAGCTTTTTGAGTTACAACGTGTTGTTTAGGAAAAAACAAGATAATTCCACAAAATGTGGGATTTCCTTAAAACGTGGTATTCTGACATATTCCTTCGAGAGAAAACTCTCCTGTGCATTCTCTTTTGAGGCTAGACGCTTAGTCATACACGCAACACCAAATCCTTTCGAGTTACAACGTGTTGTTTAGGAAAAACAAGATAATTTTGTAAGATGCATTATTTATTCTTATAAAGTTTAAGTATTTCTAATACGTACGTATTTGTCTTTACTCTGCCACACTGTATTTCCTTGTAACGTGGTATTCTTACATATTCTTTCGAGAGAAAACTATCCTGTGCGTTCTCTTTTGAGGCTGCACACTTAGACATACACGCAACACCAAAGCTTTTCGAGTTACAACGTGTTGTTTAGGAAAAACAAGATAATTTCGCACGATGCGGGATTTCCATCAAATGTGTTTTTCTGACATATTATTTCTAGAGAAAACTCTGCTGTGCGTTCTCATTTGAGGCGACACGCTTAGACATACACAGAACACCAAAGCTTTTCGAGTTAAAACATGTTTAGGAAAAACAAGATAATTTCCCACGATGCGGGATTTCCTTAAAACGTGGTATTCTGACATATTTTTTCGAGAGAAAACTCTCCTGTGCGTTCGCTTTTGAGGGTGCACACTTAGACATACACGCAGCACCAAAACTTTTCGAGTTACAACGTGTTGTTCAGGAAAAACAATATAATTTCGCACGATGCTTTATTTCTACTCATAAAGTTTAAGTATTTCTAATACGTACGTATTTGTCTTAAATCTGCAAAACTGTATTTCCTTGTATCGTGGTATTCTTACATATTCTTGCGAGAGAAAACTCTCCTGTGCATTCTCTTCTGAGGCTACACACTTAGACATACACGCAACACCAAAATTTTCGAGTTAAAACATGTTTTTTAGGAATAACAAGATAATTTCGCACGATGCAGGATTTCCTTAAAACGTGGTATTCTGACATATTTTTTCGAGAGAAAACTCTCCTGTGTGTTCTCATTTGAGGCTACACGCTTAGACATACACGCAACACCAAATCCTTTCGAGTTACAACGTGTTCTTTAGGAAAAACAAGGTAATTTTGAATGATGCATTATTTCTTCTTGGAAAGTTTAAGTATTTCTAATACGTATGTATTTGTCTTTACTTGCAACACTGTATTTCCTTATAATGTTGTATTCTTGCATATTCTTTTGAGAGAAAACTCTCCTGTTGGTTCTCTTTTGAGGCTACACGCTTAGGCAAAAACACAACACCGAAGTTTTTCCAGTTACGTGTTCTTTAAGAAAAACAAGATAATTTCGCACGATGCGGGATTTCCTTAAAACGTGGTATTCTGATATATTTTTTCAAGAGAAAACTCTCTGTGCGTTCTTTTTTGAGGCTACAAGCTTAGACATACACGTAACACAAAATCTTTTCGAGGTACTACGTGTTGTTTAGGAAAAACAAGATAATTTTACATGATGCGTTTTTTTCCCGTAAAGTTTAAGTATTTCCAATATGTACATATTTGTCTTTATTCTGCAACACTGTATTTCCTTATAACGTGGTATTCTTACATATTCTTTCAAGAGAAAACTCTCCTGTGCATTCTCCTTTGAGGCTGCACGATTAGAAAAAACGTAACACCAAAGCTTTTCGAGTTAGAACAAGTTGTTTAGGAAAAAAAAGATAATTTCGCACGATGCAGGATTTCCATAAAACGTTGTATTCTGACATATTTTTTGTTGAGAAAACTCTCCTGTGCATTTTCTTTTGAGGCTCCATGCTTAGACATACATGCAACACCAAATTTTTTCGAGTAACAACGTGTTGTTTAGGAAAAACAAGATAATTTTTCACGATGCGTTATTTCTTCTTGTAAAGTTTAAAGATTTCTAATACGTATGTATTTGTCTTTACTCTGCAAAACTGTATTTCCTTATAACGTGGTATTATTACATATTCTTTCAAGAAAAACCTCTCCTGTGCATTCTCTTTTGAGGCTACAGGCTTAAACATACACGCAACACCAAAGCTTTTCGAGTTACAAGGTGTTATTTAAGAAAAAATATAATTTCGCATGATGCAGGATTTCCTAAAAACGTGGTATTCTGACATATTTTTTCGAGAGAAAATTCTCCTGTGGGTTCTCCTTTGAGGCTACACATTTAGACATACACACAACACCAAATCTTTTCGAATTCCACGTGTTGTTTAGGAAATACAAGATAATTTTTTACGATGCATTATTTCTTCTTGTAAAGTTCAAGTATTTCTAAAATGTACGTATTTTTCTTTACTCTGCCACACTGTATTTCCTTACAACGTGGTAATCTGACATATTCTTTCGACAGAAAACTCTTCTGTGCATTCTCATTTGAGGCTACACGCTTAGACATACATGCAACACCAAAGCTTTTCGAGTTACAACGTGTTGTTTAAGAAAGGCAAGATAATTTCGCATGATGCGGGATTTCCATAAAACATGGTATACTGACATATTTTTTCGAGATAAAACTCTCCGGTGCGTATTCTTTTGAGACTACATGCTTAGACATACACGCAACACAAAATCTTTTTGAGTTACAACGAGTTGTTTAGGAAAAACAAGATAATTTTCCACAATGCGTTATTTCTTCTCATAAAATTTGAGTGTTTCTAATAAGTATGTATTTGTCTTTACTCTGCAACACTGTATTTCCTAATAACGTGGTATGTTTACATATTCTTTCGAGAGAAAACTCTCCTGTGCATTTTCTTTTGAGGCTACATGCTTAGACATACACACAACACCAAAGTTTTCGAGTTACAACGTGTTGTTTAGGAAAAACAAGATAATTTCGGACGATGCGGGATTTCCTTAAAACGTGGTATTCTGACATATTTTTTTGAGAGAAAATTCTCCTGTGCGTTCTCTTTAAAGGCTACATGCTTAGACATACACGCAACCCCAAATCTTTTCAAGTTACAACTTGTTGTTTAGGAAATACAAGATAATTTTTTTCGATGCGTAATTTCTTCTCGTAAAGTTTAAGTAGTTCTATTAAGTACTTAATTGTCTTTACTCTGCAACACTGTATTTCCTTATAACGTGGTATTCTTACATTTTCTTTCGAGAGAATACTCTCCTGTGCATTCTCCTTTGAGGCTACATGCTTAGAAATACTCGCAACACCGAAGCTTTTCGAGTTACAACGTGTTGTTTAGGAAAACAAGATTTCGCACGATGCATTATTTCCTCTCGTAAAGTTTAAGTATTTCTAATACGTACGTATTTGTCTTTACTCTGCAAAACTGTATTTCCTTATAAAGTTGTATTCTTACATATTCTTTCGAGAGAAAACTACACACTTAGACATATATTCAACACCAAAGCTTTTCGAGTTAAAACGTGTTGTTTAGGAAAAACAGGATAATTTCCCACGATGCTGGATTTCTGTAAAACGTGGTATTCTGACATATTTTTTTGAGAGAAAACTCTCCTGTGTGTTCTCTTTTGAGGCTCCACGCTTAGACATATACGCAACACCAAATATTTTCGAGTTACAATGAGTTGTTTAGGAAAAACAAGATAATTTTGCACGATGCTTTATTTCTTCTCAAAAAGTTTAAGTATTTCTAATACGTAAGTATTTGTCTTTACTCTGCAACACTGTATTTCCTTATAACGTGGTATTCTTAAATATTCTTTCAAGAGAAAACTCTCTGTGCATTCTCTTTTGAGGCTGCACACTTAGACAAAAACGCAACACCAAATCTTTTCGAGTTACAACAAGTTGTTTAGGAAAAACAAGATAATTTCGCACGATGAGGGATTTCCATAAAACGTGGTATTCTGACATATTGTTTCGAGAGAAAACTCTCCTGTGACTTCTCCTTTGAGGCTACACGCTTAGACATACACGCAACATCAAATCTTTTCGAGTTACAACGTGTTGTTTAGGAAATACCAGATAATTTTGTGTGATGCCTTATTTCTTCTCATAAAGTTAAAGTATTTCTAATACGTACGTATTTGTCTTTACTCTGCAACACTGTATTTAATTATAACATGGTATTCTTCCAAATTCTTTGGAGAGAAATCTCTCCTGTGCTTTCGCATTTGAGGGTACACGCTTAGACATGCACGCAACACCAAAGCTCTTCGAGTAAAAACGTGTTGTTTCGAAAAACAATATAATTTCGCAAGATGTGGGATTTCCTTAAACATGGTATTCTGACATATTTTCCGAGCGAAAACTCTCCTGTGCATTCTCTTTTGAGGCTACAAGCTTAGACATACACGCAACACAAAATCTTTTCGAGTTACAAAGTTTTGTTTTGGAAAAACAAGATAATTTTGCCTGATGCATTATTTCTTCTCGTAAAGTTAAGTATTTCCAATACGTATGTATTTGTCTTTATTCTGCAACACTGTATTTCCTTTTAACGTGGTATTCTTACATATTCATTTGAGAGCAAACTCTCCTGTGCGTTCTCTTTTGAGGTTACACGCTTAGACATACACGCAACACCAAATCTTTTCGAGTTACATCGTGTTGTTTAGGAAATACAAGATAATTTTTTACGATGGGTTATTTCATTTCATAAAGTTTAAGTATTTATAATAAGTTTGTATTTGTCTTTACTCTACAACACTGTATTTCCTTATAACGTGGTATTCTTACATATTCTCATTTGAGAGAAAACTCTCCTGTGCGTTCTCTTTTGAGGTTACATGCTTAGACATTCACGAAACACCAAATTTTTTCGAGTTACATCGTGTTGTTTAGGAAATACAAGATAATTTTTTTGCGATGCGTTATTTCATTTCATTTCATAAAGTTTAAGTATTTATAATAAGTACGTATTTGTCTTTACTCTACAACACTGTATTTCCTTATAACATGGTATTCTTACATAGTCTTTCAAGAGAAAACTCTCCTGTGCGTTCTCTTTTGAGGCTGCACGCTTAGACATACATGCTACACCAAATCTTTTCGAGTTACAACGTTTTCTTTAGGAAATACAAGATAATTTTGTACGATGCGTTATTTCTTCTTATAAAGTTTTAGTATTTTTAATACGTACGTATTTGTCTTTATTCTGCAACACTGTATTTCCTTATAACGCGGTATTCTGACATATTCTTTCGAGAGAAAACTCTCCTGTGCGTTCTCTTTTGAGGCTACAAACATAGACATACACTCAACACCAAAGCTTTTCGAGGTAAAACATGTTGTTTATGAAAAACTAGATAATTTCGCACAATGAAGGATTTCCATAAAACGTGGTATTCTGACATATTTTTTGAGAGAAAACTCTCCTGTGCATTTTCTTTTGAGGCTACATGCTTAGTCATACACCCAACACCAAATCCTTTCGAGTTACAACGTGTTGTTTAGGAAAAACAAGATAATTTTGCACGATGCATTGTTTCTTCTCATAAAGTTTAATTATTTCTAATACATACGTATTTGTCTTTACTCTGCAACACTGTATTTCCTTATAACGTGGTATTCTTACATATTCTTTCGAGAGAAAACTCTCCTCTGCGTTCCCTTTTGAGACTACACGCTTAGACATACACGCAACACCAAATCTTTTCGAGTTACAACGTGTTTTTTAGGAAATAAAATATAATTTTGTAGGATGCTTAATTTCTTCTCCTAAAGTTTAAGTATTTCTAATACGTATGAATTTGTCTTAACTCTGCAACACTGTTTTTCCTTGGAACGTGGTATTCTTACATATTCTTTCGAGAGAAAACTCTCCTGTGCATTCTCTTTTGAGGCTACACACTTAGACATACACGCATCACCAAAGCTTTTCGAGTTACAACGTGTTGTTTAGGAAAATCAAGATAATTTCCAACGATGCGGGATTTCCTTTAAACGTGGTATTCTGACATATATTTTCGAGAGAAAATTCTCCTGTGGGTTCTATTTTGAGGCTACACCTTTAGACATACACGCAACCCCAAATCTTTTCGAGTTACAACGTGTTGTTTAGGAAAAATAAGATAATTTTGAACGATGCGTTATTTCTTCTCGTAAAGTTTAAGTATTTCCAATATGTATGTATTTGTCTTTACTCTGCAACACTGCATTTCCTTATAACGTGGTATTCTTCCATATTCTTTCAAGAGAAAACTCTCCTGTGCGTTCCCTTTTGAGGCTGCACGCTTAGACACAAACGCAACACCAATGCTTATCGAGTTACAACAACTTGTTTAGGAAAAAAAAGATAATGTCGCACGATGCAGGATTTCCTTAAAACGTTGTATTCTGACATATTCTTTCGAGAGAAAAGTCTCCTGTGCGTTCTCTTTTGAGGCTACAGGCTTAGACATACACGCAACACCAAAGCTTTTCGAGTTACAACGTGTTGTTTAAGAAAAACTAGATAATTTTGCACGATGCAGGATTTCCTTAAAACGTGGTATTCTGACATATTTTTTCCAGAGAAAACTCTCCTGTGCGTTCTCTTTTGAGGCTACACACTTAGACATACACGCCAAACCAAATCTTTTTGAGTTACAACGTGTTGTTTAGAAAATACAAGATAATTTTGTACGATGCCTTATTTCTTCTCATAAAGTTTCAGTATTTCTAATATGTACATATTTGTCTTTACTCTGCAAAACTGTATTTCCTTGTAACGTGGTATTCTTACATATTCTTGCGAGAGAAAACTCTCCTGTGCATTCTCTTTTGAGGCTACACACTTAGACATAGACGCAACACCAAAGGATTTCGAGTTAAAACATGTTTTTTAGGAATAACAAGATAATTTCGCACGATGCAGGATTTCCTTAAAACGTGGTATTCCGACATATTTTTTTGAGAGAAAAATCTCCTGTGCGTTCTCTTTTGAGGCTACAAGCTTAGACATACACGTAACACCAAATCTTTTCGAGTTACAGTGTGTTGTTTAGGAAAAACAAGATAATTTTGCACGATGCATTATTTCTTCTCGTAAAGTTTAAGTATTTCCAATATGTACGTATTTGTCTTTACTCTTCAACACAGTATTTCCTTATAACTTGGTATTCTTACATATTCTTTCAAAAGAAAATTCTCCTGTGCATTCTCTTTTGAGGCTGCACACTTAGACAAAAACGCAACACCAAAGCTTTTCAAGTTAGAACAAGTTGTTTAGGAAAAAAAGATAATTTCGCACGATGCACGATTTCCGTAAAACGTTGTATTCTGACATATTTTTTGGAGAGAAAACTCTCATGTGCATTCTCTTTTGAGGCTACATGCTTAGACATACACGCATCACCAAATTTTTTAGTTACAATGTGTTGTTTAGGAAAAACAAGATAATTTTGCATGATGCGTTATTTCTTCTCGTAATGTTTAAAGATTTCTAATACGTATGTATTTGTCTTTACTCTGCAAAACTGTATTTCCTTATAACGTGGTATTATTACATATTCTTTCGAGAGAAAACTCTCCTGTGCATTCACTTTTGAGGCTACAGGCTTAAACATACACGCAACACCAAAGCTTTTCGAGTTACAAGGTGTTATTTAAGAAAAACAATATAATTTCGCATGATGCAGGATTTCCTTAAAACGTGATATTCTGACATATTTTTTCGAGAGAAAATTCTCCTGTGGGTTCTCTTTTGAGGGTACACATTTAGACATACACACAACACCAAATCTTTTGGAATTACAACGTGGTTAGGAAATGCAATATAATTTTTTACGATGCATTATTTCTTCTCGTAAAGTTCAAGTATTTCTAATACGTATGTATTTTTCTTTACTCTGCCACACTGTATTTCCTTATAACGTGGTATTCTGACATATTCTTTCGAGAGAAAACTCTCCTGTGCGTTCTCATTTGAGGCTACACGCTTAGACATACATGCAACACCAAAGCTTTTCGAGTTACGACGTGTTGTTTAAGAAAAACAAGATAATTTCGCACGATGCGGGATTTCCATAAAACATGGTATACTGACATATTTTTTCTAGAGAAAACTCTCCTGTGCGTACTCTTATGAGGCTACATGTTTAGACATACACGCAACACCAAATCTTTTCGAGTTACAGTGTGTTGCTTCGGAAAAACAAGATAATTTTGCACGATGAGTTATTTCTTCTCGTAAAGTTTAAGTATTTCCAATACGTACGAATTTGTCTTTACTCTGCAACACTGTATTTCCTTATAACGTGGTATTCTTACATATTCTTTCGAGAGAAAACTCTCCTCTGCGTTCTCTTTTGAGGCTGCGCGCTTAGACAAAAACGCAACACCAAAGCTTTTCGAGTTACAACAAGTTGTTTAGGAAAAACAAGATAATTTCGCATGATGCGGGATTTCCTTAAATCGTGGTATTCTGACATATTGTTTCGAGAGAAAGCTCTCCTGTGCCTTCTCCTTTGAGGCTACACACTTAGACATACACAGAACACCAAATCGGTTCGAGTTACAACATGTTTTTTAGGAATACTAGATAATTTTGTACGATGTGTAATTTCTTCTCGTAAAGTTTAAGTATTTCTAATACATATGAATTTGTCTTTACTCTGCAACACTGTATTTCCTTGTAACGTGGTATTCTTACATATTCTTTCGAGAGAAAACTCTCCTGTGCATTCTCTTTTGAGGCTACACACTTAGACATACACGCAACACCAAAGCTTTTCGAGTTACAACGTGTTGTTTAGGAAAAACAAGATAATTTTGTATGATGCGTTATTTCTTCTCGTAAATTTTAAGTATTTCTAATATGTATTTATTTGTCTTTACTCTGCCACACTGTATTTCCTTATAATGTTGTATTCTTACATATTCTTTCAAGAGAAAACTCTCCTGTGCATTCTCTTTTGAAGATACACGCTTAGGCATACACGCATCACCAAAGCTTTTCGAATTACAACATGTTCTTAAAGAAAAACATGACAATTTCGCACGATGCGGGATTTCCTTAAAACCTGATATTCTGACATATTTTTTTCGAGAGAAAATACTCATGTGCATTTTCTTTTGAGGCTAAGAGCTTAGACATACACACAACACCAAATCTTTTCGAGTTGCAACGTGTTATTTAGGAAATACAAGATAATTTTGTATGAAGCATTATTTATTCTTGTAAAGTTTAAGTATTTCTAATACATATGTACTTGTCTTTAATCTGCAACACTGTTTCCTTATAAAGTGTTATTCTTACATATTCTTTCGAGAGAAAACTCTCCTTTGCGTTCTCTTATGAGGCTACACGCATAGACATATACGCAACACCAAATATTTTTGAATTACAACTTGTTGTTTAGGAAAAACAAGATAATTTCACACTATGCGGGATTTCCTTAAAACGTGGTCTTCTGACATATTTTTTTCGAGAGAAATCTCTCCTGTGCGTTCTCTATTGAGGCTACACACTTAGACATACAAGCCACACCAAATCTTTTCGAGTTACTACGTGTTGTTTAGGAAATACAAGATAATTTTTTATGATGCATTATTTCTTGTCGTAAAGTTTAAGTATTTCTAATATGTACATATTTTTCTTTACTCTGCAAAACTGTATTTCCTTGTAACGTGGTATTCTTACATATTCTTGCGAGAGACAACTGTCCTGTGCATTCTCTTTTGAGGCTACACACTTAGACATATACGCAACACCAAATCTTTTTGAATTAAAATATGTTGTTGAGGAAAAACAAGATAATTTCGCACGATGCAGGATTTCCTTAAAACGTGGTATTCTGACATATTTTTTCGAGAGAAAACTCTCCTGTGCATTCTCTTTTGAGGCTACACGCTTAGACTTACAGGCAACACCAAATCCTTTCGAGTTACAACGTTTTGTTTAGGAAAATCAAGAAAATTTTGCACGATGCGTTATTTCTTCTCATAGAGTTTAAGTATTTCTAATACGTAGGTATTTGTCTTTAATCTACAACACTGTATTTCCTTATAATGTTGTATTCTTACATATTCTTTCGAGAGAGAACTCTCCTGTGCGTTCTCTTTTGAGGCTACACGCTTAAGTGACACACAACACCAACGTTTTTCGAGTTACAATGTGTTCTTTAAGAAAAACAAGATTATTTCCCACGATGCGGGATTTCCTTAAATGTGGTATTCTGACATATTTTTTTGAGAGAAAATTCTCCTGTGCGTTCTCTTTTGAGGCTACAAGCTTAGACATACACGTAACACAAAATCTTTTTGAGTTACCACGTGTTGTTTAGGAAAAACAAGATAATTTTGACGATGCGTTATTTCTTCTCATAAAGTTTAAGTATTTCCAATATGTACGTATTTGTCTTTAACTTGCAACACTGTATTTCCTTATAACTTAGTATTCTTACATATTCTTTCGCGAGAAAACACTCCTGTTTGTTCTCTTTTGAGGCTGCATGATTAGACAAAATCGCAACACCAAAACTTTTCGAGTTACAACACTTTGTTTAGGAAAAAAAAAAGATAATTTCGCACGATGCAGGATTTCCTTAAAACGTGGTATTATGACATATTTATTCGATAGAAAACTGTCCTGTGCGTTCTCTTCTGAGGCTACATGCTGAGACATACAAGCAACACCAAAGCTTTTCGAGTTACAACGTGTTGTTTAGGAAAAACAAGATAATTTCGCACGATGCAGGATTTCTTTATAACATGGCATTCTGAAATATTTTTTCAAGAGAAAACTCTCCTGTGCGTTCTCTTTTCAGGTTACACGCTTAGACATACACGCAACACCAAATCTTTTTGAGTTACAACGTGTTGTTTAGGAAAAACAAGATAATTTTGCACGATGCTTTATTTCTTCTCATAAAGTTTAAGCATTTCTAATACGTACTTATTTGTCTTTACTCTGCAACACTGTATTTCCTTGTAACGTGGTATTGTTACATGTTCTTTCGAGAGAAAACTCACCTGTGCATTCTCATTTGAGGCTACACGCTTAGACGTACATGCAACACCAAAGCTTTTCGAGTTACAAGGTGTTGTTTAGGAAAAGCAAGATAATTTCGCACTATGCGGGATTTCCTTAAAACGTGGTATACTGACATATTTTTTCGAGAGAAAACTCTCCTGTGCATTCTTTTTGAGGCTACAAGCTTAGACATCCATGCAACACCAAATCTTTTCTAGTTACAATGTGTTGTTTAGGAAAAACAAGATAATTTTGCACGATGCTTTATTTCTTCTCGTAAAGTTAAAGTACCTCCAATACATACGTATTTGTCTTTACTCCGCAACAGTGTATTTCCTTATAACGTGGTATTCTTACATATTTTTTTCAAGAGAAAACCCTCCTGTGCATTCTCCTTTGAGGCTGGGCGCTTAGGCAAAAACACAACACCAAAGCTTTTTGAGTTACAACAAGTTGTTTAGGAAAAACAAGATAATTTCGCACTATGCAGGATTTCCTTAAAACGTGGTTTTCTGACATATATTTTTCCAGAGAAATCTCTCCTGTGCATTCTCTTTTGAGGCTACACGCTTAGACATACAAGCCACACCAAATCTTTTCGAAATACAACGTGTTGTTTAGGAATTACAAGATAATTTTTTACGATGCATTATTTCTTCTTGTAAAGTTTAAGTATTTCTAATGTGTATGTATTTGTCTTTACTCTGCAAAACTGTATTTCCTTGAAACGTGGTATTCTTACATATTCTTGTGAGAGAAAACTGTCCTGTGCATTCTCTTTTGAGGCTACACACTTAGATATACACGCAACACCAAAACTTTTCGAGTTAAAATATGTTGTTTAGGAAAAACAAGATAATTTCGCACAATTCAGGATTTCCTTAAAACGTGGTATTCTGACATATTTTTTCGAGAGAAAACTCTCCTGTGTGTTCTCTTTTGAGGCTACACGCTTAGGTAGACACACAACACCAAAGTTTTTCGAGTTACAATGTGTTCTTTAAGAAAAACAAGATTATTTCGCACGATGCGGGATTTCCTTAAATGTGGTATTCTGACATATTTTTTTCGAGAGAAAACTCTCCTGTGCATTCTCTTTTGAGGCTACAAGCTTAGACATACACGTAACACAAAATCTTTTTGAGTTACCATGTGTTACTTAGGAAAAACAAGATAATTTTGCACGATGCGTTATTTCTTCTCGTAAAGTTTAAGTATTTCCAATATGTACGTATTTGTCTTTAATCTGCAACACTATATTTCCTTATAACTTGGTATTCTTACATATTCTTTTGAGAGAAAATTCTCGAAACATGTTGTTTAGGAAAAGCAAGAAAATTTCGCACGATGCGGGATTTCCTTAAAACGTGGTATACTGACATATTTTTTCGAGAGAAAACTCTCCTGTGCATTCTCTTTTGAGGCTACAAGCTTAGACATCCACGCAACACCAAATCTTTTCTAGTTACAATGTGTTGTTTAGGAAAAACAAGATAATTTTGCACGATGCTTTATTTCTTCTCGTAAAGTTAAAGTACCTCCAATACATAAGTATTTGTCTTTACTCCGCAACAGTGTATTTCCTTATAACGTGGTATTCTTACATATTTTTTCAAGAGAAAACCGTCCTGTGCATTCTCCTTTGAGGCTGGGTGCTTAGGAAAAAAAGCAACACCAAAGCTTTTTGAGTTACAACAAGTTGTTTAGGAAAAACAAGATAATTTCGCCCTATGCGTGATTTACTTAAAACGTGGAATTCTGACATATTTTTTCCAGAGGACACCTCTCCTGTGCGTTCTCTTTTGAGGCTACACGCTTAGACATACATGCCACACCAAACTTTTCGAGTTACAACATGTTGTGTAGGAAATACAAGATAATTTTGTATGAAGCATTATTTATTCTTGAAAAGTTTAAGTATTTCTAATATGTATGTACTTGTCTTTAATCTGCAACACTGTATTTCCTTATAAAGTGTTATTCTTACATATTCTTTTGAGAGAAAACTCTCCTTTGCGTTCTCTTATGAGGCTACATGCTTAGAAATATACGCAACACCAAATATTTTCGAGTTACAACTTGTTGTTTAGGAAAAACAAGATAATTTCGCACTATGCGGGATTTCCTTAAAACATGGTCTTCTGACATATTTTTTTCGAGAGGAATCTCTCCTGTGCATTCTCTTTTGAATCTACGCGCTTAGACATACAAGCCACACCAAATCTTTTTGAGTTACAACGTGTTGTTTAGGAAATACAAGATAATTTTTTACGATGCATTATTTCTTCTCGTAAAGTTTAAGTATTTCTAATATGTACGTATTTGTCTTTATTCTGCAAAACTGTATTTCCTTGTAACGTGGTATTCTTACATATTCTTGTGAGAGAAAACTGTCCTGTGCATTCTCTTTTGAGGCTACACACTTAGATATACACGCAACATCAAAGCTTTTCGAGTTAAAATATGTTGTTTAGGAAAAACAAGATAATTTCGGACAATGCAGGATTTCCTTAAAACGTGGTATTCTGACATATTTTTTCGAGAGAAAACCCTCCTGTGCATTATCTTTTGAGGCTACACGCTTAGGCGGACACACAACACCAAAGTTTTTCGAGTTACAACGTGTTCTTTAAGAAAAACAAGATTATTTCGCACGATGCGGGATTTCCTTAAATGTGGTATTCTGAAATATTTTTTCGAGAGAAAACTCTCCTGTGCATTCTCTTTTGAGGCTACAAGCTTAGACATACAAGTAACAAAAAATCTTTTTGAGTTACCACGTGTTGTTTAGGAAAATCAAGATAATTTTGCACGATGTGTTATTTCTCCTCGTAAAGTTTAAATATTTCCAATATGTACGTATTTGTCTTTAATCTGCAACAATATATTTCCTTATAACTTGGTATTCTTACATATTCTTTCGAGAGAAAACTCTCGAAACGTGTTGTTTAGGAAAAGCAAGATAATTTCGCACGATGCAGGATTTCCTTAAAACGTGGTATACTGAAATATTTTTTCGAGAGAAAACTCTCCTGTGCATTCTCTTTTTAGGATACAAACTTAGACAGCCACGCAACACCAAATCTTTTCTAGTTACAATGTGTTTTTTAGGAAAAACAAGATAATTTTGCACGAAGCTTTATTTCTTCTCGTAAAGTTAAAGTACCTCCAATACATACTTATTTGTCTTTACTCCACAACAGTGTATTTCCTTATAACGTGGTATTCTTACATATTTTTTCAAGAGAAAACCCTCCTGTGCATTCTCCTTTCAGGCTGGGCGCTTAGGCAAAAACGCAACAGCAAAGCTTTTAGAGTTACAACAAGTTGTTTTGGAAAAACAAGATAATTTCGCACTATGCGGGATTTCCTTTAAACGTGGTCTTCTGACATATTTTTTTCGAGAGAAATCTCTCCTGTGCATTCTCTTTTGAGGCTACACGCTTAGACATACAAGACACACCAAATCTTTTCGAGTTACAATGTGTTGTTTAGGAAATACAAGATAATTTTTTACGATGCATTATTTCTTCTCGTAAAGTTTAAGTATTTCTAATATGTACGTGTTTGTCTTTACTCTGCAAAACTGTATTTCCTTGTAACGTGGTATTCTTACATATTCTTGCGAGAGAAAACTGTCCTGTGCATTCTCTTTTGAGGCTACACACTTAGATATACACGCAACACCAAAGCTTTTCGAGTAAAAATATGTTGTTTAGGAAAAACAAGATAATTTCTCACAACGCAGGATTTCCTTAAAACGTGGTATTCTGACATATTTTTTCGAGAGAAAACTCTCCTGTGCGTTCTCTTTTGAGGCTACACGCTTAGGTGGACACACAACAACAACGTTTTTCGAGTTACAACGTGTTCTTTTTGAAAAACAAGATTATTTCGCATGATGCGGGATTTCCTTAAATGTGGTATTCTGACATATTTTTTTCGAGAGAAAACTCTCCTGTGCGTTCTCTTTTGAGGCTACAAGCTTAGACATACACATAACACAAAATCTTTTTGAGTTACCACGTGTTGTTTAGGAAAAACAAGATAATTTTGCACGATGTGTTATTTCTTCTCATAAAGTTTAAGTATTTCCAATATGTACGTATTTGTCTTTAATCTGCAACACTGTATTTCCTTATCACTTGGTATTCTTACATATTCTGTCGAGAGAAAAATCTCGAAACGTGTTGTTTAGGAAAAGCAAGATAATTTCGCACGATGCGGGATTTCCATAAAACGTGGTATACTGACATATTTTTTCGAGAGAAAACTCACCTGTGCGTTCTCTTTTGAGGCTGCACGCTTAGACAAAAACGCAACACCAAAACTTTTCGAGTTACAACACTTTGTTTAGGAAAAAAGTAGATAATTTCGCATGATGCAGGATTTCCTTAAAACGTGGTATTCTGACATATTTATTCGACAGAAAACTCTCCTGTGCGTTCTCTTTTGAGGCTACATGCTGAGACATACAAGCAACACCAAAGCTTTTCGAGTTACAACGTGTTGTTTAGGAAAAACAAGATAATTTCGCATGATGCAGGATTTCTTTATAACGTGGTATTCTGAAATATTTTTTCAAGAGAAAACTCTCCTGTGCGTTCTCTTTTCAGATTACACGCTTAGACATACACGCAACACCAAATCTTTTCGAGTTACAACGTGTTGTTTAGGAAAAACAAGATAATTTTGCACGATGCTTTATTTCTTCTCATAAAGTTTAAGTATTTCTAATACGTACTTATTTGTCTTTACTTTGCAACACTGTATTTCCTTGTAACGTGGTACTGTTACATATTCTTTCGAGAGAAAACTCACCTGTGCATTCTCATTTGAGGCTACACGCTTAGACATACATGCAACACCAAAGCTTTTCGAGTTACAACGTGTTGTTTAGGAAAAGCAAGATAATTTCGCATGATGCGGGATTTCCTTAAAACGTGGTATACTGACATATTTTTTCGAGAGAAAACTCTCCTGTGCATTCTCTTTTGAGGCTACAAGCTTAGACAGCCACGCAACACCAAATCTTTTCTAGTTACAATGTGTTGTTTAGGAAAAACAAGATAATTTTGCAAGATGCTTTATTTCTTCTCGTAAAGTTAAAGTACCTCCAATACATAAGTATTTGTCTTTACTCCGCAACAGTGTATGTCCTTATAACGTGGTATTCTTACATATTTTTTCAAGAGAAAACTCTCCTGTGCATTCTCCTTTGAGGCTGGGCGCTTAGGCAAAAACGCAACACCAAAGCTTTTTGAGTTACAACAAGTTGTTTAGGAAAAACAAGATAATTTTGCACTATGTGGGATTTCCTTAAAACGTGGAATTCTGACATATTTTTTTGAGAGGACACCTCTCCTGTGCGTTCTCTTTTGAGTCTACATGCTTAGACATACATGCCACACCAAACTTTTCGAGTTACAACATGTTGTTTAGGAAATACAAGATAATTTTGTATGAAGCATTATTTATTCTTGTAAAGTTTAAGTATTTCTAATATGTATGTATTTGTCTTTAATCTGCAACACTGTATTTCCTTATAAAGTGTTATTCTTACATATTCTTTTGAGAGAAAACTCTCCTTTGCGTTCTCTTATGAGGCTACATGCTTAGACATATACGCAACACCAAATATTTTCGAATTACAACTTGTTGTTTAGGAAAAACAAGATAATTTCGCACTATGCGGGATTTCCTTAAATCGTGGTCTTCTGACATATTTTTTTCGAGAGAAATCTCTCCTGTGCATTCTCTTTTGAAGCTACACGCTTAGACATACAAGCCACACCATATCGTTTCGAGTTACAACGTGTTGTTTAGGAAATACAAAATAATTTTTTACGATGCATTATTTCTTCTCGTAAAGTTTTAGTATTTCTAATATGTACGTATTTGTCTTTACTCTGGAAAACTGTATTTCCTTGTAACTTGGTATTCTTACATATTCTTGCGAGAGAAAGCTGTCCTGTGCATTCTCTTTTGAGGCTAAACACTTAGATATACATGCAACATCAAAGCTTTTCGAGTTAAAATATGTTGTTTAGGAAAAACAAGATAATTTCGGACAATGCAGGATTTCCTTAAAACGTGGTATTCTGACATATTTTTTCGAGAGAAAACTCTCATGTGCGTTCTCTTTTGAGGCTACACGCTTAGACTTACAGGCAACACCAAATCCTTTCGAGTTACAACATTTTGTTTAGGAAAAACAAGATAATTTTGCACGATGCGTTATTTCTTCTCATAAAATTTAAGTATTTCTAATACGTACGTATTTGTCTTTACTCTGCAACACTGTATTTCCTTATAATGTTGTATTCTTACATATTCCTTCGAGAGAGAACTCTCCTGTGCGTTCTCTGTAGAGGCTACACGCTTAGGCGGACAACCAACACCAAAGTTTTTCGAGTTACAACCTGTTCTTTAAGAAAAACAAAATAATTTCGCACGATGCGGGATTTCCTTAAAACGTGATATTCTGACATATTTTTTTGAGAGAAAACTCTCCTGTGCGTTCTCTTTTGAGGCTACAAGCTTAAACATACACATAACAAAAATCTTTTTGAGTTAAAACGTGTTGTTTAGGAAAAACAAGATAATTTTGCACGATGCGTTATTTCTTCTCGTAAAGTTTAAGTATTTCCAATATGTAGATATTTGTCTTTAATCTGCAACACTGTATTTCCTTATAAAGCAACACCAAAGCTTTTTGAGTTACAACACTTTGTTTAGGAAAATAAGATAATTTCACACGATGCAGGATTTCCTTAAAACGTGGTATTCTGACATATTTATTCGAGAGAAAACTCTCCTGGGCATTCTCTTTTGAGGGTACAAGCTTAGATATAAACGCAACACAAAATCTTTTCGAGTTACAACGTGATGTTTAGGAAAAACAAGATTATTTTGCAGAATGCGTTATTTCTTCTCGTAAAGTTTAAGTATTTCCAATATGTACGTATTTTTCTTACTCTACAACACTGTATTTCTTTATAACATGGTATTCGTACTTATTCTTTCAAGAGAAAACTTTCTTGTGCATTCTCTTTTGAGGCTACACTCTTAGACATACACGCAACACCAACGCTTTTCGAGTTACAACGTGTTGTTTAACAAAAACAAGATAATTTCGCATGATGTGGGATTTCCTTAAAACGTGGTATTCTGAGACATTTTTTCGAGAGAAAACTCTCCTGTCTGTTCTCCTTTGAGGCTACATGCTTAGACATACATGCAACACCAAATCTTTTCGAGTTACAACGTG
Source organism: Apodemus sylvaticus (assembly GCF_947179515.1). Lineage (NCBI taxonomy): Eukaryota > Metazoa > Chordata > Mammalia > Rodentia > Muridae > Apodemus > Apodemus sylvaticus. The sequence continues at coordinate 60,679,619 of NC_067491.1, read as the reverse complement.
TTGTTTAGGAAATACAAGATAATTTTGTATGATGCTTTATTTCTTCTCATAATGTTCAAGTATTTCTAATATGTACATATTTGTCTGTACTCTGCAAGACTGTATTTCCTCCTAACGTGGTATTCTTACATATTCTTTCAAGAGAAAACTCTGCTGTGCATTCTCTTTTGAGGCTACACGCTTAGACATACACACATCACCAAAGCTTTTTGAGTAGGAACGTGTTGTTTAGGAAAAAAAAGATAATTTCACACGTTGCGGGATTTAATTAAAACGTGGTATTCTGACATATTTTGTGGAGAGTAAATTCTCCTGTGGGTTCTCTTTTGAGGGTACACGCTTAGACATGCACACAACACCAAAGCTTTTCGAGTTACAACGTGTTACTTAAGATAAAAAGGGTAATATTGGACGATGCGTTATTTCTTCTCGTAAAGTTTAGGTATTTCTAATAAGTATGTATTTGTCTTTACTCTGCAACACCGTTTTTCCTTATAACGTGGTATTCTTACATATTCTTTCGAGTGAAAACTCTCCTGTGCGCTCTCTTTTGAGGCTACATGCTTAGACATACACGCAACACCAAAGCTTTTCGAGTTAAAACGTGTTGTTTAAGAAAAAGAAGATATTTTCGCACGATGCGGGATTTCCTTATAACGTTGTATTCTGACATATTTTTTCGAGAGAAAACTCTCCTGTGCATTCTCTTTTGAGGCTACATGCTTAGACATACAAGCAACACCAAATCTTTTCGAGTTACAACTTGTTATTTAGGAAATACAAGATAATTCGCACGATGCTGGATTTCTTTAAAACGTTGTATTCTGACATATTTTGTCGAGAGAAAATTCTCCTGTGCGTTCTCTTTTGAGGCTACACGTTTAGACATACACGCAACACAAAATCTTTTCAAGTTACAACGTATTGTTTAGGAAAAACAAGATAATATTGCACGATGCATTATTTCTTCTCGTAAGTTTAAGCATTTCAAATACGTACGTATTTGTCTTTACTCTGCAACACTGTATTTCCTTATAACGTGGTATTCTTACATATTATTTCGAGAGAAAACTCTCCTGTGTGTTCTCTTTTGAGACTACATGCTTAGACATACACCCAACACCAAAGCTTTTCGAGCTCCAACGTGTTGTTTAGGAAAAACAAGATAATTTTGCACGATGCGTTATTTCTTCTCGTAATGTTTAAGTATTTCTATTATGTACGTATTTGTCTTTACTCTGCAAAACTGTATTTCCTTGTAACGTGGTATTCTTACATATTCTTGCGAGAGAATACCCTCCTGTGCATTCTCTTTTGAGGCTACACTCTTAGACATACACGCAACACCAAAGCTATTTGAGTTACAACAAGTTGTTTAGGAAAAAAAAAAAAGATAATTTCGCATGATGCGGGATTTCCTTAAAACATGGTATTCTGACATATTTTTCGAGAGAAATCTCTCCTGTGCATTCTCTTTTGAGGCTACATGCTGAGACATACAAGCAACACCGAAACTTTTCGAATTACAACATTTTGTTTAGGAAATACAAGGTAATATTTTACGATGCGTTATTTCTTCTCATAAAGTATAAGTATTTCTAATATGTACGTATTTGTCTTTATTCTGCAAGATTATATTTCCTTATACGGTGGTTTTCTTACATATTCTTTCGAGAGAAAACTCTCCTGTGCATTCGCTTTTGAGGCTACACACTTAGACATACACGCAACACCAAAGCTTTTCGAGTTAAAACATGTTGTTTAGGAAAAACAAGATAATTTCGCACGATGTAGGATTTCCTTATAACGTGGTATTCTGACATATTTTTTCGAGAAAAAAATCTCCTGTGCATTCTCTTTTGAGGCTACATGCTTAGACAAACACGCAACACCAAATCTTTTTGAGTTACAACGTGTTGTTTAGGAAAAACAAGTTAATTTTGCACGATGTGTTATTTCTTCTCATAATGTTTAAGTATTTCTAATACGTAGGTATTGTCTTTACTCTGAAACACTGTATTTCCTTATAACGTGGTATTCTTACATATTCTTTCAAGAGAAAACTCTCCTGTGCATTCTCTTTTGAGGCTACACGCTTAGACATACACGCAACACCAAAGCTTTTCAAGTTACAACGTGTTGTTTAAGAGAAACAAGATAATTTCACACGATGCGGCATTTCCTTACAACGTGGTATTCTGACATATTTTTTTGAGAGAAAACTCTCCTGTGCATTCTATTTTGAGGCTACATGCTTAGACATACAAGCAACACCAAATCTTTTAGAGATACAAAGTGTTGTTTAGGAAATACAAGCTAATTCGCACGATACTGTATTTTCTTAAAACGTTGTATTCTGACATATTTTGTCAAGAGAAAATTATCCTGTGCGTTCTCTTTTGGGGCTACACGTTTAGACATACACGCAACACCAAATCTTTTTGAGTTACAACATGTTGTTTAGGAAAAACAAGATAATATTGCACGATGCGTTATTTCTTCTCGTAAGTTTAAGCATTTCTAATACGTACGTATTTGTCTTTACTCTGCAACACAGTATTTCCTTATAACGTGGTATTCTGACATATTTTCTCGAGAAAAAAACTCTCCTGTGCGTTCTCTTTTGAGACTACACATTTAGACATATACTCAACACAAAATCTTTTCGAATTACAACGTGTTGTTTAGGAAAAACAAGATAATATTGCACAATGCATTATTTCTTCTCGTAAGTTTAAGCATTTCTAATATGTACGTATTTGTCTTTACTCTGCAACACTGCATTTCCTTATAACATGGTATTCTTACATATTCTTTCGAGAGAAAACTCTCCTGTGCATTCTCTTTTGAGGCTACACGCTTAGACACACACACAACACCAAAGCTTTTCAAGTTACAACGTGTTGTTTAAGAGAAACAAGATAATTTCGCACGATGCGGCATTTCCTTACAACGTGGTATTCTGACATATTTTTTTTGAGAGAAAACTCTCCTGTGCATTCTATTTTGAGGCTACATGCTTAGACATACAAGCAACACCAAATCTTTTAGAGATACAAAGTGTTGTTTAGGAAATACAAGCTAATTCGCACGATACTGTATTTTCTTTAAAACGTTGTATTCTGACATATTTTGTCAAGAGAAAATTATCCTGTGCGTTCTCTTTTGGGGCTACACGTTTAGACATACACGCAACACCAAATCTTTTTGAGTTACAACGTGTTGTTTAGGAAAAACAAGATAATATTGCACGATGCATTATTTCTTCTCGTAAGTTTAAGCATTTCAAATACGTACGTATTTGTCTTTACTCTGCAACACTGTATTTCCTTATAACGTGGTATTCTTACATATTATTTCGAGAGAAAACTCTCCTGTGTGTTCTCTTTTGAGACTACATGCTTAGACATACACCCAACACCAAAGCTTTTCGAGCTCCAACGTGTTGTTTAGGAAAAACAAGATAATTTTGCACGATGCGTTATTTCTTCTCGTAATGTTTAAGTATTTCTATTATGTACGTATTTGTCTTTACTCTGCAAAACTGTATTTCCTTGTAACGTGGTATTCTTACATATTCTTGCGAGAGAATATCCTCCTGTGCATTCTCTTTTGAGGCTACACTCTTAGACATACACGCAACACCAAAGCTATTTGAGTTACAACAAGTTGTTTAGGAAAAAAAAAAAAAGATAATTTCGCATGATGCGGGATTTCCTTAAAACATGGTATTCTGACATATTTTTCGAGAGAAATCTCTCCTGTGCATTCTCTTTTGAGGCTACATGCTGAGACATACAAGCAACACCGAAACTTTTCGAATTACAACATTTTGTTTAGGAAATACAAGGTAATATTTTACGATGCGTTATTTCTTCTCATAAAGTATAAGTATTTCTAATATGTACGTATTTGTCTTTATTCTGCAAGATTATATTTCCTTATACGGTGGTTTTCTTACATATTCTTTCGAGAGAAAACTCTCCTGTGCATTCGCTTTTGAGGCTACACACTTAGACATACACGCAACACCAAAGCTTTTCGAGTTAAAACATGTTGTTTAGGAAAAACAAGATAATTTCGCACGATGTAGGATTTCCTTATAACGTGGTATTCTGACATATTTTTTCGAGAAAAAAATCTCCTGTGCATTCTCTTTTGAGGCTACATGCTTAGACAAACACGCAACACCAAATCTTTTTGAGTTACAACGTGTTGTTTAGGAAAAACAAGTTAATTTTGCACGATGTGTTATTTCTTCTCATAATGTTTAAGTATTTCTAATACGTAGGTATTGTCTTTACTCTGAAACACTGTATTTCCTTATAACGTGGTATTCTTACATATTCTTTCAAGAGAAAACTCTCCTGTGCATTCTCTTTTGAGGCTACACGCTTAGACATACACGCAACACCAAAGCTTTTCAAGTTACAACGTGTTGTTTAAGAGAAACAAGATAATTTCACACGATGCGGCATTTCCTTACAACGTGGTATTCTGACATATTTTTTTGAGAGAAAACTCTCCTGTGCATTCTATTTTGAGGCTACATGCTTAGACATACAAGCAACACCAAATCTTTTAGAGATACAAAGTGTTGTTTAGGAAATACAAGCTAATTCGCACGATACTGTATTTTCTTAAAACGTTGTATTCTGACATATTTTGTCAAGAGAAAATTATCCTGTGCGTTCTCTTTTGGGGCTACACGTTTAGACATACACGCAACACCAAATCTTTTTGAGTTACAACATGTTGTTTAGGAAAAACAAGATAATATTGCACGATGCGTTATTTCTTCTCGTAAGTTTAAGCATTTCTAATACGTACGTATTTGTCTTTACTCTGCAACACAGTATTTCCTTATAACGTGGTATTCTGACATATTTTCTCGAGAAAAAACTCTCCTGTGCGTTCTCTTTTGAGACTACACATTTAGACATATACTCAACACAAAATCTTTTCGAATTACAACGTGTTGTTTAGGAAAAACAAGATAATATTGCACAATGCATTATTTCTTCTCGTAAGTTTAAGCATTTCTAATATGTACGTATTTGTCTTTACTCTGCAACACTGCATTTCCTTATAACATGGTATTCTTACATATTCTTTTGAGAGAAAACTCTCCTGTGCATTCTCTTTTGAGGCTACACGCTTAGACATACACGCAACACCAAAGCTTTTCAAGTTACAACGTGTTGTTTAAGAGAAACAAGATAATTTCGCACGATGCGGCATTTCCTTACAACGTGGTATTCTGACATATTTTTTTGAGAGAAAACTCTCCTGTGCATTCTATTTTGAGGCTACATGCTTAGACATACAAGCAACACCAAATCTTTTAGAGATACAAAGTGTTGTTTAGGAAATACAAGCTAATTCGCACGATACTGTATTTTCTTAAAACGTTGTATTCTGACATATTTTGTCAAGAGAAAATTATCCTGTGCGTTCTCTTTTGGGGCTACACGTTTAGACATACACGCAACACCAAATCTTTTTGAGTTACAACGTGTTGTTTAGGAAAAACAAGATAATATTGCACAATGCGTTATTTCTTCTCGTAAGTTTAAGCATTTCTAATACGTACGTATTTGTCTTTACTCTGCAACACAGTATTTCCTTATAACGTGGTATTCTGACATATTTTCTCGAGAAAAAACTCTCCTGTGCGTTCTCTTTTGAGACTACACATTTAGACATATACTCAACACAAAATCTTTTCGAATTACAACGTGTTGTTTAGGAAAAACAAGATAATATTGCACAATGCATTATTTCTTCTCGTAAGTTTAAGCATTTCTAATAAGTACGTATTTGTCTTTACTCTGCAACACTGCATTTCCTTATAACATGGTATTCTTACATATTCTTTCGAGAGAAAACTCTCCTGTGTGTTCTCTTTTGTGGCTACAGGCTTAGACATACACCCAACGCGAAAGCTTTTCGAGCTCCAAAGTGTTGTTTAGGATAAACAAGATAATTTTGCACGATGCATTATTTCTTCTCGTAAAGTTTAAGTATTTCTATTATGTACATATTTGTCTTTACTCTGCAAAACTGTATTTCCTTGTAACGTGGTATTCTTACATATTCTTGCGAGAGAACACTCTCCTGTGCATTCTCTTTTGAGGCTACACCCTTAGACATACACGCAATACCAAAGCTTTTTGAGTTAAAACATGTTGTTTAAGAAAAACAAGATAATTTCGCACGATGCAGGATTTTCATATAACGTGGTATTCTGACATATTTTTTTAAGAAAAAAAATCTCCTGTGCGTTCTCTTTTGAGGCTACACGCTTAGACGAACACGCAACACCATATCATTTTGAGTTACAATGTGTTGTTCAGGAAAAACAAGTTAATTTTGCACAATGTGTTATTTCTTCTCGTAAAGTTTAAGTATTTCTAATATCTATTTATTGTCTTTAGTCTGAAACACTGTATTTCCTTATAACGTGATATTCTTACATATTCTTTCGAGAGAAAACTCTCCTGTGAGTTCCCCTTTGAGGCTGCACGCTTAAAAATACAGGCAACAACAAAGCTTTTCGAGATACATCGTGTTATTTATGAAAAAGAAGATAATTACGCAAGATGCGGGATTTCCTTAAAACACGGTCTTCTGACATATTTTTTCGAGAGAAATCTCTCCTGTGCATTCTCTTTTGAGGCTACATGCTTAGACATACACGCACCACCATATCTTTTTGAGTTACAACGTGTTGTTTAAGAAATACAAGATAATTTTGTACGATGCGTTATTTCTTCTTGTAAGTTTAAGCATTTCTAAAAGTACGTATTTGTCTTTACTCTGCAACACAGAATTTCCTTATAACGTGATATTCTGACATATTTTTGGAGAAAAAACTCTCCTGTGCGTTCTCTTTTGAGACTACATGCCTAGACATACACGCAACACAAAATCTTTTCGAGTTACAACGTGTTGTTTAGGTAACACAAGATAATATTGCACAATGCGTTATTTCTTCTCGTAAGTTTAAGCATTTCTAATACGTACTTATTTTTCTTTACTCTGCATCACTGTATTTCCTTATAACATGGTATTCTTACATATTCTTTCGAGAGAAAACACTCCTGTGTGTTCTCTTTTGAGGCTACAGGCTTAGACATACACCCAACACCAAAGCTTTTCGAGCTCCAACGTGTTGTTTAGGATAAACAAGATAATTTTGCACGATGCATTATTTCTTCTCGTAAAGTTTAAGTATTTCTATTATGTACGTATTTGTCTTTACTCTGCAAAACTGTATTTCCATGTAACGTGGTATTCTTACATATTCTTGCGAGAGAAAAATCTCCTCTGCTTTCTCTTTTGAGGCTACACTCTTAGACATACACCCAACACCAATGCTTTTCGAGTTAAAACATGTTGTTTTGGTAAAACAAGATAATTTCGCACGATGCAGTGTTTCCTTATAACGTGGTATTCTGACATATTTTTTGGAGAAAAAAATCTCCTGTGCGTTCTCTTTTGAGGCTACACGCTTAGACATACACGTAATAACAAAGATTTCGAGTTACAACGTGTTGTTTAGGAAAAACAAGATAATTTTACACGATGTGTTATTTCTTCTTGTAAAGTTTAAGTATTTGCAATACGAACGTATTTGTCTTTACTCTGCAACACTATATTTCCTTAAAACGTGGTACTCTTACATATTCTTTTGAGAGAAAACTCTCCTGTGCATTCTCTTTTGAGGCTGCACGCTTAGACAAAAATGGAACACCAAAGCTTTTTGAGTTACAACAACTTGTTTAGGAAAAACAGGATAATTTCGCACGATGCGGTGTTTTCTTAAAACGTGTTATTCTTATATATTCTTTCGAGAGAAAACTCTCCTGTGTGTTCTCTTTTGAGGCTACATGCTTAGACATACACGCAACACCAAAGCTTTTCGAGTTACAACGTTTTGTTTAGGAAAAACAAGATAATTTTGCACGATGGGTTATTTCTTCTCGTAAAATTTAAGTATTTCCAATAAGTACGTATTTGCCTTTACTCTGCAACACTGTATTTCCTTTTAACGTGGTATTCTTACATATTCTTCTGAGAGAAAACTCTCCAATGCATTCTCTTTTGAGGCTGCACGCTTAGAAAAAAACGAAACACCAAAGCTTTCGAGTTACAACAAGTTGTTTAGGAAAAAAAAATTCCCACGACACGGGATTTCCTTAAAAAGTAGTATTCTGACATATTTTTTTAGGGAGAAAACTCTCCTCTGCATTCTCTTTTGAGGCTAGACGCTTAGACATACACGCAACACCAAAGCTTTTCGAGTTACAATGTGTTATTTAGGAAAAACAAGATAATTTCGCACGATGCAGGATTTCCTTAAAACGTGGTATTCTGAAATATTTTTTCAAAAGAAAATTCTCCTGTGGGTTCTCTTTTGAGGCTACATGTTTAGACATACACGCATTACCAAATCTTTTCGAGTTACAACATGTTGTTTAGGAAATACAAGATAATTTTGTACAATGCGTTATTTCTTCTCATAAAGTTTAAGTATTTCTAATACATACGTATTTGTCTTTGTTCAGCAACACTGTATTTCCTTATAACGTGATATGCCTACATAATCTTTCGAGAGAAAACTCTCCTGTGCGTTCTCTTTTGAGGCTAAATGCTTAGACATACAGGCAACACCAAAGCTTTTCGAGTTACAACGTGTTGTTTAAGAAAAAAAAAAAAAAAAGATAATTTCGCACGATGCGGGATTTCCTTACAACGTGGTATTCTGACATATTTTTTGAGAGAAAACTCTCCTGTGCATTCTATTTTGAGGCTACATGCTTAGACATACAAGCAACACTAGATCTTTTCGAGTTACAAAGTGTTGTTTAGGAAATACAAGATAATTCGCACGATGCGGGATTTTCTTAAAACGTTGTATTCTGACATATTTTGTCGAGAGAAAATTCTCCTGTGCATTCTCTTTTGGGGGTACACGTTTAGACATACACGCAACACCAAATCTTTTTGAGTTACAACGTGTTGTTTAGGGAAAACAAGACAATATTGCACGATGCGTTATTTCTTCTCGTAAGTTTAAGCATTTCTAATACGTACGTATTTGTCTTTACTCTGCAACACAGTATTTCCTTATAACGTGGTATTCTGACATATTTTCTCGAGAAAAAACTCTCCTGTGCGTTCTCTTTTGAGACTACACGCTTAGACATACACGCAACACAAAATCTTTTCGAGTTACAACGTGTTGCTTAGGAAAAACAAGGTAATATTGCACGATGCATTATTTCTTCTCGTAAGTTTAAGCATTTCTAATACGTACGTATTTGTCTTTACTCTGCAACACAGTATTTCCTTAAAACGTTGTATTCTGACATATTTTGTAGAGAGAAAAAACTCTCCTGTGCATTCTCTTTTGAGACTACACGTTTAGACATACACGCAACACAAAATCTTTTCGAGTTACAACGTGTTGTTTCGGAAAAACAAGATAATATTGCACGATGCATTATTTCTTCTCGTAAGTTTAAGCATTTCTAATACGTACGTATTTGTCTTTACTCTGCAACACTGTATTTCCTTATAACATGGTATTCTTACATATTCTTTCGAGAGAAAACTCTCCTGTGTGTTCTCTTTTGAGGCTACAGGCTTAGACATACACCCAACACCAAAGCTTTTCGAGCTCCAACGTGTCGTTTACGATAAACAAGATAATTTTGCACGATGCATTATTTCTTCTCGTAAAGTTTAAGTATTTCTATTATGTACGTATTTGTCTTTACTCTGCAAAACTGTATTTCCTTGTAACGTGGTATTCTTACATATTCTTGTGAGAGAAACTCTCCTGTGCATTCTCTTTTGAGGCTACACACTTAGACATACACGCAACACCAAAGCTTTTCGAGTTAAATATGTTGTTTAGGAAAAACAAGATAGTTTCGCACTAGGCAGGATTTCCTTATAACGTGGTATTCTGACATATTTTTTTCAAGAAAAAAATCTCCTGTGCGTTCTCTTTTGAGGCTACACGCTTAGACAAACACGCAACACCATATCGTTTTGAGTTTCAACGTGTTGTTTAGGAAAAACAAGTTAATTTTGCACAATGTGTTATTTCTTCTCGTAAACTTTAAGTATTTCTAATATGTACGTATTGTCTTTACACTGAAACACTGTATTTCCTTATAACGTGGTATTCTTACATATCCTTTCGAGAGAAAACTCTCCTGTGAGTTCTCCTTTGAGGCTGCATGCTTAAACATACACGCAACAACAAAACTTTTCGAGATACAACGTATTGTTTAGGAAAAAGAAGATAATTCTGCAAGATGAGGGATTTCCTTAAAACGCGGTCTTCTGACATATTTTTTCGAGAGAAAACTCTCCTGTGCATTCTCTTTTGAGGCTACATGCTTAGACATACATGCAACACCAAATCCTTTTGAGTTACAACGTGTTGTTTAAGAAATACAAGATAATTTTGTACGATGCGTTATTTCTTCTCGTAAGTTTAAGCATTTCTAAAAGTACGTATTTTTCTTTACTCTGCAACACAGTATTTCCTTATAACGTGATATTCTGACATATTTTTCGAGAAAAAACTCTCCTGTGCATTCTCTTTTGAGACTACACGTCTAGACATTCACGCAACACAAAATCTTTTCGAGTTAAAACGTGTTGTTTAGGAAACACAAGATAACATTGCACAATGCTTTATTTCTTCTCGTAAGTTTAAGCATTTCTAATACGTATGTATTTGTCTTTACTCTGCAACACTGTATTTCCTTATAACATGGTATTCTTACATATTCTTTCGAGAGAAAACTCTCCTGTGTGTTCTCTTTTGAGGCTACAGGCTTAGACATACACCCAACACCAACGCTTTTCGAGCTCCAACGTGTTGTTTAGGATAAACAAGATAATTTTGCACGATGCATTATTTCTTTTCGTAAAGTTTAAGTATATCTATTATGTATGTATTTGTCTTTACTCTGCAAAACTGTATTTCCTTGTAACGTGGTATTCTTACATATTCTTGCGAGAGAAAAATCTCCTGTGCATTCTCTTTTGAGGCTACACTCTTAGACATACACGCAACACCAAAGCTTTTCGAGTTAAAACATGTTGTTTAGGAAAAACAAGATAATTTCGCATGATGCGGGATTTTCTTAAAATGTGTTATTCTTACATATTCTTTCAAGAGAAAACTCTCCTGTGCGTTCCCTTTTGAGGCTACACGCTTAGACATACACACAACACCAAAGCTTTTCGAGTTTCAACATTTTGTTTAGGAAAAACATGCTAATTTTGCACGATGCGTTATTTCTTCTCTTAAATTTAAGTTTTTCCAATAAGTACGTAGATGGCTTTACTCTGCAACACTGTATTTCCTTTTAACGTGGTATTCTTACATATTCTTCTGAGAGAAAACTCTCCAATGCATTCTCTTTTGAGGCTGCACGCTTAGAAAAAAACGAAACACAAAAGCTTTTCGAGTTACAAAAAGTTGTTTAGGAGAAAAAAATTCCCACGATGCGGGATTTCCTTAAAACGTGGTATTCTGACATATTTTTTAGGGAGAAAACTCTCCTGTGCGTTCTCTTTTGAGGCTAGACGCTTAGACATACACGCAACACCAAAGCTTTTCGAGTTACAATGTGTTATTTAGGAAAAACAAGATAATTTCGCACGATGCAGGATTTCCTTAAAACGTGGTATTCTGAAATATTTTTTCAAGAGAAAATTCTCCTGTGGGTTCTCTTTTGAGGGTACACGTTTAGACATACACGCATTACCAAATCTTTTCGAGTTACAACATGTTGTTTAGGAAATACAAGATAATTTTGTACAATGCGTTATTTCTTCTCATAAAGTTTAAGTATTTCTAATACATACGTATTTGTCTTTGTTCAGCAACACTGTATTTCCTTATATCGTGATATCCTTACATATTCTTTCGAGAGAAAACTCTCCTGTGCATTCTCTTTTGAGGCTACATGCTTAGACATACACGCAACACCAAAGCTTTTCGAGTTACAACGTGTTGTTTAAGAAAAAAAAAAAAGATAATTTCGCACGATGCGGGATTTCCTTACAATGTGGTATTCTGACATATTTTTTCGAGAGAAAACTCTCCTGTGCGTTCTTTTTTGAGGCTACATGCTTAGACATACAAGCAACACCAAAGCTTTTCGAGTTACAACGTGTTGTTTAGGAAATACCAGATAATATCGCACGATGCGGGATTTCCTTAAAACGTGGTATTCTGACATATTTTGAAGAGAGAAAATTCTCCTGTGGGTTCTCTTTTGAGGCTACACGTTTACACATACACGCATCAACAAATCTTTTCGAGTTACAACATGTTGTTTTGGAAAAACAAGATAATATTGCACGATGTGTTATTTCTTCTCTTAAAGTTTAAGCATTTCTAATACATACATATTTGTCTTTACTCTGCAACGTTGTATTTCCTTATAACGTGGTATTCTTATATATGCTTTCGAGAGGAAACTCTCCTGGGCGTTCTCTTTTGAGGCCACACGCTTAGACATACACGCAACACCAAAGCTTTTCGAGTTACAACGTGTTGTTTAGGAAATACAAGATAATTTTGTATGATGCGTTATTTCTTCTCGTAAAGTTTAAATATTTCTAATATGTACGTATTTGTCTTTACTCTGCAAAACTGTATTTCCTTGTAACGTGGTATTCTTACAGATTCTTGCGAAAGAAAACTCTCCTGTGCATTCACTTTTGAGGCTACACACTTAGACATACACGCAACACCAAAGCTTTTCGAGTTAAAACATATTGTTTAGGAAAAACAAGATAATTTCGCACGATGCAGGATTTCCTCATAAAATGGTATTCTGACATATTTTTTGTAGAAAAAACTCTCCTGTGCGTTCTCTTTTGAGGCTACATGCTTAGACATACATGCAACACAAAATCTTTTCGAGTTACCAGGTGTTGTTTAGGAAAAATCAGATAATTTTGCATGATGCGTTATTTCTTCTCATAAAGTTTAAGTGTTTCTAATAAGTACATATTTATCTTTATTGTGCAACACTGTATTTCCTAATAACGTAGTATTCTTATATATTCGTTCGAGAGAAAACTCTCCTGTGTGTTCTCTTTTGAGGCTACACGCTTAGACATACACGCAACACAAAATCTTTTCGAGTTACAATGTGTTGTTTAGGAAAAACAAGATAATTTTGCAAGAAGCGTTATTTCTTGTTGTAAGTTTAAGTATTTCCAATACGTATGTAATTGTCTTTACTCTGAAACACTGTATTTCCTTATAACTTGGTATTCTTACATATTCTTTCGAGAGAAAAGTCTCCTGTGCGTTCTCTTTTGAGGCTGCAGGCTTAGGAAAAACGCAACACCAAAGATTTTCGAGTTAAAACAAGTTGTTTAGGAAAAAAAAAAAAGATAATATCGCACGATGCGGGATTTCCTTAAAACGTGGTATTCTGACAAATTTTTCGAGAGAAAACACTCCTGTGCATTCTCTTTTGAGGCTACATGCTTAGACATACACGCAACACCAAAGCTTTTTGAGTTACAACGTGTTGTTTAGGAAATACAAGATAATTTTGTACGATGCGTTATTTCTTTTCGTAAAGTTTAAGTATTTCTAATATGTACGTATTTGTCTTTTCTCTGCAACACTGTATTTCCTTATAACGTGGTATTCTTACATATTCTTTCGAGAGAAAACTCTCCTATGTGTTCTCTTTTGAGGCTACATGCTTAGACATACACACAACACCAAATCCTTTCGAGTTACAACGTGTTATTAAGGAAATACAAGACAATTTCGCAAGATGCGGGATTTCCTTAAAACGTGGTATTGTGACATATTTTGGCGAGAGTACATTCTCCTGTGGGTTCTCTTTTGAGGCTACACCTTTATACATACATGCAACACCAAATCTCTTTGAGTTAGAACGTGTTGTTTATGAAAAACAAGATAATATTGCACAATGTGTTATTTATTCTCATAAAGTTTAAGTATTTCTAATACGTACGTATTTGTCTTTACTCTGCAACACTGTATTTCCTTATAACGTGGTATTCTTACACATTCTTTCGAGAGAAAACTCTCCTGTTCATTCTTTTGAGGCTACATGCTTTGACATACAGGCAACCCCAAAGCTTTTCGAGTTACAATGTGTTGTTTAGGAAAAACAAGATAATTTCGCACGAGGCAGGATTTCCCTAAAACGTGGTATTCTTAAATACTTTTTCAAGTGAAAATTCACTTGTGTGTTTTCTTTTGAGGCAACACGTTTAGACGTACACGCAACACCAAATCTTTTCGAGTTACAACGTGTTTTTTAGAAAATACAAGATAATTTTGTAAGATGCGTTATTTCTTCTTGTAAAGTTTAAGGATTTTAATACCTACGTATTTTTCTTTACACTGCAACACTGTATTTCCTTGTAACGTGGTATTCTTACATATTATTTTGAGAGAAAACTCTCCTGTGTATTCTCTTTTGAGGCTACACACTTAGACATACATGCAGCACCAAAGCTTTTCGAGTAACAACTTGTTGATAAGGACAAGCATGATATTTCGCACAATGTGGGATGTCCTTAAAATGTGGTATTCTGACATTTTTTTGGAGAGAAAAATCTGCTATGCGTTCTCTTTTGCGGCTACAAGCTTAGACATCCACGCACCACCAAATCTTTTCGAGTTACAATGTGTTGTTTAGGAAAAACAATATAATTTTGCACAGTGCGTAATTTCTTCTCGTAAAGTTTAAGTTTTTCCAATACGTACGTATTTGTCTTTACTCTGCAACACTGTATATCCTTATAATGTGGTATTCTTACATATTCTTTCGAGAGAAAACTCTCCTTTGCGTTCTCTTTTGAGGCTGCATGCTTAGACATACACGCAACACCACAGCATTTCGAGTTACAACATGTTGTTTAGGAAAAACAAGATAATTTCGCACGATGCGGGATTTCCTTAAAACGTGGTATTCTGACATATTTTTTTGAGAGAAAACTCTCCTTTGCATTCTCTTTTGAGGCTACAAGCTTAGACATACACGTAACAAGAAATCTTTCGAGTTACAACGTGTTGTTTAGGAAAAACAAGATAATTTTTTACGATGCGTTATTTCTTCTCGTAAAGTTTAAGTATTTCCAATACGTATGTATTTGTCTTTACTCTGCAACACTGTATTTCCTTATAACGTGGTATTCTTACATATTCTTTCGAGAGAAACATCTCCTGTGCGTTCTCTTTTGAGGCTTCAGGCTTAGGAAAAACGCAACACCAAAGATTTTCGAGTTACAACAAGTTGTTTAGGAAAAAAAAAAGATAATTTCACACGATGCAGGATTTCCTTAAATCGTGGTATTGTGACATATTTATTTGAGAGAAAACACTCCTGTGCGTTCTCTTTTGAGGCTACATGCTTAGACATACACGCAACACCAACGCTGTTCGAATCACAACGTGTTGTTTAGGAAATACAAGATAATGTTGTAGATTGCGTTATTTCTTTTCGTAAAGTTTAAGTATTTCTAATATGTATGTATTTGTCTTTTCTCTGCAACACTGTATTTCCTTATAACGTGGTATTCTTACATATTCTTTCGAGAGAAAACTCTCCTATGTGTTCTCTTTTGAGGCTACATGCTTAGACATACACGCAACACCAAATCTATTCAAGTTACAACTTGTTATTAAGGAAATACAAGACAATTTCACAAGGTGCGTGATTTCCTTAAAACGTGGTATTCTGACATATTTTGTCGATAGTACATTCTCCTGTGGGTTCTCTTTTGAGGGTACACGTTTATGCATACATGCAACACCAAATCCCATTGAGTTAGAACGTGTTGTTTATGAAAAACAAGATAATATTGCACGATGCGTTATTTATTCTCATAAAGTTTAAGTATTTCTAATACGTACGTATTTGTCTTTACTCTGCAAAACTGTATTTCCTTATAACGTGGTATTCTCACATATTCTTTCGAGAGAAAACTCTCCTGTGCATTCTTTTGAGGCTACATGCTTAGACATACAGGCAACCCCAAAGCTTTTCGAGTTACAATGTGTTGTTTAGGAAAAACAAGATAATTTCGAACGAGGCACGATTTCCTTAAAACGTGGTATGCTTAAATATTTTTTCAAGTGAAAATTCACTTGTGTGTTCTCTTTTGAGGCAACACGTTTAGACGTACATGCAACACCAAATCTTTTCGAGGTACAACGTGTTTTTTTAGGAAATACAAGATACTGTTTCACTGAGTCTTTCCAGAACCAGGGGCCACCCCTCCTTTCTTCTTGTACCTCATTTGATGTGGGGATTATGTTTTGGGTATTACAGTTTTCTAGGTTAATATCCACTTAGTAGTGAGTGCATACCATGATTCACCTTTTGAGTATGGGTTACCTCACTTAGTATGATATTCTCTAGCTCCATCCATTTGCCTAAGAATTTCATGAATTCATTGTTTCTAATGGCTGAATAGTACTCCATTGTGTAGATATACCACATTTTTTGCATCCATTCTTCTGTTGAGGGATACCTGGGTTCTTTCCAGCTTCTTGCAATTATAAATAGGGCTGCTATGAACATAGTAGAACATGTATCCTTATTACATGGTGGGGAGTCTTCTGGGTATATGCCCAGTGGTGGTATAGCAGGATCTTCTGGAAGTGAGGTGCCCAGTTTTCGGAGGAACCGCCAGACTGATTTCCAGAGTGGTTGTACCAATTTGCAACCCCACCAGCAGTGGAGGAGTGTTCCTCTTTCTCCACACCCTCTCCAACACCTGCTGTCTCCTGAATTTTTAATCTTAGCCATTCTGACTGGTGTAAGATGAAATCTTAGGGTTGTTTTGATTTGCATTTCCCTAATGACTAATGAAGTTGAGCATTTTTTAAGATGCTTCTCCGCCATCCGAAGTTCTTCAGGTGAGAATTCTTTGTTTAACTCTGTACCCCATTTTATAATAGGGTTGTTTGGTTTTCTGGAGTCTAACTTCTTGAGTTCTTTATATATATTGGATATTATCCCTCTATCTGATGTAGGATTGGTAAAGATCTTTTCCCAATTTGTTGGTTGCCGATTTGTCCTCTTGATGGTGTCCTTTGCCTTACAGAAACTTTGCAATTTTACGAGGTCCCATTTGTCAATTCTTGCTCTTAGAGCATAGGCTATTGGTGTTCTTTTCAGAAACTTTCTCCCTGTACCGATGTCCTCAAGGGTCTTCCCCAGTTTCTTTTCTATTAGCTTCAGAGTGTCTGGCTTTATGTGGAGGTCCTTGATCCATTTGGATTTGAGCTTAGTACAAGGAGACAAGGATGGATCAATTCTCATTCTTCTGCATGCTGCAAAGCCAGCAGAACGGGGTAGTGGGAAGGGGTGGGTGGGAGGACAGGGGAAGAGAAGGGGTCTTGCGGGACCATCGGGGAGTGGGGGGGCTAGAAAAGGGGAAAACATTTGAAATGTAAATAAATTATATTGAATAAAAAAAACTAAAAAAAAAAAAAACAAAAAAAAGGAAATACAAGATAATTTTGTAAGATGTGTTATTTCTTCTCGTAAAGTTTAAGTATTTTAATACCTACGTATTTTTCTTTACACTGCAACACTGTATTTTCTTGTAACCTGGTATTCTTACATATTATTTCGAGAGAAAACTCTCCTGTGCGTTCGCTTTTGAGGCTACACACTTAGACATACATGCAGCACCAAAGCTTTTCGAGTTACAACTTGTTGTTTAGGAAAAGCAAGATATTTCGCACAATGCGGGATGTCCTTTAATGCAACACCACAGCATTTCGAGGTACAACGTGTTGTTTTAGAAAAGCAAGATAATTTCTCACGATGAGGGATTTCCTTAAAACGTGGTATTCTGACATATTGTTTCGAGAGAAAACTCTCCTGTGCTTTCTCTTTTGAGGCTACACGCTTAGACATACACGCAACAACAAAGCTTTTCGAGTTAAAAAGTGTTGTTTAGGAAAAGCAAGATAATTTCGCAGGATACAGGATTTCCTTAAAACGTGGAATTCTGACATATTTTTTCAAGAGAATATTCTCCTGTGGGTTCTCTTTTGAGGCTACACATGTAGACATACAGGCAACACCAAATCATTCGAGTTACAACGTGTTGTTTAGGAAATACAAGATAATATTGTACGATGCGTTATTTCTTCTTGTAAAGTTTAAGTATTTCCAATTCGTACGTATTTGTCTTTCCTCTGCAACACTGTATTTCCTAATAACGTGGTATTCGTACATATTCTTTAGAAAGAAAATTCTCCTGTGATTTCTCTTTTGAGGCTACATGCTTAGACATACACGCAACACCACAGCATTTCGAGGTACACCGTGTTGTTTAGGAAAAACAAGATAATTTTGTATGATGCTTTATTTCTTCTCGTAAAGTTTAAGTATTTCCAATACGTAAGTATTTGTCTTTACTCTGCAACACTGTATTTCCTTGTAACGTGGTATTCTTGGATATTCTTTGGAGAGAAAACTCTCCTGTCCGTTCTTTTTTGAGGTTCCATGCTTAGGCAAAAATGCAACACCAAATCTTTTCGAGTTAGAGCAAGTTGTTTAGGAAAAACAAGATAATTTCACACGATGCGGGATTTCCTTAAAATTTGGTATTCTGACATATTTTTTCAAGAGGAAACTCTCCTGGCGTTTGCTTTTGAGGCTACACGCTTAGACATACACGCAACAGCCAAGGTTTTCGAGTTACAACGTGTTGTTTAGGAAAAACAAGATAATTTCGCACGATGCAGGATTTCCTTAAAATGTGGTATTCCTACATATTTTTTCAAGGGAAAATTCACCTGGGTTTTCTCTTTGAGGCGACATGTTTAGACATGCACACAACACCAAATCTTTTCGAGTTACAACATGTTTTTTCGGAAATACAAGATAATTTTGTAAGATGTGTTATTTCTTCTCGTAAAGTTTAAGTATTTCTAATATGTACGTATTTGTCTTTACTCTGCAACACTGCATTTCCTTATAACATGGTATTCTTACATATTATGTGGAGAGAAAACTCTCCTGTGCATTCTCTTTTGAGGCTACACACTTAGACATACATGCAGCACCCAAGCTTTTCGAGTTACAATGTGTTGTTTAGGCAAAGCAAGATATTTCGCACGATGCAGGATTTCCTTAAAATGTGGTATTCTGACATATTTTTTTGGAGAGAAAACTCTCCTATGCGTTCTCTTTTGAGGCTACAAGCTTAGCCATCCACGCACCACTAAATCTTTTCGAGCTCCAATGGGTTGTTTAGCATAAAAAAGATAATTTTGCAGGATGCATTGTTTCTTCTCGTAAAGTTTAAGTATTTCTAATACGTACGTATTTGTCTTTACTCTGAAACACTGTATTTCCTTATAACGTGGTATTCTTACATATGCTTTCCAGAGAAAACTCTCCTGTGCATTCTCTTTCGAGGCTACACATTTAGACATACACGCAACACCAAAGCTTTTCGAGTTACAACGTGTTGTTTAGGAGAAACAAGATAATTTCGCACGATGCGGGATTTCCGTACAACGTAGTATTCTGACATATTTTTTCGAGAGAAAACTCTCCTGTGCGTTCTATTTTGAGGCTACATGCTTAGACATACAAGAAACACCAAATCTTTTCGAGTTACAACGTGTTGTTTAGGAAATACAAGATAATTCACACGATAATGGATTTTCTTAAAACGTTGTATTCTGACATATTTTGTCAAGAGAAAATTCTCCTGTGCGTTCTCTTTTGAGGCTACATGTTTAGACATACACGCAACACCAAATCTTTTCGAGTTACAACGTGTTGTTTAGGAAAAACAGGATAATTTTGCACGATGCGTTATTTCTTCTCGTAAAGTTTAAGTATTTCCAATACGTATGTATTTGTCTTTACTCTGCAACACTGTATTTCCTTATAACATGGTATTCTTACATATTCTTTCGAGAGAAAACTCTCCTATGTGTTCTCTTTTGAGCCTACATGCTTAGACATACACGCAACACCAAATCTTTCGAGTTACAACGTGTTATTAAGGAAATACAAGACAATTTCGCAAGATGCGGGATTTTGTTAAAACGTGGTATTCTGACATTTTTTGTCGATAGTACATTCTCCTGTGGGTTCTCTTTTGAGGCTACACGTTTATACATACATGCAACACCAAATCTCTTTGAGTTAGAACGTGTTGTTTATGAAAAACAAGATAATATTGCACGATGCGTTATTTATTCTAGTAAAGTTTAAGTATTTCTAATACGTACATATTTGTCTTTACTCTGCAACACTGTATTTCCTTATAACGTGGTATTCTTACATATTCTTTCGAGAGAAAACTCTCCTGTACATTCTTTTGAGGCTACATGCTTAGACATACAGGCAACCACAAAGCGTTTCAAGTTACAACGTGTTGTTTAGGAAAAACAAGATAATTTCACACGAGGCACGATTTCCTTAAAACGTGGTATTCTTACATATTTTTTCAAGGGAAAATTCACTTGTGTGTTCTCTTTTGAGGCAACACGTTTAGACATACACGCAACACCAAATCCTTTTGAGTTACAACGTGTTTTTTAGGAAATACAAGATAATATTGTAAGATGTGTTATTTCTTCTCGTAAAGTTTAAGTATTTCTAATAAGTAAGTATTTTTCTTTACACTGCAACACTGTATTTCCTTGTAACGTGGTATTCTTACATATTATTTCGAGGGCAAACTCTCCTGTGCATTCTCTTTTGAGGCTACACACTTAGACATACATGCAGCACCAAAGCTTTTTGAGTTACAACTTGTTGTTTAGGAAAAGCAAGATATATCGCACGATGCAGGATTTCCTTAAACGTGTTATTCTGACATATTGTTGGAGAGAAAACGCTCCTATGAGTTATCTTTTGAGGCTACAAGCTTAGACATCCAAGTTGTAGCTGCCCGCAACCACATGTAAACCGGGTTACCTGTTGAGAGAATCTTGGGGTTATAGGGAAGAGGGGCGAAAAGAACGTACGGCCAAGTCAATGTTCACTGATCAAAGCCGTAAACTTTAATGGCGCCAGACCTTTTAACAGTTCGGGCAAACCCTTCCCCCCAGACTCCAGGCTGAGTTCCGGTGGAAGTTGTCTAGCTTCTCTTGGAGGTCTTCGTCTTGACTGCTCCGGCAGCTTGGTGGGTCACTTGCTTAATTCAGGAATCCCTATACCTGGAGGAACAATGAACTTAACCTTTACTACGAGCGCTCCACCCTAGGTGGAGCAGGATCCTGGCTAACTGGGAGAAGTTAACCTTGACCAAAGTCAAACTCTGACCAAGTGCAAGACTGCCCCAATATGGCTCTGTACATGTCCTCCCTTTTTTTATTAATTTGAACACGAGGAGGTAGAAAACAAGTGGATAAATATCCTTCATAAGAAGGCGGGCCTTAACCAGGAGGGGAAGCATTGACCATAATTCCTCTTAAATATTGTATAACGTCTTTTTCAGAGGAGGGGTAATAGGCTCCCTTATTATTTTAAGGACAGCCTCTCGACGTTAACCCCTATGCAATTAGGTGTACTTCCTGGGGACTCAGAAGCAGAAATTCACCTCCCCATGCAGTGCTTTGCCTCGCACGTCTCGCTGGTACCCATGTTTGTTCATAAACAAACACACATAGATCTGAGTTCTATGTGGCTCCCTCTTTGGAGATCCACTTGTGTAAGTTGTGAAGCCAGGGGGGTCTGCAAGTGTCTTTAACAGACATGTAATCTCTCCATCCAGGTGAGCCTGGGTGGAGACAGCCAGTCTGCTTAACAGACAAGGTCAAGAGTTAAAGGTGGAATAGGATTAACTTGTCCCAGAAGTATCCAATTCAGTTGTAAATTAACAACTTTAAGGACCCAAGGCCTGGCCTCTGAGATGGGAGAGGTAGCCTTGTGTATCAAGAGATATGCTGTTACTTCTCAGGAAAAGTGGAGACTATATGTTAAATTAACACAGCTGGCTGAAGATTGTTAGCCATCCTCAAAATTGGAATCTTCAATATTGGAATTATTTCTAGACCAGTCTATGGTTGAGTCAGCTGAACACAATAAGAAGAGTCATTTTAACTCTTCTTTAGATTAATTTTTCCTAAGCTAGCTTAACAGTCTCCATGTTCTGTCCCACAAAGTCTAAAAGCTTGAAGCTAGGCAATTTATCTAACCTGGGACATTTAACAATTGAGGTAAGTCAAGAACATATACCCAATATAGCTCTTATGTTACCATGGTCTGGGGCATTCAGCAAGCACACAGTCAGCATATCTTCTGCAGCATTCTGTGGAAAAAACAGAGGACATGCCTTCTCCCCCAATATTAAATCAGGATCATGGCATATGTTAGTAAGTGAATTCCTTCATTTCACCTAGACATCAATATGCCTAATTACAAGATGTAATATACATTTAGCAAGGAGTTTCTTGGCATCTAAATTTTAAAATTTTCTTAAAAACATGCAAGCATAATTTAAATTATATGCACAGGGACACAATTTCCCCTCTCTTCTTTCTTCCAAGAAGATATTGTTTTATTAATTTAAGTTGGAACACAAAGTATAAACCATAACATAGGCAATAACTATGTAATTATATAAAATATAGTTGCTTTTTCTGTTAGAGCAGTTGCAACTAGATAGCCTAAAAATGAATCATTAGTCACATGTACATATTTAATCTTCTAAAATAGAAATATGAATATCATTTATCTGTAATAACTAAGTCCTCTATGATTAACACCATTACGTGGTAGAGGTAGAAATTGAGGACATCAAGAACAAATCTTTATAATTTGATGTGCACAAAATATAAAATTATTTCAAATACCTAAAGGACAGTCATTTAGAGAACATATCCTTTGTTCTTAGAAATTTGAATCACATTTGTATAAACTGTAGAAATTAAGAATTAGCAGTATTAAAAATGGACCAATTTTAAGCAATTATAAAACCATGAGCTATATATATATATCTACTATTATTAAAAGCTTGACCTTTAACATCTTAAAAATAGCTGCTATAGCACCCAATTCAGGTATCTGTGTTGAAGCAGGGAGAAACTTAAAGGAATAAACATGTGATCTGATAGTACAAATTATCTTTTGGATAACAATTATTAATTTTGCCTAAAAATGCTTGCCATGTAATAGATCAACCATTAATAATAAATTTGATTGTTGCTTGAAGCAAGGAACAAATGTTTCCTACCTTGAAAACAGAGGTTTAAGACCTTTTGTGGCAAGCTTAAAATGAGGTAAATATAAGATAAAGCCAATTAATATATCTTAACAACCTTTGAAAGCCATTTACCTAAAAATTCTAAAAGTCTATAGGAGCAAGGGCCTGTAACAAACATTCTATGAACATTATACACTGAAAATTTTAAGATCTTAACTTCTAGTATAAAAACAGAGACAAAACACTTTTTTTTTTTAATCTGCCCTAGGATCTACCTTTAGTCCTTGGCAAGGACTAGACCTGAGCCTTTTAACTAAGACAGGATTAAACAAAAGAAACCTGTAATTTCATGGTCAAAGGAACCTACTTGATATCAAATACATTTCTACAGAGATATCCTTTTTAATCTTGGAGGGTTAAATTTTGCTCCTACCATTGTAGCCTATAAACTTGTGGAAAAGTGGCAATGGGCCTTTAAAACCCATAGCTGCATCACTCTCAAAATTATCATAATTACAAAATGTTAACAATTACGAGCCTGCAAACTGAAAACTGTAGCCAATGACACACTGATTTTTATTGTAACTCAATGTTTTCTTGCAATATTAGAGCACAATTGTAATTTTGGAATCAAATCTCAATTTTAAACAATCTATTTTCTTTAAAATTAATGGCAAACACATATTTACAGCACAAGGTTTGTCTGCCAGTTCTTATGTTCAAGTATATAATAGTGTAACTTATTAAAGAGACAATATTTTAAATCTTAATCTTCATTAAGTCTAATCTCCAGGCCAAGATTCACATGAAACACCATGCCAATTTAGGAGCGTCCCAAAGGCCTGTATTTCCTGGATTGCGTCATGCCACGTGGTGTTCAAAATGGCGACTACCCTAAACTACCAGCCTTAATCGTCATGCCACGTGTTTGTTTAAAAATGGCGACTACCCTAAACTACCAGCTTTCACCTAACATTTGTTAATAACATTATACCTTTTAAATCATGTCCAGTGACTTAAGCCAATACTCTATAGTCAAGTCATGCAAAATATACCTTTAAATCCAATTATAAACAAGAACAAGGCATGAGTGGCGTTAGGCCACGTGTAGTTAGTTAAGATAGCTCTAACACTGAATCACCAGTTTTAAACTAACCTTTTCTTAATAACACTATACCTTTTACATAATAACCAATTAATTTATAACTCTTTAGTCAAGAAATGTAAAGCCTTATATCATTAAAACCAATTAGAAGCAAGTATAAAGCGACTACATGAATTTCACAAGCCAAACCAAGGTCTTCCCAAATCTTGAGGTTTCTGGGCTTTAAGAGCGGCTTTTTCCCCAGCCACGCTTGCCTCTTGAGTGAGCTGCGCTGTCGCGGCGTGGCTTTGAATCAATCCCCACACAAACTGTGGCTAGCTCAAGAGGTTACCAGCAGATGTCATCTTTACAAATTTTTTCTTTTTAACATGAAACAGTCATTCACACAAAGACACAGAGAGGACATAAACATACACATAGACAGACAGTCGGTGCACCAGGACAAACATGGAAAGATACACAGAAAGTTAAGCGTGCTTGTTAAGCAATTGCATCCATTTTCCTCTTTAAACAGCTCTTAGAGGCTGTGGACATATGCCTATTTTTAAAAACCCCTTTCTTTTCGCCGAAATCAGCTCTTACGAGCTTTGGGCAAATGCCTACCTAATTCCTTCCCCATATTTCCCTATCTTATCAACCCAAGCAATCCCTGCGCTGGGTCCACACAGTATGCTTGAAAAACTGTATCCCTTCCTGCACTCACAACAATAGACACGAATTCACTAGCGCTAGTTTTGACCTCTATGTTGCTTACCGTGCGGATACCATTAATTTTCACCTTTTCTGCGAAGCTTCGCTGGATAGGGCTACCTCAGGAAATTCTCTCGTGCCAGGTCTTCCCACGTTCAGGCGCCAAATATGTAGCTGCCCGCAGCCACATGTAAACCGGGTTACCTGTTGAGAGAATCTTGGGGTTATAGGGAAGAGGGGCGAAAAGAACGTACGGCCAAGTCAATGTTCACTGATCAAAGCCGTAAACTTTAATGGCGCCAGACCTTTTAACAGTTCGGGCAAACCCTTCCCCCCAGACTCCAGGCTGAGTTCCGGTGGAAGTTGTCTAGCTTCTCTTGGAGGTCTTCGTCTTGACTGCTCCGGCAGCTGGGTGGGTCACTTGCTTAATTCAGGAATCCCTATACCTGGAGGAACAATGAACTTAACCTTTACTACGAGCGCTCCACCCTAGGTGGAGCAAGATCCTGGCTAACTGGGAGAAGTTAACCTTGACCAAAGTCAAACTCTGACCAAGTGCAAGACTGCCCCAATATGGCTCTGTACACCAAGTACCACCAAATCTTTTCGAGTTACAATGTGTTGTTTAGGAAAAACAAGATAATTTTGCACGATGCGTTATTTCTTCTCGTAAAGTTTAAGTATTTCCAATACGTACCTATTTGTCTTTACTCTGCACCACTGTATTTCCTTATAACGTGGTATTCTTATATATCCTTTCGAGAGAAAACTCTCCTGTGCATTCTCTTTTGAGTCTGCATGCTTAGACATACACGGAACACCACAGCTTTTCGAGGAACAACGTGTTGTTTAGGAAAAACAAGATAATTTCGAACGATGCGGGATTTCCTTAAAACGTGGTATTCTGACATAATTTTTTTCGAGAGAAAACTCTCCTGTGCTTTCTCTTTAGAGGCTACACACTTAGACATACACGCAACAACAAAGCTTTTCGAGTTAAAACGTGTTGTTTAGAAAAAACAAGATAATTTCGCACGATACAGGATTTCCTTAATACGTGGTATTCTGACATATTTTTTCAAGAGAAAATTCTCCTGTGGTTTCTCTTTTGAGGCTACACATGTAGACATACAGGCAACACCAAATCTTTCGAGTTACAACGTGTTGTTTAGGAAATACAAGATAATTTTGTACGATGCGTTATTTCTTCTTGTTAAGTTTAGGTATTTCTAATACGTACGTATTTGTATTTCCTCTGCAACACTGTATGTCCTTATAACGTGGTATTCATACATATTCTTTCGAGAGAAAACTCTCCTGTGCATTCTCTTTTGAGGCTACACGCTTAGACGTACACACAACACCAAAGCTTTTCCAGGTACACCGTGTTGTTTAGGAAAAACAAGATAATTTTGCATGATGCATTATTTCTTCTTGTAAAGTTTAAGTATTTTCAATGCGTAAGTATTTGTCTTTACTCTGCAACACTGTATTTCCTTATAATGTGGTATTCTTACATATTCTTTCGAGAGAAAGCTCTTCTGTGCGTTCTCTTTTGAGGGTCCATGCTTAGGCAAAAACGCAACACCAAAGCTTTTCGAGTTACAACAAGTTGTTTAGGAAAAACAAAATAATTTCGCATGATGCAGGATTTCCTTAAAACGTGGTATTCCTTCATATTTTTTCAAGGGAAAATTCACCTGTGTGTTCTCTTTTGAGGCGACACGCTTAGACATACACACAACACCAAATCTTTTCGAGTTACAACATGTTTTTTAGGAAATACAAGATAATTTTGTAAGATGTGTTATTTCTTCTCGTAAAGTTTAAGTATTACTAATACGTATGTATTTGTGTTTACTCTGCAACACTGTATTTCCCTGTAACGTGGTATTCTTACATATTATTTCGAGAGAAAACTCTCCTGGGCATTCTCTTTTGAGGCTACACACTTAGGCATACTTGCAGCACCAAAGCTTTCCGAGTTACAACGTGTTGTTTAGGAAAAGCAAGATATTTCGCAGGATGCAGGATTTAATTAAAATGTGGTATTCTGACATATTTTTTGGAGAAAAAAATCTCCTATGCGTTCTCTTTTGAGGCTACAAGCTTAGACATCCATGCACCACCAAATCTTTTCGGGTTACAATGTGTTGTTTTGGAAAAACAAGATAATTTTGCACGATGCGTTATTTCTTCTCGTAAAGTTTAAGTATTTCCAATACGTATGTATTTGTCTTTACTCTGCAACACTGTATTTCCTTGTAACGTGGTATTCTTATATATTCTTTCGAGAGAAAACTCTCCTGTGCGTTCTCTTTTGAGGCTACATGCTTAGACATACACGCAACACCAAAGCTTTTCGAGTTACAATGCGTTGTTTAGGAAAAACAAGATAATTTCGCACGATGCAGGATTTCCTTAAAACATAGTATTCTGACATATTTTTTTGAGAGAAAACTCTCCTGTGCATTCTCTTTAAAGGCTACATGCTTAGACATACAGGCAACCCTAAATCTTTTCGGGTTACAACGTGTTGTTTAGGAAATACAAGATAATTTTGTTCGATGCGTAATTTCTTCTCGTAAAGTTTAAGTATTTCTATTATGTACGTAATTGTCTTTACTCTACAACACTCTATTTCCTTATAACATGGTATTCTTACATTTTCTTTCGAGAGAATACTCTCCTGTGTGTTCTCCTTTGAGGCTACACGCTTAGACATACTTGCAACACCAAAGCTTTTCGAGTTACAATGTGTTGTTTAGGAAAAACAAGATAATTTCGCACGATGAATTATTTCCTCTCCTAAAGTTTAAGTATTTCCAATACGTACGCATTTGTCTTTACTCTGCAACACTGTATTTCCTTATAAAGTTGTATTCTTACATATTCTTTCGAGAGAAAACTCTCCTGTGCGTTCGCTTTTGAGACTACACACTTAGACATACATGCAACAACAAAGCTTTTCGTGTTAAAACGTGTTGTTTAGGAAAAACAGGATAATTTCCCACGATGCGGGATTTCCTTAAAACGTTGTATTCTGACATATTTTTTGAGAGAAAACTCTCCTGTGCATTCTCTTTTGAGGCTACACGCTTAGACATACATGCAACACCAAATCTTTTCGAGTTACAATGTGTTGTTTAGGAAAAACAAGATAATTTTGCACGATGCTTTAATTCTTCTCAAAAAGTTTAAGTATTTCTAATACATACGTATTTTTCTTTACTCTGCAACACTGTATTTCCTTATAACGTGGTATTCTTACATATTCTTTCAAGAGAAAACTCTCCTGTGCATTCTCTTTTGAGGCTGCGTTCTTAGACAAAAACGCAACACCAAATCTTTTCGAGTTACAACAAGTTGTTTAGGAAAAACAAGATAATTTCGCACGATGAGGGATTTCCTTAAAACGTTGTATTCTGACATATTGTTTCGAGAGAAAACTCTCTCTTGCCTTCTCCTTTGAGGCTACTCATTTAGACATACACGCAACACCAAATCTTTTCGAGTTACAATGTGTTTTTTAGGAAATGCAAGATCATTTTATAAGATGCTTAATTTCTACTCATAAAGTTTAAGTATTTCTAATAAGTACGTATTTGTCTTATTCTACAACACTGTATTTCCTTATAACATGGTATTCTTCCATATTCTTTGGAGAGGAAACTCTCCTGTGCTTTCTCTTTTGAGGCTACACGCTTAGACATGCATGCAACACCAAAGCTCTTCGAGTTAAAACGTGTTGTTTTGGAAAAACAATATAATTTCACAAGATGTGGGATTTCCTTAAAACATGGTATTCTGACATATTTTTCGAGTGAAAACTCTCCTGTGCGTTCTCTTTTGAGGCTACAAGTTTAGACATACACGCAACACAAAATCTTTTCGAGTTACAAAGTTTTCTTTAGGAAAAACAAGATAAATTTGCACGATGCGATATTTCTTCTCGTAAAGTTAAGTATTTCCAATACGGATGTATTTGACTTTACTCTGCAACACTGTATTTCCTTTTAACGAGGTATTCTTACATATTCATTTGAGAGAAAACTCTCCTGTGCGTTCTCTTTTGAGGTTACACGCTTAGACATACACGCAACACCAAATCTTTTCGAGTTACATCGTGTTGTTTAGGAAATACAAGATAATTTTTTACGATGAGTTATTTCATTTCATAAAGTTTAAGTATTTATAATAAGTACGTATTTGTCTTTACTCTACAACACTGTATTTCCTTATAACGTGGTATTCTTACATTGTCTTTCGAGAGAAAACTCTCCTCTGCGTACTCTTTTGAGGCTGCACGCTTAGACATACATGCTACACCAAATCTTTTCGAGTTACAACGTGTTGTTTAGGAAATACAAGATAATTTTGTACGATGCATTATTTCTTCTTATAAAGTTTTAGTATTTTTAATACGTTTGTATTTGTCTTTATTCTGCAACACTGTATTTCCTTATAACGCGGCATTCTTACATATTCATTTGAGAGAAAACTCTTCTGTGCATTCTCTTTTGAGGTTACACGCTTAGACGTACACGCAACACCAAATCTCTTTGAGTTACATCATGGTTTTTAGGAAATACAAGATAATTTTGTATGAAGCGTTATTTTTTCTGGTAAAGTTTAAGTATTTCTAATACGTATGTATTTGTCATTACTCTGCAACACTGTATTTCCTTGTAATGTGGTATTCTTACATATTCTTTCGAGAGAAAACTCTTCTGTGCATTATCATTTGAGGCTACACACATAGACATACACTCAACACCAAAGCTTTTCAGGGTAAAGCATGTTGTTTATGAAAAACTAGATAATTTCGCACAATGCAGGATTTCCATAAAACGTGGTATTCTGACATATTTTTTTGAGAAAAAAACTCTCCTGTGCGTTTTCTTTTGAGGCAACACGCTTAGTCATACACTCAACATCAAATCCTTTCGAGTTACAACGTGTTGTTTAGGAAAAACAAGATAATTTTGCACGATGCATTATTTCTTCTCATAAAGTTTAAGTATTTCTAATACGTACTTATTTGTCTTTACTCTGGAACACTGTATTTCCTTATAACGTGGTATTCTTACATATTCTTTTCAGAGAAAACTCTCCTGTGCATTTTCTTTTGAGGCTACACACTTAGACATACACGCAACACAAAAGCTTTTCGAGTTACAACGTGTTGTTTAGGAAAAACAAGATAATTTTGCAAGATGCTTTATTTCTTCTCAAAAAATATAAGTATTTCTAATATGTAAGTATTTGTCTTTACTCTGCAACACTGTATTTCCTTATAACGTGGTATTCTTACATATTCTTTCAAGAGAAAACGCTCGTGTGCGTTCTCTTTGGAGGCTGCGCGCTTAGACAAAAACGCAACACCAAAGCTTTTCGAGTTACAACAATTTGTTTAGTAAAAACAAGATAATTTCGCACGATGCGGAATTTCCTTAAAACGTGGTATTCTGACATATTTTTTCGAGAGAAAATTCTCCTGTGGGTTCTCTTTTGAAGCTACACATTTAGACATACAGGCAATACCACATCTTTCGAGTTACAACGAGTTGTTTAGAAAATACAAGATAATTTTTTACGATGCGTTATTTCTTCTTGTAAAGTTTAAGTATTTCTAATACGTATGTATTTGTCTTTACTCTGCAAAACTGTATTTCCTTATAACGTGGTATTCGTACATATTCTTTCGAGAGAAAAGTCTCCTGTGCGTTCTCTTTTGAGGCTACATGCCTAGACATACACGCAACACCAAAGCTTTTCGAGTTACACCGTGTTGTTTAGGAAAAACAAGGCAATTTTGAAGGATGGATTATTTCTTCTGGTAAAGTTTAAGTATTTCCAATACGTACGTATGTGTCTTTACCCTGCAACATTGTATTTCCTTATAACGTGGTATTCTTACATATTCTTTCTAAAGAAAACTCTCCTGTGCGTTCTCTTTTGAGGCTACATGCTTAGACATACACGCATCACCAAAGCTATTCGAGTTACAACATGTTGTTTAGGAAAAACAAAATAATTTCCCATGATGCGGTATTTCCTTAAAACGTGTTATTCTGACATATTCTTTCGAGAGAAAACTCTCTTGTGCATCCTCTTTTGATGCTGAACCCTTAGACCTACACACAACACCAAAGCTTTTCGATTTACAACCTGTTGTTTAGGAAAAACAAGATAATTTCGCACCATGCGGGATTTCCTTAAAACGTGGTATTCTGACATATTTTTTCGAGAGAAAATTCTCCTGTGGGTTCTCTTTTGAAGCTACACATTTAGACATACAGGCAATACCACATCTTTCGAGTTACAACGAGTTGTTTAGGAAATACAAGATAATTTTTTACGATGCGTTATTTCTTCTTGTAAAGTTTAAGTATTTCTAATACGTATGTATTTGTCTTTACTCTGCAAAACTGTATTTCCTTATAACGTGGTATTCGTACATATTCTTTCGAGAGAAAAGTCTCCTGTGCGTTCTCTTTTGAGGCTACATGCCTAGACATACACGCAACACCAAAGCTTTTCGAGTTACACCGTGTTGTTTAGGAAAAACAAGGCAATTTTGAAGGATGGATTATTTCTTCTGGTAAAGTTTAAGTATTTCCAATACGTACGTATGTGTCTTTACCCTGCAACATTGTATTTCCTTATAACGTGGTATTCTTACATATTCTTTCTAAAGAAAACTCTCCTGTGCGTTCTCTTTTGAGGCTACATGCTTAGACATACACACATCACCAAAGCTATTCGAGTTACAACATGTTGTTTAGGAAAAACAAAATAATTTCCCATGATGCGGTATTTCCTTAAAACGTGTTATTCTGACATATTCTTTCGAGAGAAAACTCTCTTGTGCATCCTCTTTTGATGCTGAACCCTTAGACCTACACACAACACCAAAGCTTTTCGATTTACAACCTGTTGTTTAGGAAAAACAAGATAATTTCGCACCATGCGGGATTTCCTTAAAACGTGGTATTCTGACATATTTTTTCGAGAGAAAATTCTCCTGTGGGTTCTCTTTTGAGGCTACACATTTAGACATACACGAAACAACAAATATTTTCGAGTTACAGCGTGTTGTTTAGGAAATACAAGATAATTTTGTAAGATGCGTTATTTCTTCTCATAAGTTTAAGTATTTCTGCTACCTACGTATTTGTCTTTACTCTGCAACACTGTATTTCCTTATAACGTGGTATTCTTACATATTCTTTCGAGAGAAAAACTCTCCTGTGCGTTCTCTTTTGAGGCTACACGCTTAGTCATACACGCACCACCAAACTTTTCAAGTTACAACGTGTTGTTTAGGAAAAACAAGATAACTTCGCATGATGCGGTATTTCCTTAAACGTGGTATTCTGACATATTTTTTCGAGAGAAAATTCTCCCGTGGGTTCTCTTTTGACGCTACACGTTTAGACATACACACAAAACCAAATCGTTTCGAGTTACAACGTGCTGTTGAGGAAATACAAGATAATTTTGTATGATGCGTTATTACCTCTCATAAAGTTTATGTATTGCGAATATGTACGTATTTGTCTTTACTCTGCAACACTCTATTTCCTCATAACGTGGTATTCTTACATATTCTTTCAAGAGAAAACTCTGCTGTGCGTTCTCTTTCGAGGCTACACGCTTAGACATACACGCAACACCAAAAATTTTCGAGTTACAATGTTTTGTTTAGGAAAAACAAGATAATTTCGCACGATGCTGGATTTCGTTAAAAGTTGTATACTGACATATTTTTTCGAGAGAAAACTCTCCTGTGCATTGTCTTTTGAGG
Source organism: Apodemus sylvaticus (assembly GCF_947179515.1). NCBI lineage: Eukaryota > Metazoa > Chordata > Mammalia > Rodentia > Muridae > Apodemus > Apodemus sylvaticus. The sequence continues at coordinate 60,646,785 of NC_067491.1, read as the reverse complement.
CTACACGCTTAGCCATACACGCAACATCAAATCCTTTCGAGTTACAACGTGTTGTTTAGGAAAAACAAGATAATTTTGCACGATGCTTTATTTCTTCTTGTAAAGTTTAAGTATTTCTAATATGTATGTATTTGTCTTTCCTCTGCAACACTGCATATCCTTATAACGTGGTATTCTTATATACTCTTTCGAGAGAAATCTCTCCTGTATGTTCTTGTTTGAGGCTACACGCTTAGACATACACGCATCACCAAAGCTTTTTGAGTTACAATGTATTGTTTAGGAAAAACAAGATAATTTCGCACGATGCGGGATTTCCTTAAAACGTGGTATTCTGACATATTTTTCGAGAGAAAATTCTCCTGTGGGTTCTCTTTTGAGGCTACACATTTAGACATACACACAACACCAAATCTTTTCTAGTTACAACATGTTGTTTAGGAAATACAAGATAATATTGTACGATGCGTTATTTATCATAAAGTTTAAGTATTTCTAATATGTACATATTTGTTTTTACTCTGCAACACTCTATTTCCTTATAACGTGGTATTCTTCCATATTCTTTCGAGAGAAAACTCTCCTGTGCTTTCTCTTTTGAGGCTACATGCTTAGACATGCACGCAACACCAAAGCTCTTCGAGTTAAAACGTGTTGTTTCAGAAAAACAATATATTTTAGCACGATGCGGGATTTCCTTAAAACATGGTATTCTGACATATTTTTTGAGTGAAAACTCTCCTGCGTGTTCTCTTTTGAGGCCACAATCTTAGACATACATGCACCACAAAATCTTTTCGAGTTACAAAGTTTTGTTTAGGAAAAACAAGATAATTTTGCAAGATGCTTTATTTAATCTAGTAAAGTTAAGTATTTCCAATACGTATGTATTTGTCTTTACTCTGCAACACTGTGTTTCCTTTTAATGTGGTATTCTTACATATTCTTTCGTGAGAAAACTTTCCTGTGCGTTCTCTTTTGAGGCAGCACGCTTAGACAAACATGCAACACCAAATCCTTTCGAGTTACAACGTGTTGTTTAGGAAATACAAGATAATTTTTTACGATGCGTTATTTCTTCTCATAAAGTCTAAGTATTTTTAATATGCACGTATTTGTCTTTACTCTGCAACCCTGTATTTCCTTATAAAGTGGTATTCTTACATATCCATTTGTGAGAAAACTCTCTTGTGCGTTCTCTTTTGAGGCTACACGCTTAGGCATACACGCAACACCAAAGATTTTGAATTACAACATGTTGTTTATGAAAAACAAGATAATTTTGCACGTTGCAGGATTTCCTTAAAACGTGGTACTCTGACATATTTTTTTGAGAGAAAATTCTCCTGTGGGTTCTCTTTTGGGGCTACACGTTTAGACATACATGCAACACCAAATCTTTTTGAGTTACAACGTGTTGTTTAGGAAATACAAGATAATTTTGTAGATGCGTTATTTCCTCTCCTAAAGTTTAAGTGATTCTAATACGTACGTATATGTCTTTACTCTGCAACACTATATTTCCTTATAACGTGGTATTCTTCCATATTCTTTCGAGAGATAACTCTCCTGTGCTTTCTCTTTTGAGGCTACACACTTAGATATGCACGCAACACCAAAGCTTTTCGAGTTAAAACGTGTTGTTTTGGAAAAACAATATAATTTCGCGCGATGCGGGATTTCCTTAAAACATGGTATTCTGACATATTTTCGAGTGAAAACTCTCCTGTGTGTTCTCTTTTGAGGCTACAGGCTTAGACATACACGCAACACAAAATCTTTTCGAGTTACAAAGTTTTGTTTAGGAAAAACAAGATAATTTTGCACGATGCGTTATTTCTTCTCATAAAGTTAAGTGTTTCCAATATGTATGTGTTTGTCTTTATTCTGCAACACTGTATTTCCTTTTAACGTGGTATTCTTACATATTCTTTCGAGAGAAAACTCTCCTGTGCATTCTCTTTTGAGGCTGCACGCTTAGACATACACGCAACACCAAATCTTTTCGAGTTACAATGTTTTGTTTAGGAAATACAAGATAATTTTTTATGATGTGTTATTTCTTCTCATAAAGTTTGAGTATTTTTAATACGTACGTATTTGTCTTTACTCTGCAACACTGTATTTCCTTATAACGAGGTATTCTTACATATCCATTAGTGAGAAAACTGTCCTGTGTGTTCTCTTTTGAGGCTACACACTTAGAGATAAACTCAACACCAAAGCTTTTCGAGTTAAAACATGTTGTTTAGGAAAAACAAGATTGTTTCGCATGATGCGGGATTTCCATAATACTTGGCATTCTGATATACTTTTTCGAGTGAAAACTCTCCTGTGCATTCTCTTTTGAGGCTACACGCTTAGTCATACACGCATCACCAAAGCTTTTCGAGTTACAACGTGTTGTTTAGGAAATACTAGATAATTTTTTACGATGCATTATTTCTTCTCGTAAAGTTTAAGTGTTTCCAATACGCACGTATTTGTCTTTACTCCGCAACAGTGTATTTCCTTATAACGTGGTATTCTTACATATTCTTTCGAGAGAAAACTCTCCTGTAATTTCTCTTTTGAGGCTACACGCTTAGACATACAAGCAATAACAAAGCTTTTCGTGTTGAAACATGTTGTTTCGGAAAAACAACATAATTTCTCACGATGCGGAATTTCCGTAAAAGATGGTATTCTGACATATTTTTCGAGAGAAAACTCTCCTGTGCATTCTGTTTTGAGGCTACAAGCTTAGACATACACGCAACACCAAATCTTTTCGTGTTACAACGTGTTGTTTAAGAAAAACAAGATAATTTTGCACGATGCATTATTTCTTCTCGTAAGTTAAGTATTTCCAATTTGTACGTATTTCTCCTCATAAAGTTTAAGTACTTGTATTTGAGCTTAGTACAAGGAGACATGGATGGATCAATTCGCATTCTTCTGCATGCTGACCTCCAGTTGAATTCATAAATTTCTTAGACAAATGGATGGACCTAGAGATCATCATACTAAGTGCGGTAACCCAGACTCAAAAGATGAATCATGGTATGCACTCACTAATAAGTGGATATTAACATAGAAACCTGGATTACCCAAAACATAATCTACACATCAAATGAGGTACAAGAAGAGAGGAAGAGTTGCTCCTTGTTCTGGAAAGACTCAATGAAGCAGTATTTAGCAAAACCAGAACGGGGAATTGGGAAGGGGTGGGTGGGAGGACAGGGGGAGAGAAGTGTGCTTATGGGACTCTTTGGAAGTGGGGGCGCTAGGAAAGGGGAAATCATTTGAAATGTAAATAAAAAATATACCAAATAAAAAAATTTAAAAAAATGTTTAAGTATTTCTAATACGTACGTATTTGTCTTTACTCTGCAACACTGTATCTCCTTATAACGTGGTATTGTTACATATTCATTTGAGAGAAAACTCTCCTGTGCGTTCTCTTTTGAGTTTACACGCTTAGACATACACGCAACACCAAAGCTTTTCGAGTTGCAACGTGTTGTTTAGGAAAAACCAGATAATTTCGCAAGATGAGGGATTTCCTTAAAACGTGGTATTCTGACATATTTTTTTTGAGTGAAAACTCTCCTGTGGGTTCTTTTTGAGGCTACACGTTTAGTCATACATGCAACACCAAATCTTTTCGAGTTACAACGTTTTGTTTAGGAAATACAGATAATTTTGTACGATGCGTTATTTCTCCTCATAAAGTTTAAGTATTTGTATTTGAGCTTAGTACAAGAAGACAAGGATGGATCAATTCGCATTCCTCTGCATGGTGACCTCCAGTTGAATTCATGAATTTCTCAGGCAAATGGATGGACCTAGAGATCATCATACTAAGTGAGGTAACCCAGACTCAAAAGATGAATCATGGTATGCACTCACTAATAAGTGGATATTAACCTAGAAACCTGGATTACCCAAAACATAATCTACACATCAAATGAGGTACAAGAAGAGAGGAAGAGTTGCCCCTTGTTCTGGAAAGACTCAATGAAGCAGTATTTAGCAAAACCAAAACGGGGAATTGGGAAGGGGTGGGTGGGAGGACAGGGGGAGAGAAGTGTGCTTACGGGACTTTTTGGAAGTGGGAGGGCTAGGAAAGGGGAATTCATTTGAAATGTAAATAAAAAATATACCAAATAAAAAAAAATTAAAAAAAATGTTTAAGTATTTCTAATACGTACGTATTTGTCTTTACTCTGCAACACTGTATCTCCTTATAACGTGGTATTGTTACATATCATTTGAGAGAAAACTCTCCTGTGCATTCTCTTTTGAGGCTACACGCTTAGACATACACGCAACACCAAAGCTTTTCAAGTTACAATGTGTTATTTAGGAAAAACAAGATAATTTTGCAAGATGAGGGATTTCCTTAAAATGTGGTATTCTGACATTTTTTCGAGTGAAAGCTCTACTGTGGGTTCTTTTTGAGGCTAAACGTTTAGACATACATTCAACACCAAATCTTTTTGAGTTACAACGTTTTGTTTAGGAAATACAAGATTATTTTTTACGATGCGTTATTTCTCCTCATAAAGTTTAAGTATTTGTATTTGAGCTTAGTACAAGGAGACAAGGATGGATCAATTCATATTCTTCTGCATGCTGACCTCCAGTGGAATTCATGAATTTCTTAGGCAAATGGATGGACCTAGAGATCATCATACTAAGTGAGGTAACCCAGACTCAAAAGATGAATCATGGTATGCACTCACTAATAAGTGGATATTAACCTAGAAACCTGGATTACCCAAAACATAATCTACACATCAAATGAGGTACAAGAAAAGAGGAAGAGTTGCCCCTTGTTCTGGAAAGACTCAATGAAGCAGTATTTAGCAAAACCAGAACGGGGAAGTGGGAAGGGGTGGGTGGGAGGACAGGGGGAGAGAAGTGTGCTTACGGGACTTTTTGGAAGTGGGAGGGCTAGGAAAGGGGAATTCATTTGAAATGTAAATAAAAAATATACCAAATAAAAAAAAATTAAAAAAAATGTTTAAGTATTTCTAATACGTACGTATTTGTCTTTACTCTGCAACACTGTATCTCCTTATAACGTGGTATTGTTACATATCATTTGAGAGAAAACTCTCCTGTGCATTCTCTTTTGAGGCTACACGCTTAGACATACACGCAACACCAAAGCTTTTCAAGTTACAATGTGTTATTTAGGAAAAACAAGATAATTTTGCAAGATGAGGGATTTCCTTAAAATGTGGTATTCTGACATTTTTTCGAGTGAAAGCTCTACTGTGGGTTCTTTTTGAGGCTAAACGTTTAGACATACATTCAACACCAAATCTTTTTGAGTTACAACGTTTTGTTTAGGAAATACAAGATTATTTTTTACGATGCGTTATTTCTCCTCATAAAGTTTAAGTATTTGTATTTGAGCTTAGTACAAGGAGACAAGGATGGATCAATTCATATTCTTCTGCATGCTGACCTCCAGTGGAATTCATGAATTTCTTAGGCAAATGGATGGACCTAGAGATCATCATACTAAGTGAGGTAACCCAGACTCAAAAGATGAATCATGGTATGCACTCACTAATAAGTGGATATTAACCTAGAAACCTGGATTACCCAAAACATAATCTACACATCAAATGAGGTACAAGAAAAGAGGAAGAGTTGCCCCTTGTTCTGGAAAGACTCAATGAAGCAGTATTTAGCAAAACCAGAACGGGGAAGTGGGAAGGGGTGGGTGGGAGGACAGGGGGAGAGAAGTGTGCTTACGGGACTTTTTGGAAGTGGGGGGGCTAGGAAAGGGGAAATCATTTGAAATGTAAATAAAAATATACCAAAAAAAAATTAAAAAAAAATGTTTAAGTATTTCTAATACGTACGTATTTGTCTTTACTCTGCAACACTGTATCTCCTTATAACGTCGTATTGTTACATATTCATTTGAGAGAAAACTCTCCTGTGCGTTCTCTTTTGAGGCTACACATTTAGACATACACGCAACACCAAGGCTTTTTGAGTTGCAACGTGTTGTTTAGGAAAAACAAGATAATTTCGCAGGATGCGGGTTTTCCTTAAAACCTGGTATTCTGACATATTTTTTTCCAGAGAAAATTTTCCAGTGGGTTCTCTTTTGATGCTACACGTTTAGACATACATGTAACATCAACACTTTTCGAGTTACATCGTGTTGTTTAGGAAATACAAGATAATTTTGTACGATGCGTTATTTCTTCTCATAAAGTTTAAGTATTTCTAATACGTATATATTTGTATGTACTCTGCAACACTGTATTTCCTTATAACGTGGTATTCTTACATAATCTTTCAAGAGAAAACTCTCCTGTGCATTCTCTTTTGAGGCTGCACACTTAGACATACACGCAACGCCAAATCTTTTCGAGTTACAACGTGTTGTTTAGGAAATACAAGATAATTTTGTACGATGCATTATTTGTTCTTGTAAAGTTTAAGTATTTTTAATACGTACGTTTTTGTCTTTACTCTGCAACACTGTATTTCCTTATAACGTGGTATTCCTACATATTCATTCGAGAGAAAACTCTCCTTTGACTTCTCTTTTGAGTCTACATGCTTAGACATACACGCAACACCAAAGCTTTTCGAGTAACAACGTGTTGTTTAGGAAAAACAAGATAATTTCACACGATGCGGGATTTCCTTAAAACGTGGTATTCTGACATATTTTTTCGAGAGAAAACTCTCCTGTGCATTCTCTTTTGAGGCTACATGCTTAGTTGTCGCATCCACCCTTGCCGGCAAGGAATGATGCAACACAGGAAGATCTTCTTCAAGCAGTTTACTCAGGACCCTTGTACTTCTTCTCCCCTGTACTTCTTCTTCCTCCTGTACTACTTATTCTTCTGACCCCGAGAGAATCAGCCCAGCCCTTAAATACTAATAGCCAGCCAATCAGGCTTAGCCACGTGGGCATTGCTGATAGTTGTATCCACGCGGAAGGCGCAAGACTCAACAGTCTCTACCCAAATAAGGACTTGTTAACTGTTAACGATAGTTAACGATAGTTAACGGGCAAGCAGCTCCCTACAGTTCCTCCTTTTTCTATTTAAACATGCATTCAGGAGAGAGTAGAGGTTTGACCTCTGATATATCATTTGCCCATTGGGTGGACTCATGGACCTTGTTTCAATGCCCTTCAGAGCCATCAGCCCAGTGGATTTCGTCAAACCCGTCTGGTACCTTTTGCTCAGGGACGGGTTCTGGGGTACCAACCCGTGTGCAGTCAAACATGCTCCCCTCAAGGGCTCTCCAATCATGGGCCCCTGAGTGCAGTGCTTAGCCTCGCATCCTGAACGTGGAAAGCATCTTATTAGGCCTTCATGGCTGCCAGCCAGGCCTAGGAGGACTGTCCAGCTTCAATGGCTGTGAATGCCTGTACCATCATTGCAACCTGTCTTTGTTGGATACACCTCATCCTGCAGATGCACCACAGGCAAACAATTGAAAGTACTATCAAAAGAATGGCACGGGCATATTTTTCATTTACACTCCCTCCTCTTTATCTAAAGGTGAGTAAGGTATATCAAGAGAATTGTTAAAACTAGAAAGACAAGGAAACAGCTTAGTATCATGGTGTATCGGCATGGGTCTCGGGAACACCGACAAGATCGCCCATCATGGCTCCATCTACACCAGCATCAACATCTCGCCGAGAGTTAGTAACAGCAGGAGGATCTTCATTTTTATTGAAGCGTCTGGTCAGCTGCTCAGGCACCCACAGTGGATCTTGTTGAGATTGAGGAAACACATAAACAGAACCTCTCGCCCACGCCAACACTGGATCAGGGCCATGCCATAATCCAGTAAGCACATCCTTCCATTTAACGTAACCCTTCAAGGTATTATTAGGGCATTGGTACCGATCAGCTGCAGCCAAACCATCATTATCCAGATTCAAAAAAATTAAAGTAAATAATGCCAATGAAAGTCGTTCTTTGGGTGTTCTACCATACCCAATTCCCTCTTTTTGTTTTGTTAAACATTCCTTAAGGGTAGGATGAGCACGTTCAACAATGCCTTGGCCCTGAGGATTATAAAGTAGACTATGATTCAAGATTATATTCATTTGCTTGCAAAAGGATTGAAAAGACTGAGCTGTATAGGCAGGGCCATTGTCTGTCTTAAGCTGTTGAGGTTGCCCCCAAGCCGCCCATGCTTCAAGGCAATGTGTAATAACGTTACATATCTTCTCTCCACTCAAGGCTATAGCATGAATGATGCCAGAACAAGTATCCACAGAAACATGAACATATTTTAAAGTTCCAAATTCAAAAATATGAGTAATATCCATTTGCCAAATTTTTAAAGGTAGCAAACTTCTTGGATTAATTCCTAAATTAGGGGGATGATTATAAACAGCACATTGTTGACATTCGAGCACAATTTGTCTGGCATCTGCTCGGGATAATCCAAACCTTCGTTGCAAGGTCTTTGAAGGAATATGAAATTGCTTATGAAAAATTCGGGCATTTTCCAAAACAGAATTCAAAAAGGCATATTCCATTCTAGTGCAACGATCAACCAGATCATTTCCTTCACTTAATGGGCCAGGTAAGCCTGTATGAGCTCGAATATGTTGTATAAAAAATTTTGACTCTCTCAGCCAAATGATCTTTTGTAACTCTCTCAGTAATTGACAAACAGTGCTGCTTTGTTTTATAGGTCCGGCCACCTCTAGAATTTTTACAGCATTTACCACATATGCCGAATCGGAAAGCAAATTAAAGGGAAAAAGGCATTTTTTAAAGACTTCCAAGACAATTTGCAACTCAACCACCTGTGGAGAATTTGGCTGGAATTGATACAGGACTGGTTTCTGATGTTCTACCATATACACCCGACATCCAGTTTTTGATCCATCTGTAAATATATTGGGAGCATCTGGCAATTTTGTGCAGTTACTTTTGGAAACACAACAGGATGTTCTTTAAAAAAGAAAAGCAAAAGGTGCTTGGGATAATGATTATCTATAATACCATGGAAACTACAGCGCAATATGGCCCAGTCATCAATTGCTCCACATAATATTTGCACTTGAAAAGCAGGATATGGAATAATCAGGGAGGCTGGATATCTCCCAAAAAACTGCACACACTGTTGTATTCCATTAAAGGCCAATTTTGCAACAGCAGTGGGGTAATGCTCTATGGATTTTGCTGGTGAGGCTTTAGGATGAATCCATAATAAGGGTCCTGCCTGCCATAACAGCCCTGTAGGCTGCAAAAAAGTAGGCAGAATGAACAGGATGATATCCAAGTCCTCTGTGCAACGATATAGTACTGCATCCTGTAGTCCTTGCTCTACCTTCCTCAAGGCCACTCGAGCTTCCTTAGTTAGTTGTCTAGGAGAATCCAGGGCTGAATCACCGGCCAAAAGATTAAATAATGGCCTTAATTCATAATTAGGTATTATCAAATAGCTTCGGATCCAGTTTATATCACCCAACAACTTCTGAAAGTCATTAAGTGTCTTGATATTATCCTTTCTAATTTCAATCTTTTGTGGAACTACTGTAAAAGGATCCAATCTTGCTCCTAAATAATAGACTACACTGGTTTTTTGAACCTTATCAGGGGCAACAAACAATTGCTTTCTTCTCAATAATCTTATTAGCTCTTCATAAGCCTGATCCAAAACCTTCTCATCTCTATTACTCAGAAGGATATCATCCTTGTAGTGGATGCATCTTACTCTAGAATATTGCTCTCTTAGAGGAGCTATGACAGCACTCACAAATACTTGACACATACTGGGGCTATTAGCCATGCCCTGGGGTAACACTTTCCATTCATACCTCTCATCAGGTTCCTCGTGATTACAGGAAGGGGTGGTAAATGCAAAGCGCTCCCTGTCTTTAATGCAGAGGGGGATTGAAAAGAAACAGTCTTTTATATCGATTACTATGACTGGCCAATGGCTAGGTAAGGCAGACAACAAGGGAAGGCCTCGCTGCACTGTACCCATCACTTGCATTTGTTGATTAATAGCGCGGAGGTCATGAAGCAGCCTCCATTTTCCTGTTTTCTTTTTTATAACGAAAACGGGTGTGTTCCAAGGAGATACTGAGGTTTGAATGTGCCCAAGGGAGAGCTGTTCACTTACTAAGGAATGAGCTGCTGCAAGCTTTTCAGAGGAACGGGGCCATTGAGGAACCCACACCGGTTCCTCTGTCTTCCATGTGATGGGAATGCCCTCCTCAATGGCCCCTAGGAAAAACCCAGATCTTGCCAATCAGGTCTTTGTTGAGCAACAACTGGGCTAGTTCTTCCTTGTAAAAATTTCCCAATGCCCCTTCCGGGGTAATGGGGCCAGCTTGCTGGCCAATCCTTTTTAGATATTATGCTTTTGTCAGCTCCAGTGTCCAGTAGTCCCTGGATTTGTCTATTTTCAATTTGCAATTCTGCAATGGGGCGCTGGTCTAAATCCAGTGCCAAAAATGTAAGGTCATTGCCAGTGGATCCGAACCCTTTTTCCCCCTATTTATTTTCTGAGCTGGAAACTTTGCATGCAAACTAGGGAGCACAATGAGCTGAGCTATTCTATCTCCTGGGGGAAATAACTGTAATTCCTTTTGGGGACTCTACCATTATCTTGACTATTCCTTTGAAATCTGGATCAATAATCCCCGGGTGCACTATTAAGACTCTCAAAGTAGTGGATGATCTACCAATGAGTAGGCCCACGGTATCAGGGTCAAGGGGTCCTTTAAAATCAGTATCAATTATTTGGACTCCCATTTGAGGAGTTAATACGAGCCTGGAGGGGGAGTGGAGGTCCAATCCTGCAGAACCAGCAGTGGCTCTCCACGGTCACTTGGATGGCGAAAGGACGGCCATCTCTCTAATGTGGGACTGGTGGTTTGTTCCTCTATGGCCCCATATATTTGTGGGCCCTAGGGACAAGGGCCCTGCTGGCCGTTTTTTGGCCGAGCACCTCCATAGCCAGACGGAAGGGGCTGTCCATGTATGTCCTTAAAGGACCTACACTCATTAGCCCAATGATTTCCCTTTTTATACTTGGGACACAACCCAGGTTGTCTAGGGTGTAGAAAATTTTCACCTGTGCCTGTGCTTCTTCTTTCCAGACATTGTTTTTTAAGATGGCCCAGCTTTCCACACCTGAAGCAAGCCCCTGACTGTGGCTTCCTATTCTGTGTTAATTGCACCACAGCCGCAGCAAGACCTGCATTAGTCAGCGGCCCTCCTAACTCTCTGCACGCTTTCATCCATTCCTCTATCCCCTTGTTTTTGAATGGGGTTATAGCTGCACGGCACTCCTTTGTGCATTGTTCAAAAGCAGGCTGCTTTATTAGGGGCCCTGCCAAATCCACATTGCCAAAAATTCTGGTGGCAGTCTCGAGGAGTCGAGCAACAAAATCAGAGAAAGGCTCCATAGGCCCTTGAATAACCTTAGTAAGATTTCCTGTTACCTCCCCTTTATTGGGGAGGGACTTCCAAGCTTTTATAGAAATATCATTGACTTGATTGTATACTTGCACCGGATAACCAGTCTGTTGGTTGGCGTACCTTCCTTGACTCAGGAGCATATCCCTATCCCATTGTGGGTTGTCCGCCGCTATGTTAACTGCCTCCTGCTCAGTTGCAAATTCTATAAGGAATGCTCTCCAATCAAGGTATTGTCCTGGGCTTAGGCAGGCACGAACCAACGAACTCCAATCCCCAGGAGTCATACAGTGCCTAGTGAGAGCCTCAACTTGAGCCACCGTGAAGGCAGCGGATATTCCATAGTTTCGAATTGATTCGGCCAGAGATTTAATAACTTTAATGTCTAAAGGCTCATGACTCCTTTGCCCTTGTGGATTCTGAAACACTGGATAAGCTAAAGAGAACTCTGTGCGAACCTGTGACCAAACTTGTGGACAAAAGGAATTCCCTGTATACTGGGTAGTCTCTAGATGAGGTGTAGGAGTGGAAGGTGCTGGCAGGGTGGGGACGGCCACACCCATTGATGGCGCTGCCACCCCTGACTTATCTCTAACTTTCTTCCTCTGTTTTAGGCCCGCTCCCTCCAACTGTTCAACCAGAGCATGTATCTCCTCCTCCTCAAGATCAGAATCTTCCGAACTGAAATCTCCTAATCCTTCTGAGGCAGGGTCGAGAGACTTTGCCCCCTTTTCCTTAACACTCTCTGCCTTTTCTGATCTTTCCTCTTGTAAGATTTCTAAAGCAGTTTGTCCATCTTTTACAGCCTTACAGCATTTTTTATCTTCTAAACAGCCCCTAACAAGCTTCGAAATAGGTTTTACTCCTCCTTTGAGTGTGCCCTGATCCCAGGCTAAGTCCAGATCCTTCCCTAACCTATCCCAGCAGGCGACCGTTAGGCTGCCATAAACAGTGAACCAGGGTGCCACGGTATTACATTCATTAAGAAATCTCTCTAAGGTCGATTTCTTGATCTTTAAATTCTTTGATAAACGCAGCTCCTGAAGAGCCAGAAAAATTGGATGAGACTGTGAGGTCCCCATTTTCAAAATTAAGGCTCTAAGTCCTTTTACAAAAAGAAAGCAGAAAAAAATGTAGGACACTGCTCTCAGAGCAGGGTCCATAAATTGTAACTCTTTACTTTTTACTAGGTTGCTAATCTGCTAACTTAAACCTCCAGGGACTTTACTTTCACTTTCGGTTTGCCTTCCACAAACTTTTCCCTCCCTCTTTGTTTACAGAGAGGAACAGGCTGTCCGTTTTTAAAGGTCCCTTTTGTCCCACCTTGCCTGGGAACTTTATTGTCTCTCACCGAGAACTTTATTGTCCCATTTAACCGGGAACTTTATTGTCCCATTTAACAGGGAATTTTATTGTCCCATTTAACCGGGAACTTTATTGTCCCATTTAACAGGGAACTTTATTGTCCCATTTAACCGGGAACTTTATTGTCCCATTTAACCGGGAACTTACCAGCGTGCTACCCTGACTGCGAGAAATTCTGATCTTCAAACCCCATGAACGAGGAGAGTTTCTTTTCCCAGGTTTTCGGCACCAGTTGTCGCGTCCACCCTCTCCGGCAAGGAATGACACAACACAGGAAGATCTTCTTGAAGCCGTTTACTCAGGACCCTTGTACTTCTTCTCCCCTGTACTTCTTCTTCTTCCTCCTGTACTACTTCTTCTTCTGACCCCGAGAGAATCAGCCCAGACATTAAATACTAATAGCCAGCCAATCAGGCTTAGCCACGTGGGCATTGCTGATAGGTTGTATCCACGCGGAAGGCGCAAGACTCAACAGGCTACACCCAAATAAGGACTTGTTAACTGTTAACGACAGTTAACGACAGTTAACGATAGTTAACAGGCAAGCAGCTCCCTACACTTAGTCATACAAGCAAAACCAAATCTTTTCGACTTAAAACGTGTTGTTCAGGAAAAACAAGATAATTTTGTAGGATGCGTTATTTCTTCTTGTAAAGTTTAAGTATTTTTAATATGTACCTATTTGTCTTTCCTCTGCAACACTGTATTTCCTTATAACTTGGTATTCTTACAAATTCTTTCGAGAGAAAACACTCCTGTGCGGTCTCTTTTGAGGCTACACGCTTAGTCATACACGCATCACCAAAGCTTTTCGAGTTACAATGTGTTGTTTGGAAAAAACAGGACAACTTCGCACGATGCGGGATTTCCTGAAAACGTGGTATTCTGACATATTTTTTCGAGAGAAAACCCTCCTGTGCGTTCTCGTTTGAGGCTACACGCTTAGAAATACAAGCAACACCAAAACTTTTCGAGTTACAACGTGTTGTTTAGGAAAAACAAGAAGATTTCGCACCATGCGGGATTTCCTTAAAACGTGGTGTTCTGACATATTTTTCGAGAGGAAACTCTCCTGTGCCTTCTCCTTTGAGGCTACATGCTTAGACATACACGAAAAACCAAATCCTTTCGAGTTACAACTTGTTGCTTAGGAAAAACATGATAATTTTGCACGATGTGTTATTTTTCTCGTAAAGTTTAAGTATTTCTAATACGTACGTATTTGTCTTTACTATGCAACACTGTATTTCCATATAATGTGGTATTCTCACATATTCTTTCGAGAGAAAACTGGCCTGTGCGTTCTCTTTTGAGGCCACACACTTAGGCATACATGCAACACCAAAGCTTTTCGAGTTAAACGTGTTTTTTTAGGAAAAACAAGATAATTTTGCATGATGCATTATTTCTTCTTGTAAAGTTTAAGTATTTCCAATATGTACGTATTTGTCTTTACTCTGCAACACTGTATTTCCTTATAACGTGGTATTCTTACATATTCCTTCGAGAGAAAACTCTCCTGTTCGAGTTACAATGTGTTGTTTAGGAAATAAAAGATAATTTAGTATGATGCGTTATTTCTTCACATAAAGCTTAAATATTTCTAATTTGTACGTATTTGTCTTTACTCTGCAACACTGTATTTCCTAGTAACGTGGTATTCTTACATATTCTTTCAAGAGAAAACTCTCCTGTGTGTTCTCTTTTGAGGCTACACGCTTAGGCATACACACATCACCAAAGCTTTTCGGGTTACAACCTGTTGTTTAAGAAAAAAAAGACAATTTCACACGATGCGGGATTTCCTTAAAACGTGGTATTCTGACATATTTTTTCAAAAGAAAACTCTCCTGTGCATTCTCTTTTGAGGCTACATGCTTAGCCATACACACCACACCAAATCTTATCGAGTTACAACGTGTTGTTTACGAAATACAGGATAAATTTGTACGAGGCGTTATTTCTTCTCGAAAAGTTTAAGTATTTCCTTATAATGTGGTATTCTTACATATTATTTCGAGAGAAAACTGTCCTGTGCGTTCTCTTTTGAGGCTACACGCTTAGGCATACACACAACACCAAAGCTTTTCAAGTTACAACGTGTTCTTTAAGAAAACCAAGATAATTTCGCACGATGCTGGATTTCCATAAAACGTGGTATTCTGACATATTTTTTCGAGAGAAAACTCTCCTGTGCATTCTCTTTTGAGTCTACAAGCTTAGACATACACGTAACACAAAATCTTTTCGAGTTACAACAAGTTGTTTAGGAAAAACAACATAATTTTGCACGATGTGTTATTTCTTCTTGTAAAGTTTAAGTATTTCCAATATGTACGTATTTGTCTTTACTCTGCAACACTGTATTTTCTTGTAACGTGTTATTCTTACATATTCTTTCGAGAGAAAACTCTCCTGTGTGTTCCCTTTTGAGGCTAGATGCTTAGACATACACGCATCACCAAAGCTTTTCGAGTTACAACGTGTTGTTTAGGAAAAAAATGACTATTTCGCACGATGCGGGATTTCCTTAAATTGTGATATTCTGACATATTTTTTCAAGAGAAAACTCTCCTGTGCGTTCTCCTTTGAAGCTACACACTTAGTCATACACGCCACACCAAATCCTTTAGAGTTACAACGTGTTGTTTAGGAAATACAAGATAATTCTGTACGATGGGTTATTTCTTCTCATAAAATTTACGTATTTGTAATATGGACGTATTTGTCTTTACTCTGCAAAACTGTATTTCCTTGTAAGGTGGTATTCTTACATAATCTTGCGAGAGAAAACTATGCTGTGCGTTCTCTTTTGAGTCTACACGCTTAGACACACACCCAACACCAAACTTTCGGTTAGAACGTGTTGTTTAGGAAAAACAAGATAATTTCACACGAAGCAGGATTTCCTTAAAACGTGGTATTCTCACATATTTTTTTGAGAGAAAATTCTCCTGTGGGTTCTCTTTTGAGGCAACACTTTTAGACATACACACAACACCAAATCTTTTCGAGTTACAACGTGTGCGTTCTTTTTAGAGGTTACATGTTTAGACATACACGCAACACCAAAGCTTTTCTAGTTACACCATGTTGATTAGGAAAAACAAGATAATTCTGCAAGATGCAGGATTTCCTTAAAACGTGGTATTCTGACTTATTTTTTAGAGAGAAAACTCTCCTGTGCGTTCCCCTTTGTGGCTACACGCTTAGACATACACACAACACCAAATCCTTTCGAGTTACAACGTGTTGTTTAGGAAATACAAGATAATTTTGTACGATGCGTTATGTCTTCTCGTAAAGTTTAAGTATTTCGAATTCATATGTATTTGTCTTTACTCTGCAATACTGTATTTCCTTGAAACTTGGTATTCTTACATATTCTTTCGAGTGAAAACTCTCCTGTGCGTTCACTTCTGAGGCTACACGCTTAGACATACACGCAACACCAAAGCTTTTCGAGTTACAACGCGTTGTTTAGGAAATACAAGATAATTTTTCATGATGCGTTATTTCTTATTGTAAAGTTTAAGTATTTCCAATACGTACGTATTTGTCTTTACTCTGCAACACTGTATTCCATTATAACGTGGAATTCTTACATATTCTTTCGAGAGAAATCTCTCCTGTGCATTCTCTTTTGATGCTACAAGCTTAGACATACACGCAACATCAAAGCTTTTCAAGTTAAAACGTGTTGTTTAGGAAAAAAAAGATAATTTCGCATGATGCGGTATTTCCTTAAACGTGGTATTCTGACATATTTTTTCGATAGGAAATTCTCCTGTGGGTTCACTTTTGAGGCTACACATTTAGACATACACGCATCACCAAATCTTTTCGAGTTACAACGTGTTGTTTAGGAAAAACAAGATAATTTTGCAAGATGCGTTATTTCTTCACATAAAGTTTAAGTATTTCTAATATGTACGTATTTGTCTTTACTCTGCAACATTGTATTTCCTTATAACGTGGTATTCTTACATATTCTTTCGAGAGAAAATTCTCCTCTTCATTGTCTTTTGAGGCTACACTCTTAGACATACACGCGACACCAAATCATTTCGAGTTACAACGTGTTGTTTAGGAAAAAGAAGATAATTTCGCACGATGCAGGATTTCTTTAAAATGTGGTATTCTGACATATTTTTTCGAGAAAAATTCTCCTGTGGGTTATCTTTTGAGGCTACACATTTAGACTTACAAGCAACACCAAATCTTTTCAAGTTACAACGTGTTGTTTAGGATATACAAGATAATTTTGTAGGATGCGTTATTTCTTTTCATAAAGTTTAAGTATTTGTATTTGTCTTTACTCAGCAAAACTGTATTTGCTTATAACGTGGTATTCTTACATATTCTTTCGAGAGTAAACTCTCCTGTGCGTTCTCTTTTGAGACTACATGCTTAAACATACAGGCAACACCAAAGGTTTTCGTGTTACAACGTGTTGTTTAGGAAAAACAAGATAATTTCGCACGATGCGCGATTTCCTTTATATGGGGTATTCTGACATGTTTTTTCGAGAGAAAATTCTCCCATGCGTTCTCTTTTTAGGCTACAAGCATAGACATACACGCAACACCAAATCCTTTTGAGTTACAACGTGTTATTTAGGAAAAACAAGATAATTTTGCACGATGCATTATTTCTTCTCATAAAGTTTAAGTATTTCCAATACATACATAGTTGTCTTTAATCTGCAACACGGTATTTTCTTATAACGTTGTATTCTTACATATTCTTTTGAGAGAAAACTCTCCTGTGCGTTCTCTTTTGAGGCTTAACGCTTAGACATACATGCAACACCAAAGCTTTTCGAAATAAAACGTGTTGTTAAGGCAAAACAAGATAATTTTGCACAATGTGAGATTTCCTAAAATCGTGCTATTCTGTCATATTTTGTCAGAGAAAACTCTCCTGTGCGTTCTCTTTTGAGGCTACATGCTTAGACATACACACAACACCAAATCTTTTCGAGTTAAAACATGATGTTTAGGAAATACAAGATAATTTTGTACGATGCATTATTTCTTCTCGTAAAGTTTAAGTATTTCTAATATGTATGTATTTGTCTTTACTCTGCAACACTATATTTCCTTGTAACGTGGTATCTTACATATTCTTTCAAGACAAAACTCTCCTGTGCATTCTCTTTTGAGGCTACACATTTAGACATACATGCAACACCAAAGCTTTTCGAGTTACAACGTGTTGTTTTATGAAAAACAAGATAATTTCGCATGATGCGGGATTTCCTTAAAACGTGGTATTCTGACATAATTTTTCAAGAGAAAGCTCTCCTGTGCATTCTCTTTTGAGGCTACATGCTTAGACATACACACAATACCAAATCTTTTCGAGTTACAACGTGTTGTTTAGGAGATACAAGCTAATTTTGTACGATGCGTTATTTCTTCTCATAAAGTGTTTCCATTATGTACGTATTTGTCTTTATTCTGCAACACTGTATTTCCTTATAACGTGGTATTCTTACATATTCTTTCGAGAGAAAACTCTCCTGTGTGTTCTCTTTTGAGGCTGCACGCTTAGACATACACGCAACACCAAAGCTTTTCGAATTTTAATTTGTTCTCTAGGAAGTACAAGATAATTTTGTACGGAGCGTTATTTCTTCTTGTAAAGTTTAAGTATTTCTAATACGTACGTATTTGTCTTTACTCTGCAACACTGTATTTCCTTGTAACGTGGTGTTCTGACATATTCTTTCGAAAGAAAACTCTTCTGTGCATTCTCTTCTGAGGCTACACACTTAGACAAACACTCAACACCAAAGCTTTTCGAATTAAAATGAGTTGTTTAGGAAAAACAAGATAATTTCGGACGATGCAAGATTTCCTTAAAACATGGTATTCTACATATTTTTTTGAGAGAAATCTCTCCTGTGCGTTCTCTTTTGAGGCTACACGCTTAGTCATACACGCAACACCAAATCCTTTCGAGTTACAACGTGTTGTTTAGGAAAAAGAAGATAATTTTGCATGATGGGTTATTTCTTCTCATAAAGTTTCAGTATTTCTAATACGTACGTATTTGTTTTTACTCTGCAACACTGTATTCCATTATAACGTGGAATTCTTATATATTCTTTCGAGAGAAAACTCTCCTGGGCATTCTATTTGAGGCTACATGCTTAGACATACACGCAACACCATAGCTTTTCGAGTTACAACATGTTGTTTAGGAAAATCAAGATAAATTCGCATGATGCGGGATTTCCTTAAAACATGGTATTCTGACATATATTTTGAGAGAAAATTCTCCTTTGGGTTCTCTTTTGAGCCTACACATTTAGACATACACGCAACACCAAATCTTTTCGAGTTACAACGTGTTGTTTAGGAAAAACAAGATAATTTTGCAAGATGCATTATTTCTTCTCATAAAGCTTAAGTATTTCCAATATGTACGTATTTGTCTTTAATTTGCAACACTGTATTTCCTTATGATGTGGTATTCTTACATATTCTTTCGAATGAAAACTCTCCTGTGCATTCTCTTATGAGGCTGCACTCTAAGACATACACGCAACACCAAAGCATTTCGAGTTACAACGTGTTGTATAGGAAAAACAAGATAATTTCGCACGATGCGGGATTTCCTTAAAACGTGGTATTCTGACATATTTTTTCGAGAGAAAACTCTCCTGTGGGTTCTCTTTTGAGGCTACACGCTTAGACATACAGGCAACACCAAATCTCTTCGAGTTACAATGTGTTGTTTAGGAAAAACAAGATAATTTTGCACGATGTGTTATTTCTTCTCGTAAAGTTTAAGTATTTCTAATACGTACGCATTTGTCTTTACACTGCAACACTGTATTTCCTTATAACTTGGTATTGTTACATATTCGTTCGAGAGAAAACTCTCCTGTGTGTTCTCTTTTGAGGCTGCACCTTAGACAAAAACGAAACACCAAAGCTTTTCGAGTTACAACAAGTTGTTTAGGAAAAACAAGATAATTTAGCATGCTGCGGGATGACCACATGGTCATTTCATTGGATGCTGAAAAAGCATTTGACAAAATTCAGCATCCCTTCATGCTTAAAGTCTTGGAGAGAACAGGAATTCAAGGCCCATACCTAAACATAGTAAAAGCAATATACAGCAAACCGGTAGCCAGCATCAAACTAAATGGAGAGAAACTTGAAGCAATCCCACTGAAATCAGGGACCAGACAAGGCTGCCCCCTTTCTCCTTATCTTTTCAATATTGTACTTGAGGTACTAGCTCGGGCAATTCGACAACATAAGGAGGTCAAAGGGATACAAATTGGAAAGGAAGAAGTCAAACTATCATTATTTGCAGACGACATGATCGTCTACCTAAGTGACCCAAAGAACTCCACTAGAGAGCTCCTACAGCTGATAAACAACTTCAGCAAAGTGGCAGGTTATAAAGTCAACTCAAGCAAATCAGTGGCCTTCCTATACTCAAAGGATAAGCAGGCTGAGAAAGAAATTAGGGAAATGACCCCCTTCACAATAGCCACAAACAGTATAAAGTATCTTGGGGTGACTCTTACCAAACATGTGAAAGATCTGTATGACAAGAACTTCAAGACTCTGAAGAAGGAAATGGAAGAAGACCTCAAAAAATGGGAAAACCTCCCATGCTCATGGATCGGCAGAATCAATATAGTTAAAATGGCCATTTTGCCTAAAGCACTATACAGATTCAATGCAATACCCATCAAAATCCCAACTCAATTCTTCACAGAGCTAGAAAGAGCAATTATCAAATTCATCTGGAACAACAAAAAACCCAGGATAGCTAAAACTATTCTCAGCAACAAAAGGAAATCTGGGGGAATCAGTATCCCTGACCTCAAGCAATACTACAGAGCAATAGTGTTAAAAACTGCATGGTATTGGTACAGTGACAGACAGGAGGATCAATGGAACAGGATTGAAGATCCAGAAATGAACCCACACACCTATGGCCACTTGATCCTCGACAAAGAGGCTGAAAACATCCAATGGAAAAAAGATAGCCTTTTCAACAAATGGTGCTGGTTCAACTGGAGGTCAGCATGCAGAAGAATGCGAATTGATCCATCCTTGTCTCCTTGTACTAAGCTCAAATCCAAATGGATCAAGGACCTCCACATAAAGCCAGACACTCTGAAGCTAATAGAAAAAAAACTGGGGAAGACCCTTGAGGACATCGGTACAGGGAGAAAGTTTCTGAACAGAACACCAATAGCGTATGCTCTAAGAGCAAGAATTGACAAATGGGACCTCATAAAATTACAAAGTTTCTGTAAGGCAAAGGACACCATCAAGAGGACAAATCGGCAACCAACAAATTGGGAAAAGATCTTCACCAATCCTACATCAGATAGAGGGCTAATATCCAATATATATAAAGAACTCAAGAAGCTAGACTCCAGAAAACCAAACAACCCTATTAAAAAATGGGGTACAGAGTTAAACAAAGAATTCTCACCTGAAGAACTTCGGATGGCGGAGAAGCATCTTAAAAAATGCTCAACTTCATTAGTCATTAGGGAAATGCAAATCAAAACAACCCTAAGATTTCATCTTACACCAGTCAGAATGGCTAAGATTAAAAATTCAGGAGACAGCAGGTGTTGGAGAGGGTGTGGAGAAAGAGGAACACTCCTCCACTGCTGGTGGGGTTGCAAATTGGTACAACCACTCTGGAAATCAGTCTGGCGGTTCCTCCGAAAACTGGGCACCTTACTTCCAGAAGATCCTGCTATACCACTCCTGGGCATATACCCAGAAGACTCCCCACCATGTAATAAGGATACATGTTCTACTATGTTCATAGCAGCCCTATTTGTAATTGCCAGATGCTGGAAAGAACCCAGGTATCCCTCAACAGAAGAGTGGATGCAAAAAATGTGGTATATCTACACAATGGAGTACTATTCAGCCATTAGAAACAATGAATTCATGAAATTCTTAGGCAAATGGATGGAGCTAGAGAATATCATACTAAGTGAGGTAACCCAGACTCAAAAGGTGAATCATGGTATGCACTCACTAATAAGTGGATATTAACCTAGAAAACTGGAATACCCAAAACATAATCCACACATCAAATGAGGTAGAAGAAGAAAGGAGGAGTGGCCCCTGGTTCTGGAAAGACTCAGTGAAACAGTATTCAGCAAAACCAGAACGGGGAAGTGGGAAGGGGTGGGTGGGAGGACAGGGGAAGAGAAGGGGGCTTGCGGGACTTTCGGGGAGTGGGGGGGCTAGAAAAGGGGAAATCATTTGAAATGTAAATAAATTATATCGAATAATAAAAAAAAAAAAAAAAAAAAAAAAAAAAAAAAAAAAAACTCTCCTTTGCGTTCTCTTTTGTGGCTGCATGCTTAGACATACACGAAACCTCAAAGCTTTTCGAATTAAAACGTGTTGTTAAGGAAAAACAAGATAATTTCGCAAGATGCGGGGTTTCTTTAAAACGTTGTATTCGTACATATTCTTTCGAGAGAAAACTCTACTGTGCATTCTCTTTTGAGGCTGCACCGTTAGAAATACAAGCAACACCAAAGCTTTTCGAGTTACGTGTTGTTTAGGAAAAACAATATAATTTCGCACGATGCAGGATTTACTTAAAACGTGGTATTCTGACATATTTTGTCAAGAGAATACTCTCCTGTGCATTCTCTTTTGCAGGTACAAGCTTAGACATACATGCAACACCAAATCTTTTCGAATTTCAACTTGTTGTTTAGGAAAAACAAGATAATTTCGCACGATGAGGGATTTCCTTAAAACGTGCTATTATGATATATTTTTTCGAGAGAAAACTCTCCTGTGCATTCCCTTTTGAGGCTACAAGCTTAGACATACACGCAACACCAAAGCTTTTCGAATTTTAATTTGTTCTCTAGGAAGTACAAGATAATTTTGTACGGAGCGTTATTTCTTCTTGTAAAGTTTAAGTATTTCTAATACGTACGTATTTGTCTTTACTCTGCAACACTGTATTTCCTTGTAACGTGGTGTTCTGACATATTCTTTCGAAAGAAAACTCTTCTGTGCATTCTCTTCTGAGGCTACACACTTAGACAAACACTCAACACCAAAGCTTTTCGAATTAAAATGAGTTGTTTAGGAAAAACAAGATAATTTCGGACGATGCAAGATTTCCTTAAAACATGGTATTCTACATATTTTTTTTGAGAGAAATCTCTCCTGTGCGTTCTCTTTTGAGGCTACACGCTTAGTCATACACGCAACACCAAATCCTTTCGAGTTACAACGTGTTGTTTAGGAAAAAGAAGATAATTTTGCATGATGGGTTATTTCTTCTCATAAAGTTTCAGTATTTCTAATACGTACGTATTTGTTTTTACTCTGCAACACTGTATTCCATTATAACGTGGAATTCTTACATATTCTTTCGAGAGAAAACTCTCCTGGGCATTCTATTTGAGGCTACATGCTTAGACATACACGCAACACCAAAGCATTTCGAGTTACAACGTGTTGTATAGGAAAAACAAGATAATTTTGCACGATGCGGGATTTCCTTAAAACGTGGTATTCTGACATATTTTTTCGAGAGAAAACTCTCCTGTGGGTTCTCTTTTGAGGCTACACGCTTAGACATACAGGCAACACCAAATCTCTTCGAGTTACAATGTGTTGTTTAGGAAAAACAAGATAATTTTGCACGATGTGTTATTTCTTCTCGTAAAGTTTAAGTATTTCTAATACGTACGCATTTGTCTTTACACTGCAACACTGTATTTCCTTATAACTTGGTATTGTTACATATTCGTTCGAGAGAAAACTCTCCTTTGCGTTCTCTTTTGTGGCTGCATGCTTAGACATACACGAAACCTCAAAGCTTTTCGAATTAAAACATGTTGTTAAGGAAAAACAAGATAATTTCGCAAGATGCGGGGTTTCCTTAAAACTTTGTATTCGTACATATTCTTTCGAGTGAAAACTCTACTGTGCGTTCTCTTTTGAGGCTGCACCGTTAGACATACACGCAACACCAAAGCTTTTCGAGTTACAACGTGTTGTTTAGGAAAAACAATATAATTTCGCACGATGCAGGATTTACTTAAAACGTGGTATTCTGACATATTTTTTCAAGAGAATACTCTCCTGTGCATTCTCTTTTGCAGGTACAAGCTTAGACATACATGCAACACCAAATCTTTTCGAATTTCAACTTGTTGTTTAGGAAAAACAAGATAATTTCGCACGATGAGGGATTTCCTTAAAACGTGCTATTATGATATATTTTTTCGAGAGAAAACTCTCCTGTGCGTTCCCTTTTGAGGCTACAAGCTTAGACATACAAGCAACACCAAATCTTTTCGAATTTAAACTTGTTGTTTAGAAAATAAATGATAATTTTTTATGGAGCCTTATTTCTTCTTGTAAAGTTTAAGTATTTCTAATACGTACGTATTTGTTTTTACTCTGCAACAATATATTTCCCTGTAATGTGGTATTCTGACATATTCTTTCGAAAGAAAACTCTCCTGTGCATTTTCTTCTGAGGCTACATGCTTAGACATACATTCAACACAAAGCTTTTTGAGTAACAAAGTGTTGTTTAGGAAAAACAAGATAATTTCGCAAGATGCGGGATTCCCTTAAAACATGGTATTTATGTTTTTTCGAGAGAAAACTCTCCTGTGCGTTCTCTTTTGAGGCTAGAAGCTTACACATACACGCAACACCAACTCTTTTTGAGTTACAATGTGTTATTTAAAAAAACCAAGATAATTTTGCACGATGCGTTATTGCTTCTCATAAAGTTTAAGTATTTCCAATATGTACCTATTTGTCTTTTAATCTGCAACACTGTATTTCTTTATAACGTGTTATTCTTACATATTCTTTCGAGTGAAAACTCTCCTTTGCGTTCTCTTTTGATGCTGCACACTAAGACATACATGCAACACCAAAGCTTTTCGAGTTACAACGTGTTGTTTAGGAAAAACAAGATAATTTCGCACAATGCGGGCTTTTCTTAAAACGAGGTATTCTGACATATATTTTCGAGAGAAAACTCTCCTGTGTGTTCTCTTCTGAGGCTACATGCTGAGACATACACGCAACACAAATCTTTTTGAGTTACAACGTGTTGTTTAGGAGATACAAGATAATTATTTACAATGAGTTATTTCTTCTCGTAAAGTTTAAGTATTTCTAATATGTTCGTATTTGTCTTTATTCTGCAACACTGTATTTCCTTTTTGACGTGGTATTCTTACATATTCTTTCGAGAGAAAACTCTCCTGTGCGTTCTCTTTTGAGGCTACTTGCTGAGATACACACGCAACACCAAAGCTTTTCGAGTTACAACATGTTGTTTAGGAAAAACAAGATAATTTCGCACGATGCGGGATTTCCTTAAAATGTGATATTCTGACATATTTTTCGAGAGAAAACTCTCCTGTGCATTCTCTTTTGAGGCTACACGCTTAGACATACACGCAACACCAAATCACTTCGAGTGACAATTTATTGTTTAGGAAAACCAAGATAATTTTCAAGATGCATTATTTCTTCTTGTAAAATTTAAGTATTTCTAATATGTTCTTAATTGTCTTTACTCGGCAACACTGTATTTCCTTTTAACGTGGTATTCTGACATATTCTTTTGAGAGAAAACTCTCCTGTGCATTTTCTTTGGAGGCTACACGCTTAGACATACACGAAACACCAAAGCTTTTCGAGTTACAACATGTTGTTTAAGAAAAACAAGATAATTTCGCATGACGAGGGATTTCCTTAAAACGTGGTATTCTGACATATTTTTCGACAGAATACTCTCCTGTGCGTTCTCTTTTGAGGCTACACGCTTCGAGATACACGCAACAACAAATCTTTTCGAGTTACAGCGTGTTGTTTAGGAAATACAAGATAATTTTGTACGATGCATTATTTCTTCTAGTAAAGTTTAAATATTTCTAATACGTACGCATTTGTCTTTACTCTGCAACACTCTATTTCCTTATAACGTGGTATTCTTACATATTATTTCGAGAGAAAACTCTCCTGAGAGTTCTCTTTTACGGCTGCACGCTTAGACATACACGAAACACCAAAGCTTTTCGAGATACAACGTGTTGTTTAGCAAAAACAAGATAATTTCGCAAGATGCGGGATTTCCTTAAAACGTGGTATTCTGATGTATTTTTTGGAGAGAAAACTCTCCTGTGTGTTCTCCTTTGAGGCTACACGCTTAGACATACACATAACACCAAATCTTTTCCAGTTACAACTCGTTGTTTAGAAAATACAAGATAATTTTGTACGATGCGTTATTTC
Source organism: Apodemus sylvaticus (assembly GCF_947179515.1). Lineage (NCBI taxonomy): Eukaryota > Metazoa > Chordata > Mammalia > Rodentia > Muridae > Apodemus > Apodemus sylvaticus. The sequence continues at coordinate 60,620,696 of NC_067491.1, read as the reverse complement.
TTCTCTTAAAGTTTATGTATTTCTAATACATATGTATTTGACTTTACTCTGCAACACTGTATTTCCTTGTAACATGGTATTGTTGCATATTCTTTTGAGAGAAAACCCTCCTGTGCATTCTCTTTTGAGGTTACACGCTTAGACATACATGCAACACCAAAGCTTTTCGAGTTACTACAGGTTGTTTAGGAAAAACAAGATTTTTCCGCAAGATGCGGTATTTCCTTAAAACATGGTGTTCTGACATATTTTTTCGAGAGAAAACTCTAATGTGCATTCCCCTTTGAGGCTACACGATTAGACTTAAAACGCAACACCAAATCCTTTCATGTTACAATGCATTGTATAGGAAATACAAGATAATTTTGTACGATGCGTTATTTCTTCTCATAAAGTTTAAGTATTCCTAATACATACATATTTGTCTTTACTCTGCGACACTGTATTTCCTTGTAACATGGTATTCTTACATATTTTTATGAGAGAAAACTCTCCTGTACGTTCCCTTCAGAGGCTACACGCTTAGACATATATGCACCACCAAATCTTTTCGAGTTACAATGTGTTGTTTAGGACATACAAGATAATTTTGCAGGATGCATTATTTCTTCTCATAAAGTTTAAGTATTTCCAATACGTACGTATTTGTCTTTACTCTGCAACATTGTATTTCCTTATAACGTGGTATTCTTACATATTTTTTCAAGAGAAAACTCTACTGTGCTTTCTCTTCTGAGGCTAGATGCTTAGACATACACGCAACACCAAAGCTTTTGGAGATACAACGTGTTGTTTAGGAAAAACAAGATAATTTTGCAAGATGTGGGATTTCATTAAAACGTGGTATTCTGACATATTTTTTGGGAGAAAACTCTCCGGTGCATTGTCTTTTGAGGCTACAGGCTTTGAGATACATGCAACACCAAATCTTTTCGAGTTACAACGTGTTGTTTAGGAAATACAAGATAATTTTGTACGATGCGTTATTTCTTCTCGTAAAGTTTAGCTATTTCTAATACGTACATATTTGTCTTTACTCTGCAACACTGTATTTCCTTATAATGTGGTATTCTTACGTATTCTTTAGAGAGAAAACTCTCCTGTGCGTTCTCTTTTGAGGCTACACTCTTAGACATACACTGAATACCAAACTTTTCGAGTTACTACGTGTTGTTTAGGAAAAACAAGATGATTTCACAAGATGCGGGATTTCCTTAAAATGTGGTATTCTGACATATTTTTTTGAGAGAAAATTCTCCCGTCTGTTCTCTTTTGAGGCTACACGCTTAGACATACACGAACCACCAAATTCTTTCGAGTTACAATGAGTTGTTTAGGATATACAAGATAATTTTGCAAGATGTGTTATTTCTTCTCGTAAAGTTTAAGTATTTCTAATACATACACATTTGTCTTTACTCTGCAACACTGTATTTCCGTGTAACGTGGTATTCTTACATATTCTTTCGAGCGAAAACTCTCCTGTGCATTGTCTTCTGAGGCTACACGCTTACACATACACGCAACACCAAAGCTTTTCGAGTTACAACCTATTTTATAGGAAAAACAAGATAATTTCCCAAGATGCCTGATTTCCTTAAAACATGGTATTCTGTCATATTTTTTCTAGAGAAAACTCACCTGTGCATTCTCTTTTGAGGCTACATGCTTAGACATACACTCAACACCAAATCTTTTCGCGTTAAAACATATTGTTTAGGAAATACAGGATAATTTTGTAGGATGCGTTATTTCTTCTCATAAAGTTTAAGTATTTCTAATTCGTACGTATTTGTCTTTATCTGCAACAGTGTATTTCCCTGTAACGTGTTATTCTTACATATTCTTTTGAGAGAAAATTCTCCTGTACGTTCTCCTCTGAGGCTACACACTTAGACACACACACTACACCAAAGCTTTTCGAATTAAAACGTGTTGTTTAGGAAAAAACAAGATAATTCCAGAAGATGCGGGATTTCCTTAAAACGTGGTATTCTGACATATTCCTTCGAGAGAAAACTCTCCTGTGCATTCTCTTTTGAGGCTAGACGCTTAGTCATACACGCAACACCAAATCTTTTCGAGTTACAATGTGTTGTTTAGGAAAAACAAGATAATTTTGCAAGATGCATTATTTATTCTTATAAAGTTTAAGTATTTCTAATACGTACGTATTTGTCTTTACTGTGCAACACTGTATTTCCTTAAAACGTGGTATTCTGACATATTTTTTCGAGAGAAAACTCTCCTGTGCATTCTCTTTTGAGGCTACATGCTTAGACATACACGCAACACCAAATCTTTTCGAGTTACAACGTGTTGTTTAGGAAATACAAGATAATTTTTTATGATGCGTTATTTCTTCTCTTAAAGTTTAAGTATTTCTAATACATAGGTTTTTGTCTTTACTCTGCAACACTGTATTTCCTTTTAACGTGGTATTATTACATATTCTTTCGAGAGAAAACTCTTCTGTGCGTTCTCTTCTGAGGCTACATGCTTAGACATACATCACCACCAAATCTTTTCAAGTTACAACGTGTTGTTTAGGATATACAAGATAATTTTGCAGGATGCGTTATTTCTTCTCGTAAAGTTTAAGTATTTCCAATACGTATGTATTTGTCTTTACTCAGCAACACTGTATTTCCTAATAACGTGGTATTCTTACATATTTTTTCGAGATAACACTCTCCTGTGCGTTTTCTTTTGTGGCTACAAGCTTAGACATACAAGCAACATCAAATCTTTTCGAGTTACAACATGTTGTTTAGGAAATACAAGATAATTTTTTATGATGCTTTATTTCTCGTAAAGTTTAAGTATTTCTAATACGTAAGTATTTGTCTTTACTCTGCAACACTGTATTTCCTTATAACGTGGTATTCTTACATATTCTTACGAGAGAAATCTCTCCAGTGCGTTCTCTTTTGAGGATACACGCTTAGACATACACGCAACACCAAAGCGTTTCGAGTTACAACGTCTTGTTTAGGAAAAACAAGATAATTTTGTATGATGCGGGATTTCCTTAAAACGTGGTTTACCTACATATTTTTTCGAGAGAAAACCCTCCTGTGTGTTCCCTTTTGAGGCTACACGCTTCGAGATACACGCAACACCAAATCTTTTCAAGTTACAGCGTGTTGTTTAGGAAATACAAGATAATTTTTCACGATGCGTTATTTCTTCTCATAAAGTTTAAGTATTTACAATATGTACATATTTGTCTTTACTCTGCAACACAGTATTTCCTTATAACTTGGTATTCTTACATATTCTTTCGAGAGAACACTCTCCTGTGCTTTCTCTTTAGAGGCTACACGCTTAGATATACACGCAACACCAAAGCTTTTCGAGTTACAACGTGTTGTTTCAGAAAAATAAGATAATTTCGCACGATGAGATAATTCCTTAAAACGTGGTATTCGGACATATTTTTTCGAGAGAAAACTCTCCTGTGCGTTCTCTTTTGAGGATACATGCTTAGACATACAAGCAACAACAAATCCTTTCGAGTACAATGTGTTGTTTAGGAAATACAAGATAATTTTGTATGATGCGTTATTTCTTCTCTTAAAGTTTAAGTATTTCTAATACATACGTATTTGTCTTTACTCTGCAACACTGTATTTCCTTGTAACGTGGTATTATTACATATTCTTTTGAGAGAAAACTCTTCTGTGCGTTGTCTTCTGAGGCTACATGGATAGGCATACACGCAACACCAAATCTCTTCGAGTTACAATGTGTTGTTTAGGAAAAACTAGATAATTTTGCACGATGCTTTATTTCTTCTCGTAAAGTTTAAGTATTTCCAATAAGTACGTATTTGACTTTACTCTGCAACATTGTATTTCCTTATAACGTGGTATTCTTCCATATTCTTTCGAGAGAAAACTCTCCAGTGCATTCTCTTTTGAGGCTGCACGCTTAGAAAAAATGAAACACCAAAGCTTTTCGAGTTACAACAAGTTGTTTAGGAAAAAAATGATAATTTCCCACGATGCGGGATTTCCTTAAAACATGGTATTCTGACATATTTTTTAGGGAGAAAAACTCTACTGTGTGTTCTCTTTTGAGGCTAGAAGCTTAGACATACATGCAACAACAAAGCTTTTCGAGTTACAACGTGTTATTTAGGAAAAACAAGATAATTTTGCATGATGCAGGTTTTCCTTAAAACGTGGTATTCTGACATATTTTTTCAAGAGAAAATTCTCCTGTGGGTTCTCTTTTGAGGCTACATGTTTAGACATACACGCATTACCAAATCTTTTCAAGTTACAATGTGTTGTTTAGGAAATACAAGATAATATTGTACGATGCATTATTTCTTCTCATAAAGTTTAAGTATTTCTAATATGTATGTATTTGTCTTTGTTCAGCAACACTGTATTTCCTTATAATGTGATATCCTTACATATTCTTTCGAGAGAAAACTCTCCTGTGCGTTCTCTTTTGAGGCTACACACTTAGACATACACGCAACACCAAAGCTTTTCGAGTTACAACGTGTTGTTTAAGAAAAAAAAGATAATTTCGCATGATGCGGGATTTCCTTAAAACGTGGTATTCTGACATATTTTTTCGATAGAAAACTCTCCTGTGGGTTCTCTTTTGAGGCTACATGTTTAGACATACACGCATTACCAAATCTTTTCGAGTTACAACGTGTTGTTTAGGAAATACAAGATAATATTGTACGATGCATTATTTCTTCTCATAAAATTTAAGTATTTCTAATATGTACATATTTGGCTTTGTTCAGCAACACTGTATTTCCTTATAACGTGATATCCTTACATATTCTTTCGAGAGAAAACTCTCCTGTGCATTCTCTTTTGAGGCTACACGCTTAGACATACACGCAACACCAAAGCTTTTCGAGTTACAACGTGTTGTTTAAGAAAGAAAAGATAATTTCGCACGATGCGGGATTTCCTTAAAACGTGGTATTCTGACATATTTTTTCGATAGAAAACTCTCCTGTGCGTTCTCTTTTGAGGCTATATGCTTAGACATACACGCAACACCAAATCTTTTCGAGTTACAACGTGTTGTTTAGGAAATACAAGAAAATATCGCACGATGCGGAATTTCCTCAAAACGTGGTATTCTGACATATTTTGTCGAGAGAAAATTCTCCTGTGGGTTCTCTTTTGAGGCTACACGTTTAGACATACACGCATCACCAAAGCTTTTCGAGTTACAACGTGTTGTTTAGGAAATACAAGATAATATTGCGCAATGCGTTATTTCATCTCATGATGTTTAAGTATTTCTAATATGTACGTGTTTGTCTTTACTGTGCAACATTGTATTTCCTTATAACGTGGTATTCTTACATATGCTTTCGAGAGAAAACTCTCCTGTCTGTTCTCTTTTGAGGCTACACGCTTAGACATACACGCAACACCAAATCTTTTCGATTTAAAACATGTTGTTTAGGAAATACAAGATAATATTGTAAGATGCAGTATTTCTTCTCATAAAGTTTAAGTATTTCTAATATGTACGTATTTGGCTTTGTTCAGCAACACTGTATTTCCTTATAACGTGATATCCTTACATATTCTTTTGAGAGAAAACTCTCCTGTCCGTTCTCTTTTGAGGCTACACACTTAGACATACACGCAACACCAAAGCTTTTCGAGTTACAACGTGTTGTTCAAGAAAAAAAAGATAATTTCGCACGATGCGGGATTTCCTTAAAACGTGGTATTCTGACATATTTTTTCGATAGAAAACTCTCCTGTGGGTTCTCCTTTTGAGGATACATGTTTAGACATACACGCATTACCAAATCTTTTCGAGTTACAACGTGTTGTTTAGGAAATACAAGATAATATTGTATGATGCATTATTTCTTCTCATAAAATTTAAGTATTTCTAATATGTACATATTTGGCTTTGTTCAGCCACACTGTATTTCCTTTTAACCTGATATCCTTACATATTCTTTCGAGAGAAAACTCTCCTGTGCGTTCTCTTTTGAGGCTACATGCTTAGACATACACGCAACACCAAAGCTTTTCGAGTTACAACGTGTTGTTTAAGAAAAAAAAAGATAATTTCGCACGATGCGGGATTTCCTTAAAACGTGGTATTATGACATATTTTTTCGATAGAAAACTCTCCTGTGCATTCTCTTTTGAGGCTACATGCTTAGACATACACGCAACACCAAATCTTTTCGAGTTACAACGTGTTGTTTAGGAAATACAAGATAATATCGCACGATGCGGAATTTCCTCAAAACGTGGTATTCTGACATATTTTGTCGAGAGAAAATTCTCCTGTGGGTTCTCTTTTGAGGCTACACGTTTAGACATACACGCATCACCAAAGCTTTTCGAGTTACAACGTGTTGTTTAGGAAAAACAAGATAATATTGCACAATGCGTTATTTCTTCTCGTGAAGTTTAAGTATTTCTAATATGTACGTATTTGTCTTTACTGTGCAACATTGTATTTCCTTATAACGTGGTATTCTTACATATGCTTTCGAGAGAAAACTCTCCTGTGCTTTCTCTTTTGAGGCTACACGCTTAGACATACACGCAACACCAAATCTTTTCGAGTTACAACGTGTTGTTTAGGAAATACAAGATAATATTGTAAGATGCATTATTTCTTCTCATAAAGTTTAAGTATTTCTAATATGTACGTATTTGGCTTTGTTCAGCAACACTGTATTTCCTTATAACGTGATATCCTTACATATTCTTTTGAGAGAAACCTCTCCTGTGCGTTCTCTTTTGAGGCTACACGCTTAGATACACGCAACACCAAAGGTTTTCGAGTTACAACGTGTTGTTTAAGAAAAAAAAGATAATTTCGCACGATGCAGGATTTCCTTAAAACGTGGTATTCTGACATATTTTTCGATAGAAAACTCTCATGTGCATTCTCTTTTGAGGCTACATGCTTAGACATACACGCAACACCAAATCTTTTCGAGTTACAACGTGTTGTTTAGGAAATACAAGATAATATCGCACAATGCGGAATTTCCTTAAAACGTGGTATTCTGACATATTTTGTCGAGAGAAAATTCTCCTGTGGGTTCTCTTTTGAGGCTACACGGTTAGACATACACGCATCACCAAAGCTTTTCGAGTTACAACGTGTTGTTTAGGAAATACAAGATAATATTGCACAATACGTTATTTCTTCTCGTGAAGTTTAAGTATTTCTAAAATGTACGTATTTGTCTTTACTGTGCAACATTGTATTTCCTTATAACGTGGTATTCTTACATATGCTTTCGAGAGAAATCTCTCCTGTGCGTTCTCTTTTGAGGCTACACGCTTAGACATACATGCAACACCAAAGCTTTTCAAGTTACAACGTGTTGTTTAGGAAATACAAGATAATTTTGTACGATGCGTTATTTCTTCTCATAAAGTTTAAGTATTTCTAATATGTACATATTTGTCTTTACTCTGCAAAACTGTATTTCCTTGTAATGTGATATTCTTACATATTCTTGTGAAAGAAAACTCTCCTGTACATTCTCTTTTGAGACTACACACTTAGACATACAAGCAATACCAAAGCTTTTCGAGTTAAAACGTGTTGTTTAGAGAAATAAAGATAATTTCACACGATGTGAGATTTCATTAAAACGTGGTATTCTGACATATTTTTTCGAGAGAAAACTCTCCTGTGCATTCCCTTTTGAGGCTACAAGCTTAGACTTACACGCAACACCAAATATTTTTGAGTTACAATGTGTTGTTTAGGAAAAACATGATAATTTTGCACTATGCGTTATTTCTTCTAATATAGTTTAAGTATTTACAATATGTACATATTTATCTTTATTCTGCAACACTGTATTTCCTTAAAACGTGGTATTCTTACATATTCTTTCGAGAGAAAACTCTCCTGTGCGTTCTATTTTGAGGCTACACGCTTAGACATACAAGCAACACCAAAGTTTTCGAGTTACATTGTGTTGTTTAGGAAAAAGAAGATAATTTCGCAAGATGCGGGATTTCCTTTAATGTGATATTCTGAAATATTTTGTCGAGAGAAAACTCTCCTGTGCGTTCTCTTTTGAGGCTACACGCTTAGTCATACACTCAACACCAAATCTTTTCGAGTTACAATGTTGTTTAGGAAAAACAAGATAATTTTGCATGATTCATTATTACTTCTTGTAAAGTTTAAGTATTTCCAATACGTACGTATTTTTCTTTACTCTGCAACATTGTATTTCCTTATAACGTGGTATTTTTACATATTCTTTCGAGAGAAAACTCTCCTGTGAGTACTCTTTTGAGTCTACACGCTTAGACATACATGCAACACCAAAGCTTTTCGAGTTACAATGTGTTGTTTAGGAAAAAGAAGATAATTTCGCAGGATGCGGGATTTCCTTAAAATGTGGTATTCTGACACATATTTTCGAGAGAAAATTCTCCTGTCGGTTCTCTTTTGAGGCTGCATGCTTAGACATACACGAACCACCAAATCTTTTCGAGTTACAAGGAGTTGTTTAGGAAATACAAGATAATTTTTTAGGATGCGTTCTTTCTTCTCGTAAAGTTTAAGTATTTATAATACGTACGTATTTGTCTTTATCTGCAACACTGTATTTCCCTGTAACGTGTTATTCTTACATATTCTTTTGAGAGAAAACTCTCCAGTGCGTTCTCTTCTGAGGCTCCACACTTAGACATACATGCTACACCAAAGCTTTTTGAGTTAAAACGTGTTTTTTTAGGAAAAATCAAGATAATTCCGCAAGATGCGGGATTTCCTTAAAACGTGGTATTCTGACATATTCCTTCGAGAGAAAACTCTCCTGTGCGTTCTCTTTTGAGGCTAGATGCATAGTCATACAAGCAACACCAAATCTTTTTGAGTTACAATATGTTGTTTAGGAAAAAGAAGATAATTTTGCATGATGCGTTATTTCCTCTTTTAAAGTTTAAGTATTTCTAATACGTACATATTTGTCTTAACTCTGTAACACTTTATTTCCTTATAACGTGGTATTCTTACATATTATTTCGAGAGAAAACTCTCCTGAGAATTCTCTTTTACGGCTGCACGCTTAGACATACACGAAACACCAAAGCTTTTCGAGATACAACGTGTTGTTTAGGAAAAACAAGATAATTACGCAAGACGCGAGATTTCCTTAAAACATGGTATTCTGACATATATTTTCGAGAGAAAACTCTCCTGTGCATTCTCTTTTGAGGCTACAAGCTTAGACATACACGCAACACCAAATCTTTTGGAGTTACAATGATTTTAGGAAAAACAAGATAATTTTTCACGATGCATTATTTCTTCTCCTAAAGTTTAAGTATTTCCAATAAGTACGTATTTGTCTTTACAACACTGTATTTCCTTATAATGTGGTATTCTTACATATTCTTTCGAGAGAAAACTCTCTTGTGCATTATCTTTTGAGGCTGTACCCTTAGACATACACGCAACACCAAAGCTTTTCGAGGTACAATGTGTTGTTTAGGAAAAACAAGATAATTTCTCACGATGAGGGATTTCCTTAAAACGTGGTATTCTGACATATTTTTTCGAGAGAAAGCTCTCCTGTGCATTCTCTTTTGAGGCTACATGCTTATTCATACACGCAACACCAAATCTTTTCGAGTTACAATGTTTTGTTTAGGAAAGACAAGATAATTTCCCACGATGCGGGATTTCCTTAAAACGTGGTATTCTGACATATTTTTTCGAGAGAAAACTCTCTTGTGTGTTCCCTTTGAGGTTACAAACTTAGACATACACGCAACACCAAATCTTTTCGAGTTACAACCTGTTGTTTAGGAAAAAGAAGATGATTTTGCACGATGCGTTATTTCTTCTCATAAAGTTTAAGTATTTACAATATGTACATATTTGTCTTTACTCTGCAATATAGTATCCTTATAACGTGGTATTCTTACATATTCTTTTGAAAGAAAACTCTCCTGTGCTTTCTCTTTAGAGGCTTCACGCTTAGATATACACGCAACACCAAAGCTTTTCGTGTTACAACGTGGTGTTTGGGAAAAACAATATAATTTCGCACCATGAGATATTTCCTTAAAACGTGGTATTCTGACATATTTTTTCGAGAGAAAACACTCCTGTGCGTTCTCTTTTGAGGCTAGAAGCTTAGACATACAGTCAACACCAAATCTATTCTAGTTACAACGTGTTGTTTAGGAAAAACAAGATAATTTTGCAGGATTAATTATTTTTTCTCGTAAAGTTTAAGTATTTCCAATTCGTACGTATTTGTCTTTATTCTGCAACACTGTATTTCCTTATAACGTGGTATTCTTACATATTCTTTCGAGAGAAAACTCTCATGTGCATTCTCTTTTGAGGCTACATGCTTAGACATACAAACAACACCAAAGTTTTCGAGTTACAATGTGTTGTTTAGAAAAAACAAGATAATTTCGCAAGATGCGGGATTTCCTTAAAACATGGTATTCTGATATATTTTTTTCGAGAGAAAGCTCTCCTGTGCCTTTTCTTTTGCGGCTACAAACTTAGACATACACGCAACACCAAATCTTTTCAAATTTCAACTTGTTGTTTATAAAATACAAGAAAATTTTGTATGGACCGTTATTTCTTCTTGTAAAGTTTAAGTATTTCTAATACGTACGTTTTTGTCTTTACTCTGCAACACTGTATTCCCTTATAACATGGTATTCGTACATATTCTTTAGAGAGAAAACTCTCCTGTGTTTTCTCTTTTGAGACTACACACTTAGACATACACGCAACACCAAATCTGTTGCAGTTACAACGTGTTGTTTAGGAAATACAAGATAATTTTGTACGATGCGTTATTTCTTCTCGTAAAGGTTAAGTATTTCTAACACGTTGTATTTGTCTTTATTCTGCAACACTGTATTTCCTTGTAACGTGGTATTCTTACATATTCTTTCGAGCGAAAACTCTCCTGTGTGTTCTCTTTTGAGACTACACACTTAGACATACACGCAACACCAAAGATTTTCGACTTAAAACATGTTGTTTAGGAAAAACAAGATAATTTCGCACGATGGGGGATTTCTTTAAAACGTGGTATTCTGAAATAATTTTTGAAGAGAAAACTCTCCTGTGCGTTCTCTTTTGAGGTTACATGCTTAGACATACATGCAACACCAAATCTTTTCGAGTTACAACGTGTTGTTTAGGAAAAACAAGATAATTTTGCATGATGCTTTATTTCTTCTCATAAAGTTTAAGTATTTCTAAGATGTACGTATTTGTCTTTACTCTGCAACACTGTATTTCCTTGTAACGTGGTATTCTTACATAGTCTTTCGAGAGAAAACTCACCTGTGCATTCTCCTTTGAGGCTACATGCTTAGACATACATGCAACACCAAAGCTTTTCGAGTAACAATATGTTGTTTAGGAAAAGCAAGATAATATCGCACGACGCGGGATTTCCTTCAAACGTGGTATACTGACATATTTTTTCAAGAGAAAACTCTCCTGTGCGTTCTCTTTTGAGGCTACAAGCTTAGACATCCATGCAACACCAAATCTTTTCTAGTTACAATGTGTTGTTTGGAAAAACAAGATAATTTTGCACGATGCTTTATTGCTTCTCGTAAAGTTTAATTATTTCCAATACGTACTTATTTGTCTTTACTCTGCAACACTGAATTTCCTTATAAAGTTGGATTCTTACATATTCTTTCAAGAGAAATCTCTCCTGTGTGTTCTCTTTTGAGGTTGCACGCTTAGACAAAAATGCAACATGAAAGCTTTTCGAGTTACAACGTGTTGTTTAGGAAAAACAAGATAATTTCACACGATGCTGGATTTTTTTAAAACATGGTACTCTGACATATTTTTTCGAGAGAAAACTCTCCTGTGCGTTCTCTTTTAAGGCTACATGCTTAGACATACATGCAACCCCAAATCTTTTTGAGTTACAACGTGTTGTTTAGGAAATACAAGATAATTTTGTTCGAGGCGTTAGTATTTGTCTTTACTCTGCAACACTGTATTTCTTTATAACGTGGTATTCTTACATATTCTGTCAAGAGAAAACTGTCCTGTGCATTCTCTTTTGAGGCTGTGTGCTTTGACAAAAACGCAACACCAAAGCTTTTCGAGTTAGAACAAGTTGTTTAGGAAAAACAAGATAATTTCGCACGATGCAGGATTTCCTTAAAACGTGTTATTCTGACATATTGTTTTGAGAGAAAACTCTCTTGTGCCTCCTCCTTTGAGGCTACTTGCTTAGACATACAAGCAACACCAAATCCTTTCGAGTTACAACTTGTTTTCGAGTTAAAACATATTGTTAACGAAAAACAAGATAATTTCGCACTATGTGGGATTTCCTTAAACGTGGTATTCTGACATATTTTTTTGAGAGAAAACTCTCCTGTGTGTTCTCTTTTGAGGCTACATGCTTAGTCATACACGCAACACCAAATCTTTTCGAGTTACAACGTGTTGTTTAGGAAAAACAAGATAATTTTGCACGATGCTTTATTTCTTCTGAAAAAGTTTAAGTTTTTCTAATACGTAAGTATTTGTCTTTATCTGCAACACTGTGTTTCCTTATAACATGGTATTCTTACATATTCTTTCAAGAGAAAACTCTCCTGTGCGTTCTCTTTTGAGGCTGCGCGCTTAGACAAATACGCAACACCAAAGCTTTTCGAGTTACAACAAGTTGTTTAGGAAAAACAAGATAATTTCGCACAATGAGGGATTTCCTTAAAACGTGGCATTCTGACATATTGTTTTGAGAGAAAACTCTCTTGTACCTCCTCCTTTGAGGCTACTCGCATAGACATACACGCAACACCAAATCTTTTCGAGTTACAACGTGTTTTTTAGGAAATGCAAGATAATTTTGTACAATGCTTAATTTCTTCTCATAAAGTTTAAGTATTTCGAATAAGTACGTATTTGTCTTTACTCTGCAACACAGTATTTCCTTATAAGGTGGTATTCTTACATATTCATTCGAGAGAAAACTCACCTGTGCGTTCTCTTTTGAGGCTGCATGCTGACACATACACGCAACACCACAGCATTTCGAGTTACAACGTGTTGTTTAGGAAAAACAAGATAATTTCGCACGGTGTGGGATTTCCTTAAAACGTGGTACTCTGACATATTGTTTCGAGAGAAAACTCCCCTGTGTGTTCTCTTTTGAGGCTACACCTTAGAAACAGACGCAACCCCAAATTTTTTTGAGTTACAACGTGTTGTTTAGGAAATACAAGATAATTTTGCTCGATGCTTAATTTCTTCCCCTAAAGTTTATGTATTTCTAATACGTACGTATTTGTCTTTACTCTGCAACACTGTATTTCCTTATATCGTGGTATTCTTACATATTTTTTCAAGAGTAAACTCTCCTGTGTTTTCTCTTTTGAGGCTACATGCTTAGACATACACGCAACACCAAAGTTTTTCGAGTTACAACTTGTTGTTTAGGGAAAAAAAAGATAATTTCGCACGATGCGGGATTTCCTTAAAATGTGGTATTCTGAAATTTTTTTTCGAGAGAAAACTCTCCTGGCGTTCTTTTTTGAGGCTACACATTTAGACATACAGGCAACACCAGATCTTCCGAGTTACAACGTGTTGTTTAGGAAATACAAGATAACTTTGTATGATGCATTATTTCTTCGTGTAAAGTTTAAGTATTTCTAATACGTAAGTATTTGTCTTTTCTCTGCAACACTGTTTTTCCTTATAAGGTGGTATTCGTACATATTCTTTAGAGAGAAAACTCTCCTGTGCGTTCTCTTTTGAGGCTTAGAACTACATGCAACACCAAAGCTTTTCTAGTTACACCGTGTTTTTTAGGAAAAACAAGATAATTTTGCACTATGCATTATTTCTTCTCATAAAGTTTAAGTATTTCCAATATGTACGTATTTGTCTTTACTCTGCAACACTGTATTTCCATATAACGTGGTATTCTTACATATTCTTACGAGAGAAAACTCTCCTGTGCATTCTCTTTTGAGGCTACACACGTAGACATACACTCAACAACAAAGCTTTTCGAGTTAGAATGAGATGTTTAGGATATACAAGATAATTTTTGTACGATATATTATTTGTTCTTGTAATGTTTAAGTATTTTTAATACGTACGTTTTTGACTTTACTCTGCAACACTGTATTTCCTTATAACGTGGTATTCTTACATATTCATTCGAGAGAAAACTCTCCTTTGCCTTCTCTTTTGAATCTACACGCTTAGACAAACACGCAACACCAAAGCTTTTCGAGTTACAACATGTTGTTTAGGAAAAACAAGATAATTTCGCACGATGCGGGATTTCCTTACAACGTGGTATTCTGACATATTTTTTTCGAGAGAAAACTCTTCTGTGCGTTCTCTTTTGAGGCTACACGCTTAGTCATACAGGCAACACAAAATCTTTTCGACTTACAACTTGATGTTTAGGAAAAACAAGATAATTTTGCAGGATGCGTTATTTCTTCTCATAAAGTTTAAGTATTTTTAATACGTACGTATTTGTCTTTCCTCTGCAACACTGTATTTCCTTATAACTTGGTATTCTTAAATATTCTTTCGAGAGAAAACTCTCCTGTGCGTTCTCTTTTGAGTCTACACACTTAATCATACACTCATCACTGAAGCTTTTCGAGTTACAACATGTTGTTTAGGACAAACAAGATAATTTCGCACAATGTGGGATTTCTTTAAAACGTGGTAATCTGACATATTTTTTCGAGAGAAAATTCTCCTGTGGGTTCTCTTTTGAGGCTACACGTTTAGACATACACGCAAAACCAAATCTTTCGAGTTACAACGTGTTGTTTAGGAAATACAAGATAATTTTGGATGATGCGTTATTTCTTCTCATAAATTTTTTAGGAAACACAAGATAATTTTGTACGATGCATTATTTCATCGCGTAAAGTTTAAGTATTTCTAATACGTACGTATTTGTCTTTACTCTTCAACACTGTATTTCCTTGTAATGTGGTATTCTTACATATTCTATCGAGAGAAAACCCTCCTGTGCGTTATCTTTTGAGGCTACACACTAGACATACACGCAACACCAAAGCTTTTCGAGTTAAAACATGTTGTTTATGAAAAACTAGATAATTTCGCACGATGCGGGATTTCCATAAAATGTGGTATTCTGAATTATTTTTTTGAGAGAAAATTGTCCTGTGCGTTTTATTTTGAGGCTACACGCTTAATCATACACGCAGCACCAAATCTTTTCAAGGTACAACGTGTTGTTTAGGAAAAACAAGAAAATTTGTCACAATGCATTATTTCTTCTCGTAAAGTTTAAGTATTTCTAATAAGTTCGTATTTGCCTTTACTCTGCAACACTGTATTTCCTTATAACGTGGTATTCTTACATATTCTTTTGAAAGAAAACTCTTTTGTGCGTTCTCTTTTGAGGCTACACGCTTAGACATACACACAACACCAAAGCTTTTTGAGTTACAACGTGTTGTTTAGGAAAAACAAGATGATTTCCCACGATGCGTGATTTCCTTAAAACGTGGTACTCTGACATATTTTTTCGAGAGAAAACTCTCCTGTGCGTTCTCTTTGGAGGTTACATGCTTAGACATACACACAACACCAAATCTTTACGAATTACAATGGGTTTTTTAGGAAATACAAGATAATTTTGTACGATGCGTTATTTCTTCTCATAAAGTTTAAGTATTTCTAATTTGTATGTATTGGTATTTACTCTGCAACACTGTATTTTCTCATAACGTGGTATTCTTACATATTCTTTCGAGAGAAAAGTCTCCTGTGCGTTCTCTTTTGATGCTGCACGCTTAGACATACACGCAACACCAAATCTTTTCGAGTTACAATGTGTTGTTTAGGAAATACAAGATAATTTTGTACGATAGGTTATTTGTTCTTGTAAAGTTTAAGTATTTTTAATACGTACGTTTTTGTCTACTCTGCAACACTGTGTTTCCTTATAACGTGGTATTCTTACATATTCATTCGAGAGAAAACTCTCCTTTGCCTTCCCTTTTGAGGCTACATGCTTAGACATACACGCAACACCAAAGCTTTTCGAGTTACAACATGTTGTTTAGGAAAAACAAGATAATTTCTCACGATGCGGGATTTCCTTAAAACGTGGTATTCTGACATATTTTTTCGAGAGAAAACTCTCCTGTGCTGTCTCATTAGGCTACACGCTTAGTCAAACAGGCAACACCAAATATTTTTGAGTTACAACGTGTTGTTTAGGAAAAAGAATATAATTTTGAACGATGCGTTATTTATTCTCGTAAAGTTTAAGTATTTTTAATACGTACGTATTTGTCTTTCTTCTGCAACACTGTATTTCCTTATAACGTGGTATTCATAAATATTCTTTCGAGAGAAAACTCTCCGGTGCGTTCTCTATTGATGCTACACGCTTAGACATACACGCATCACAAAAGCTTTTCGAGTTACAATGTGTTGTTTAGGAAAAACAAGATAATTACGCACGATGCGGGATTTCTTTAGTACGTGATATTGTGACATAATTTTCAAGAGAAAACTCTCCTGTGCATTCTCTATTGAGGCTACACGCTTAGACATACACGCCACAACAAATCTTTTCGAATTAAAACGTGTTGTTTAGGAAATACAAGATAATTTTTTAAGATGCATTATTTCTTCTCGTAAGTTTAAGTATTTCTAATATGTACATATTTGTCTTTACTCTGCAAAACTGTTTTTCCTTGTAACGTGGTATTCTTGCATATTCTTGGGAGAGAAATCTCTTGTGCATTCTGTTTTGAGTCTACACACTTAGATATACATGCAACACCAAAGCTTATCGAGTTAAAACATGTTGTTTAGGAAAAACAAGATAATTTCTCACGATGCAGGATTTCCTTAAAACGTGGTATACTGACATATTTTTCCGAGAGGAACCTCTCCTGTGCATTCTCTTTTGACGCTACACGCTAAAACATTCACGAAACACCGAATCCTTTCGAATTACAACATGTTGTTTAGGAAAACATGATAATTTTGCACGATGCGTTATTTTTCTCGTAAAGTTTAAGTATTTCTAATACGTACGTATTTGTCATTACTCTGCAACACTGGATTTCCTTATAATGTGGTATTCTTACATATTCTTTCGAGAGAAACCTGTCCTCTGCATTCTCTTTTGAGGCTACACACTTAGGCATACACGCAACACCAAAGCTTTTCGAGCTAAAATGTGTTGTTTAGGAAAAACAAGATAATTTTGCACGATGCGTTACTTCTTCTTGTAAAGTTTAAGTATTTCCAATATGTACATATTTGTCTTTACTCTGCAAAACTGTATTTCCTTATAACATGGTATTCTTACATATTCTTTCGAGAGAAACCTGTCCTGTGTGTTCTCTTTTGATGCTACATGCTTAGACATACACTCAACACCAAAGCTTTTCGAGTTAAAATGTGTTGTTTAAGAAAAACAAGATAATTTCGCACAATGCGGGATTTCCTTAAAAGGTGGTATTCTGACATATTTTTTCGACAGAAAATTCTCCTGTGTGTTCTCTTTTAAGGGTACATGTTTAGACATACATGCAACACCAAATCTTTTCGAATTACAACGTGTTGTTTAGGAAATACAAGATAATTTTGTATGATGCGTTATTTCTTCACATAAAGTTTAAGTATTTCTAATATGTACTTATTTGTCTTTACTCTGCAACACAGTATTTCCTTAAAACGTGGTATTCTGACATATTTTTTCAAGAGAAAACTCTCTTCTGCATTCTCTTTTGAGGCTACTTGCTTAGCCATACACGCCACACCAAATCTTTTCGAGTTACAACGTGTTGTTTAGGAAATACAAGATAGTTTGTACGATGCGTTATTTCTTCTGGTAAAGTTTACGTATTTCTAATATGTATGTATTTGTCTTTACTCTGCAAAACTGTATTTCCTTGTAACGTGGTATTCTTACATAATCTTTCGAGAGAAAACTCTGCTGTGTGTTCTCTTTTGAGTCTACATGCTTAGACAAACACGCAACACCAAACCTTTTCGAGTTACAACGTGTTGTTTAGGAAAAACAAGATAATTTCGCACGATGCAGAATTTCCTTAAAATGTGGTATTCTGACATATTTTTTGAGAGAAAATTCTCCTGTGGGTTCTCTTTTGAGGCTACACATTTAGACATACACACAACACCAAATCTTTTCGAGTTACAACGTGTTGTTTAGGAAAAACAAGATAATTTTGCACGATGCATTATTTCTTCTCCTAAAGTTTAAGTATTTCCAGTACATATGCATTTGTCTTTACTCTGGAAAAATGTATTTCCTTATAACGTGGTATTCTTACATATTCTTTCCAGAGAAAACTCTTCTGTGAATTCTCTTTTGAGGCTACATGCTTAGACATACACGCAAGACCAAAGCTTTTCGAGTTACAACGTGTTGTTTAAGAAAAATAAGATAATTTCGCACGATGCGGGATTTCCTTAAAACATGGTAGTCTGATATATTTTTTCGACAGAAAACTCTCCTGTGCGTTCTCTTTTGAGGCTAAACGCTTAGACATACACGCAACACCAAATCTTTTAGAGTTACAACGTGTTGTTTATGAAATACAATATAATTTTGTACCATGCGTTACTTCTTCTCGTAAAGTTTAAGTATTTCTAATACGTACGCATTTGCCTTTAATCTGCAACACTGTACTTCCTTATAACGTGGTATTCTTACATATTCTTTCGAGAGAAACCTCTCCTGTGCGTTCTCTTTTGAGGCTACACGCTTAGACATACACGCAACACCAAATATTTTCAAATTACAACGTGTTGTTTAGGAAAAACCAGATAATTTCGCACTATGCAGGATTTCCTTAAAAGTGGTATTTTGACATGTTTTTTCTAGAGAAAACTCTCCTGTGCCTTCTCTTTTGAGACTACATGCTTAGACATACACGCCACACCAAATCTTTTCAAGTTACAACGTGTTATTTAGGAAATACAAGATAATTTTTTACAATGCGTTATTTCTTTTCGTAAAGTTTAAGTCTTTCTAATATGTATGTATTTGTCTTTACTCTGCAAAATTGTATTTCCTGGTATCTTGGTATTCTTACTTATTCTTGCGAGAGAAAGCTCTCCTGTGCATTCTCTTTTGAGGCTACACACTTAGACATACACGCAACACGAAAGATTTTCGAGTTAAAACATGTTGTTTAGGAAAAACAAAATAATTTCGCATGATGCAGGATTTCCTTAAAAGTGGTATTCTGACATATTTTTTCGAGAGAAAACTCTCCTGTGCGGTCTCCTTTGAGGCTACACACTTAGAAATACACGCAACACCAAATCTTTTCGAGTTACAACATGTTGTTTAGGAAAAACAAGATAATTTTGCACGATGCCTTATTTCTTCTCGTAAAGTTTAAGTATTTCCAATATGTACATATTTGTCTTTACTCTGCAACACTGTATTTCCTTATAACGTGGTATTTTTACATATTCTTTCGAGAGAAAACTCTCCTGTGCGTTCTCTTTTGAGGCTACACACTTACACATACACGAAACAGCAAAGCTTTTCGCGTTACAAACTGTTGTTTAAGAAAAACAAGATAATTTTGCACGATGCAGGATTTCCTTAAGACGTGGTATTCTGACATATTTTTTGAGAGAAAAATCTCCTGTGCGTTCCCTTTTGAGGCTACAAGCTTGGATATACACACAACTCAAAATCTTTTCGAGTTACAACGTGTTGTTTAGGGAAAAAAGATATTTTTGGACAATGCGGCATTTATTTAAAACGTGGTATTCTGACATATTTTGTCGAAAGAAAATTCTCCTGTGGGTCCTCTTTTGAGGCTACACGTTTAGACATACATCCAACACCAAATCTTTTGGAGTTACAACATGTTGTTTAGGAAAAACAAGATAATTTCCAACGATGCGGGATTTCCTTAAAACGTGGTATTCTGACATATTTTTTTTCGAGAGAAAACTCTCCTGTGCGTTCTCTTTTGAGGCTGCACTCTTAGACATACAGGCAACAACAAAGCTTTTCGAGATACAACGTGTTGTTAAGGAAAAACAAGATAATATCGCAAGATGAGGGATTTCCTTAAAACGTGGTATTCTTACATATTCTTTCGATAGAAAACACTCTTGTGCATTCTCTTTTGAGGCTGCCCCCTTATACATACACTCAACACCAAAGCCTTTCTAGTTACAACGTGTTGTTTAGGAAAAACAAGATAATTTCGCGCGATGCGAGATTTCCTTAAAACGTGGTATTCTGACATATTTTTTTGAGAGAAAACTCTCCTGTGCGTTGTCTTTTGCGGCTACAAGCTTAGACATACACACAACACCAAATCTTTTCAAATTTCAACTTGTTGTTTAGGAAATACAAGATAAATTTGTACGGATCTTTATTTCTTCTTGTAAACTTTAAGTATTTCAAGCTAATTGAAGCTTTGGACCAATTAGATTTAACAGATTTATATAGAACATTCTATCCTAAAACAAAAGAATATACCTTTTTCTCAGCACCTCATGGTACCTTCTCCAAAATTGACCATATAATTGGTCACAAGACAGACCTCAACAAATATAAGAAGATCAAACTAATCCCATGCCTCCTATCAGATCACTATGGAGTAAAAGTGGTCTTCAATAGCAACAAAAACAACAGAAAACCCACATACATGTGGAAACTGAACAATATTCTACTCAATGATACCTTGGTCAAGGAAGAAATAAAGAAAGAAATTAAAGACTTTTTAGAACACAATGAAAATGAAAACACAACATACCCAAATCTATGGGACACAATGAAAGCAGTGCTAAGAGGAAAACTCATAGCCCTGAGTGCCTCCAAAAAGAAAATGGAGAGAGCATACATTACCAGCTTAATGACACACCTGAAAGCCCTAGAACAAAAAGAAGCTATTTCGCCCAGGAGGAGTAGAAGGCAAGAAATCATCAAATTCAGGGCCGAAATCAATCAAGTAGAAACAAAGAGAACCATACAAAAAAATCAACAAAACCAGGAGCTGGTTCTTTGAGAAAATCAACAAGATAGGTAAACCCTTAGCCAGACTGACCAAAGGGCACAGAGAAAGTATCCAAATTAACAAACTTAGAAATGAAAAGAGAGATATAACAACGGAAACTGAGGAAATCCAAAAAATCATCAGATCCTACTACAAGAGCCTGTACTCAACACAACTGGAGAATCTGGAGGAAATGGACAATTTCCTTGACAGATACCAAATACCAAAATTAAATCAGGACCAACTAGACCATCTAAACAGTCCCATAATGCCTAAAGAAATAGAATGAGTCATAGAAAGTCTTCCAACCAAAAAAAGCACAGGACCAGATGGCTTCAGTGCAGAATTCTACCAGACCTTCAAAGAAGAGTTAACACCAATACTCTTAAAACTATTCCACAAAATAGAAACAGAAGGAACACTACCCAATTCCTTCTACGAAGCCACAATTACGCTGATACCAAAGCCACAAAAAGATCCAACAAAGAAAGAGAACTTCAGACCAATTTCCCTTATGAACATCGATGCAAAAATACTCAATAAAATTCTTGCCAACCGAATCCAAGAACACATCAAAACGATCATCCACCATGATCAAGTAGGCTTTATCCCGGGAATGCAGGGTTGGTTCAATATACGGAAATCCATCAATAAAATCCACTATATAAACAAACTCAAAGAACAAAACCACATGGTCATTTCATTTGATGCTGAAAAAGCATTTGACAAAATTTAGCATCCCTTCATGATTAAAGTCTTGGAGAGAACAGGAATTCAAGGCCCATACCTAAACATAGTAAAAGCAATTTACAGCAAACCGTTAGCCACCATCAAACTAAATGGAGAGAAACTTGAAGCAATCCCACTGAAATCAGGGACCAGACAAGGCTGCCCCCTTTCTCCTTATCTTTTCAATATTGTACTTGAGGTACTAGCTCGGGCAATTTGACAACATAAGGAGGTCAAAGGGATACAAATTGGAAAGGAAGAAGTCAATCTATCATTATTTGCAGACGACATGATCGTCTACCTAAGTGACCCAAAGAACTCCACTAGAGAGCTCCTACAGCTGATAAACAACTTCAGCAAAGTAGCAGGTTATAAAATCAACTCAAGCAAATCAGTGGCCTTCCTATACTCAAAGGATAAGCAGGCTGAGAAAGAAATTAGGGAAATGACCCCCTTCACAATAGCCTCAAACAGTATAAAGTATCTTGGGGTGACTCTTACCAAACATGTGAAAGATCTGTATGACAAGAACTTCAAGACTCTGAAGAAGGAAATGGATGAAGACCTCAGAAAATGGGAAAACCTCCCATGTTCATGGATCGGTAGAATCAATATAGTTAAAATGGCCATTTTGCCTAAAGCACTATACAGATTCAATGCAATACCCATCAAAATCCCAACTCAATTCTTCACAGATTTAGAAAGAGCAATTATCAAATTCATCTGGAACAACAAAAAACCCAGGATAGCTAAAACTATTCTCAGCAACAAAAGAAAATCTGGGGGAATCAGTATCCCTGACCTCAAGCAATACTACAGAGCAATAGTGTTAAAAACTGCATGGTATTGGTACAGTGACAGGCAGGAGGATCAAAGGAACAGGATTGAAGATCCAGAAATGAACCCACACACCTATGGCCACTTGATCCTCGACAAAGAGGCTGAAAATATCCAATGGAAAAAAGATAGCCTTTTCAACAAATGGTGCTGGTTCAACTGGAGGTCAGCATGCAGAAGAATGCGAATAGATCCATCCTTGTCTCCTTGTACTAAGCTCAAATCCAAATGGATCAAGGACCTCCACATAAAGCCAGACACTCTGAAGCTAATAGAAAAGAAACTGGGGAAGACCCTTGAGGACATCGGTACAGGGAGAAAGTTTCTGAACAGAACACCAGTAGCGTATGCTCTAAGAGCAAGAATTGACAAATGGGACCTCATAAAATTACAAAGTTTCTGTAAGGCAAAGGACACCATCAAGAGGACAAATCGGCAACCAACAAATTGGGAAATGATCTTCACCAATCCTACATCAGATAGACGGCTAATATCCAATATATATAAAGAACTCAAGAAGTTAGACTCCAGAAAACCAAACAACCCTATTAAAAAATGGGGTACAGAGTTAAACAAAGAATTCTCACCTGAAGAACTTCGGATGGCAGAGAAGCATCTTAAAAAATGCTCAACTTCATTAGTCATTAGGGAAATGCAAATCAAAACAACCCTAAGATTTCATCTTACACCAGTCAGAATGGCTAAGATTAAAAATTCAGGAGACAGCAGGTGTTGGATAGGGTGTGGAGAAAGAGGAACACTCCTCCACTGCTGGTGGGCTTGCAAATTGGTACAACCACTCTGGAAATCAGTCTGGCGGTTCCTCCGAAAACTGGGCACCTCACTTCCAGAAGATCCTGCTATACCACTCCTGGGCATATACCCAGAAGACTCCCCACCATGCAATAAGGATACATGTTCTACTATGTTCATAGCAGCCCTATTTATAATTGCCAGATGCTGGAAAGAACCAAGGTAGCCCTCAACAGAAGAGTGGATGCAAAAAATGTGGTATATCTACACAATGGATTACTATTCAGCCATTAGAAACAACGAATTCATGAAATTCTTAGGCAAATGGATTGAGCTAGAGAATATCATACTCAATGAGGTAACCCAGACTCAAAAGGTGAATCAGGGTATGCACTCACTAATAAGTGGATATTAACCTAGAAAACTGGAATACCCAAAACATAATCCACACATCAAATGAGGTACAAGAAGAAAGGAGGAGTGGCCCCTGGTTCTGGAAAGACTCAGTGAAACAGTATTCAGCAAAACCAGAACGGGGAAGTGGGAAGGGGTGGATGGGAGGACAGGGGAAGAGAAGGGGGCTTACGGGACTTTCGGGGAGTGGGGGGGCTAGAAAAGGGGAAATCATTTGAAATGTAAATAAATTATATCGAATAAAAAAATTTAAAAAAAAAGTATTTCAAATATGTACATATTTGTCTTTACTCTGAAACACTGAATTTCCTGGTAACATGGTATTCTGACATATTCTTTCTAAAGAAAACTCTCCTTTGCGTACTCTTCTGAGGCTACACACTTAGACATACACGCAACACCAAAGCTTTTCGAGTTACAACGTGTTGTTTAGGAAAAACAAGATAATTACGCAAGATGCGGGATTTCATAAAAACGTGGTATTCTGACATAATTTTTCGAGAGAAAACTCTCCTGTGCATTCTCTTTTGAGGCTACAAGCTTAGATGTATACGCAACACCAAATCTTTTCGAGTTACCACGTGTTGTTTAGGAAAAACAAGATAATTTTGCATGATGCATTATGTCTTCTCGTAAAGTTTAAGAATTTCCTATACGTACGTATTTGTCTTTACTCTGCAACACTGTATTTCCTTATAACTTGGTATTCTTACATATTGTTTCGAGAGAAAACTCTCCTGTGTGTTCTCTTTTGAGGCTGCACCCTTAGACATACACACAACACCAAAGCTTTTCGAGATACAATGTGTAGTATAGGAAATACAACATAATTTTGTATGATGCGTTAATTCTTCCCCTAAAGTTTAAGTATTTCTAATAAGTATGTATTTGTATTTACTCTGCAACACTGGATTTCCTTATAATGTGGTATTCTTACATATTCTTTTGAGAGAAAACTCTCTTCTGCCTTCTCTTTTGAAGCTGCATGCTTAGACATACACGCAACAACAAAGCTTTTCGTGTTACAACGTGTTGTTTAGGAAAAAGAAGATAATTTCGCAAGATGCGGGATTTCCTTAAAACGTGGTATTCTGACATATTTTTTCGATAAAAAATTCTCCTGTCGGTTTTCTTTTGAGGCTACACGCTTAGACATACACGAACCACCAAGTCTTTTCGAGTTACAACGTGTTGTTTAGGGTATACAAGATAATTTTGCAGGATGCGTTATTTCTTCTCATAAAGTTTAAGTATTTCCAATACGTACTTATTTGTCTTTACACTGCAACACTGTATTTCCTTATAACGTGGTATTCTTATATATTCCTTCGAGAGAAAACTCTCCTGTGCGTTCTCTTTTGAGACTGCACGCTTAGACATACACGCAACACCAAAGCTTTTCGAATTTCAATTTGTTCTCTAGGAAGTACAAGATAATTTTGTACGGAGCGTTATTTCTTCTTGTAAAGTTTAAGTATTTCTAATAAGTACCTATTTGTCTTTACTCTGCAACACTGTATTTTCTTGTAACATGGTGTTCTGACATATTCTTTCGAAAGAAAACTCTCCTGTGCATTCTATTCTGAGGCTACACACTTAGACAAACATGCAACACCAAAGCTTTTCGAGTTAAAATGTGTTGTTTAGGAAAAACAAGATAATATCGCACAATGCTGGATTTCTTTAAAACGTGGTATTCTGACATATTTTTTCGAGAGAAATCTCTCCTGTGCGTTCTCTTTTGAGGCTACACGCTTAGTCATACACGCAAAACCAAATCTTTTCGAATTACAACGTGTTGTTTAGGAAAAACAAGATAATTTTGCATGATGCAATATTTCTTCTCGTAAAGTGTAAGTATTTCTAATACGTAAGTATTTGTCTTTACTCTGCAACACTGTATTCCGTTATAACATGGAATTCTTACATATTCTTTCGAGAGAAATCTCTCCTGTGCGTTCTCTTTTGAGGCTTCACGCTTAGACATGCAAGCAACATCAAAGCTTTTCCAGTTACAACGTGTTATTTAGGAAAAACAAGATAATTTGGCATGATGCGGTATTTCCTTAAACGTGGTATTCTGACATATTTTTTCGATAGGAAATTCTCCTGTGGGTTCGCTTTTGAGGGTACACATTTAGACATACACGCAACACCAAATCCTTTCGAGTTACAACGCGTTGTTTAGGAAAAACAAGATAATATTGCACGATGTGTTATTTCTTCTCAAAAATTTTAAGTATTTCTAATACGTACGTATTGTCTTTACTCTGCAACACTGTATTTCCTTGTAACGTGGTATTCTTATATATTCTTTCAAGAGAAAACTCTCCTGTGAGTTCTCTTTTGAGGCTACACGCTTAGACATACACGCAACACCAAAGCTTTTCGAGTTACAACTTGTTGTTTAGGAAAAACAAGATAATTTCGCACTATGCGGGGATTTCCTTAAAACGTGGTATTCTGACATATTTTTGAGAGAAAACTCTCCTGTGCATTCTCTTTTGAGGCTACATGCTTAGACCTACAAGCAACACTAAATCTTTTCGAATTTCAACTTGTTGTTTAGGAAATACAAGATAAATTTGTACGGAGCATTATTTCTTCTCGTAAACTTTCAGTATTTCTAATACGTACGTTTTTGTCTTTACACTGAAACACTGTATTTCCTTGTAACATGGTATTCTTACATATTCTTTCGAAAGAAAATTCTCCTGTGCGTTCCCTTCTGAGGCTACACACGTAGACATACACGCAACAATAAAGCGTTTCGAGTTAAAACGTGTTGTTTAGGAAAAACTAGATAATTTCGCACAATGCTGGATTTCCTTAAAGCGTGGTATTCTGACATATTTTTCGAGAGAAAACTCTCTTGTGCATTCTCTTTTGAGGCTACATGCTTAGTCATACACACAACACCAAATCTTTTCGAGTTACAACGTGTTGTTTAGGAAAAAGAAGATAATTTTGCATGATGCGTTATTTCTTCTCTTAAAGTTTCAGTATATCTAATACATATGTATTTGTTTTTACTCTGCCACACTGTATTCCGTTATAACTTGGAATTCTTACATATTCTTTCGAGAGAAAATTCTCCTGTGCATTCTCTTTTGAGGCTACACGCTTAGACATACACGTAACACCAAATATTTTCAAATTACAACGTGTTCATTAGGAAATACAAGATAATTTTTTACGAAGCGTTATTCTTCTCATAAAGTTTAAGTATTTCTAATACGTACGTATTTGTCTTTAATCTGCAACACGGTATTTTCTTATAACGTGGTATTCTTACATATTCTTTCGAGTGAAAACTCTCCTGTGCATTCTCTTATGAGGCTGCACGCTAAGACATACACGCAACACCAAAGCATTTCGAGGTACAACGTGTTGTTTAGGAAAAACAAGATAATATCGCACGATGCAGGATTTCCTTAAAACGTGGTATTCTGACATATTTTTTCGAGAGAAAATTCTCCTGTGCCTTCTCTTTTGAGGCTACCAGCTTAGACACACACCCAACACCAAATCTTTTCAAGTTGCAACGTGTTATTTAGGAAAAACAAGATAATTTTGCACGATGCGTTGTTTCTTCTTGTAAAGTTTAAGTATTTCCAATAGGTACTTATTTGTCTTTAATCTGCAATACTGTATTTCCTTATAACGTGGTATTCTTACATATTCTTTCGAGTGAAAACTCTCCTGTGCATTCTCTTTTGAGGCTTCACGCTAAGACATACACGCAACACCAAAGCTTTTCGAGGTACAACATGTTGTTAAGGAAAAACAGGATAATTTCTCACGATGCGGGAATTCCTAAAAACATGGTATTCTGACATATTTTTCGAGAGAAAACTCTCCTGTGTGTTCTCTTTTGAGGCTACACGCTTAGACATACACGCAACACCAAATCCTTTTGAGTTACATCGTCTTGTTTAGGAAATACAAGATAATTTTGCTTGATGCGTCATATCATCTCGTAAAGTTTAAGTATTTCCTTTACGTACATATTTGTCTTTACTCTGCAACACTGTATTTCCTTATAACGTGGTATTCCTACATATTGTTTCGAGAGACAACACTCCTGTGCATTCTCTTTAGAGGCTGCATCCTTAGACATACACGCAACACCAAATCTTTTCGAGTTACAACGTGTTGTATAGGAAATACAAGATAATTTTGTACGATGCGTTATTTCTTCTCGTAAAGTTTTAGTATTTCTAATACGTACGTATTTGTATTTACTCTGCAACACTGGATTTCCTTATAACGTGGTATTATTACGTATTCTTTCTAGAGAAAACTCTCTTCTGCCTTCTCTTTTGAGGCTGCACTCTTAGACATATAGGCAAAACCAAAGCTTTTCGAGTTACAATGAGTTGTTTAGGAAAAACAAGAAAATTTCGCAGGATGTGGGATTTCCTAAAATCGTGCTATTCTGACATATTTTTTCGAGAGAAAACTCTCTTGTGCATTTTTTTTGAGGCTACACGCTTACACATACAAACAACACCAAATCATTTCGAGTTACAACCTGATGTTTAGGAAATACGAGATAATTTTGTACGATGCATTATTTCTTCTCGTAAAGTTTAAGTATTTCAAATATGTATGTATTTGTCTTTACTCTGCAACACTGTATTTCCTTGTAACGTGGTATTCTTACAAATTCTTTATAGAGAAAACTCTCCTGTGTGTTCTCTTTTGAGGCTACACATTTAGACATACACGCAACACCAAAGCTTTTCGAGTTACAACATGTTGTTTTATGAAAAACAAGATAATATCGCACGATGCGGGATTTCCTTAAAACGTGGTATTCTGACATATTTTTTCGAGAGAAAACTCTCGTGTGCATTCTCCTTTGAGGCTACCAGCTTAGACATACACGCAACACCAAATCTTTTCAAGTTACAACGTGTTATTTAGGAAAAACAAGATAATTTTGCACGATGCATTATTTCTTCTTGTAAAATTTAAGTATTTCCAATAGGTATGTATTTCTCTTTAATCTGCAATACTGTATTTCCATATAGCGTGTTATTCTTACATATTCTTTCCAGTGAAAACTCTCCTGTGCATTCTCTTTTGCGGCTGCACGCTAAGGCATACACGCAACACCAAAGCTTTTCGAGGTACAACTTGTCGTTTAGGAAAAACAAGATAATTTCTCACGATGCGGGAATTCCTAAAAACGTGGTATTCTGACATATTTTTTGGAGGGAAACTCTCCTGTGCGTTCTCTTTTGAGGCTACACGCTTAGACATACACGCACCATCAAATCCTTTTGAAGTACAACGTGTTGTTTAGGAAATACAAGATAATTTTGCATGATGCATTATATCTTCTCGTAAAGTTTAAGTATTTCCTTTACGTACATATTAGTCTTTACTCTGCAACACTGTATTTCCTTATAACGTGGTATTCCTACATATTGTTTCGAGAGACAACTCTCCTGTGCGTTCTCTTTTGAGGCTGCATCCTTAGACATACACGCAACACCAAATCTTTTTGAGTTACTACGTGTTGTATAGGAAATTCAAGATAATTTTGTACGATGTGTTATTTCTTCTCGTCAAGTTTTAGTATTTCTAATACATACGTATTTGTATTTACTCTGCAACACTGGATTTCCTTATAACGTGGTATTCTTACGTATTCTTTCGAGAGAAAACTCTCTTCTGCCTTCTCCTTTGAGGCTGCACTCTTAGACATACACGCAACACCAAACCTTTTCGAGTGACAATGTGTTGTTTAGGAAAAACAAGAAAATTTCGCAGGATGCGGGATTTCCTAAAATCTTGCTGTTCTGACATATTTTTTCGAGAGAAAACTCTCCTGTGCATTTTCCTTTGAGGCTACACGCTTACACATACACACAACACCAAATCATTTCGAGTTACAACGTGATGTTTAGAAATACGAGATAATTTTGTACGATGCATTATTTCTTCTCGTAAAGTTTAAGTATTTCAAATATGTATGTATTTGTCTTTACTCTGCAACACTGTATTTCCTTGTAACATGGTATTCTTACAAATTCTTTCTAGAGAAAACTCTCATGTGCGTTCTCTTTTGAGGCTACACATTTAGACATACACGCAACACCAAAGCTTTTCGAGTTACAACATGTTGTTTTATGAAAAACAAGATAATATCGCACGATGCGGGATTTCCTTAATACGTGGTATTCTGACATATTTTTTCGAGAGAAAACTATCCTGTGCATTCTCTTTTGAGGCTACAAGCTTAGACATACACGCAACACCAAATCTTTTCAAGTTACAAGCTGTTATTTAGGAAAAACAAGATAATTTTGCACGATGCATTATTTCTTCTTGTAAAGTTTAAGTATTTCCAATAGGTATGTATTTCTCTTTAATCTGCAATACTGTATTTCCTTATAACGTGGTATTCTTACATGTTCTTTCGAGTGAAAACTCTCCTGTGCGTTCTCTTTTGAGGCTGCACGCTAAGACATACACGCAACACCAAAGCTTTTCGAGGTACAACGTGTTGTTTAGGAAAAACAGGATAATTTCTCACGATGCGGGAATTCTTAAAAACGTGGTATTCTGACATATTTTTTTCGAGAGAAAACTCTCCTGTGCGTTCTCTTTTGAGGCTACACGCTTAGACATACATGCAACACCACATCCTTTTGTGTTACAATGTGTTGTTTAGGAAATACAAGATAATTTTGCATGATGCGTTATATCTTCTCGTAAAGTTTAAGTATTTCCTTTACGTACATATTTGTCTTTACTCTGCAACACTGTATTTCCTTATAACGTGATATTCCTACATATTGTTTCGAGAGAAAACTCTCCTGTGCGTTCTCTTTCGAGGCTGCATCCTTAGACATACACGCAATACCAAATCTTTTCGAGTTACAACGTGTTGTATAGGAAATACAAGATAATTTTGTACGATGCGTTATTTCTTTTCGTAAAGTTTTAGTATTTCTAATACGTACGTATTTGTATTTACTCTGCAACACTGGATTTCCTTATAACGTGGTATTCTTAGATATTCTTTCGAGAGAAAACTCTCTTCTGCCTTCTCTTTTGAGGCTGCACACTTAGACAAACATGCAACACCAAAGCTATTCGAATTACAATGTGTTGTTTAGGAAAAACAAGATATTTTTGCACGATGCGGGATTTCCTAAAATCGTGCTATTCTGACATATTTTTTCGAGAGAAAACTCTCCTGTGCGTTCTCTTTTGAGGCTACATGCTTAGACATACACTCAACACCAAATCTTTTTGAGTTAAAACTTGATGTTTAGGAAATACAAGATAATTTTTTACAATGCATTATTTCTTCTCGTAAAGTTTAAGTATTTCAAATATGTATGTGTCTTTACTCTGCAACACTGTATTTCCTTGTAACGTGGTATTCTTACCAATTCTTTCCAGAGAAAACTCTCCTGTGCGTTCTCTTTTGAGGCTACACATTTAGACATACACGCAACACCAAAGCATTTCGAGTTACAACATGTTGTTTTAAGAAAAACAAGATAATATCGCACGATGCGGGATTTCCTTAAAACGTGGTATTCTGACATATTTTTTCGAGAGAAAACTCTCCTGTGCGTTGTCTTTTGTGGCTACAAGGTTAGACATACACGCAACACCAAATCATTTCAAGTTACAACGTGTTATTTAGGAAAAACACGATAATTTTGCACGATGCGTTATTTCTTCTTGTAAAGTTTAAGTATTTCCAATACGTACATATTTGTCTTTAATCTGCAACACTGTATTTCCTTATAACGTGGTATTCTTACATATTCTTTCGAATGAAAACTCTCCTGTGCGTTCTCTTTTGAGGCTGCATGCTAAGACATACACGCAACACCAAAGCTTTTCGAGGTACAACGTGTTGTTTAGGAAAAACAGGATAATTTCGCACGGTGCGGGAATTCCTAAAAACATGGTATTCTGACATATTTTTTCAAGAGAAAATACTCCTGTGGGGTTTTTTTTTTCAGGGTACACATTTAGACTTACAAGCAACACCAAATCTTTTCAGGTTTCAACATGTTGTTTAGGATATACAAGATAATTTTGTACAATGCGTTATTTCTTCTCGTAAATTTAAGTATTTCTAATACATACATATTTGACTTTACTCTGCAACACTGTATTTGCTTATAACGTGGTATTCTTACATATTCTTTCGAGATTAAACTCTCCTGTGTGTTCTCTTTTGAGGCTACATGCTTAGACATACACGCAACACCAAAGCTTTTCAAGTTACAACGTGTTGTTTAGGAAAAACTAGATAATTTCGCAGGATGCGCGATTTCCTTAAAACGGGGTATTCTGACATGTTTTTCGAGAGAAAACTCTCCTGTGCGTTCTCTTTTGACGCTAGAAGCTTAGACATACATGCAACACCAAATCATTTCGACTTACAACGTGTTATTTAGGAAAAACATGATAATTTTGCATGATGCGTTATTTCTTCTCATAAAGTTTAAGTGTTTCCAATATGTATGTATTTGTCTTTAATCTGCAACACTGTATTTCATTATAACGTGGTATTCTTACATAT
Organism: Apodemus sylvaticus; assembly: GCF_947179515.1. Lineage (NCBI taxonomy): Eukaryota > Metazoa > Chordata > Mammalia > Rodentia > Muridae > Apodemus > Apodemus sylvaticus. Next base: position 60,588,368 of record NC_067491.1, on the reverse strand, counting down.
TCTTTCGAGTGAAAACTCTCCTGTGCATTCTCTTTTGAGGATCCATGCTTAAACATACACGCAACTCCAAATCATTTTGAGTTACAACGTGTTGTTTAGGACATACTAGATAATTTTGTACGATGTGTTATTTCTTCTCGTAAAGTGTAAGTATTTATAATATGTTCCTATTTGTCTTTAATCTGCAACACTCTATTTTCATTTAACGTGGTATTCTTATATATTCTTTCGAGAGAAAACTCTCCTGTGCATTCTCTTTTGAGGCTACATGCTTAGACATACTTGCAACACCAAAGCTTTTCGAGTTACAACGTGTTGTTTAGGAAAAACAAGATAATTTCTCGCGATGCGGGATTTCCAAAAAACGTGGTATTCTGACATATTTTTTCGAGAGAAAATTCTCCTGTGGGTTCTCTTTTGAGGCTACACGTTTAGCCATACACGCAACACCAAATCTATTTGAGTTACAACGTGTTGTTTAGGATATACAAGATAATTTTGCACGATGCGTTATTTCTTCTCGTAAAGTTTAAGTATTTCTAATATGTACATATTTGTCTTTACTCTGCAACACTTTATTTCCTTATAACTTGGTATTCTTACATATTATTTCGAGAGAAAACTCTCCTGTGCATTCTCTTTTGAGGCTGCACCCTTAGACATACACACAACACCAAAGCTTTTCGAGTTACAAAGTGTTGTTTAGGAAAATCAAGATAATTACGCACGATGCGGGATCTCCTTAAAATGTGGTATTCTGACATATTTTTTTCGAGAGAAAAATCTCCTGTGCGTTCTCTTTTGCGGCTATAAGCTTAGACATACACGCAACACCAAATCTTTTCGAAGTCCAACTTGTTGTTTAGGAAATGCAAGATAATTTTGTACGGAGCCTTATTTCTTCCCGTAAAGTTTAAGTATTTCTAATATGTACGTATTTGTCTTTACTCTGCAACACTGTATATCCTTGTAATGTGGTGTACTGACATATTCTTTCCAGAGAAAACTCCCCTGTCTGTTCTCTTCTGAGGCTACATACTTAAACATACGCGCAAAACCAACGCTTTTCGAGTTAAACGTATTGTTTAGGAAAAAAAGATAATATCACACAATGCTGGATTTCCTTAAAACGTTGTATTCTGACATATTTTTTTTCTAGAGAAAACTCTCCTGTGCGTTCTCTTTTGAGGCTACACGCTTAGTCATACACGCAACACCAAATCTTTTCGAGTTACCACGTGTTGTTTAGGAAAAACCAGATAATTTTGCATGATGCGATATTTCTTCTCTTAAAGTTTAAGTATTTCTAATATGTACGTATTTGTCTTTACTCTGCAACATTGTATTCCATTATAACGTGGAATTTTTACATATTCTTTCGAGAGAAATCTCTCCTGTGCATTCTCTTTTGAGGCTACACGCTTAGACATACACGCAACATCAAAGCTTTTCGAGTTACAACGTGTTGTTTAGGAAAACCAAAATAATTTCGCATGATGTGGTATTTCCTTAAAACGTGGTATTCTGACATATTTTTTCGAGAGGAAATTCTCCTGAGGGTTCTCTTTTGACGCTTCACATTTAGACATAGACGCAACACCAAATCTTTTCGAGTTACAACGTCTTGTTTAGGAAAAACAAGATAATTTTGCACGATGCATATTTTCTACTCGTAAATTTTAAGTATTTCTAATACGTACATATTTGTCTTTACTCTGCAACACTGTATTTCCTTATAACGTGGTATTCTTACATATTCTTTCGAGAGAAAACTCTCCATTTCATTCTCATTTGAGGCTACATGCTTAGACATACACGCAACACCAAAGCTTTTCGAAATACAACGAGTTGTTTACGAAAAACAAGATAATTTCGCACGATGCTGGATTTCTTTAAAACGTGGTATTCTGACATATTTTTTCGAGAGAAAACTTTCTTGTGCGTTCTCTTTTGAGGCTACACGCATAGCCATACACGCACCACCAAATCTTTTAGAGTTGCAACGTGTTGTTTAGGAAATACAAGATAATTTTGTACAATGCATTATTTCTTCTCGTAAAATTTAAGTATTTCTAATACGTACGTATTTGTCTTTACTCTGCAACACTGTATTTCCTTGTAACGTGGTATTCTTACATATTCTTTCGAGAGAAAATTCTCCTGTGCGTTCTCTTTTGAGGCTGCACGCTTAGACATAGACGCAATACCAAAGCTTTTCGAGTTACAACGTGTTGCTAAGGAAAAAAAAAATAATTTCGCAAGATGCAGAATTTCCATAAAACGTGGTATTTTTACATATTCTTTCAAGAGAAAACTCTCCTGTGCATTCTCTTTTGAGGCTGCACCCTTATACCTACATGCAACACCAAAGCTTTTCGAGTTACAACGTGTTGTTTAGGAAAAACAAGATAATTTCACACGATGCGGGATTTCCTTAAAACGTGGTATTCTGACATATTTTTTCGAGAGAAAACTCTCCTGTGCGTTGTCTTTTGTGGCTACAAGGTTAGACATACATACAACACCAAATCTTTTCGAATTTCAACTTGTTGTTTATGAAATACAAGATAAATTTGTACGGAGCGTTATTTCTTCTCGTAAAGTTTAAGTATTTCTAATACGTAAGTATTTGTCTTTACTCTGCAACACTGTATTTCCTTGTAACATGGTATTCTGACATATTCTTTCGAGAGAAAATTCTCCTGTGCGTTCTCTTCTGAGGCTACACACTTAGACATACACGCAGTACCAAAGCATTTCGAGTTAAAATGTGTTGTTTAGGAAAAACAAGATAATTTCGCAAAATGCTGGATTTCCTTAAAACGTGGTATTCTGTCATATTTTTTTGAGAGAAAACTCTCCTGTGCGTTCCCTTTTGAGGCTACACGCTTAGACATACACGCAACACCAAATCTCTTCGAGTTACAATGTGTTGTTTAGGAAAAACAAGATAATTTTGCACGATGCTTTATTTCTTCTCGTAAAGTTTAAGTATTTCCATTATGTATGCATTTGTCTTTACAGTACAACACTGCATTTCCTTGTTACATGGTATTCTTACATATTCTTTCGAGAGAAAACTTTCCTTTGCGTTCTCTTTTGAGGCTGCACGCTTAGACATACACGCAACCTCAAAGCTCTTGGAGTTAAAACATGTTGTTAAGGAAAAACTAGATAATTTCGCAAGATGCGGGATTTCCTTAAAAGGTGGTATTCTTACATATTCTTTCAAGAGCAAACTCTGCTGTGCATTCTCTTTTGAGGCTGCACCCTTAGACATACATGTAACACCAAAGCTTTTCGAGTTACAACGTGTTGTTTAGGAAAAACAAAATAATTTCGCACGATGAGGGATTTCCTTAAAACGTGGTATTCTGACATATTTTTGAGAGAAAATTCTCCTGTGTGTTCTCCTTTAAGGCTACACGCTTAGACATACACGCAACACCAAATCTTTTCGAGTTATAACGCGTTGTTTAGGAAATACAAGATAATTTTGTATGATGCGTTATTTATTCTCGTAAAGTTTAAGTATTTCTAATATGTAAGTATTTGTCTTTACTCTGCAACACTGTATTTCCATACAACGTGGTATTCTTACATATTCTTTTGAGAGAAAACTCTCCTTGCGTTATCTTTTGAGGCTACATGCTTAGACATACATGCAATACCAAAGCATTTCGAGTTACAATGTGTTGTTTAGGAAAAACAAGGGAATTTCGCAAGATGCGGGATTTCCTTAAAACGTGGTATTCTGACATATTTTTTGGAGAGAAATCTCTCCTGTGCGTTCTCTTTTGAGGCTACCGGCTTAGACATACACGTGACACCAAATCTTTTCGAGTTACAACATCTTGCTTAGGAAAAACAAGATAATTTATCAAGATGCGTTATTTCTTCTCGTAAAATTTAAGTATTTCCAATACGTACATATTTGTCTTTACTCTGCCACACTGTATTTCCTTATATCGTGGTATTCTTGCATATTCTTTTGAGAGAAAACTCTCCTGTGCATTCTCTTTTGAGGCTACACGCTTAGACCTACACACAACACCAAAGCTTTTAGAGTTACAACGTGTTGTTTAGGAAAAACAAGATAATTTTGCCAGATGCGGGATTTCCTTAAAACGTGGATTTCTGACATATTTTTTTGGGAGAAAACTCTCCTGTGCATTCTCTTTTGAGGCTACACGCTTACAGATACACGCAACACCAAATCTTTTCGAGTTAAAACGTGTTGTTTAGGAAATACAAGATAATTTTGTACGATGCGTTATTTCTTCTTGTAAAATTTAAGTATTTCTAATACATACTTATTTGTCTTTACTCTGCAAAACTGTATTTCCTTATAACGTGGTATTCTTATATATATTTTTGAGAGAAAACTCTCCTGTGCGTTCTCTTTTGAGGCTTCACTCTTAGACATACACGCAATACCAAAGCTTTTCGAGTTACAACGTGTTGTTTAGGAAAAACAAGGTAATTTCTCAAGATGAGGGATTTCCTTAAAACGTGGTATTCTGACATATTTTTTCGAGAGAAAACTCTCCTGTGCATTTTCTTTTGAGGCTACATGCTTAGTCATACACGCAACATCAAATCTTTTTGAGTTACAACGTGTTATTTAGGAAAAACAAGATAATTTTGCACGATGGGTTATTACTTCTTGTGAAGTTTAAGTGTTTCTAATATGTACATATTTGTCTTTCCTCTGCAACACTGTATTTCCTTATAACGTGGTATTCTTACATATTCTTTTGAGAGAAAACCCTCCTGTGCGTTCTCTTTTGAGGCTACATGCTTAGACATACACGCAACACCAAAGCTTTGCGAGTTACAACCTGTTGTTTAGGAAAAACCAGATAATTCTGCAAGATGAAGGATTTCCTTAAAACGTGGTATTCTGACATATTTTTTTGAGAGAAAACTCTCCTGTGCGTTCCCCTTTGAGGCTACACACTTAGATATACAAGCAACACCAAATCTTTTCGAGTTACAACGCGTTGTTTAGGAAATACAAGATAATTTTGTATGATGCTTTATTTCTTCTTGTAAAGTTTAAGTATTTCTAATACATACATATTTGTCTTTACTCTGCAACACTGTATTTCCTTGTAACGTGGTATTCTTACATATTCTTTCGAGAGAAAACTCTCCTGTGCGTTCTCTTCTGAGGCTACACGCTTAGACATACATGCAACACCAAAGCTTTTCGAGTTAAAACATGTTGTTTAGGAAAAACAAGATAATTTCGCAAGATGCGGGATTTCCTTAAAACGTGGTATTCTGACATATTTTTTCGACAGAAAACTCACCTGTTTCTTCTCTTTTGAGGCTACACGCTTAGCCATACACGCAACACCAAATCTTTTCAAGTTACAACTCGTTGTTTAGGAAATACAAGATAATTTTGTATGATGGGTTATTTCTTCTTGTAAAGTTTAAGTATTTCTAATACATATGTATACGTATTTGTTTTACTCTGAAACACTGTATTTCCTTGTAACATGGTATTCTTACATATTCTTTCGAGAGAAAAGTCTCCTGTACATTCCCTTCTGAGGCTACACGCTTAGACATACACACAACACCAAATCTTTTCGAGTTAAAACGTGTTGTTTAGGAAAAACAAGATAATTTCGCAAGATGCGGGATATCTTGAAAGCGTGGTATTCTGAAATATTTTTTCGAGAGAAAACTCTCCTGTGCGTTCTCTTTTGATGCTACCAGCTTAGACATACACGTAACACCAATTCTTTCGAGTAACAAGGTCTTGTTTAGGAAAAAGAAGATAATTTATCACGATGCGTTATTTCTTCTCCTAAAGTTTAAGTGTTTCCAATACGTATGTATTTGTCTCTACTCTGCAACACTGTATTTCCTTATAATGTGGTATTCTTACATATTCTTTCGAGAGAAAACTCTCCTGTGCCTTCTCTTTTGAGGCTACACACTTAGACATACATGCAACATGAAAGCTTTTCGATTTACAACGTGTTGTTAAGGAAAAACAAGATAATTTTGCAATATGCGGAATTTCCTGAAAACGTAGTATTCTGACATATTTTTTCCGAGGGAAAACTCTCCTGTGCATTCTCTTTTGAGGTGACATGCGTAGACATACACGCAACACCAAATCTTTTGAGTTGCAACGTGTTGTTTAAGACATACAAGATAATATTATACGGTGCATTATTTATTCTCATAAGTTTAAGTATTTCTAATATGTAAGTATTTGTCTTTACTCTTCAACACTCTATTTTCTTTTAACCTGGAATTCTTATATATTCTTTCGAGAGAAAACTCTCCTGTGCGTTCTCTTTTGAGGCTACACGCTTAGACATACTTGCAGCACCAAAGCTTTTCGAGTTACAAAGTGTGGTTAAGGAAAAACAAGATAATTTCACAAGATGCGGGATTTCCTTAAAACGTGGTATTCTGACATATTTTTTTCGAGAGTAAACTCTCCTGTGTGTTCTCTTTTGAGGCTACATGCTAAATCACACATGCAACACCAAAACTTTTCGAGTTACAACGTGTTGTTTAGGAAAAATAAGATAATTTTGCACGATGCATTATTACTTCTTGTAAAGTTTAAGTATTTTTAATATGTACGTATTTGTCTTTACTCTGCAACACTCTATTTCCTTATAACGTGGTATTCTTACATATTCTTTCGAGAGAAAATTCTCCTGTAAGTTCTCTTTTGAGTCTACACGCTTAGACATACATGCAACACCAAAGCTTTTCGAGTTACCACGTGTTGTTTAGGAAAAGCAAGATAATTGCGCACGATGCGTTATTTCCTTAAAACGTGGTATTCTGACATATTTTTTCGAGAGAAAATTCTCCTGTCGGTTCTCTTTTGAGGCTACAAGCTTAGACATACACGAACCACCAAATCCTTTCGAGTTACAATGAGTTGTTTAGGAAATACAAGATAATTTTGTACGATGCATTATTTCTTCTCGTAAAGTTTAAGTATTCCTAATACATACATATTTGTCTTTACTCTGCAACACTGTATTTCCTTGTAACGTGGTATTCTTATATATTTTTTGAGAAAAAACTCTCCTGTACATTCACTTCTGAGGCTACACGCTTAGACATACACGCAACACCAAAGCTTTTCTAGTTACAACATGTTGTTAAGGAAAAACAAGATGATTTAGCAAGATGCGGGATTTCCTTAAAACGTGGTATTCTGACATATTTTTTCGAGAGAAAACTCTCCTGTGCATTCTCTTTTGAGGCTACATGCTTAGACATACACGCAGCACCAAATCTTTTGAGTTACAACGTGTTGTTTAGGAAATACAAGATAATATTTTACGATGCGTTATTTATTCTCGTAAAGTTACATATTTCTAATATGTACGTTTTTGTCTTTACTCTCAAAACTGTATTTCCCTGTATCGTGGTAATCTTACATATTCTTTCGAGAGAAACTCTCCTGTGTGTTCTCTTCTGAGGCTACACACTTAGACAAACACGCAACACCAAACCTTTTAGAGGTAAAACGTGTAGTTTTGGAAAAAGAAGATAATTTTGCACTATGCGGGATTTCCTTAAAACGCGGTATCCTGACATATTTTTTTCGAGAGGAAACTCTCCTGTGCGTTCGCCTTTGAGGCTACACGGTTAGACATATACGCAACACCAAATCTTTTCGAGTTACTACGCATTGTTTAGGAAATACAAGATAATTTTGTACGATGAGTTATTTCTTCCAGTAAAGTTTAAGTATTTCTAATACATATGTATTTGTCTTTACTCTGCAACACTGTATTTACTTGTAATGTGGTATTCTTACATATTCTTTCGAGAGAAAACTCTCCTGTGCATTGTATTCTGAGGCTACACGCTTATACATACACGCAACACCAATAATTTTCGAGTTATAACCTGTTGTTTAGGAAAAACAGGATAATTTCGCAAGATGCGTGATTTCCTTAAAACGTGGTATTCTGACATATTTTTTCGAGAGGAAACTCTCCTGTGCGTTGGCCGTTGAGTCTACACGGTTAGACATATACGCAACACCAAATGTTTTCGAGTTACTACGCATTGTTTAGGAAATACAAGATAATTTTGGAGGATGAGTTATTTCTTCCAGTAAAGTTTAAGTATTTCTAATACATATGTATTTGTCTTTACTCTGCAATACTGTATTTACTTGTAACGTGGTATTCTTACATATTCTTTCGAGAGAAAACACTCCTGTGCATTGTATTCTGACGCTACACGCTTATACATACACGCAACACCAATAATTTTCGAGTTACAACCTATTGTTTAGGAAAAACAGGATAATTTCGCAAGATGCGTGATTTCCTTAAAACGTGGTATTCTGTCATATTTTTCGAGAGAAAACTCCCCTGTGCCTTCTCTTTTAAGGCTACACACTTAGACATGCATGCAACACCAAATCTTTTTGAGTTAAAATGCGTTGTTTAGGAAACACAAGATAATTTTGTAGGATGCATTATTTCTTCTTGTAAAGTTTAAATATTTCTAATATATACGTATTTGACTTTATTCTGCAACACTGTATTTCCTTGTAACGTGGTATTCTTACATATTCTTTCGAGAGAAAACTCTCCTGTGAATTCTGTTTTGAGGCTACACGCTTAGTCATCCACGCAACACAAAAAATTTTCGAGTTACAACGTGTTGTTAAGGAAAAACAAGATAATTTAGCAAGATGAGGGATTTCCTTAAAACGTGGTATTCTGACATATTTTTTCGAGAGAAAACTCTCCTGTGCATTCTCTTTTGAGGCTACATGCTTAGACATACACGCAACACAAAATCTTTTGAGTTACAACGTGTTGTTTAGGAAATACAAGATAATATTGTACAATGCGTTATTTATTCTCGTAAAGTTTAAGTATTTCTAATACGTACAAATTTGTCTTCACTCTGCAACACTGTATTATCCTGTAACGTGGTATTCTTACATATTCTTTTGAGAGAAACTCTCCTGTGCGTTCTCTTCTGAGGCTACACACTTAGACAAACACGCAATACTAAACCTTTTAGTGGTAAAACGTGTTGTTTAGGAAAAAGAGTTAATTTCGCACTATGCGGGATTTTCTTAAAACATGGTATTCTGACATATTTTTTTCGAGAGGAAAGTCTCCTGTGCGTCTGCCTTTGAGGCTACACAGTTAGACATACACACAACACCAAATCTTTTCGAGTTACTACGCGTTGGTTAGGAAATACAAGATAATTTTGTACGAGGAATTATTTCTTCTTGTAAAGTTTAAGTATTTCTAATACATACGTATTTGACTTTACTCTGCAACAGTGTATTTACTTGTCACGTGGTATTCTTACATATTCTTTCGAGAGAAAACTCTCCTGTGCATTGTCTTCTGAGGCTACACCCTTATACATACACGCAACACCAGTACTTTTCGTGTTACAACCTGTTGTTTAGGAAAAACAGGATAATTTTGCAAGATGCGTGATTTCCTAAAACGTGGTATTCTGTCATATTTTTTCGAGAGAAAACTCTCCTGTGCGTTCTCTTTTGAGGCTACACGCTTAGACATACACGCAACACCAAATCTTTTTGAGTTAAAACGCGTTGTTTAGGAAACACAAGATAATTTTGTAGGATGCGTTATTTCTTCTAGTAAAGTTTAAGTATTTCTAATACATACGTATTTGACTTTATTCTGCAACCTGTATTTCCTTGTAACATGGTATTCTTACATATTCTTTCGAGAGAAAACTCTTCTGTGCATTCTCTTTTGAGGCTACATGCTTAGTCATACAGGCAACACCAAATATTTTCGAGATACTACGAGTTGTTTAGGAAAAACAAGATAATTTTGCACGATGCGTTATTTCTTCTCAAAAAGTTTAAGTATTTCTAACACGTACATATTTGTCTTTACTCTGCAACACTGTATTTCCATATAACATGGTATTCTTATATATTGTTAGGAGAGAAAATTCTCCTGTGAGTTCTCTTTTGGTCTACACGCTTAGACATCCATGCAACATCAAAGTTTTCGAGTTATAATGTGTTGTTTAGGAAAAACAAGATAATTTCGCACGATTCGGGATTTCCTTATAATGTGGTATTCTGACATATTTTGTGGAGAGAAAATTCTCCTGTGGGTTCACTTTTGAGGCTACACGCTTAGACATACACACACCACCAAATCTTTTCGAGTTACAACGTGTTGTTTAGGATATAAAAGATAATTTTGCAGGATGCGTTATTTCTACTAGTGAAGTTTAAGTATTTCTAATACATACGTATTTGTCTTTACTCTGCAACACTGTATTTCCTTGTAATGTGGTATTCTTACATATTCTTTCGAGAGAAAACTCTCCTGTGAGTTCTCTTTTGAGGCTGCACGCTTAGACGTACACGCAATACCAATGCTTTTTGAGTTACAACATGTTTTTTAGGAAAAACAAGGTAATTCCTCAAGATGTGGGATGTCCTTAAAACGTGATATTCTGACTTATTTTTAGGAGAGAACACTCTCTTGTGCGTTCTCTTTTGAGGCTACCAGCTTAGAAATACACGTAACACCAAATCTTTTCGAGTTACAATGCTTTGTTTAGGAAATACAAGACAATTTTGTACGATGAGTTATTTCTTCTCCTAAAATTTAAGTATTTCTAATAGATACGTATTTGACTTTACTCTGCAACACTGCATTTACTTGTAACGTGGTATTCTTATATAGACTTTTGAGAGAAAACTCTCCTGTGCATTGTCATCTGAGGCTACATGCTTAGACATAGACGAAACACAAATGCTTTTCGAGTTACAACCTGTTGTTTAGGAAAAACAAGATAATTTCGCAAGATGCGGGATTTCCTTAAAACGTGGTATTCTGTCATATTTTTTCGAGAGAAAACTCTCCTGTGCATTCTCTTTTGAGGCTACACGCTTAGATATACACACAACTCTAAATCTTTTCCAGTTACAACGCGTTGTTTAGAAAACACAAGATAATTTTGTACAATGCGTTATTTCTTCTCATAAAGTCTAAGTATTGCTAATACATATGTATTTGACTTTACTCTGCAACACTGTATTTCCTTATAACGTGGTATTCTTACATATTCTTTCGAGAGAAAACTCTCCTGTGCGTTTTCTTTTGAAGCTACACACTTAGACATACACGCAACACCAAAGCTTTTTGAGTTACAACATGTTGTTAAGAAAAAACAAGATAATTTCGCAAGATTCAGGATTTCCTTAAAACGTGGTATTCTGACATATTTTTTCGAGTGAAAACTCTCCTGTGCGTTCTCTTTTGAAGCTACACGCTTAGTCATACACGCAACACTAAAACCTTTCGAGTTACAATGTGTTATTTAGGGAAAATAAGAGAATTTTGCATGATGCATTATTACTTCTTGTAAAGTTTAAGTATTTTTAATACATACGTATTTGTCTTTACTCTGCACCACTGTATTTCCTTATAACATGGTATTCTTACATATTCTTTCGAGAGAAAACTCTCCTGTGAGTTCTCTTTTGAGTCTACACCCTTAGACATACAGGCAACACCAAAGCTTTTCGAGTTACCACGTGTTGTTTAGGAAAAACAAGATAATTTCTCACAATGCGGGATTTCCTTAAAATGTTGAATTCTGACATATTTTTTCGAGAGAAAATTCTCCTGTCGGTTCTCTTTTGAGGCTATACGCGTAGATATAAATGAACCACTAAATCCTTTCGAGTTACAACGAGTTGTTTAGGAATTACAAGATAATTTTGTACGATGTGTTATTTCTTCTCATAAAGTGTAAGTATTCCTAATACATACGTATTTGTCTTTAATATGCAACACTGTATTTCCTTGTAATGTGGTATTCTTACATATTTTTTCGAGAGAAAAGTCGCCTGTACATTCTCTTCTGAGGCTACAAGCTTAGACATACACGCAACACCAAAGCTTTTTGAGTTACAACGTGTTGTTAAGGAAAAACAAGATAATTTAGCAAGATGCGGGATTTCCTTAAAACGTGGTATTCTGACATATTTTTTCAAGAGAAAACTCTTCCGTGCATTCTCTTTTGAGGCTACATGCTTAGACATACAAGCAACACCAAATCTTGGGAGTTACAACGTGTTGTTTAGGAAATACAAGATAATATTGTACGATGCGTTATTTATTCTTGTAAAGTTTAAGTATTTCTAATATGTACGTATTTGTCTTTACTCTGCAACACTGTATTTCCTTACAACGTGGTATTCTTACATATTCTTTTGAGAGAAAACTCTCCTGTGCGTTATCTTTTGAGGCTACATGCTTAGAAATACCTGCAATACCAAAGCTTTCGAGTTACAATGTGTTGTTTAGGAAAAACAAGGGAATTTCGCATGATGCGGGATTTCCTTAAAACGTGGTATTCTGACATATTTTTTGGAGAGAAAACTCTCCTGTGCATTCTCTTTTGAGGCTACCGGCTTAGACATACACGTAACACCAAATCTTTTCGAGTTACAACATCTTGCTTAGGAAAAACAAGATAATTTTTCAAGATGCGTTATTTCTTCTCATAAAATTTAAGCATTTCCAATACGTACGTATTTGTCTTTACTCTGCCACACTGTATTTCCTTATAACGTGGTATACTTGCATATTCTATTGAGAGAAAACTCTCCTGTGCATTCTCATTTGAGGCTACACGCTTAGACATACACGCAACACCAAAGCTTTTAGAGTTGCAACGTGTTGTTTAGGAAAAACAAGATAATTTTGCCAGATGCGGGATTTCCTTAAAACGTGGATTTCTGACATATGTTTTTTGGGAGAAAACTCTCCTGTGTGTTCTCTTTTGAGGCTACACGCTTACAGATACACGCAACACCAAATCTTTCTGAGTTACAACGCGTTGTTTGGAAATACAAGATAATTTTGTATGATGTGTTATTTATTCTCGTAAAGTTTAAGTATTTCTAATATGTACGTATTTGTCTTTACTTTGCAACACTGTATTTCCTTAAAACGTGGTATTCTTACATATTCTTTTGAGAGAAAACTCTCCTGTGCGTTATCTTTTGAGGCTACACGCTTAGACATACATGCAATACCAAAGCTTTTCGAGTTACAATGTGTTGTTTAGGAAAAACAAGGGAATTTCGCAAGATGTGGGATTTCCTTAAAACGTGGTATTCTGACATATTTTTTGGAGATAAAACTCTCCTGTGCTTTCTCTTTTGAGGCTACCGGCTTAGACATACACGTAACACCAAATCTTTTCGAGTTACAACATCTTCCTTAGGAAAAACCAGATAATTTTTCAAGATGCGTTATTTCTTCTCGTAAAATTTAAGTATTTCCAATACGTATGTATTTGACTTTACTCTGCCACACTGTATTTCCTTATAGCGTGGTATTCTTGCATATTCTTTTGAGAGAAAACTCTCCTCTGCATTCTCTTTTGAGGCTACATGCTTAGACATACATGCAACACCAAGGCTTTTAGAGTTACAAGGTGTTGTTTAGGAAAAACAAGATAATTTTGCAAAATGAGGGATTTCCTTAAAACGTGGATTTCTGACATATTATTTCGAGAGACAACTATCCTATGTGTTCTCTTTTGAGGCTACATGCTTAGTCATACACGCAACATCAAATCTTTTCGAGTTACAATGTGTTTTTTAGGTAAAACAAGATAATTTTGCACAATGCGTTATTACTTCTTGTGAAGTTTAAGTGTTTCTAATACGTACATATTTGTCATTACTCTGCAACACTGTATTTCCTTATAACGTGGTATTCTTACATATTCTTTTGAGAGAAAATCCTCCTGTGCGTTCTCTTTTGAGGCTACACGCTTAGACATACACGCAACACCAAAGCTTTTCGAGTTACAACCTGTTGTTTAGGAAAAACCAGATAATTCTGCAAGATGTAGGATTTCCTTAAAACGTGGTATTCTGACATATTTTTTTGAGAGAAAACTCTCCTGTGCGTTCCCCTTTGAGGCTACACACTTAGATAAGCACGCAACACCAAATCTTTTCGAGTTACAACGCGTTGTTTAGGAAATACAAGATAATTTTGTACGATGCGTTATTTCTTCTTGTAAAGTTTAAGTATTTCTAATACATACATATTTGTCTTTACTCTGCAACACTGTATTACCTTGTAAAGTGGTATTCTTACATATTCTTTCGAGAGAAAACTCTCCTGTGCATTATCTTCTGAGGCTACACGCTTAGACATACATGCAACACCAAAGCTTTTCGAGTTACAACGTGTTGTTTAGGAAAAACAAGATAATTTCGCAAGATGCGGGATTTCCTTAAAACGTGGTATTCTGACATATTTTTTCGACAGAAAACTCTCCTGTTTGTTCTCTTTTGAGGCTACACGCTTAGCCATACACGCAACACCAAATCCTTTCAAGTTACAACGTGTTGTTTAGGAAATACAAGATAACTTTGTATGATGCGTTATTTATTCTTGTAAAGTTTAAGTATTTCTAATACATACATATTTGTTTTACTCTGCAACACTGTATTTCCTTGTAACTTGGTATTCTTACATATTCTTTCGAGAGAAAAATCTCCTGTGCATTCCCTTCTGAGGCTACACGCTAGGGCATACACACAACAGCAAAGCTTTTCGAGTTACAACGTGTTGTTTAGGAAAAACAAGATAATTTCGCTAGATGCGGGATATGTTGAAAGCGTGGTATTCTGACATATTTTTTGGAGAGAAAACTCTCCTGTGTGTTCTCTTTTGATGCTACCAGCTTAGACATACACATAACACCAATTCTTTCGAGTTACAACGTCTTGTTTAGGAAAAACAAGATAATTTTTCACGATGCGTTAGATTCTTCTCCTAAACTTTAAGTGTTTCCAATTCATATGTATTTGTCTCTACTCTGCAACACTGTATTTCCTTATAATGTGGTATTCTTACATATTCTTTCGAGAGAAAACTCTCCTGTGCATTCTCTTTTGAGGATACACGCTTAGACATACACAGAACACCAACGCTTTTCGAGTTACAAAGTGTTGTTTAGGAAAAACAAGATAATTCCGCAAGATTCGAGATTTCCTTAAAACGTGGTATTCTGACATATTTTTTGGAGAGAAAACTCTCCTGTGCATTCTCTTTTGAGGCTACCAGCTTAGACATACATGTAACACCAAATCCTTTCGAGTTACAACGTCTTGTTTAGGAAAAACAAGATAATTTTGCAAGATGCGCTATTTCTTCTCGTAAAGTTTAAGTATTTGCAATACGTACGTATTTGTCTTTACTGTACCACACTGTATTTCCTCATAACGTGGTATTCTTGCATATTCTTTTGAGAGAAAACTCTCCTGTGCTTTCGCTTCTGAGGCTACACGCTTAGACATACACGCAACACCAAAGCTTTTCGAGTTACAACGTGTTGTTTAGGAAAAACAAGATAATTCCGCAAGATGCGGGATTTCCTTAAAACATGGTATTCTGACATATTATTTCACGAGAAAACTCTACTGTGCATTCCCCTTTGAGGCTAAACACTTAGACATACACGCAACACCAAATCCTTTTGAGTTAAACGCGTTGTTTGGGAAATACAAGATAATTTTATGATGCGTTATTTATTCTCGTAAACTTTAAGTATTTCTAATATGTAAGCATTTGTCTTTACACTGCAACACTGTATTTCCTTGTAACTTTATATTCTTATATTTTCTTTCGAGAGAAAACTCTCCTTTGTGTTCACTTTTGAGGCTGCATGTTTAGACATACACGCAAAACCAAAGCTTTTCGAGTTACAACGTGTTGTTTAGGAAAAACAAGATAATTTCGCACGATTCGGGATTTCCTTATAATGTGGTATTCTGACATTTTTGTGGAGAGAAAAGTCTCTTGTGGGTTCTCTTTTGAGGCTACATGCTTAGACATACACACACCACCAAATCTTTTTCGATTTACAACGTGTTGTTTAGATTATACAAGATAATTTTGCAGGAGGTGTTATTTCTTCTCGTAAAGTTTAAGTATTTCTAATACATACGTATTTGTCTTTACTCTGCAACACTGTATTTCCTTGTAACGTGGTATTCTTACATATTCCTTTGAGAGAAAACTCTCCTGTGTATTCTCTTTTGAGGCTGCACGCTTAGACATACACGCAATACCAAAGCTTTTCGAGTTACAACGTGTTTTTTAGGAAAAACAAGTTAATTTCGCAAGATGCGGGATTTCCTGAAAACGTGGTATTCTGACATATTTTTTCGAGGGAAAACTCTCCTGTGCATTCTCTTTTGAGGCGACATACGTAGACATACACGCAAAACCAAATCTTTTGAGTTACAACATGTTGTTTAGGATATACAAGATAATATTGTACGATGCATTATTTATTCCTGTAAGTTTAAGTATTTCTAATATGTAAGTATTTGTCTTTACTCTGCAACACTGTATTTCCATGTAACGTGGTATTTTTACATATTCTTCCGAGAGAAAACTCTCCTGTGCATTCTCTTTTGAGGCTACATGCTTAGTCATACACGCAACACCAAATCTTTTCTATTTACAACGTGTTTTTTAGGAAAAAAAGATAATTTTGCACGATGTGTTATTTCTTCTTGTAAAGTTTAAGTATTTCTAACACATACATATTTGTCTTTACTCTGAAACCCTGTATTTCCTTGTAACATGGTATTCTTACATATTCTTTCGAGAGAAAACTCTCCTGTGAGATCTCTTTTGAGACTGCACGCTTCGACATACACGCAATACCAAAGATTTTCGAGTTACAACGTGTTGTTTAGGAAAAACAAGGTAATTTCTCAAGATGCGGAATTTTCTTAAAACGTGGTATTCTGACATATGTTTAGGAGTGAAAACTCTCCTGTGCGTTCTCTTTTGGGGCTACCAGCTTAGACTTACATATAACACCAAATCTTTTCGAGTTACAATGTCTTGTTTAGGAAATACAAGATAATTTTGTACGATGAGTTATTTCTTCTCGTAAAGTTCAAGTATTTCTAATACATACGTATTGGTCTTTACTCTGCAACACTGTATTTACTTGTAACGTCGTATTCTTACATAGTCTTTCGAGAGAAAACTCTCTTGTGCATTGTGTTCTGAGGCTACACGCTTAGACATACACGCAACACAAATGCTTTTCGAGTTACAACCTGTTTTTTAGGAAAAACAAGATAATTTCGCAAGATGCAGGATTTCCTTAAAATGTGGTATTCTGTCATATTTTTCTAGAGAAAACTCTCCTGTGAGTTCTCTTTTGAGGCTACATGCTTAGACATACACGCAACACCAAATCCTTTCCAGTTACAACGCGTTGTTTAGAAAACACAAGATAATTTTGTACGATGGGTTATTTCTTCTCGTAAAGTTTAAGTATTTCTAATACATAGGTATTTGACTTTACTCTGCAACATTGTATTTCCTTGTAACGTGGTATTCTTACATTTTCTTTCAAGAGAAAACTCTCCTGTGCGTTCTCTTTTGAGGCTACACACTTAGACATACACTCTACACCAAAGCTTTTCGAGTTACAACGTGTTGTTAAGGAAAAACAAGATAATTTCACAAGATGCGGGATTTCCTTAAAACGTGGTATTCTGACATATTTTTTCAAGAGAAAACTCTCCTGTGCGTTCTCTTTTGAGGCTACACGCTGAGTCATACACGCAACACCAAAACATTTCGAGTTACAACGTGTTGTTTAGGAAAAATAAGAGAATTTTGCACGATGCATTATTACTTCTTGTAAAGTTTAAGTATTTTTAATATGTACGTATTTGTCTTTACTCTGCAACACTCTATTTCCTTATAACGTGGTATTCTTACATATTCTTTCGAGAGAAAACTCTCCTGTAAGTTCTCTTTTGAGTCTACACGCTTAGACATACATGCAACACCAAAGCTTTTCGAGTTACCACGTGTTGTTTAGGAAAAACAAGATAATTGCGCACGATGCATTATTTCCTTAAAACGTGGTATTCTGACATATTTTTTCGAGAGAAAATTCTCATGTCGGTTCTCTTTTGAGGCTAAAAGCTTAGACATACACGAACCACCAAATCCTTTCGAGTTACAATGAGTTGTTTAGGAAATACAAGATAATTTTGTACGATGCGTTATTTCTTCTGGTAAAGTGTAAGTATTCCTAATACATACGTATTTGTCTTTACTCTGCAACACTGTATTTCCTTGTAACGTGGTATTCTTACATATTTTTTCGAGAGAAAACGTTCCTGTACATTCTCTTCTGAGGTTACACACTTAGACATACACGCAACACCAAAGCTTTTCTAGTTACACCGTGTTGTTAAGGAAAAACAAGATAATTTAGCAAGATGCGGGATTTCCATAAAATGTGGTATTCTGAAATATTTTTTCGAGAGAAAATTCTCCTGTGCATTCTCTTTTGAGGCTACATGCTTAGACATACACGCAGCACCAAATCTTTTGAGTTACAACGTATTGTTTTGGAAATACAAGATAGTATTGTACGATGCGTTATTTATTCTCGTAAAGTTAAATATTTCTAATATGTATGTTTTTGTCTTTACTCTGCAACATTGTATTTCCCTGTAACATGGTAATCTTACATATTCTTTCGAGAGAAACTCTCCTGTGCATTCTCTTCTGAGGCTACACACTTAGACAAACAAGCAACACCAAACCTTTTAGAGGTAAAACGTGTAGTTTTGGAAAAAGAAGATAATTTCGCACTATGCGGGATTTCCTCAAAACGCTGTATTCTGAACTATTTTTTCGAGAGGAAATTCTCCTGTGCGTTTGCCTTTGAGGCTACACGGTTAGACATATACGCAACACCAAATCTTTTCGAGTTACTACGCATTGTTTAGGAAATACAAGATAATTTTGTACGATGAGTTATTTCTTCTAGTAAAGTTTAAGTATTTCTAATACATACGTATTTGTCTTTACTCTGCAACACTGTATTTACTTGTAACGTGGTATTCTTACATATTCTTTCGAGAGAAAACTCTCCTACGCATTGTATTCTGAGGCTACACGCTTATACATACACGCAACACCAATACTTTTCGAGTTACAACCTGTTGTTTAGGAAAAACAGGATAATTTCGCAAGATGCGTGATTTCCTTAAAACGTGGTATTCTGTCATATATTTTTCGAGAGAAAACTCCCCTGTGCGTTCTCTTTTGAGGCTACACGCTTAGACATACACGCAACACTAAATCTTTTTGAGTTAAAACGCGTTGTTTAGGAAACACAAGATAATTTTGTAGGATGCCTTATTGCTTCATGTAAAGTTTAAGTATTTCTAATACATACGTATTTGACTTTATTCTGCAACACTGTATTTCCTTGTAACGTGGTATTCTTACATATTCTTTTGAGAGAAAACTCTCCTGTGCATTCTCTTTTGAGGCTACATGCTTAGACATACATGCAACACAAAATCTTTTCAGTTACAACATGTTGTTTAGGAAATACAAGATAATATTGTATGATGTGTTATTTATTCTCGTAAAGTTTAAGTATTTCTAATAGGTACGAGTTTGTCTTTACTCTGCAACAGTGTATTACCCTGTAACATGGTATTCTTACATATTCTTTTGAGAGAAACTCTCCTGTGCGTTCTCTTCTGAGGCTACACACTTAGACAAACATGCAATACCAAACCTTTTAGAGGTAAAACGTGTTGTTTAGGAAAAAGAAGATAATTTCGCACTATGCGGGATTTTCTTAAAACGTGGTATTCTGACATATTTTTTTCGAGAGGAAACTCTCCTGTGCGTCCGCCTTTGAGGCTACACAGTTAGACATACACACAACACCAAATCTTTTCGAGTTACTACGCGTTGTTTAGGAAATACAAGATAATTTTGTACGAGTAGTTATTTCTTCTCGTAAAGTTTAAGTATTTCTAATACATAAGTATTTGACTTTACTCTGCAACACTGTATTTATTTGTAACGTGGTATTCTTACATATTCTTTCGAGAGAAAACTCTCCTGTGCTTTGTCTTCTGAGGCTACAAGCTTATCCATACACGCAACACCAATACTTTTCGAGTTACAACCTGTTGTTTAGGAAAAACAGGATAATTTCGCAAGATGCGTGATTTCCTAAAACGTGGTATTCTGTCATATTTTTTTGAGAGAAAACTCTCCTGTGCGTTCTCTTTTGAGGCCACACGCTTAGACATACACGCAACACCAAATCTTTTTGAGTTAAAACGCGTTGTTTAGGAAACACAAGATAATTTTGTAGGATGCTTTATTTCTTCTAGTAAAGTTTAAGTATTTCTAATACATTCGTATTTGACTTTATTCTGGAACCTGTATTTCCTTGCAAAGTGGTATTCTTACATATTCTTTCGAGAGAAAATTCTTCTGTGCATTCTCTTTTGAGGCTACATGCTTAGTCATACAGGCAACACCAAATCTTTTCGAGTTACCATGAGTTGTTTAGGAAAAACAAGATAATTTTGCACGATGCGTTATTTCTTCTTGAAAAGTGTAAGTATTTCTAACACGTACATATTTGTCGATACTTGCAACACTGTATTTCCATATAACGTGGTATTCTTATATATTCTTAGGAGACAAAACTCTCCTGTGAGTTCTCTTTTGAGTCTACACGCTTAGACATACATGCAACATCAAAGTTTTCGAGTTACAACGTATTGTTTAGGAAAAACAAGATAATTTCGCACGATTCGGGATTTCCTTATAATGTGGTATTCTGACATATTTTGTGGAGAGAAAATTCTCCTGGTGGTTCTCTTTTGAGGCTACATGCTTAGACATACACACACCACCAAATCTTTTCAAGTTACAACGTGTTGTTTAGGATATAAAAGATAATTTTGCAGGATGCGTTATTTCTACTAGTAAAGTTTAAGTATTTCTAATACATACGTATTTGTCTTTACTCTGCAACTCTGTATTTCCTTGTAATGTGGTATTCTTACATATTCTTTCGAGAGAAAACTCTCCTGTGAGTTCTCTTTTGAGGCTGCACGCTTAGACATACACGCAATACCAATGCTTTTCGAGTTACAACATGTTTTTTTAGGAAAAACAAGGTAACTTCTCAAGATGCGGGATTTTCTTAAAACGTGGTATTCTGACATATTTTTAGGAGAGAACACTTTCCTGTGCGTCCTCTATTGAGGCTACCAGCTTAGACATACACGTAACACCAAATCTTTCCGAGTTACAATGTTTTGTTTAGGAAATACAGGATAATTTTGTACGATGAGTTATTTCTTCTCCTAAAGTTTAAGTATTTCTAATACATACGTATTTGACTTTATTCTGCATCACTGTATTTACTTGTAACGTGGTATTCTTATATAGACTTTTGAGAGAAAACTCTCCTGTGCATTGTCTTCTGAGGCTACACGCCTAGACATACACGAAACACAAATGCTTTTCGAGTTACAACCTGTTGTTTAGGAAAAACAAGATAATTTCGCAAGATGCGGGATTTCCTTAAAACATGGTATTCTGTCATACTTTTTCAAAAGAAAACTCTCCCGTGCATTCTCTTTTGAGGCTACATGCTTAGACATACACGCAACACCAAATCTTTTCCAGTTACAACTCATTGTTTAGAAAACACAAGATAATTTTGTACAATGCGTTATTTCTTCTCATAAAGTTTAAGTATTGCTAATACATATGTATTTGACTTAACTCTGCAACACTGTATTTCCTTGTAACGTGGTATTCTTACATATTCTTTCGAGAGAAAACCCTCCTGTGCGTTCTCTTTTGAAGCTACACACTTAGTCATACACGCAACACCAAAGCTTTTTGAGTTACAACGTGTTGTTAAGGAAAAACAAGATAATTTTGCAAGATTCGGGATTTCCTTAAAACGTGGTATTCTGACATATTTTTTTGAGTGAAAACTCTCCTGTGCATTCCCTTTTGAGGCTACACGCTTAGTCATACACGCAACACTAAAACCTTTCGAGTTACAACGTGTTATTTAGGAAAAATAAGAGAATTTTGCATGATGCATTATTACTTCTTGACAAGTTTAAGTATTTTTAATACATACGTATTTGTCTTTACTCTGCAACACTGTATTTCCTTATAACGTGGTATTCTTACATATTCTTTTGAGACAAAACTCTCCTGTGAGTTCTCTTTTGAGTCTACACGCTTAGACATACATGAAACACCAAAGCTTTTTGAATTACAACGTGTTCTTTAGGAAAAACACGATAATTTCTCACGATGCGGGATTTCCTTAAAATGTGGTATTCTGACATATTTTTTCGAGAGAAAATTCTCCTGTCGGTTCTCTTTTGAGGCTACACGCTTAGACATACACGAACCACCAAATCCTTTTGAGTTACAACGAGATGTTTAGGAAATACAAGATAATTTTGTACGATGTGTTATTTTTTCTCGTAAAGTGTAAGTATTCCTAATACGTACGTTTCTGTCTTTACTCTGCAACACTGTATTTCCTTGTAATGTGGTATTCTTACATATTTTTTCGAGAGAAAACTCTCCTGTACGTTCTCTTCTGAGGTACACGCTTAGACATAAACGCAACACCAAAGCTTTTCGAGTCACAACGTGTTGTTAAGGAAAAACAAGATAATTTAGCAAGATGCGGGATTTCCTAAAAACGTGGTATTCTGACATATTTTTTCAAGAGAAAACTCTCCCATGCATTCTCTTTTGAGGCTACATGCTTAGACATACAAGCAACACTAAATCTTGTGAGTTACAATGTGTTGTTTAGGAAATACAAGATAATATTGTACGATGCGTTATTTATTCTTGTAAAGTTTAAGTATTTCTAATATGTACGAATTTGTCTTTACTCTGCAACACTGTATTTCCCTGTAACGTGGTATTCTTACATATTCTTTCAAGAGAAACTCTCCTGTGCGTTCTCTTCTGAGGCTACACACTTACACAAACACGCAACACCAAACCTTTTAGAGGTAAAACGTGTAGTTTAGGAAAAAGAAGATAATTTCGCACTATGCGGGATTTCCTTAAAACGTGGTATTCTGACATATTTTTTTGAGAGGAAACTCACCTGTGCATTTGCTTTTGAGGCTACACGGTTAGACATATGCACAACACCAAATCTTTTCGAGTTACTATGCGTTGTTTAGGAAATACAAGATAATTTTGTAGGAGGAGTTATTTCTTCTAGTAAATTTTAACTATTTCTAATACATACGTATTTGTCTTTTCTCTGCAACACTGTATTTATTTGTAACGTGGTATTCTTATATATTCTTTCAAGAGAAAACTCTCCTGTGCATTGTCTTCTGAGACTACATGCTTATACATACACGCAACACCAATACTTTTCGAGTTACAACTTGTTGTTTAAGAAAAACAGGATAATTTCGCAAGATGCGTGATTTCCTTAAAACATGGTATTCTGTCCTATTTTTTCGAGAGAAAACTCTCCTGTGCGTTCTCTTTTGAGGCTACACGCTTAGACATACACGCAACACCAAATCTTTTTGAGTTAAAACGCGTTGTTTAGGAAACACAAGATAATTCTGTAGGATGCATTATTTCTTCTCGTAAAGTTTAAGTATTTCTAATTCATACGTATTTGACTTTATTCTGCAGCACTGTATTTCAATGTAACGTGGTATTCTTATATATTCTTTCAAGAGAAAACCCTCCTGTGCATTCTCTTTTGAGGCTACACGCTTAGTCATACAGGCAACACCAAATCTTTTCCAGTTACAACGTGTTGTTTAGGAAAAAAAGATAATTTTTCACGTTGCGTTATTTCTTCTTGTAAAGTTTAAGTATTTCTAACACGTTCGTATTTGTCTTTACTCTGCAACTCTGTATTTCCTTATAACGTGGTATTCTTGCATATTCTTTCGAGACAAAACTCTCCTGTGAGTTCCCTTTTCAGTCTACACGCTTAGACATACATGCAACATCAAAGCTTTTCGAGTTACAACGTGTTGTTTAGGGAAAACAAGATAATTTCACACGATTCGGTATTTCCTTATAATGTGGTATTCTGACATATTTTGTGGAGAGAAAATTCTCCTGTGGGTTCTCTTTTGAGGCTACATGCTTAGACATACACACACCACCAAATCTTTTTCGAGTTACAACGTGTTGTTTAGATTATACAAGATAATTTTGCAGGAGGGGTTATTTCTTCTCGTAAAGTTTAAGTATTTCTAACACATACATATTTGTCTTTACTCTGCAACACTGTATTTCCTTGTAATGTGGTATTCTTACATATTCTTTCGAGAGAAAACTCTCCTGTGTGTTCTCTTTTGAGGCTGCACACTTAGACATACACGCAATACCAAAGCTTTTCGAGTTACAACGTGTTTTTTAGGAAAAACAAGGTAATTTCTCAAGATGCGGGATTTTCTTAAAACGTGGTATTCTGACATATTTTTAGGAGAGAACACTCTCCTGTGCATTCTCTTTTGAGGCTACCAGGTTAGACATACACGTAACACCAAATCTTTTCGAGTTACACTGTCTTGTTTAGGAAATACACGATAATTTTGCATGATGCGATATTTCTTCTCTTAAAGTTTAAGTATTTCCAATACGTACTTATTTGTCTTTACTGTGCAACACTGTACTTCCTTATAATGCGTTATTCTTACATATTCTTTCGAGAGAAAACTTTCCTGTGCGTTCTACTTTGAGGCTAAACGCTTAGACATACACACAACAACAAAGTTTTCGAGTTACAACATGTTGTTTAGGACAAACAAGATAATTTTGCATGATGTGGGATTTCCTTAAAAGGTGGTATTATGACCTATTTTTTGAGAGAAAACTCTCTTGTGCGTTCTCTTTTGAGGCTACAAGCTTAGACATACAAGAACCACAAAATCTTTTCGAGTTACAACGTGTTGTTTAGGAAAAACAAGATAATTTTGCACGATGCATTATTTCTTCTTGTAAAGTTTAAGTATTTCCAGTACGTACATAATTGTCTTTACTCTGCAACACTGTATTTCCTTATAACGTGGTGTTCTTACATATCCTTTCGAGGGAAAACTCTCCTGTTCATTCTCATTTGATGCGGCATGCTTAGACACACACCCAACACAAAAGCTTTTTGAGTTAAAACTTGTTGTTTAGGAAAAACAAGATAATTTCCCATGATGCGCTATTTCCTTAAAACGTGGTATTCTGACATATTTTTTTCTAGAGAAAATACTCCTGTGGGTTCTCTTTTGAGACTACACATTTAGACATACACACAACACCAAATATTTTCGAGTTACAACGTGTTGTTTAGGAAAAACAAGATAATGATGGACGATGCGTTATTTCTTCTCATAAATTTATGTATTTCTAATGCTTACGTTTTTGTCTTTTCTCTACAACACTGTATTTCCTTATAACGTGGTATTCTTACATATTCTTTCGAGAGAAAGCTCTCCTCTTCATTCTCTTTTGTGGCTACAAGCTTAGACATACACGCAAGTCCAAAGCTTTTCGAGTTACAAAGTGTTGTTTAGGAAAAACCAGATAATTTCGCATGATGCGGGATTTCCTAAAAACGTGGTATTCTGACATATTTTTTTTGAGAGAAAATTCTCCTGTGGGTTCTCTTTTCAGGCTACAAATTTAGACTTACAAGCAACACCAAATCTTTTCAGGTTACAATGTGTTGTTTAGGATATACAAGATAATTTTGTACGATGCGTTATTTCTTCTCGTGAAATTTAAGTATTTCTATTATGTACGTATTTGTCTTTACTCTGCAACACTGTATTTGCTTATAACGTGGTATTCTTACATATTCTTTCGAGAGAAAACTCTCCTGTGTGTTCTATTTTGAGGCTACACGTTTAGACATACACGCAACACCAAAGCTTTTCGAGTTACAACGTGTTTTTTAGGAAATACAAGATAATTTCTCACTATGCGTGATTTCATAAAAACATGGTATTCTGATATTTTTTTTCGAGAGAAAATTCTCCTGTGGGTTCTCTTTTGAGGCTACACTTTTAGCCATACACGCAACACCAAATCTATTCGAGTTACAACGTGTTGTTTAGGATATACAAGATAATTTGCACGATGCGTTATTTCTTCTCGTAAAGTTTAAGTATTTCTAATATGTACATATTTGTCTTTACTCTGCATCACTGTATTTCCTTATAACTTGGTATTCTTACATATTATTTCGAGAGAAAACTCTCCTGTGCGTTCTCTTTTGAGGCTGCACCCTTAGACGTACACACAACACCAAAACATTTCGAGTTACAACATGTTGTTTAGGAAAAACAAGATAATATCGCACAATGTGGGATCTCCTTAAAATGTGGTATTCTGAGATATTTTTTCGAGAGAAAACTCTCCTGAGCGTTCTCTTTTGCGGCTACAAGCTTAGACATACAGGCAACACCAAATCTTTTAGAATGTCAACTTGCTGTTTAGGAAATACAAGATAATTTTGTATGGAGCGTTATTTCTTCCCGTAAAGGTTAAGTATTTCTAATACGTACGTATTTGTCTTTACTCTGAAACACTGTATATCCTTGTAACGTGGTGTTCTGACATATTCTTTCCAGAGAAAACTCTCCTGTGCATTCTCTTCTGAGGCTACACACTTAGACATACACGCAACAACTAAGCTTGTCGAGTTAAAATGTATTGTTTAGGAAAAACATGATAATATCGCACAATGCTGGATTTAATTAAAACGTGGTATTCTGACATATTTTTTCTAGAGATAACTATCCTGTGTGTTCTCTTTTGAGGCTACATGCTTAGACATACATGCAACATCAAAGCTTTTCGAGTTACAACGTGTTGTTTAGGAAAAACAAGATAATTTCACAAGATGAGGGATTTGCTTAAAACGTGGTATTCTGACATATTTTTCGAGAGAAAACTCTCCTGTGCTTTCTCCTTTGAGGCTACACGCTTAGAAATACACGCAACACCAAATCTTTTCGAGTTAAAACGCGCTGTTTAGGAAATACAAGATAATTTTGTATGATGCGTTATGTATTCTCATAAAGTTTAAGTATTTCTAATACGTACATATTTGTCTTTACTCTGCAACACTGTATTTCCTTATAACGTGGTATTCTTACATATTCTTTTGAGAGAAAACTCTCCTGTGTGTTATCTTTTGAGGATACACGCTTAGAAACACACGCAATACCAAAGCTTTTCGAGATACAACGTGTTACATAGGAAAACAAGATAATTCCGCAAGATGCGGGATTTCCTTAAAACATGGTATTCTGACATAATTTTTTGAGAGAAAACTCTCCTGTGCGTTCTCTTTTGAGGCTACACGCTTAGACATACAGGCAACATCAAATCTTTTCGAGTTACAACATGTTGTTTAGGAAATACAAGATAATTTTGTATGATGCATTTTTTCTTCTCATAAAGTTTAAGTATTTCTAATATGTACCCATTTGTCTTTACACTGCAACACTATATTTTCTTGTAACTTGAAATTCTTACATATTCTTTCGAGAGAAAACTCTCATTTGCGTTCTCTTTTGAGGCTGCACGCTTAGACATACACGCAACCTCAAAGCTTTTCGAGTTAAAACGTGTTGTTAAGGAAAAACAAGATAATTTCTCAAGATGCGGGATTTCCTTAAAACATGGTATTTTTACATATTCTTTCAAGAGAAAACTCTGCTGTGCATTCTCTTTTGAGGCTGCACCCTTAGACATACACGCAACACCAAAGCTTTTTTAGTTACAACGTGTTGTTTAGGAAAAGCAAGATAATTTCGAACGATGCGAGATTTCCATAAAACGAGGTATTCTGACATATATTTTCGAGTGAAAACTCTCCTGTGTGTTCTCTTTTGAGGCTACACGCTTAGACATACACGCAACACAAATCTTTTCGAGTTACAACGTGTTGTTTAGGAAATACAAGATAATTTTGTACGATGAGTTATTTCTTCTCATAAAGTTTAAGTATTTCTAATATGTTCGTATTTGTCTTTACTCTGTAACACTGTATTTCCTTTTTGACGAGGTATTCTTACATATTCTTTCGAGAGAAAACTCTCCTGTGCGTTCTCTTTTGAGGCTACATGCTTAGACATACAGGCAACACCAAAGCTTTTCGAGTTACAACATGTTGTTTAGGAAAAACAAGATAATTTCGCACGATGCGGGATTTCCTTAAAACGTGGTATTATGACATATTTTTTCGAGAGAAAACTCTCCTGTGCGTTCTCTTTTGAGGCTAGAAGCTTAGACATATACGCAACACCAAATCTTTTCTAGTTACAACGTGTTATTTAGGAAAAACAAGATAATTTTGCAAGATGCGTTATTTCTTCTCGTAAAGTTTTATTATTTCCAATAAGTATGTATTTGTATTTAATTTGCAACACTGTATTTCCTTATAACGTGATCTTCTTACATATTCTTTCGAGTGAAAACTCTCTTTTGCTTTCTCTTTTGGGGCTGCAAGCTAAGACATGCACGCAACAGCAAAGCTTTTCGACTTACAACATGTTTTTTAGGAAAAACAAGATAATTTCGCAAGATGCGGGATTTCCTTAAAACTTGGTATTCTGATATTTTTTTCAAGAGAAAACTCTCCTGTGCATTCTCTTTTGAGGCTACACGCTTCTAGTAAAGTTTAAGTATTTCTAATGCATACGTATTTGTCTTTACTCTGCAACACTGTATTTACTTGTAACGTGGTATTCTTATATATTCTTTCGAGAGAAAACTCTCCTGTGCATTGTCTTCAGAGGCTACACGCTTATACATACACGCAACACCAATACTTTTCGAGTTACAACCTGTTGTTTAGGAAAAACAGGATAATTTCGCAAGATGCGTGATTCCCTTAAAACGTGGTAGTCTGTCATATTTTTTCGAGAGAAAACTCTCCTGTGCGTTCTCTTTTGAGGCTACACGCTTAAACATACACGCAACACCAAATCTTTTTGAGTTAAAACGCGTTGTTTAGGAAAGACTAAATAATTCTGTAGGATGTTTTATTTCCTCTCGTAAAGTTTAAGTATTTCTAATTCATACGTATTTGACTTTATTCTGCAACACTGTATTTCCATGTAACGTGGTATTCTTACATATTCTTTCGAGAGATAACTCTCCTGCGCATTCTCTTTTGAGGCTACACACTTAGTCATACAGGCAACACCAAATGTTTTTCGAGTTACAACGTGTTGTTTAGGATATACAAGGTAATTTCGCACGATTCGGGATTTCCTTATAATGTGGTATTCTGACATATTTTGTGGAGAGAAAATTCTCCTGTGGGTTCTCTTTTGAGGCTACATGCTTAGACATACACACACCACCAAATCTTTTTCGAGTTACAACGTGTTGTTTAGGATATACAAGATAATTTTGCAAGATGTGTTATTTCTTCTCGTAAAGTTTAAGTATTTCTAATACATACGTAATTGTCTTTACTCTGCAACACTGTATTTCCTTGTAACGTGGTATTCCTACATATTCTTTCGAGAGAAAACTCTCCTGTGAGTTCTCTTTTGAGGCTGCACGCTTAGACATACACGCAATACCAAAGCTTTTCTAGTTACAACGTGTTTATTAGGAAAAACAAGATAATTTCTCAAGATGCGGGATTTTCTTAAAACGTGGTATTTTGACATATTTTTAGGAGAGAACTCTCTCCTGTGCGTTCTCTTTTGAGGCTACCAGCTTAGACTTACACGTAACACCAAATCTTTTCAAGTTACAATTTCTTGTTTAGGAAATACACGATAATTTTGCACGATGCGTTATTTCTTCTCTTAAAGTTTAAGTATTTCCAATACGTACTTATTTGTCTTTACTGTGCAACACTGTACTTCCTTATAACGTGGTATTCTTACATATTCTTTCAAGAGAAAACTCTCCTGTGCGCTTTACTTTGAGGCTAAACGCTTAAACATACACACAACAACAAATGATTTCGAGTTACAACATGTTGTTTAGGACAAACAAGATAATTTCGCATCATGCGGGATTTCCTTAGAAGGTGGTATTATGACCTATTTTTTGAAGAAAACCCTCTTGTGCGTTCTCTTTTGAGGCTACAAGCTTAGACATACACGCACCACAAAATCTTTTCGAGCTACAACGTGTTGTTTAGGAAAAACAAGATAATTTTGCACGATGCATTATTTCTTCTTGTAAAGTTTAAGTATTTCCAGTACATACATATTTGTCTTTACTCTGCAACACTGTATTTCCTTATAACGTGGTGTTCTTACATATCCTTTCGAGGGAAAACTCTCCTGTGCGTTCTCATTTGAGGCGGCACGCTTAGACATACGCCCAACACAAAAGCTTTTCGAGTTAAAACGTGTTGTTTAGGAAAAACAAGATAATTTCGCATTATGCGCTATTTCCTTAAAACATGGTATTCTGACATATTTTTTCGAGAGAAAATACTCCTGTGGGTTGTCTTTTGAGACTACACATTTAGACATACACGCAACACCAAATATTTTCGAGTTACAACGTGTTGTTTAGGAAAAACAAGATAATTTTGGACGATGCGTTATTTCTTCTCATACATTTTAAGTATTTCTAATGCGTACGTTTTTGTCTTTACAACACTGTATTTCCTTATAACGTGGTATTCTTACATATTCTTTCGAGAGAAAACTCTCCTCTTCATTCTCTTTTGTGGCTACAAGCTTAGACATACACGCAACTCCAAAGCATTTCCAGTTACAAAGTGTTGTTTAGGAAAAACCAGATAATTTCGCATGATGCGGAATTTCCTTAAAACGTGATATTCTGACATATTTTTCGAGAGAAAATTCTTCTGTGGGTTCTCTTTTCAGGCTACAAATTTAGACTTACAAGCAACACCAAATCTTTTCAGGTTACAATGTGTTGTTTAGGATATACAAGATAATTTTGTACGATGCGTTATTTCTTCTCGTGAAATTTAAGTATTTCTGATATGTACGTATTTGTCTTTACTCTGCAACACTGTATTTTCTTATAACGTGGTATTCTTACATATTCTTTCGAGATTAAATTCTCCTATGCGTTCTCTTTTGAGGCTACATGCTTAGACATTCACGCAACACCAAAGCTTTTCAAGTTACAACGTGTTGTTTAGGAAAAACAAGTCAATTTCGCGTGATGCGCGATTTCCTTAAAACAGGATATTCTGACATGTTTTTTTGAGAGAAAACTCTCCTGTGCATTCTCTTTTGACGCTAGAAGCTTCCACATACACGCAACAGCAAATCGTTTCGAGTTACAACGTGTTATTTAGGAAAAACAAGATAATTTAGCATGATGCGCTATTTCTTCTCATAAAGTTTAAGTATTTCCAATACAAAAGCATTTGTCTTTAATCTGCAACACTGTATTTCCTTATAACGTGGTGTTCTTACATATTCTTTCAAGTGAAAACTCTCCTGTGCATTCTCTTTTGAGGCTCCATGCTTAGACAAACACGCAACTCCAAATCTTTTAGAGTTACAACGTGTTGTTTAGGACATACATGATAATTTTGTATGATGAGTTATTTCTTCTCGTAAAATGTAAGTATTTCTAATATGTTCGTATTTGTCTTTACTCTGCAACACTCTATTTCCTTTTAACGTGGTATTCTTATATATTCTTTCGAGAGAAAACTCTCCTGTGTGTTCTATTTTGAGGCTACACGTTTAGACATACACGCAACACCAAAGCTTTTCGAGTTACAACGTGTTTTTTAGGAAATACAAGATAATTTCTCACTATGCGTGATTTCATAAAAACATGGTATTCTGATATTTTTTTTCGAGAGAAAATTCTCCTGTGGGTTCTCTTTTGAGGCTACACTTTTAGCCATACACGCAACACCAAATCTATTCGAGTTACAACGTGTTGTTTAGGATATACAAGTTAATTTGCACGATGCGTTATTTCTTCTCGTAAAGTTTAAGTATTTCTAATGTGTACATATTTGTCTTTACTCTGCATCACTGTATTTCCTTATAACTTGGTATTCTTACATATTATTTCGAGAGAAAACTCTCCTGTGCGTTCTCTTTTGAGGCTGCACTCTTAGACGTACACACAACACCAAAACTTTTCGAGTTACAACATGTTGTTTAGGAAAAACAAGATAATATCGCACAATGCGGGATCTCCTTAAAATGTGTTATTCTGAGATATTTTTTCGAGGGAAAACTCTCCTGAGCGTTCTCTTTTGCGGCTACAAGCTTAGACATACACGCAACACCAAATCTTTTAGAATGTCAACTTGCTGTTTAGGAAATACAAGATAATTTTGTATGGAGCGTTATTTCTTCCCGTAAAGGTTAAGTATTTCTAATACGTACGTATTTGTCTTTACTCTGAAACACTGTATATCCTTGTAACGTGGTGTTCTGACATATTCTTTCCAGAGAAAATTCTCCTGTGCATTCTCTTCTGAGGCTACACACTTAGACATACACGCAACACCAAAGCTTGTCGAGTTAAAATGTATTGTTTAGGAAAAACATGATAATATCGCACAATGCTGGATTTCCTTAAAACGTGGTATTCTGACATATTTTTTCTAGAGATAACTCTCCTGTATGTTCTCTTTTGAGGCTACATGCTTAGACATACATGCAACATCAAAGCTTTTCGAGTTACAACGTGTTGTTTAGGAAAAACAAGATAATTTCACAAGATGAGGGATTTGCTTAAAACGTGGTATTCTGACATATTTTTCGAGAGAAAACTCTCCTGTGCTTTCTCCTTTGAGGCTACACGCTTAGAAATACACGCAACACCAAATCTTTTCGAGTTACAACGCGCTGTTTAGGAAATACAAGATAATTTTGTATGATGCGTTATGTATTCTCATAAAGTTTAAGTATTTCTAATACGTACATATTTGTCTTTACTCTGCAACACTGTATTTCCTTATAACGTGGTATTCTTACATATTCTTTTGAGAGAAAACTCTCCTGTGTGTTATCTTTTGAGGATGCACGCTTAGAAACACACGCAACACCAAAGCTTTTCGAGATACAACGTGTTACATAGGAAAACAAGATAATTCCGCAAGATGCGGGATTTCCTTAAAACATGGTATTCTGACATAATTTTTTGAGAGAAAACTCTCCTGTGCGTTCTCTTTTGAGGCTACACGCTTAGACATACAGGCAACATCAAATCTTTTCGAGTTACAACATGTTGTTTAGGAAATACAAGATAATTTTGTATGATGCATTTTTTCTTCTCATAAAGTTTAAGTATTTCTAATATGTACCCATTTGTCTTTACACTGCAACACTATATTTTCTTGTAACTTGAAATTCTTACGTATTCTTTCGAGAGAAAACTCTCATTTGCGTTCTCTTTTGAGGCTGCACGCTTAGACATACACGCAACCTCAAAGCTTTTCGAGTTAAAACGTGTTGTTAAGGAAAAACAAGATAATTTCTCAAGATGCGGGATTTCCTTAAAACATGGTATTTTTACATATTCTTTCAAGAGAAAACTCTGCTGTGCGTTCTCTTTTGAGGCTGCACCCTTAGACATACACGCAACACCAAAGCTTTTTTAGTTACAACGTGTTGTTTAGGAAAAGCAAGATAATTTCGAACGATGCGAGATTTCCATAAAACGAGGTATTCTGACATATATTTTCGAGTGAAAACTCTCCTATGTGTTCTCTTTTGAGGCTACACACTTAGACATACACGCAACACAAATCTTTTCGAGTTACAACGTGTTGTTTAGGAAATACAAGATAATTTTGTACGATGAGTTATTTCTTCTCATAAAGTTTAAGTATTTCTAATATGTTCGTATTTGTCTTTACTCTGCAACACTGTATTTCCTTTTTGACGAGGTATTCTTACATATTCTTTCGAGAGAAAACTCTCCTGTGCGTTCTCTTTTGAGGCTACATGCTTAGACATACAGGCAACACCAAAGCTTTTCGAGTTACAACATGTTGTTTAGGAAAAACAAGATAATTTCGCACGATGCGGGATTTCCTTAAAACGTGGTATTATGACATATTTTTTCGAGAGAAAGTCTCCTGTGCGTTCTCTTTTGAGGCTAGAAGCTTAGACATACACGCAACACCAAATCTTTTCTAGTTACAACGTGTTATTTAGGAAAAACAAGATAATTTTGCAAGATGCGTTATTTCTTCTCGTAAAGTTTAATTATTTCCAATAAGTATGTATTTGTATTTAATTTGCAACACTGTATTTCCTTATAACGTGATCTTCTTACATATTCTTTCGAGTGAAAACTCTTTTTTGCTTTCTCTTTTGGGGCTGCAAGCTAAGACATGCACGCAACAGCAAAGCTTTTTGACTTACAACATGTTTTTTAGGAAAAACAAGATAATTTCGCAAGATGCGGGATTTCCTTAAAACTTGGTATTCTGATATATTTTTCAAGAGAAAACTCTCCTGTGCGTTCTCCTTTGAGGCTACATGCTTAGACATACACGCAACACCAAATCTTTTCGAGTTACAACGCACTGTTTAGGAAATACAAGATAATTTTGTATGATGCGTCATTTATTCTCATAAAGTTTAAGTATTTGTAATACGTACATATTTGTTTTAATCTGCAACACTGTATTTTCTTATAACGTGGTATTCTTACATATTCTTTTGAGAGAAAACTCTCCTGTGCGTTATCTTTTGAGGCTACACGCTTAGACACACACGCAATAACAAAGCTTTTCTAGTTACAACGTGTTGTTTAGGAAAAACAAGGGAATTTCGCAAGATGTGGGATTTCCTAAAAAGGTGGTATTCTGACATATTTTTTGGAGAGAAAACTCTCCTGTGCATTCTCTTTTGAGGCTACCAGCTTAGACATACACGTAACACTAAATCTTTTCGAGTTACAACATCTTGTTTAGGAAAAACAAGATAATTTTGCAAGATGCGTTATTTCTTCTCGTAAAGTTTAAGTATTTATAGTACGTACATATTTGTCTTTACTCTGCCACACTCTATTTCCTTATAACATGGTATTCTTGCATATTCTTTTGAGAGAAAACTCTCCTGTGCGTTCGCTTTTGAGGCTACACGCTTAGACATACATGCAACACAAAAGCTTTTCGAGTTACAACGTGTTGTTTAGGAAAAACAAGATAATTCCGCAAGATGCGGGATTTCCTTAAAACATGGTATTCTGACATATTATTTCGCGAGAAAACTCTACTGTGCGTTCCCCTTTGAGGCTACACGCTTAGACATACACACAACACCAAATCCTTTTGAGTTACAATGCATTGTTTAGGAAATACAAGATAATTTTGTAGGATGCTTTATTTCTTCTTATAAAGTTTAAGTATTGCTAATACATACGTATTTGTCTTTACTCTGCAACACTGTATTTCCTTATACCGTGGTATTCTTACATATTCTTTCGAGAAAATCTCTCCTGTGAATTCTATTTTGAGGCTGCACGCTTAGACATACACGCAACACCAAAGCTTTTCGAGATACAGCCTGTTGCATAGGAAAACAAGATAATTCCGCAAGATGCGGGATTTCCTTAAAACGTGGTATTCTGACATAATTTTTTGAGAGAAAACTCTCCTGTGCGTTCTCTTTTGAGGCTACATGCTTAGACATACACGCAACACCAAATCTCTCCTGTGCGTTCTCCTTTGAGGCTAGAAGCTTAGACATACACGCAACACCAAATCTTTATTAGGTACAACGTGTTATTTAGGAAAAACAAGATAATTTTGCAAGGTGCGTTATTTCGTCTCGTAAAGTTTAATTATTTCCAATAATTACGCATTTGTATTTAATTTGCAACACTCTATTTCCTTATAACGTGATATTCTTACATACTGTTTCGAGTGAAAACTCTCCTGTGCTTTCTCTTTTGGGGCTGCAAGCTAAGACATACACGCAACACCAACGCTTTTCGAGTTACAACATGTTGTTTAGGAAAAACAAGATAATTTCGCAAGATGCGGGATTTCCTTAAAACTTGGTATTCTGATATATTTTTCAAGAGAAAACTCTCCTGTGCATTCACTTTTGAGGCTACAGGCTTAGACATACACGCAACATCAAATCTCTTCGAGTTACAACGTGTTGTTTAGGAAAAACAAGATAATTTGGCAAGATGCGGGATTTCCTTAAAACTTGGTATTCTTACATATTCTTTCGAGAGAAAACTCTGCTGTGCGTTCTCTTTTGAGGCTGCACCCATAGACATGCACGCAACACCAAAGCTTTTCGAGTTACAACGTGTTGTTTAGGAAAAACAAGATAATTTCGCACTATGCGGGATTTCCTTAAAACGTGGTATTCTGACATATTTTTTTCGAGAGAAAACTCTCCTGTGCGTTCTCTTTTGCGGCTACAAGCTTAGACATACATGCAACAGCAAATCTTTCAAATTTCAACTTGTTGTTTAGAAAACCAAGGTAATTTCGAACGATGAGGGAATTCCTTAAAACGTGGTATTATGACATAATTTTTTGAGAGAAAACTCTTCTGTGCGTTCTCTTTTGAGGCTACCGGCTTAGACATACACGTAACACCAATTCTTTTCGAGTTACAACGTCTTGTTTAGGAAAAACAAGATAATTTTTCAAGATGCGTTATTTCTTCTTGTAAAGTTTAAGTATTTCCAATACTTACGTATTTGTCTTTACTCTGCAACACTGTATTTCCTTGTAACGTGGTATTCTTACATGTTCTTTCGAGAGAAAACTCTCCCGTGAGTTCTCTTTTGAGGCTGCACTCTTAGACATACACGCAACACCAAAGCTGTTCGAGATACAATGTGTTGTATAGGAAAACAAGATAATTCCGCAAGATGCGGGATTTCCTTAAAACGTGGTATTCTGACATATTTTTTTCGAGAGAAAACTCTCCTGTGCGTTTTCTTTTGAGGCTATATGCTTAGACATACACGCAACACCAAATCTTTTCGAGATACAATGCGTTGTTTAGGAAATACAAGATAATTTTGTATGATGCGTTATTTCTTCTCGTAAAGTTTAAGTATTTCTAATACATACGAATTAGTCTTTACTCTGCAACACTGTATTTCCTTGTAACGTGGTATTCTTACATATTCTTTCGAGAGAAAACTCTCCTATGCCTTCTCTTCTGAGGCTACACACTTAGACATACACGCATCACCAAATCTTTTCGAGTTACAACGTGTTGTTTAGGATATACAAGGTAATTTTGCAGGATGCGTTATTTCTTCTCATAAAGTTTAAGTATTTCCAATATGTACGTATTTGTCTTTAATCTGCAACACTGTATTTCCTTATAACATGGTATTCTTAGATATTTTTTGAGAGAAAACTCTCCTGTGCTTTCTCTTCTGAAGCTACACGTTTAGACATAAACGCAATAACAAAGCTTTTCGAGTTACAACATGTTGTTTAGGAAAAACAAGATAATTTTGCAAGATGCGGGATTTCCTTAAAACCTGGTATTCTGACATACTTTTTTGGGAGAAAACTCTCCTGTGCATTCTGTTTTGAGGCTACACGCTTAGCCATACACGCAACACCAAATCTTTTCGAGTTACAACGTGTTGTTTAGGAAATACAAGATAATTTTGTACGATGCATTATTTCTTCTTGTAAAGTTTAAGTATTTCTAATTCGTACGTATTTGTCTTTACCCTGCAACACTGTATTTCCTTATAACGTGGTATTCTTACATATTCTTTTGAGAGAAAACTCTCCTGTGCATTCTCTTTTGAGGCTACACTCTTAGACATACACAGAATACCAAAGCTTTTCGAGTTACAACGTGTTGTTTAGGAAAAACAAGATAATTTCGCAAGATGCGGGAATTCCTTAAAGCGTGGTATTCTGACATATTTTTTGGAGAGAAAACTCCCCTGTGCGTTCTCTTTTGAGGCTACCAGCTTAGACATACATGTAACACCAAATCTTTTCGAGTTACAATGTCTTGTTTAGGAAATACAAGATAATTTTGTAAGATGAGTTATTTCTTCTCGTAAAGTTTAAGTATTTCTAATACATACATATCTGTCTTTACTCTGCAACACTGTATTTACTTGTAACATGGTATTCTTACATATTCTTTCGAGAGAAAACTCTCCTGTGCATTGTCTTCTGAGGCTACATGCTTAGACGTACACGCAAGACAAATGCTTTTCGAGTTACAACCTGTTGTTTAGGAAAAAACAAGATAATTTCGCAAGATGTGTGATTTCCTTCAAACGTGGTAATCTGTCATATTTTTTCGAAAGAAAACTCTCCTGTGCGTTCTCTTTTGAGGCTACACGCTTAGACATACACACAACACCAAATCTTTTCCAGTTACAACGCGTTGTTTAGAAATTACAAGATAATTTTGTATGATGCATTATTTCTTCTATTAAAGTTCAAGTATTTCTAATACATACGTATTTGACTTTACTCTGCAACACTGTATTTCCTTGTAACTTGATATTCTTACATATTCTTTCGACAGAAAACTCTCCTTTGCTTTCTCTTTTGAGGATACACACTTAGACATAAATGCAATACAAAAGCTTTTCGAGTTAAAACGTGTTGTTAAGGAAAAACAAGATAATTTTGCACGATGCGTTATTACTTCTTGTGAAGTTTAAGTATTTCTAATTCGTACGTATTTGTCTTTACTCTGCAACACTGTATTTCCTTATAACGTGGTGTTCTTAAATATTCTTTTGAGAGAAAACCCTCCTGTGCTTTCTCTTTTGAGGCTACATGCTTAGACATACACGCAACACCAAAGCTTTTCGAGTTACAACGTGTTGTTTAGGAAAAACAAGATAATTCCTCAAGATGAGGGATTTCCTTAAAACCTGGTATTCTGACATATTTTTTCGAGAGAAACCTCTACTGTGCGTTCCCCTTTGAGGCTCCACGCTTAGAAAAACAGGCAACAACAAATCCTTTCGAGTTACAACGCATTGTT
The DNA here is from genome assembly GCF_947179515.1 of Apodemus sylvaticus. Classification (NCBI taxonomy): domain Eukaryota; kingdom Metazoa; phylum Chordata; class Mammalia; order Rodentia; family Muridae; genus Apodemus; species Apodemus sylvaticus. The sequence goes on along the minus strand of NC_067491.1, from coordinate 60,549,508 downwards.
TAGGAAATACAAGATAATTTTGTACGATGAGTTATTTCTTCTCGTAAAGTTTAAGTATTTCCAATACATACATATCTGTCTTTACTCAGCAACACTGTATTTCCTTGTAACGTGGTATTCTTACATATTCTTTGGAGAGAAAACTCTCCTGTGCATTGTCTTCTGAGGCTACACGCTTAGACATACACGCAAGACAAATGCTTTTCGAGTTACAACCTGTTGTTTAGGAAAAACAAGATAATTTCGCAAGATGTGTGATTTCCTTCAAACGTGGTAATCTGTCATATTTTTTCGAAAGAAAACTCTCCTGTGCATTCTCTTTTGAGGCTACACTATTAGACATACACACAACACCAAATCTTTTCCATTTACAATGCGTTGTTTAGAAAATACAAGATAATTTTGTAAGATGCATTATTTCTTCGATTAAAGTTTAAGTATTTCTAATACATACGTATTTAACTTTACTCTGCAACAGTGTATTTTCTTGTAACGTGGTATTCTTACATATTCTTTCGAGAGAAAACTCTCCTGTGCTTTCTCTTTTGAGGCTACACACTTAGACATACAAGCAATACCAAAGCTTTTCGAGTTACAACGTGTTGTTAAGGAAAAACAAGATAATTTTGCACGATGCGTTATTACTTCTTGTGAAGTTTAAGTATTTCTAATACTTACCTATTTGTCTTTACTCTGCAACACTGTATTTCCTTATAAGGTGGTATTCTTACATATTCTTTTGAGAGAAAACCCTCCTGTGCTTTCTCTTTTGAGGCTACATGCTTAGACATACACGCAACACCAAAGATTTTCGAGTTACAACGTGTTGTTTAGGAAAAACAAGATAATTTCACAAAATGCGGGATTTCCTTAAAATGTGGTATTCTCACATATTTTTCGAGAAAACTCTCCTGTGCATTCCCTTTTGAGGCTACACGCTTAGACATATACGTAACACCAAATCTTTTCGAGTTACAACGCATTGTTTAGGAAATAAAAAAGTAATATTTTACGATGCGTTATTTCTTCTACTAAAGTTTAAGTATTTCTAATACATAAGTATATGTCTTTTCTCTGCAACACTGTATTTCTTTGTAACGTGGTATTCTTACATATTCTTTCTAGAGAAACTCTTCTGTGCATTCTCTTCTGAGGCTACACACTGAGACAAACACGCAACACCAAAACTTTCGATTTAAAACGTTTTGTTAGGAAAAACAAGATAATTTCGCATGATGCGGGATTTCCTTAAAACGTGGTATTCTGACATATTTTTTCGACAGAAAACTCTCCTGTTTGTTCTGTTTTGAGGCTACACGCTTACCCATACACGCAACACCAAATCTTTTCAAGTTACAACGCGTTGTTTAGGAAATACAAGATAATTTTGTACGATGCATTATTTCTTCTCGTAAAGTTTAAATATTTCTAATACATACTTATTTGTCTTTACTCTGCAACACTGTATTTCCTTGTAACTTGGTATTCTTACATATTCTTTCGAGAGAAAAATCTCCTGTGCATTCTCTTCTGAGGCTACACGCTTAGACATACACGCAACACCAAAGCTTTTTGAGTTACAACGTGTTGTTTAGGAAAAACAAGATAATTTCGCAAGATGCGGGATTTCCTTAAAACGTGGTATTATGGCATATTTTTTGGAGAGAAAACTCTCCTCTGGATTCTCTTTTGATGCTACCAGCATAGACATACATGTAACACCAAATCTTTTCGAGTTACAACGTGTTGTTTAGGAAAAATAAGATAAGTTTGAAGATGAGTTATTACTTCTCGTAAATTTTAAGTATTTCCAATACGTACGTATTTGTCTTTACTCTGCCACACTGTATTTCCTTATAACGTGGTATTCTTCCATATTCTTTTGAGAGAAAACTCTCCTGTGCGTTCGCTTTTGAGGCTACACGCTTAGACATACACGCAACACCAAAGCTTTTCGAGTTACAACGTGTTGTTTAGGAAAATCAAGATAATTCCACAAGATGAGGTATTTCCCTAAAACCTGGTATTCTGACATATTTTTTTCGAGAGAAAACTCTACTGTGCGTTCCCCTTTGAGGCTCCACGCTTATAAATACACGCAACAACAAATCCTTTCAAATTACAACGCATTGTTTAGGAAATACAAGAAAATTTTGTACGATGCGTTATTTCCTCTCGTAAAATTTAAGTATTCCTAATACATACATATTTGTCTTTACTCTGCAACACTGTTTTTCCATGTAACGTGGTATTCTTACATATTTTTTCGAGAGAAAACTCTCCTGTACGTTCTCTTCTGAGGCTACACGCTTAGACATACACGCAACACCAAAGCTTTTCGAGTTACAATATGTTGTTTAGGAAAAACAAGATAATTTTGCATGATGCTTTATTTCTTCTCGTAAAGTTTAAGTATTTCCAATAAGTACGTATTTGTCTTTAATTTGCAACACTGTATTTCCTTATAACGTGGTATTCTTACATATTCTTTCGAGTGAAAACTCTCCTGTTCTTTCTCTTTTGAGGCTGCAAGCTAAGACATACAGTCAACACCAAAGCTTTTCGAGTTACAACGTGTTGTTTAGGAAAAACAAGATTATTTCGCACGATGCGGGATTTCCTTAAAACGTGGTATTCTGACATATTTTTCGAGAGAAAACTCTCCTGTGCATTCTCTTTTGAGGCTACACGCTTAGACATACACGCAACACCAAAGCTCTTCGAGTTCCAATGTATTGTTTAGGAAAACCAAGATAATTTTGCATGATGCTTTATTTCTTCTCGTAAAGTTTAAGTATTTCTAATATATTCTTATTTGTCTTTACTCTGCAACACTGTATTTCCTTTTAACGTGGTATTCTGACATATTTTTTCAACAGAAAACTCTCCTGTGCATTCTCTTTTGAGGCTACACGCTTAGACATACATGCAACACCAAAGCTTTTTGAGTTACAACGTGTTGTTTAGGAAAAACAGGATAATTTCACACGATGAGGGATTTCCTTAAAACGTGGTATTCTGACATATTTTTTGGAGAGAAAACTCTCCTGTGTGTTCTCCTTTGAGGCTACACACATAGACATACATGCAACACCAAATCTTTTCGAGTTACAACGCGTTGTTTAGGAAATACAAGATAATTTTTTATGATGTGTTATTTATTCTCGTAAAGTTTAAGAATTTCTAATATGTACATATTTGTCTTTACTCTGCAACACTGTATTTCCTTATAAAATGGTATTCATACATATTCTTTTGAGAGAAAACTCTCCTGTGCGTTATCTTTTGAGGCTACACGCTTAGACATACACGCAATACCAAAGCTTTTCGAGTTACAATGTGTTGTTTAGGAAAAACAAGGGAATTTCCCAAGATGCGGGATTTCCTTAAAACGTGGTATTCTGACATATTTTTTGGAGAGAAAACTCTCCTGTGCGTTCTCTTTTGAGGCTACCAACTTAGACATACATGTAACACCAAATCTTTCGAGTTACAACGTCTTGTTTAGAAAAAACAAGATAATTTTTCAAGATGCGTTATTTCTTCTTGTAAACTTTAAGTATTTCTAATACGTAAGTATTTGTCTTTACTCTGCAACACTGTATTTCCTTATAACGTGGCTTTCTTACATATACTTAGGAGAGAAAACTCTCCTGTGCATTCTCCTTTGAGGCTACACTCTTAGACATACACGCAACACCAAAGCTTTTCGAGTTACAACGTGTTGTTTTGGAAAAACAAGATAATTTCGCACGATGCGGGATTTTCTTAAAACGTGGTATTCTGACATATTTTTTCGAGAGAAAACTCTCCTGTGCATATTCTTTTGAGGCTACAAGCTTAGACATACATGCAAAACCAAATCTTTTCGAGTTACAACGTGTTGTTTAGGATATACAAGATAATTTTGCAGGTTGTGTTAATTCTTCTCATAAAGTTTAAGTATTTCCAATACATATGTATTTGTCTTTACTCTGCAACATTGTATTTCCTTATAACGTGGTATTCTTACATATTTTTTCGAGAAAAAACTCTCCTGTGCTTTCTCTTCTGAGGCTACACATTTAGACATACATGCAACACCAAAGCTTTTCGAGTTACAACGTTTTGTTTAGGAAAAACAAGATAATTTTGCAGGATGCGTTATAACTTCTAGTAAAGTTTGAGTATTTCCAACATGTACGTATTTGTCTTTACTCAGCAACACTGTATTTCCTAATAACATGGTATTCTTACTTATTTTTTTGAGAGAAAACTCTTCTGTGCGTTCTCTTTTGAGGCTACACGTTCAGACATACAAGCAACACCAAATCCTTTCGAGTTACAACGTGTTGTTTAGGAAATACAAGATAATTTTGTATGATGCTTTATTTGTTCTCGTAAAGTTTTAGTATTTCTAATACATAAGTATGTGTCTTTATTCTGCAACACTGTATTTCCTTATAAGGTGGTATTCTTACATATTCTTACGAGAGAAAACTCTCCTGTGCATTCTCTTTTGAGGCGACACGTTTAGACATACACGCCACACCAAAGCTTTTCGAGTTACAACGTCTTGTTTAGCAAAAACAAGATAATTGCTCACGATGCGGGATTTCATAAAAATGAGGTATTCTGACATATTTTTTCGAAAGAAAACTCTCCTGTGCGTTCTCCTTTGAGGCAACAAGCTTAGACATACACGCAACACAAAATCTTTTCGAGTTACACCGTGTTTTTTAGGGAAAACAAGATAATTTTGCACGATGCGTTATTTCTTCTCCAAAAGTTTAAGTATTTCCAATATGTACGTATTTGTCTTTACTCTGCAACACTGCATTACCTTATAACGTGGTATTCTTACATATTCTTTTGAGAGCAAACTCTCCTGTGCATTATCTTTTGAGGCTGTATGCTTAGACATACACGCAACACCAAAGCTTTTCGAGGTACAACGTGTTGTTTAGGAAAAACAAGATAATGTCGCACGATACGGGATTTCCTAAAAACGTGGTATTCTGACATATTTTTTGGAGAGAAAACTCTCCTGTGCATTCTCTTTTGAGGCTACACGCTTAGACATACACACAACACCAAATCTTTTGAGTGACAACGTGTTGTTTAGGAAAAACAAGATAATTTCGCAAGATGCGGGATTTCCTTAAAACGTGGTATTCTGACATTTTTTTTTTTCGAGAGAAAACTCTCCTGTGCATTCTCTTTTGAGGCTACATGCTTAGTCATACACGCAACACCAAATCTTTTCGAGTTACAAATTGTTGTTTAGGAAAAAAAAGATAATTTCAGACGATGCGGGATTTCCTTAAAACGTGGTATTCTGACATACTTTTTCGAGAGAAAACTCTCCTGTGCGTTCCCTTTTGAGGCTACAAGCTTAGACATACACGCAACACCAAATCTTTTCGAGTTACAACGTGTTGTTTAGGAAAAACAAGATAATTTTGCACGATGCGTTATTTCTTCTCATAAAATTTAAGTATTTACAATATGTACATATTTGTCTTTACTCTGCAACACAGTATTTCCTTATAATGTGCTATTCTTACGTATTCTTTTGAAAGAAAACTCTCCTGTGCTTTCTCTTTAGAGGCTACATGCTTAGATATACACACAACACCAAAGCTTTTCGAGTTACAACGTGTTGTTTGGGAAAAACAAGATAATATCGCACGATGAGATATTACCTTAAAACGTGGTATTCTGACATATTTTTTTGAGAAAAAACTCTCCTGTGCATTCCTGTTCGAGGCTACAAGCTTAGACATAGTCAATAGCAAATCTTTTTGAGTTACAACGTGTTGTTTATGAAAAACAAGATAATTTTGCAGGATTCGTTTTTTTTTTTCTCGTAAAATTCAAGTTTTTCTAGTATGTACATATTTGTCTTTATTCTGCAAAACTGTATTTCCTTATAACATGGTATTCTTACATATTCTTTCGAGAGAAAACTCTCCTGTGCGTTCTCTTTTGAGGCTACATGCTTAAACATACAAGCAACACCAAAGATTTTTAGTTACAATGTGTTATTTAGGAAAAACAAGATAATTTCGCAAGATGCGGGATTACCTTAAAACATGGTATTCTGACATTTTTTTTCGAGAGAAAACTCTCCTTTGCATTCTCTTTTGAGGCTACATGCTTAGTCATACAACCAACACCAAATGTTTTCGAGTTACAACGTGTTGTTTAGGAAAAACAAGATAATTTTGCACGATGCATTATTACTTCTTGTAAAGTTTAAGTATTTCTAATAAGTACGTATTTGTCTTTACTCTGCAACAGTGTATTTCCTTATAACGTGGTATTCTTACATATTCTTTTATGAGAAAACTCTCCTGTGAGTTCTCTTTTGAGTCTACACACTTAGACATACATGCAACACCAAAGCTTTTCTAGTTACAATGTGTTGTTTAGGAAAAACAAGATAATTTCGCACGATGTGGGATTTCCTTAAACTGTGGTATTCTGACATATTTTTCGAGAGAAAATTCTCCTGTCGGTTCTCTTTTGAGACTACATGCTTAGACATACACGAACCACCAAATCTTTCGAGTTACAACGAGTTGTTTAGGATATACAATGTAATTTTGCAGGATGTGTTATATCTTCTCTTAAGTTTAAGTATTTCTAATAATTACGTATTTCTCTTTACTCTGCAACACTGTATTTCCTTGTAACGTGGTATTCTTACATATTCTTTCGAGAGTAAACTCTCCTGTCCGTTGTCTTTTGAGGCTCGACGCTTAGACATACACGCAACACCAAAGCTTTTGAGTTACAACCTGCTGTTTAGGAAAAACAAGATAATTTCGCAAGATGGGGGATTTCCTTAAAACGCGGTATTCTGTCATATTTTTTTTCGAGAGAAAACTCTCCTGTGCATTCTCTTTTGAGGCTACATGCTTAGACATAGACGCAACACCAAATCTTTTCTAGTTAAAACGTGTTGTTTAGGAAATACAAGATAATTTTTTAGGATGTGTTATTTCTTCTCGTAAAGTTTATGTATTTCTAATAGGTACGTATTAGTCTTTATCTGCAAAACTGTATTTCCCTGTAACGTGTTATTCTTACATATTCTTTTGAGAGAAAACTCTCCTGTGCGTTCTCTTCTGAGGCTACACACTTAGACATGCACGCTACACCAAAGCTTTTCGGGTTAAAACGTGTTGTTTAGGAAAAACAAAATAATTTCGCACGATGCCGGATTTCCTTAAAACGTGGTATTCTGACATATTTTTTCGAGAGAAAACTCTTTTGTGCGTTCTCTTTTGAGGCTACACGCTTAGACATACACGCAACACTAAATTTTTTCGAGTGACAACGCGTTGTTTAGGAAATACAAGATAATTTTGTAAGATGCGTTATTTCTTCTCGTAAAGTTTAAGTATTTCTAATACATACTTATTTTTCTTTACTCTGCAACACTGTATTTCCTTGTAACGTGGTATTCTTACATATTCTTTCGAGAGAAAACTCTCCTGTGCATTCTCTTCTGAGGCTGCACGCTTAGACATACACGCACCACCAAATCATTTCGAGTTGCAACGTGTTGTTTAGGATATACAAGATAATTTTGCAAGATGCGTTAATTCTTCTCTTAAAGTTTAAGTATTTCCAATACATACATATTTGTCTTTACTCTGCAACACTGTATTTCCTTATAACGTGGTATTCTTTCATATTTTTTCGAGAGAAAACTCTCATGTGCTTTCTCTTCTGAGGCTACACATTTAGACATACACGCAACACCAAAGCTTTTCGAGTTACAATGTGTTTTTTAGGAAAAACAAGATAATTTTGCAAGATGCGGGATTTCCTTAAACCATGGTATTCTGACATATTTTTTTGGGGAGAAAACTCTCCTGTGCGTTCTGTTTTGAGGCTACACGCTTAGAGATACACGCAACACCAAATCTTTTCGAGTTACAACGTGTTGTTTAGGAAATACCAGATAATTTTTTGCGATGTGTTATTTCTTCTCATAAAGTTTAAGTATTTCTAATTTGTATGTATTTGTCTTTACTCTGCAACACTGTATTTCCTTATAACTTGGTATTCTTACATATTCTTTTGAGAGAAAACTCTCCTGTTCGTTCTCTTTTGAGGCTACACTCTTAGACATACACCCGAATACCAAAGCTTTTCTAGTTACAACGTGTTGTTTAGAAAAAACAAGATAATTTCGCAAAATGTGGGATTTCCTTAAAACGTGGTATTCTGACATATTTTTTAGAGAAAACTCTCCTGTGCATTCTCTTTTGAGGATACCAGCTTAGACATACACGTAACACCAAATCTTTTCGAGTTACAACGTCTTCTTTAGGAAATACAAGATAATTTTGTAGGATGAGTTATTTCTTCTCGTAAAGTTTAAGTATTTCTAATACATACATATCTTTCTTTACTCTGCAATAGTGTATTTACTTGTAACATGGTATTCTTACATATTCTTTCGAGAGAAAACTCTCCTGTGCATTGTCTTCTGAGGCTACACGCTTAGACATACACGCAAGACAAATGCTTTTCTAGTTACAACCTGTTGTTTAGGAAAAACAAGATAATTTCGCAAGATGCGTGATTTCCTTCAAACGTGGTAATCTGTCATATTTTTTTTGTGAGAAAACTCTCCTGTCCGTTCTCTTTTGAGGCTACATGCTTAGACATACACACAACACCAAATCTTTTCCAGTTACAACGCGTTGTTTAGAAAATACAAGATGATTTTGTAAGATGCGTTATTTCTTATCTTAAAGTTTAAGTATTTCTAATACATACATATTTGACTTTACTCTGCAACACTGTATTTCCTTGTAACATGGTATTCTTACATAATCTTTTGAGAGAAAACTCTCCTGCGAGTTCTCTTTTGAGGATGCACGCTTAGACATACACGCAACACCAAATCTTTTCGAGATACAACGTGTTGTATAGGAAAACAAGATATTTCCGCAAGATGCAGGATTTCCTTAAAATGAGGTATTCTGACATATTTTTTCCAGAGAAAATTCTCCTTTGCATTCTCTTTTGAGGCTACACGCGTACACATACATGCAACACCAAATCATTTCGAGTTACAACGTCTTGTTTAGGAAATACAAGATAATTTTTTACGATGAGTTATTTCTTCTCGTAAAGTTTAAGTATTTCTAATACATACATATTTGTCTTTACTCTGCAACTCTGTATTTACTTGTAACGTGGTATTCTTACATATTCTTTCGAGAGAAAACTCTACTGTGCATTGTCTTCTGAGGCTACGCGCTTAGACATACAAGCAAGACAAATGCTCTTCGAGTTACAACCTGTAGTTTAGAAAAACAAGATAATTTCGCACGATGCGGGATTTCCTTAAAACGTGGTATTCTGACATATTTTTTCGACAGAAAACTCTCCTGTTTGTTCTGTTTTGAGGCTACACGCTTAGCCATACACGCAAGACCAAATTTTTTCAAGTTACAATGCGTTGTTTAGGAAATACAAGATAATTTTGTACGATGTGTTATTTCTTCTCATAAAGTTTAGGTATTTCTAATACATACGCATTTGTCTTTACTCTGCAACACTGTATTTCCTTGTAACTTGGTATTCTTACATATTCTTTCGAGAGAAAAATCTCCTGTGCATTCTCTTCTGAGGCTACACGCTTAGTCATACACGCAACACCAAAGGTTTTAGAGTTACAACGTGTTTTTTAGGAAAAACAAGATAATTTCGCAAGATGCGGGATATCGTGAAAGCGTGGTATTCTGACATATTTTTTGGAGAGAAAACTCTCCTGTGCATTCTTTTTTGATGCTACCAGCTTAGACATACACGTAACACCAATTCTTTTCGAGTTACAACGTCTTGTTTAGGAAACACAAGATAATTTTTCATGATGCGTTATTTCATCTCATAAAGTTTAAGTGTTTCCAATTCGTACGTATTTGTCTCTACTCTGCAACACTGTATTTCCTTATAACGTGGTATTCTTACATATTCCTTTATGAGAAAACTCTCCTGTGTGTTCTTTTTTGAGGCTGCATGCTTAGACATACACGCAACACCAAAGCTTTTCGAGTTGCAAAGTGTTGTTTAGGAAAAACAAGATAATTCCACAAGATTCGGGATTTCCTTAAAACGTGGTATTCTGACATATTTTTTGAAGAGAAAACTCTCCTGTGCGTTCTCTATTGAGACAACCAGCTTAGACATACACGTAACACCAAATCTTTTCGAGTTACAACCTCTTGTTTAGGAAAATCAAGATAATTTTGCAAGAATCGTTATTTCTTCTCCTAAAGTTTAAGTATTTCCAATACGTACATATTTGTCTTTATTCTGCCACACTGTATTTCCTTATAACGTGGTATTCTTGCATATTCTTTTGAGAGAAAACTCTCCTGTGCATTCGCTTTTGAGGTTACACGCTTAGACATACACGCAACACCAAAGCTTTTCGAGTTACAACGTGTTGTTTAGGAAAAACAAGATAATTACGCAAGATGCGGGATTTCCTTAAAACCTAGTATTCTGACATATTTTTTGGAGAGAAAACTCTACTGTGCGTTCCCCTTTGAGGCTACATGCTTAGACATACACGCAACACCAAATCTTTTCATGTTACAACACATTGTTTAGGAAAGACAAGATAATTTTTTACAATGCGTTAATTCGTCTCGTAAAATTTAAGTGTTCCTAATACATACGTATTTGTCTTTACTCTGCAACACTGTATTTCCTTGTAACGTGGTATTCTTACATATTTTTTTGAGAGAAAACTCTCCTGTATATTCTCTCCTGAGGCTACACGCTTAGACATTCACGCAACACCAAATCTTTTCGAGTTACAACGTGTTGTTAAGGAAAAACAAGATAATTTAGCAAGATGCGGGATATCCTTAAAATGTGGTATTCTGACATATTTTTTTTTAGAGAAAACTCTCCTGTGCATTCTCTTTTGAGGCTACATGCTTAGACATACAAGCAACACCAAATCTTTTGAGTTACAACGTGTTGTTTAGGAAATACAAGATAATAATGTACGATGCGTTATTTATTCTCGTAAAGTTTAAGTATTTATAATATGTACGTATTTGTCTTTACTCTGCAACACTGTATTTCCCTGTAACGTGGTATTCTTTCATATGCTTTCGAGAGAAACTCTCCTGTTCATTCTCTTCTGAGGCTACACACTTAGACATACACGCAATACGAAAGCTTTTCGAGTTGCAACGTGTTGTTTAGGAAAAACAAGGTAATTTCTCAAGATGCGGGATTTTCTTAAAATGTGGTATTCTGACATATTTTTAGGAGAGAAAACACTCCTGTGCATTCTCTTTTGAGGCTACCAGCTAAGACATACACGTAACACCAAATCTTTTCAAGTTACCATGTCTTGTTATGAAATACAAGATAATTTTGTACGATGAGTTATTTCTTCTCGTAAAGTTTAAGTATTTCTTATACATATGTATTTGTCTTTACTCTGCAACACTATATTTACTTGTAACGTGGTATTCTTACATATTCTTTCGAGAGAAAACTCTCCTGTGCATTGTCTTCTGAGGCTACACGCTTAGACATACACGCAACACAAATTCTTTTCGAGTTACAACGTGTTGTTTAGGAAAAACAAGATAATTTCGCAAGATGCGGGATTTCCTTAAAACGTGGTATTCTGTCATATTTTTTGAGAGAAAACTCTCCTGTGCGTTCTCTTTTGAGGCTACATGCTTAGACATACACGAAACACCAAATCTTTTCCAGTTACAATGCTTTGTTTAGAAAACACAAGATAATTTTGTACGATGCGTTATTTCTTCTCGTAACGTTTAAGTATTTCTAATATATATGTGTTTGACTTTACTCTGCAACACAGTATTTCCTTGTAACATGGTATTCTTACATATTCTTTCGAGAGAAAACTCTCCTGTGCGTTCTCTTTTGAGGCTACACACTTAGACATACACGCAACACCAAAGCTTTTCGAGTTACAACGTGATGTTAAGGAAAAACAAGATAATTTCGCAAGATGCGTGATTTCCTTAAAATGTGGTATTCTGACATATTTTTTCGAGAGAAAACTCCCCTGTGCGTTCTCTTTTGAGTCTACATGCTTATTCATACATGCAACACCAAAACATTTCGAGTTACAATGTGTTGTTTAGGAAAAATAAAAGAATTTTGCACGATTATTTATTACTTCTTGTAAAGTTTAAGTATTTCTAATACATACATATTTGTCTTTACTCTGCAACACTGAATTTCCTTATAACATGGTATTCTTACATATTCTTTCGAGAGAAAACTCTCCTGTGAGTTCTCTTTTGAGTCTACACGCTTAGACTTACATGCAACACCAAAGCTTTTCGAGTTACAACGTGTTGTTTAGGAAAAACAAGATAATTTCACACGATGCGGGATTTCCTTAAAATGTGGTATTCTGGCATATTTTTTCTAGAGAAAATTCTCCTGTCGGTTCTCTTTTGAGGCTACATGCATAGACATACATGAACCACCAAATCCTTTCGAGTTACAACGAGTTGTTTAGGATATACAAGATAATTTTGTAGGATGTGTTATTTCTTCTCATAAAGTTTAAGTATTTCTAGTACAGTACATACGTATTTGTCTTTACTCTGCAACACTGTATTTCCTTGTAACGTGGTATTCTTACATATTCTTTCGAGAGAAAACTCTCCTGTGCATTCTCTTCTGAGGCTACATGCTTAGACATACACGCAACACCAAAGATTTTTGAGTTAAAACCTCTTGTTTAGGAAAAACAAGATAATTTTGCAAGATGCGGGATGTCCTTAAAACGTGGTATTCTGACATATTTTTTCGAGAGAAAACTCTCCTGTGCGTTCCCTTTTGAGGCTACAAGCTTAGACATACATGCAACACCAAATCTTTTCGAGTTACAACGTGTTGTTTAGGAAAAACAAGATAATTTTTCACAATGCGTTATTTCTTCTCATAAAGTTTAAGTATTTACAATATGTACATATTTGTCTTTACTCTGCAACACAGTATTTCCTTATAACGTGCTATTCTTACGTATTCTTTCGAAAGAAAACCCTCCTGTGCTTTCTCTTTAGAGGCTACTCGCTTAGATATACATGCAACACCAAAGCTTTTCGAGTTACAACGTGTTGTTTGGGAAAAACAAGATAATTTCGCACAATGAGATATTACCTTAAAAAGTGGTATTCTGACATATTTTTTCGAGAGAAAACTCTCCTGTACATTCTCTTTCGAGGCTACAAGCTTAGACATACAGTCAATAGCAAATCTTTTCGAGTTACAACGTGTTGTTTAGGAAAAACAAGATAATTTTGCAGGATTCGTTTTTTTTTTCCTTGTAAAGTTCAAGTATTTCCAATACGTACGTATTTGTCTTTATTCTGCAATACTGTATTTCCTTATAACATGGTATTCTTACATATTCTTTCGAGAGAAAACTCTCCTGTGCATTCGCATTTGATGCTACATGCTTAGACATACAAGCAACACCAAAGATTTTTAGTTACAATGTGTTGTTTAGGAAAAACAAGATAATTTTGCATGATGTGGGATTTCCTTAAAACCTGGTATTCTGACATATTTTTTTGAGAGAAAACTCTCCTTTGCGTTGTCTTTGAGGCTACACGCTTAGTCATACACGCAACACCAAATCTTTTCGAGTTACAACGTGTTGTTTAGGAAAAACAAGATAATCTTGCACGATGCATTATTACTTCTTGTAAAGTTTAAGTATTTCTAATACTTACGTATTTGTCTTTTCTCTGCAACACTGTATTTCCTTATAACGTGGTATTCTTACATATTCTTTCGAGAGAAAACTCTCCTGTGAGTTCTCTTTTGAGTCTACACGCTTAGACATACATGCAACACCAAAGCTTTTCAAGTTACAATGGGTTGTTTAGGAAAAACAAGATAATTTCGCATGATGTTGGATTTCCTTAAAATGTGGTATTCTGACATATTTTTCGAGAGAAAATTCTCGTGTCGGTTCTCTTTTGAGACTACATGCTTAGACATACACAAACCACCAAATCTTTCGAGTTACAACGAGTTGTTTAGGATATACAATGTAATTTTGCAGGATGTGTTATTTCTTCTCGTAAAGTTTAAGTATTTCTAATACATACGTATTTGTCTTTACTCTGCAACACTGCATTTCCTTGTAACGTGGTATTCTTACATATTCTTTCGAGAGTAAACTCTCCTGTGCGTTTTCGTTTGAGGCTACACGCTTAGACATACACGCAACACCAAAGCTTTTGAGTTACAACCTGTTGTTTAGGAAAAACAAGATAATTTCGCAAGATGGGGGATTTCCTTAAAACGCGGTATTCTGTCTTATTTTTTTGAGAGAAAACTCTCCTGTGCATTCTCTTTTGAGGCTACATGCTTAGACATAAACGCAACACCAAATCTTTTCTAGTTAAAACGCGTTGTTTAGGAAAAACAAGATAATTTTGTAAGTTGCGTTATTTCTTCTCGTAAAGTTTAAGTATTTCTAATACATACATATCTGTCTTTACTCTGTAACAGTGTATTTACTTGTAACGTGGTATTCTTACATATTCTTTCGAGAGAAAACTCTCCTGTGCATTGTCTTCCTAGGCTACACGCTTAGACATACACGCAAGACAAATGCTTTCGAGTTACCACCTGTTGTTTAGGAAAAACAAGATAATTTCGCAAGATGCGTGATTTCCTTCAAACGTGGTAATCTGTCATATTTTTTCAACAGAAAACTCTCCTGTCCGTTCTCTTTTGAGGCTACACGCTTAGACATACACACAACACCAAGTCTTTTCCAGTTACAACGCGTTGTTTAGAAACTACTAGATAATTTTATAAGATGCGTTATTTCTTCTCTTAAAGTTTAAGTATTTCTAATACATACGTATTTGACTTTACTCTGCAACACTGTATTTCCTTGTAACATGGTATTCTTACATAATCTTTCGAGAGAAAACTCTCCTGTGAGTTCTCTTTTGAGGATGCACGCTTAGACATTCACGCAATACCAAATCTTTTCGAGATACAACGTGTTGTATAGGAATACAAGATATTTCCGCAAGATACAGGATTTCCTTAAAATGAGGTATTCTGACATATTTTTTCGAGAGAAAACTCTCCTGTGCATTCTCTTTTGAGGCTACATGCTTAGACATACACGCAACACCAAATCTTTTCGAGTTACAATGTCTTGTTTAGGAAATACAAGATAATTTTTTACGATGAATTATTTCTTCTTGTAAAGTTTAAGTATTTCTAATACATGCATATTTGTCTTTACTCTGCAACACTGTATTTACTTGTAACGTGGTATTCTTACATATTCTTTCGAGAGAAAACTCTCCTGTGCATTGTCTTCTGAGGCTATGCACTTAGAAGACATACACCCAAGACAAATGCTCTTCGAGTTACAACCTGTTGTTTAGGAAAAACAAGATAATTTCCCAAGATGCGAGATTTCCTTAAAACATGGTATTCTGACATATTTTTTCGACAGAAAACTCTCCTGTGCATTCTCTTTTGAGGCTACACGCTTAGACATACACGCAACACCAAATCTTTTCCAGTTACAATGTCTTGTTTAGGAAATACAAGATAATTTTTTACGATGAGTTATTTCTTCTCGTAAAGTTTAAGTATTTCTAATACATACATATTTGTCTTTACTCTGCAACACTGTATTTACTTGTAATGTGGTATTCTTACATATTCTTTCGAGAGAAAACTCTCCTGTGCATTGTCTTCTGAGGCTACGCACTTAGACATACACGCAAGACAAATGCTCTTCGAGTTACAACCTGTTGTTTAGGAAAAACAAGATAATTTCCCAAGATGGGAGACTTCCTTAAAACGTGGTATTCTGACATATTTTTTCGACAGAAAACTCTCCTGTTTGTTCTGTTTTGAGGCTACCCGCTTAGCCATACACGCAAGACCAAATCTTTTCAAGTTACAATGCGTTGTTTAGGAAATAAAAGATAATTGTGTACGATGTGTTATTTCTTCTTGTAAAGTTTAGGTATTTCTAATACGTACGTATTTTTCTTTACTCTGCAACACTGTATTTCCTTGTAACTTGATATTCTTACATATTCTTTCGAGAGAAAAATCTCCTGTGCATTCTTTTCTGAGGCTACACGCTTAGTCATACACACAACACCAAATATTTTCGAGTTACAATGTGTTTTTTAGGAAAAACAAGATAATTTCGCAAGATGTGGGATATCTTGAAAGCGTGGTATTCTGACATATTTTTTGGAGAGAAAACTCTCCTGTGCGTTCTTTTTTGATGCTACCAGCTTAGACATACACGTAACACCAATTCCTTTCGAGTTACAACGTCTTGTTTAGGAAAAACAAGATAATTTGTCATGATGCGTTATTTCTTCTCATAAAGTTTAAGTATTTCCAATACGTATGTATTTGTCTTTACTCTGCAACACTGTATTTCCTTATAACGTGGTATTCTTACATATTTTTTCGAGAGAAAACTCTCCTGTGCTTTCTCTTCTGAGGCTACACGTTTAGACATACACGCAACACCAAAGCTTTTCGAGTTACAACGTTTTGTTTAGGAAAAACAAGATAATTTTGCAGGATGCGTTATATCTTCTAGTAAAGTTTGAATATTTCCAACAAGTACGTATTTGTCTTTACTCAGCAACACTGTATTTCCTATTAACATGGTATTCTTACTTATTTTTTCGAGAGAAAACTCTTCTGTGCGTTCTCCTTTGAGGCTACACGATTAGACATACAAGCAACACCAAATCTTTTCGAGTTACAACGTGTTGTTTAGGAAATACAAGATAATTTTGTATGATGCTTTATTTGTTCTCATAAAGTTTAAGTATTTCTAATACGTAAGTATGTGTCTTTACTGTGCAACACTGTATATCCTTATAACGTGGCATTCTTATATATTCTTATGAGAGAAAACTCTCCTGTGCATTCTCTTTTGAGGCTACACGTTTAGACATACATGCAACTCCAAAGCTTTTCGAGTTACAACGTGTTGTTTAGGAAAAAGAAGATAATTTAGCAGGATGCGGGATTTCCTTAAAATGTGGTATTCTGACATATTTTTCCGAGAGAAAACTCTCCTGTGCATTCTCTTCTGAGGCTACAAGCTTAGACATACACGCAAAATAAAATCTTTTCGAGT
The DNA here is from genome assembly GCF_947179515.1 of Apodemus sylvaticus. Taxonomy (NCBI): domain Eukaryota; kingdom Metazoa; phylum Chordata; class Mammalia; order Rodentia; family Muridae; genus Apodemus; species Apodemus sylvaticus. Next base: position 60,532,326 of record NC_067491.1, on the reverse strand, counting down.
TACACCGTGTTGTTTAGGAAAAACAAGATAATTTTGCACGATGCGTTATTTCTTCTCCAAAAGTTTAAGTATTTCCATTACGTACGTATTTGTCTTGACTCTGCAACACTGTATTTCCTTATAACGTGGTATTCTTACATATTCTTTTGAGAGAAAACTCCCCTGTACATTATCTTTTGAGGCTGTACGCTTAGAAATACACGCAAAACCAAAGCTTTTTGAGGTACAACGTGTTGTTTAGGAAAAACAAGATAACTTCACACAATACGGGATTTCCTAAAAACGTGGTATTCTGACATATTTTTTTGTAGAGCAAACTCTCCTGTGCATTCTCTTTTGAGGCTACACGTTTAGACATACACGCAACACCAAAGCTTTTTGAGTAAAAACATGTTGTTTAGGAAAAACAAGATAATTTCGTACTATGCGGGATTTCCTTAAAATGTGGTATTCTGACATATTTTTCGAGAGAAAACTCTCCTGTGCATTCTATTTTGAGGCTACAAGCTTAGACATACACGCAACACAAAATCTTTTCGAGTTACACCATGTTGTTTAGGAAAAACAAGATAATTTTGCATGATGCGTTATTTCTTCTCCAAAAGTTTAAGTATCTCCAATATGTACGTATTTGTCTTGACTCTGCAACACTGTATTTCCTTATAACGTGGTATTCTTACATATTCTTTCGAGAGAAAACTCTCCTGTGCTTTAAAATGTGGAATTCTGACATATTTTATCAAGAGAATACTCTCCTCTGCATTCTCTTTTGAGGCTACATGCTTAGACATACACACAACACCAAATCTTTTGAGTTACAACATGTAGTTTAGGAAATACAAGATGACATTGTACGATGCGTTATTTATTCTCGTAAAGTTTAAGTATTTCTAATATGTACGTATTTATCTTTACTCTGCAACACTGTATTTCCCAGTAACGTGGTATTCTTACATATTCTTTCGAGAGAAACTCTCCTGTGCGTTCTCTTCTGAGGCTACACACTTAGACATACACGCAATACGAAAGCTTTTCGAGTTACAACGTGTTGTTTAGGAAAAACAAGGTAATTTCTCAAGATGCGGAATTTTCTTAAAATGTGGTATTCTGACATATTTTTAGGAGAGAAAACACTCCTGTGCGTTCTCTTTTGAGACTTCCAGCTTAGACATACACGTAACACATAATCTTTTCGAGTTACCATGTCTTGTTTAGGAAATACAAGATAATTTTGATGATTAGTTATTTCTTCTCGTAAAGTTTAAGTATTTCTAATACATACGTATTTGTCTTTACTCTGCAACACTGTATTTACTTGTAACGTGGTATTCTTACATATTCTTTCGAGAGAAAACTCTCCTGTGCATTGTCTTCTGAGGGTACATGCTTAACCATACACACAACACAAATTCTTTTCGAGTTACAACATGTTGTTTAGGAAAAACAAGATAATTTCGCAAGATGCGGGATTTCCTTAAAACGTGGTATTCTGTCATATTTTTTCGAGAGAAAATTCTCATGTGCGTTCTCTTTTGAGGCTACACGCTTAGACATACACGAAACACCAAATCTTTTCCAGTTACAACGCGTTGTTTAGAAAGCACAAGATAATTTTGTTCGATGCGTTATTTCTTCTCGTAAAGTTTAAGTATTTCTAATATATACGTGTGTGACTTTATTCTGCAACACAGTATTTCCTTGTAACATGGTATTCTTATATATTCTTTCGAGAGAAAACTCTCCTGTGCGTTCTCTTTTGAGGCTACACACTTAGTCGTACACGCAAGACCAAAGCTTTTCGAGTTACCACGTGTTGTTAAGGAAAAACAAGATAATTTCGCAAGATGAAGGATTTCCTTAAAACGTGGTATTCTGACATATTTTTTCGAGAGAAAACTCCCCTGTGCATTCTCTTTTGAGGCTACATGCTTTGTCATACACGCAACACCAAAACTTTTCGAGTTACAATGTGTTGTTTAGGAAAAATAAGAGAATTTTGCATGATGCATTATTACTTCTTAAAGTTTAAGTACTTTTAATATGTACATATTTGTCTTTACTCTGCAACACTGTATTTCCTTATCACGTGGTATTCTTACATATTTTTTCGAGAGAAAACTCTCCTGTGAGTTCTCTTTTGAGTCTACATGCTTAGACATACATGCAACACCAAAGCTTTCGAGTTACAACGTGTTGTTTAGGAAAAACAAGATAATTTCGCACGATGCGAGATTTCCTTAAAATGTGGTATTCTGGCATATTTTTTCTAGAGAAAATTCTCCTGTCGGTTCTCTTTTGAGGATACACGCTTAGACATAGACGAACCACCAAATCCTTTCAAGTTACAATGAGTTGTTTAGGATATACAAGATAATTTTGCAGGATGTGTTATTTCTTCTCGTAAAGTTTAACTATTTCTAATACAGACGTATTTGTCTTTACTCTGCAACACTGTATTTCCTTGTAACGTTGTATTGTTACATATTCTTTTGAGAGAAAACTCTCCTGTGTGTTGTCTTCTGAGGCTACACACTTAGACATACACGCAACACCAGAGCTTTTCGAGTTACAACCTGTTGTATAGGAAAAAGAAAATAATTTTGCAAGATGCGAGATTTCCTTTAAACGTGGTATTCTGTCATATTTTTTCGAGAGAAAACACACCTGTGCATTCTCTATTGAGGCTACATGCTTAGACATACACGCAACACCAAATCTTTTTGAGTTAAAACGTATTGTTTAGGAAACACAAGATAATTTTTTAGGATGCATTATTTCTTCTCATAAAGTTTAAGTATTTCTAATACGTACATATTTGTCTTTATCTGCAACACTGTATTTCCCTGTAACGTGTTATTCTTACATATTCTTTTGAGAGAAAACTCTCCTGTGCATTCTCTTCTGAGCCTACACACTTAGACATACACGCTACACCAAAGCTTTTCGAGTTAAAACGTTTTGTTTAGGAAAAAACAAGATAATTCCGCAAGATGCGGGATTTCCTTATAACGTGGTATTCTGACATATTCCTTCGAGAGAAAACTCTCCTGTGCATTCTCTTTTGAGGCTAGATGCTTAGTCATACATGCAACACCAAATCTTTTCGAGTTACAACGTGTTGTTAAGGAAAAACAAGTTAATTTTGCACGATGCGTTATTTGTTCTTGTAAAGTTCACATATTCCTAATACGTATTTATTTGTCTTTACTCTGCAACACTGTATTTCCTTATAACGTGGTATTCTTACATATTCTTTCGAGAAAAAAACTCTCCTGTGAGTTCTCTTTTGAGGCTGCATGCTTAGACATACACACAACACCAAAGCTTTTCGAGATACAACGTGTTGTTTCGGAAAAAGACGATAATTTTGTACGATGCGTTATTTCTTCTATTAAAGTTTAAGTATTTCTAATACATACGTATTTGTCTTTACTCTGCAACACTGTATTACCTTGTAACGTGGTATTCTTACATATTCTTTCGAGAGAAAACTCTCCTGTGCATTCTCTTTTGAGGCTAAATTCTTAGACATACACGCAACACCAAATCTTTTCGAGTTAAAACGTATTGTTTAGGAAATACAAGATAATTATTTAGGATGCGTTATTTCTTCTCATAAAGTTTAAGTATTTCTAACACATACGTATTTGTCTTTATCTGCAACACTGTATTTCCCTGTAAGGTGTTATTCTTACATATTCTTTTGAGAGAAAACTCTTCTGTGCATTCTCTTCTGTGCCTACACACTTAGACATACACGCTACACCAAAGCTTTTCGAGTTAAAACGTTTTGTTTAGGAAAAAACAAGATAATTCCGCAAGATGCGGGATTTCCTTAAAACGTGGTATTCTGACATATTCCTTCGAGAGAAAACTCTCCTGTGCATTCTCTTTTGAGGCTAGACGCTTAGTCATACACGCAACACCAAATCTTTTCGAGTTACAACGTGTTGTTTAGGAAAACCAAGTTAATTTTGCACGATGCGTTATTTCTTCTTGTAAAGTTTAAATGTTCCTAATACGTACTTATTTGTCTTTACTCTGCAACACTGTATTTCCTTATAAAATGGTATTATTACATATTCTTTCGAGAGAAAACTCTCCTGTGAGTTCTCCTTTGAGGCTGCATGCTTAGACATACACGCAACACCAAAGCTTTTCGAGATACAACGTGTTGTTTAGGAAAAAGAAGATAATTTTGTACGATGCGTTATTTCTTCTCTTAAAGTTTAAGTATTTCTAATACATTCGTATTTGTCTTTACTCTGCAACACTGTATTTCCTTGTTACGTGGTATTCTTACATATTCTTTCGAGAGAAAACTCTCCTGTGCGTTCTCTTCTGAGGCTACACGCTTAGACATACACGTACCACCAAATCTTTTCGAGTTACAACGTGTTGTTTACGATATACAAGATATTTTTGCAGGATGCGTTATTTCTTCTAGTAAAGTTTAAGTATTTCCAATACGTATGTATTTGTCGTTACTCAGCAACACTGTATTTCCTAATAATGTGGTATTCTTACATATTTTTTCGAGAGAAAACTTTCCTGTGCGTTCTCTTTTGAGACTAAACCTTTAGAAATACAACCAACACCAAATCCTTTCGAGTTACAACGTGTTTTTTAGGAAATACAAGATAATTTTGTATGATGCTACATTTCTTCTCATAAAGTTTAAGTATTTCTAATACGTAAGTATTTGTCTTTACTCTGCAACACTGTATTTCCTTATAACATGGTCTTCTTACATATTCTTACGAGAGGAAACTCTCCTGTGCGTTCTCTTTTGAAGCTACACGCTTAGACATACACGCAACACCAAAGCTTTTTGAGTTACAAAGGGTTGTTTAAGAAAAACAAGATAATTTCGCACGATGCGGGATTTCCTTAAAATGTGGTATTCTGACATATTTTTTCGAGAGAAAACTCTCCAGTGCATTCTCTTTTGAGGCTACAAGATTAGACATACAGGCAACACAAAATCTTTTCGAGTTACAACGTGTTGTTTAGGAAAAACAAGATAATTTTGCACGATGCGTTATTTCTTCTCCTAAAGTTTCAGTATTTCCAATACGTACTTATTTGTCTTTACTCTGCAACACTGTATTTCTTTATAACGTGGTATTCTTACATATTCTTTCGAGAGAAATCTCTTTTGTGAGTTCTCTTTTGAGGCTACACGCTTAGACATACGCGCAACACCAAAGCTTTTCGAGTTACAACGTGTTGTTTGGGAAAAACAAGATAATTTCGCACGATGAGATATTTCCTTAAAATATGGTATTCTGACATATTCTTTCGAGAGAAAACGCTCCTGTGCGTTCTCATTTGAGGCTACAAGCTTAGACATACAGTCAACACCAAATCTTTTCGAGTTACAACGTGTTTTTTTAGGAAAACAAGATAATTTTGCAGGATTCATTTTTTTTTCTCATAAATTTTACGTATTTCCAATACGTAGGTTTTTCTCTTTATTCTGCAACACTATATTTCCTTATAACATGGTATTCTTACATATTCTTTTGAGAGAAAACTCTCCTGTGCATTCTTTTTTGAGGCTACACGCTTATACATACAAGCAACACCAAATGTTTCGAGTTATAATGTGTTGTTTAGGAAAAACAAGATAATTTCGCACGATGCGGGATTTCCTGAAAATGTGGTATTCTGACATATTCCTTCGAGAGAAAATTCTCCTGTGGGTTCTCTTTTGAGGCTACAAGCTTAGACATACACGCAACACAAAATCATTTCGAGTTACAACGTGTTGTTTAGGAAAAACAAGATAATTTTGCACGATGCATTATTTCTTCTCCTAAAGTTTAAGTATTTCCAATACATACGTATGTGTCTTTACTCTGCAACACTGTATTTCCTTATAACTTGGTATTCTTACATATTCTTTTGAGAGAAAACTCTCCTGTGAGTTCTCTTTTGAGTTTACACGCTTAGACATACATGCAACACTAAAGCTTTTCGAGTTACAACGTGTTGTTTAGGAAAAAGAAGATAATTTCGCATGATGCGGGATTTCCTTAAAATGTGGTATTCTGACATATTTTTTCGAGAGAAAATTCTCCTGTCGGTTTTCATTTGAGGCTACACGCTTAGACATACACGAACCACCAAATCCTTTCGAGTTACAACGAGTTGTTTAGGATATACAAGATAATTTTGCAGAATATGTTATTTCTTCTCGTAAGTTTAAGTATTTCTTTTTTTTTTATTCGATATAATTTATTTACATTTCAAATGATTTCCCCTTTTCTAGCCCCCCCACTCCCCGAAAGTCCCATAAGCCCCCTTTTCTTCCCCTGTCCTCCCACCTAACCCTTCCCACTTCCCCATTCTGGTTTTGCTGAATACTGTTTCACTGAGTCTTTCCAGAACCAGGGGCCACTCCTCCCTTCTTCTTGTACCTCATTTGATGTGTGGATTATGTTTTGGGTATTCCAGTTTTCTAGGTTAATATCCACTTATTAGTGATTGCATACCATGATTCACCTTTTGAGTCTGGGTTACCTCACTTAGTATGATATTCTCTAGCTCCATCCATTTGCCTAAGAATTTCATGAATTCATTGTTTCTAATGGCTGAATAGTACTCCATTGTGTAGATATACCACATTTTTTGCATCCACTCTTCTGTTGAGGGATACCTGGGTTCTTTCCAGCATCTGGCAATTATAAATAGGGCTGCTATGAACATAGTAGACATGGTGGGGAGTCTTCTGGGTATATGCCCAGGAGTGGTATAGCAGGATCTTCTGGAAGTGAGGTGCCCAGTTTTCGGAGGAACCGCCAGACTGATTTCCAGAATGGTTGTACCAATTTGCAACCCCACCAGCAGTGGAGGAGTGTTCCTCTTTCTCCACACCCTCTCCAACACCTGCTGTCTCCTGAATATTTAATCTTAGCCATTCTGACTGGTGTAAGATGAAATCTTAGGGTTGTTTTGATTTGCATTTCCCTAATGACTAATGAAGTTGAGCATTTTTTAAGATGCTTCTCCACCATCCGAAGTTCTTCAGGTGAGAATTCTTTGTTTAACTCTGTACCCCATTTTTTAATAGGGTTGTTTGGTTTTCTGGAGTCTAACTTCTTGAGTTCTTTATATATATTGGATATTAGCCCTCTATCTGATGTAGGATTGGTGAAGATCTTTTCCCAATTTGTTGGTTGCCGATTTGTCCTCTTGATGGTGTCCTTTGCCTTACAGAAAGTTTGTAATTTTATGAGGTCCCATTTGTCAATTCTTGCTCTTAGAGCATACGCTATACATACGTATTTGTCTTTATTCTGCAACACTGTATTTCCTTGTAACGTGGTATTCTTACATATTCATTTGAGAGAAAACTCTCCTGTGCGTTGTCTTCTGAGGCTACACGCTTAGACATACAAGCAACACCAAAGCTTTTCGAGTTACAACCTGTTGTATAGGAAAAACAAGATAATTTCTCTAGATGCGGCATTTCCTTAAAACGTGGTATTCTGTCATATTCTTTCGAGAGAAAACTCTCCTATGCATTCTCTTTTGAGGCTACATGCTTAGACATACACGCAACACCAAATCATTTCGAGTTAAAATGTATTGTTTAGGAAATACAAAATAATTTTTTAGGATGCGTTATTTCTTCTCATAAAGTTTAAGTATTTCTAATAGGTATGTATTTGTCTTTATCTGCAACACTGTATTTCCCTGTAACGTGTTATTCTTACATATTCTTTTGAGAGAAAATTCTCCTGTGTGTTCCCTTCTGAGCCTACACTCTTAGACATACATGCTATACCAAAGCTTTTCGAGATACAACGTGTTATTTAGGAAAAATCAAGATAATTCCGCAAGATGCGGGATTTCCTTAAAACGTGGTATTCTGAAATATTCCTTCGAGAGAAAACTCTCCTGTGTGTTCTCTTTTGAAGCTAGACACTTAGTCATACACGCAACACCAAATCTTTTCGAGTTACAACGTGTTGTTTAGGAAAAACAAGATAATTTTTCACGATACGTTATTTCTTCTTGTAAAGTATAAGTATTTCTAATAAGTACTTATTTGTCTTTACTCTGCAACACTGTATTTCCTTATAACGTGGTATTCTTACATATTCTATTGAGAGAAAACTCGACTGTGAGTTCTCCTTTGAGACTGCATGCTTAAACATACACACAACAACAAAGCTTTTCGAGATACAATGTGTTGTTTAGGAAAAAGAAGATAATGCCGCAAGATGCGGGATTTCCTTAAAACGCGGTCTTCTGACAAATTTTTTTGAGAGAAAACTTTCCTGTGCATTCTCTTTTGAGGCTACATGCATAGACATACACGCAACACCAAATCTTTTTGAGTTGCAATGTGTTGTTTAAGAAATACAAGATAATTTTGTACGATGCGTTATTTCTTCTCGTAAGTTTAAGCATTTCTAAAAGTAAGTATTTATCTTTTCTCTGCAACACAGTATTTCCTTAAAACGTGATATTCTGACATATTTTTTCGAGAAAAAACTCTCCTTTGCATTCTCTTTTGAGGCTACACACTTAGACATACATGCAGCACCAAAGCTTTTCGAGTTACAACGTGTTGTTTAGGAAAAGCAAGATATTTCGCACGATGCGGGATTTCCTTAAAATGTGCTATTCTGACATATTTTTTTGGAGAGAAAATTCTCCTATCCGTTCTCTTTTGAGGCTACAAGCTTAGACATCCATGCACCACCAAATCTTTTTGAGTTACAATGTGTTGTTTAGGAAAAACAAGATAATTTTGCACGATGCATTATTTCTTCTCATAAAGTTTAAGTATTTCCAATACGTACGTATTTGTCTTTACTCTGCAACACTGTATTTCCTTGTAACGTGGTATTCTTATATATTCTTTCTAGAGAAAACTCTCCTGTGCATTCTCCTTTGAGGCTACACGCTTAGAAATACACGCAACACCAAAGCTTTTCGAGTTACAACGTGTTGTTTAGGAAAAACAAGATAATTTCGCAAAATGCAGGATTTCCTTAAAATGTGGTATTCTGACATATTTTTCGAGTGAAAACTCTCCTGTGTGTTCTCTTTTGAGGGTACAAGCTTAGACATACACGCAACACAAACTCTTTTCGAGGTACACCGTGTTGTTTAGGAAAAACAAGATAATTTTGCACGATGTGTTATTTCTTCTCCAAAAGTTTAAGTATTTCCAGTATGTACGTATTTGTCTTGACTCTGCAACACTGTATTTCCTTATAACGTGGTATTCTTACATATTCATTTGAGAGAAAGCTCTGCTGTGCATTAACTTTTGAGGCTGTACGCTTAGACATACACACAACACCAAAGCTTTTCGAGGTACAACTTGTTGTTTAGGAAAAACAAGATAATTTTGCACGATTCGGGACTTCCTAAAAACGTGGTATTCTGACATATTTTTGGGAGAGAAAAATCTCTTGTGCGTTCTCTTTTGAGGCTACACGCTTAGACATACACACAACACCAAATCTTTTGAGTGACAACGTGTTGATAAGGATAAACAAGATAATTTCTCACGATGCGGGAATTTCCTTAAAACGTGGTATTCTGACATATTTTTTTCGAGAGAAAACTCTCTTGTGCATTCTATTTTGAGGCTACATGCTTAGTCATACACGCAACACCAAATGTTTTTGAGTTACAAATTGTTGTTTAGGAAAAAAAAGATAATTTCACACGATGCGGGATTTCCTTAAAACCTGGTATTCTGATATATTTTTTTGAGAGAAAACTCTCCTGTGCATTCCCTTTTGAGGCTACAAGATTAGACATACCCTCAACACCAAATCTTTTCGAGTTACAACGTGTTGTTTAGGAAAAACTAGATAATTTTGCATGATGCGTTATTTCTTCTCACAAAGTTTAAGTGTTTACAATATGTACGCATTTGTCTTGACACTGCAACACAGTATTTCCTTATAACGTGCTATTCTTACATACTCTTTCGAAAGAAAACTCTCCTTTGCTTTCTCTTTAGAGGTTACACGCTTAGATATACACACAACACCAAAGCTTTTCGAGTTACAACGTGTTGTTTGGGAAAAACAAGATAATTTCGCACGATGAGATATTTCCTTAAAACGTGGTATTCTGACATATGTTTTCGAGAGAAAACTCTCCTGTGCGTTGTCTTTTGAGGCTACGTGCTTAGTCATGCACGCAACACCAAATCTTTTCGAGTTACAACGTGTTGTTTAGGAAAAACAAGATAATTTCGCACGATGCATTATTACTTCTTGTAAAGTTTAAGTATTTCTAATACGTACTTATTTGTCTTTACTCTGCATCACTCTATTTCCTTATAATGTGGTATTCTTACATATTCTTTCGCGACAAAACCCTCCTGTGAGTTCTCTTTTGAGGCTGCACGCTTAAACATACACGCAACAACAAAGCTTTTCGAGATAACACGTGTTGTTTAGGAAATAGAAGATAATTCCGCAAGATGCTGGATTTCCTTAAAACGTGGTATTCTGACATATTTTTCAGAGAAAAAACTCTCCCGTGTGTTCTCTTTTGAGGCTACATGCTTAGACATACAAGCAACACCAAATCTTTTTGAGTTACAACGTGTTGTTTAAGAAATACAAGATAATTTTGTACTATGCGTAATTTCTTCTCTTAAAGTTTAAGTATTTCTAATACATGCGTATTTGTCTTTACACTGCAACACTGTATTTCCTTGTAATGTGGTATTCTTACATATTCTTTCGAGAGAAACTCTCCTGTGCATTCTCTTCTGAGGCTACACGCTTAGACATACAGGCACCACCAAATCTTTTCGAGTTACAACGTGTTGTTTAGCATATACAAGATAATTTTGCAGGATGCGTTATTTCTTCTAGTAAAGTTTAAGTATTTCCAACCCGTATGTATTTGTCTTTACTCAGCAACACTGTATTTCATAATAACGTGGCATTCTTACATATATTTTCGAGAGAAAATTCTCCTGTGCGTTCCCCTTTGAGGCTACACGTTTAGACATACAAGCAACACCAAATCTTTTCGAGTTACAACGTGTTGTTTAGGAAATACAAGATAATTTTGAATGATGCTTTATTTCTTCGTAAGTTTAAGTATTTCTAATATGTAAGTATTTGTCTTTACTCTGCAACACTGTATTTGCTTATAACGTGGTATTCTTACATATTCTTATGAGAGAAAACTCTCCTGTGCATTCTCTTCTGAGGCTACATGCTTAGACATACACGCAACACCAAAGCTTTTCGAGTTACAACGTGTTGTTAAGGAAAAACAAGATAATGTCGCACGATGCGGGATTTCCTTAAAATGTGGTATTCTGACATGCTTTTTCGAGAGAAAACTCTCCTGTGCATTCTCTTTTGAGGCTACAAGCTTAGACATACACGCAACACAAAATCTTTTCGAGTTACACCGTGTTGTTTAGGAAAAACAAGATAATTTTACACGATGTGTTATTTTTTTCTCCAAAAGTTTAAGTATTTCCAATATGTACGTATTTGTCTTGAGTCTGCAACACTGTATTTCCTTATAACGTGGTATTCTTACATATTCTTTTGAGAGAAAACTCTCCTGTGCATTATCTTTGGAGGCTGTATGCTTAGACATACATGCAACACCAAAGCTTTTCGAGGTACAACGTGTTGTTTAGGAAAAACAAGATAATATTGCACGATTCGGGACTGCCTAAAAACGTGGTATTCTGACATATTTTTTGGAGAGGAAACTCTCCTGTGCATTCTCTTTTGAGGCTACATGCTGAGACATACACACAACACCAAATCTTTTGAGTGACAACGTGTTGTTTAGGAAAAACAAGATAATTTCTCACGATGCGGGATTTCCTTAAAACGTGGTATTCTGACATATTTTTTTGGAGAAAACTCTCCTGTGCATTCTCTTTTAAGGCTACATGCTTAGTCATACACACAACACCAAATGTTTTCGCGTTACAAATTGTTGTTTAGGAAAAAAATATAATTTCACACGATGCGGGATTTCCTTAAAACGTGGTATTCTGACATATTTTTTCGAGAGAAAACTCTCATGTGCATTCCCTTTTGAGGCTACGAGCTTAGACATACACGCAACACCAAATCTTTCGAGTTACAACGTGTTGCTTAGGAAAAACAAGATAATTTTGCACGATGTGTTATTTCTTCTCATAAAGTTTACGTATTTACAATATGTACGTATTTGTCTTTAATCTGCAACACAGTATTTCCTTATAACGTGCTATTCTTACGCATTCTTTCGAAAGAAAACTCTCCTGTGCTTTCTATTTAGAGGCTACACGCTTAGATATACACGCAACACCAAAGCTTTTCGAGTTACTACGGGTTGTTTGGGAAAAACAAGATAATTTCGCACGATGATATATTTCCTTAAAACGTGGTATTCTGACATATTTTTTTTGAGAGAAAACTCTCCTGTGTGCTCTCTTTCAAGGCTACAAACTTAGACATACAGTCAATAGCAAATCTTTTCGAGTTACAACGTGTTGTTTAGGAAAAACAAGATAATTTCGCAAGATGCGGGATTTCCTTAAAACATGGTATTCTGAAATATTTTTTGAGAGAAAACTCTCTTGTGCGTTCTCTTTTGAGGCTACACGCTTAGTCATACATGCAACACCAAATCTTTTTTGAGTTACAACGTGTTGTTTAGGAAAACCAAGATAATTTTGCACGATGCATTATTACTTCTTGTAAAGTTTAAGTATTTCTAATACGTAAGTATTTGTCTTTACTCTGCAACACTGTATTTCCTTATAACGTGGTATTCTTACATATTCTTTCGAGAGAAAACTCTCCTGTGAGTTCTCTTTTGAGTCTACACACTTAGACATACATGCAACACCAAAGCTTTTCTAGTTCCAATGTGTTGTTTAGGAAAAACAAGATAATTTCGCACGATGCAGGATTTCCTTAAAATGTGGTATTCTGACATATTTTTTCGAGAGAAAATTCTCCTGTCGGTTCTCTTTTGAGACTACACGCTTAGACATACACGAACCACCAAATCTTTTCGAGTTACAACAAGTTGTTTAGGATATACCAGATAATTTTGCAGGATGTGTTATTTCTTCTCATAAAGTTTAAGAATTTCTAATACATACGTATTTGCTTTACTCTGCAACACTGTATTTCCTTGTAACATGGTATTCTTACATATTCTTTCAATAGAAAACTCTCCTGTGCGTTCTCTTTTGAGGCTACACGCTTACACATACACACAACACCAAAGCTTTTCGAGTTACAACCTGTTGTTTAGGAAAAACAAGATAATTCCGCAAGATGCAGGATTTCCTTAAAATGTGGTATTCTGACATATTTTTTTGAGAGCAAATTCTCCTGTCGGTTCTCTTTTGAGACCACACGCTTACACATACATGAACCACCAAATCTTTTTGAGTTACAGCGAGATGTTTAGGATATACAAGATAATTTTGCAGGATGTGCTATTTCTTCTAGTGAAGTTTACGTATTTCTAATACATACGTATTTGTCTTTACTCTGCAACACTGTATTTCCTTGTAACGTGGTATTATTACATATTCTTTCGAGAGAAAACTCTTTTGTGCATTCTCTTTTGAGGCTACACGCTTAGACATACACGCACCACCAAAGCTTTTCGAATTACAACGTGTTGTTTAGGATATACAAGGTAATTTTGCAGGGTGCGTTATTTCTTTTCGTAAAGTGTAAGTATTTCCAGTACGTACGTTTTTGTCTTTACTCAGCAACACTGTATTTCCTAATAACGTAGTATTCTTACATATTTTTTCGAGAGAAAACTCTCCTCTGCGTTCTCTTTTGAGGCTACACGTTTAGACATACAAGCAACACCCAATCTTTTCGAGTTACAACATGTTGTTTAGGAAATACAAGATAATTTTGTATGATGCTTTATTTCTTCTCATAAAGTTTAAGTATTTCTAAAACGTACGTATTTGTCTTTACTCTGCAACACTGTATTTCCATATAACTTGGTATTCTTACATATTCTTACGAGAGAAAACTCTTCTGTGCATTCTCTTTTGAGGCTACACACGTAGACATACACTCAACACCAAAGCTTTTCGAGTTAGAACGAGATGTTTAGGATATACAAGATAATTTTGCAGGATGTGTTATTTCTTCTCGTAAAGTTTAAGTATTTCTAATACATACGTATTTGTCTTTACTCTGCAACACTGTATTTCCTTGTAACGTGGTATTCTTACATATTCTTTCGAGAGAAAACTCTCCTGTGAGTTCTCTTTTGAGGCTACACACTTAGACACACACGCAACACCAAAGCTTTTCGAGTTACAACCTGTTGTTTAGGAAAAACAAGATAATTTCGCACGATGCGGGATTTCCTTAAAATGTGGTATTCTGACATATTTTTTCGAAAGAAAATTCTCCTGTCTGTTCTCTCTTGAGGCTACACACTTAGACATACACGAACCACCAAATCTTTTCGAGTTACAAGGAGTTGTTTAGGGAATAAAAGATAATTTTTTAGGATGCGTTATTTCTTCTCATAAAGTTTAAGTATTTCTAATACGTAAGTATTTGTCTTTATCTGCAACACTGTATTTCCCTGTAACGTGTTTTTCTTACATATTCTTTTGAGAGAAAACTCTCCTGTGCATTCTCTTCTGAGGCTACACACTTAGACATACATGCTACACCAAAGCTTTTCGAGTTAAAACGTGTTGTTTAGGAAAAAACAAGATAATTCCGCAAGGTGCGGGATTTCCTTAAAACGTGGTATTCTGACTTATTCCTTCGAGAGAAAACCCTCCTGTGCGTTCTATTTTGAGACTAAAAGCTTAGTCATACAAGGAAAACCAAATGTTTTCGAGTTACAACGTGTTGTTTAGGAAAAACAAGATAATTTTGCACGATGCGTTATTTCTTCTTGTAAAATTTAAGTATTTATAATAGGTACGTATTTGTCTCTACTCTGCAACACTGTAATTCCTAATAACGTGGTATTCTTACATATTGTTTCGAGAGAAAACTCTCCTGTGAGTTCTCTTTTGAGGCTGCACGCTTAGACATACACACAACACCGACGCTTTTAGAGATACAACGTGTTGTTTAGGAAAAACAAGATAATTCTGCAAGATGAGTGATTTCCTTAAAACGTGGTATTCTGACATATTTTTTTGAGAGCAAACTCTCCTGTGCATTCTCTTTTGAGGCTACATGCTTAGACATACACGCAACACCAAATCTTTTCGAGTTGCAACGTGTTGTTTAGGAAATACAAGATAATTTTGTATGATGCGTTATTTCTTCTCTGAAAGCTTAAGTATTTCTAATACATACCTATTTGACTTTACTCTGCAACACTGTATTTCCTTGTAACGTGATATTGTTACATATTCTTTCGAGAGAAAACACTTCTGTACGTTCTCTTCTGAGGCTACACCCTTAGACATACACGCACCACCAAATCTTTTCGAGTTACAAAGTATTGTTTATGAAATACAAGATAATTTTGCACGATGCGTTATTTCTTCTCTTAAAGTTTAAGTATTTCCAGTACATACGTTTTTGTCTTTACTCAGCAACACTGTATTTCCCAATAACGTGGTATTCTTACATATTTTTTCGAGAGAAAAATCTTCTGTGCATTCTCTTTTGAGGCTACACGTTTAGACATACAAGCAACACCAAATCTTTTTGAGTAACAACCTATTGTTTAAGAAATACAAGATAATTTTGTACTATGCGTTATTTCTTCTCTTAAAGTTTTAAGTATTTCTAATACATACGTATTTGTCTTTACACTGCAACATTGTATTTCCTTGTAATGTGGTATTCTTACATATTCTTTCGAGAGAAACTCTCCTGTGCATTCTCTTCTGAGGCTACATGCTTAGACATACACGTACCACCAAATCTTTTCGAGTTACAACATGTTGTTTAGGATATACAAGATAATTTTGCAGGATGCGTTATTTATCATAGTAAAGTTTAAGTATTTCCAACACGTATGTATTTGTCTTTACTCAGCAACACTGTATTTCTAAATAAAGTGGTATTCTTACATATTTTTTTCGAGAGAAAACTCTCCTGTGCATTCTCTTTTGAGGCTACACGTTTAGACATACTAGCAACACCAAATCTTTTCGAGTTACAACGTGTTGTTTAGGAAATACAAGATAATTTTGTATGATGCTTTATTTCTTCTCGTAAAGTTTAAGTATTTCTAATATGTAAGTATTTGTCTTTACTCTGCAACACTGTATTTCCTTATAATGTTGTATTCTTAAATATTCTTACGAGAGAAAACTCTCCTGTGCGTTCTCTTTTGAGGCTACACGCTTAGACATACACGCAACACCAAAGCTTTTCGAGTTACAACGTGTTGTTTAGGAAAAACAAGATAATTTCGCACGATGCGGGATTTCCTTAAAATGTGGTATTCTGACATATTTTTTCGAGAGAAAACTCTCCTGTGAGTTCTCTTTTGAGGCTACACGCTTGGACATACACGCAACACAAAATCTTTTCGAGTTACAATGTGTTGTTCAGTAAATACAAGATAATTTTGTATGATGCATTATTTCTTCTCTGAAAGTTTAAGTATTTCTAATACATACCTATTTGTCTTTACTCTGCAACACTGTATTTCCTTGTAACGTGGTATTATTACATATTCTTTCGAGAGAAAATTCTTCTGTGCGTTCTCTTCTGAGGCTACACGCTTAGACATACACGCATCACCAAATCATTTCAAGTTACAACGTATTGTTTATGATATACAAGATCATTTTGCAAGATGTGTTATTTCTTCTCTTAAAGTTTAAGTATTTCCAGTACATACGTTTTTGTCTTTACTCAGCAACACTGTATTTCCTAATAACGAGGTATTCTTACATATTTTTTCGAGAGAAAACTCTCCTCAGTGTTCTCTTTTGAGGCTACACTTTTAGACATACAAGAAACACCAAATCTTTTCGAGTTACAACATTTTGTTTAGGAAATACAAGATAATTTTTATGATGCTTTATTTCTTCTTGTAAGTTTAAGTATTTCTAATACGTACGTATTTGTCTTTACTCTGCAACACTGTATTTCCGTATAACGTGGTATTCTTACATATTCTTACAAGAGAAAACTCTCCTGTGCGTTCTCTTTTGAGGCTACACACGTAGACATACACGCAACACCAAAGCTTTTCGAGTTACAACTAGATGTTTAGGATATACAAGATAATTTTGCAGGATGTGTTATTTCTTCTCGTAAAGTTTAAGTATTTCTAATACATACGTATTTGTCTTTACTCTGCAACACTGTATTTCCTTGTAACGTGGTATTCTTACATATTCTTTCGAGAGAAAACTCTCCTGTGCGTTGTCTTTTGAGGCTACACGCTTAGACATACACGCAACACCAAAGCTTTTCGAGTTACAACCTGTTGTTTAGGAAAAACAAGATAATTTCGCAAGATGGGGGATTTCCTTAAAGCACGGTATGCTGTCATATTTTTTCGAGAGAAAACTCTCCTGTGCGTTCTCTTTTGAGGCTACACGTTTAGACATACAAGCAACACCAAATCTTTTCGAGTTACAACATGTTGTTTAGGAAATACAAGATAATTTTGTATGATGCTTTATTTCTTCTTGTAAAGTTTAAGTATTTCTAATACGTACGTATTTTTCTTCACTCTGCAACACTGTATTTCCGTATAACGTGGTATTCTTACATATTCTTACGAAAGAAAACTCTCCTGTGCGTTCTCTTTTGAATCTACAGGCTTAGATATACACGCAACACCAAAGCTTTTCGAGTTACAACGTGTTGTTTAGGAAAAACAAGATAATTTCGCACGATGCGGGGCTTCCTTAAAACGTGGTATTCTGACACATTTTTTTCAAGAGAAAACTCTGCTGTGCGTTCCCTTTTGAGGCTACAAGCTTAGACATACATGCAACACCAAATCTTTTCAAGTTACAACGTGTTGTTTAGGAAAAACAAGATAATTGTGCATGATGCTTAATTTCTTCTCATAAAGTTTAAGTATTTACAATATGTACGTATTTGTCTTTACTCTGCAACACAGTATTTCCTTATAACGTGGTATTCTTACATATTCTTTTGAAAGAAAACTCTCCTGTGCTTTCTTTTAAGAGGCTACGTGCTTAGATATACACGCAACAACAAAGCTTTTCGAGTTACAAAATGTTGTTTGGGAAAAACAGCATAATTTCGCACGATGAGATATTTTCTTAAAACATGGTATTCTGAAATATTTTTTGGAGTGAAAACTCTCCTGTGCATTCTGTTTTGAGGCTACACACTTAGACATACACGCAACACCAAAACTTTTCAAGTTACAACATGTTGTATAGGAAAAACAAGATAATTTCTCACGATGCGGTATTTCCTTAAAACGTGGTATTCTGACATATTTTTTTCGAGAGAAAACTCTCCTGTGCATTCTCTTTTGAGGCGACATGCTTAGACATACACCCAACAACAAAGCTTTTTGAGTTACAACATGTTGTTTAGGAAAAACGAGATACTTTGGCACGATGCGGGATTTCCTTAAAACGTTGTATTCTGACATATTTTTTCGAGAGAAAACTCTCCTGTGTGTTCTCTTTTGAGGCTACAAGCTTAGACATACACACAGCACCAAATCTTTTTGAGTTACAACGTGTTGTTTAGGAAAAACAAGGTAATTTTGCACGATGCATTATTTCTTCTCCTAAAGTTTAAGTAATTCCAATAAGTACGTATTTGTCTTTACTCTGCAACACTGTATTTTCTTATAACGTGGTATTCTTACATATTCTTTTGAGAGAAAACTCTTCTGTGCATTATCTTTTGAGGCTGTATGCTTAGACATACAAGCAACACGAAAGCTTTTCGAGGTACAACGTGTTGTTTAGGAAAAACAAGATAATTTGGCACGATGCGGGATTTCCTTAAAATGTGATATTCTGACATATTTTTTGGAGAGAAAACTCTGCTGTGCGTTCTCTTTTGAGGCTACACACTTAGACATACACCCAACACCAACTCTTTTCGAGTTACAACGTGTTGTTTAGGAAAAACCAAATAATTTTGCACGATGCGTTATTTCTTCTCCTAAAGTTTAAGTATTTACAATAGGCAAGTATTTGTCTTTACTCTGCAACACTGTATTTCCTTATAACGTGGTATTCTTACATATTCTTTCAAGAGAAAACTTTTCTGTGTGTTCTATTTTGAGGCTACATGCTTAGACAAACACGCAAATTTATTTCCTTGTAACGTGGTATTCTGACATATTTTTTGAGAGAAAACTCTCCTGTGCATTCTCCTTTGAGGCTACATGCTGAGACATACAAGCAACATCAAAGCTTTGCGAATTACAACGTGTTGTTTAGGAAAAACAAGATAATTTCCCAGCATGCAGTATTTCCTTAAAACGTGGTATTCTGATATATTTTTTCGAGAGAAAATTCTCCTGTGGGTTCTCTTTTGAGGCTACACGTTTAGACATACACGCAACACCAAATCTTTTTGAGTTACAACTTGTTGTTTAGGAAATACAAGATAATATTGTACAATGCATTATTTCTTCTCGTAAAGTTTAAGTATATCTAATACGTACGTATATGTCTTTATACTGCAACACTGTATTTCCTAATAACGTGGTATTCTTACATATTCTTTCAAGATAAAACTCTCCTGTGGATTCTCTTTTGAGGGTACACACTTAGACATACACGCAACACCAAAGCTTTTCGACTTACAACGTGTTGTTTAAAAAAATTAAGATAATTTCACACGATGTGGGATTTCCTTAAAACGAGGTATTCTGACATATTTTGTCGAGAGAAAATTCTTCTGTGGGTTCTGTTTTGGGGCTACACGTTTAGACATACACGCAACACCAAATCTTTTCGAGTTACAACGTGTTGTTTAGGAAAAACAAGATAATATTGCACGATGCGTTATTTCTTCTCATAAAGTTTAAGTATTTCTAATAAGTACGTATTTGTCTTTATTCTGCAACACTGTATTTCCTTATAACGTGGTATTCTTACATATTCGTTCGAGTGAAAGCTCTCCTGTGTGTTCTCTTTTGAGGCTACACGCTTAGACATACACGCAACACCAAAGCTTTTCGAATTACAACATGTTGTTTAGGAAAAACAAGATAATTTGGCACGATGCGGGATTTCCTTAAAACGTGGTATTCTGACATATTTTTTCGACAGAAATCTCTCCTGTGCGTTCTCTTTTGAGGCTACAAGCTTAGACATACATGCAACACCAAATCTATTCGAGTTACAACGTGTTGTTTATGAAAAACAATATAATTTTGCACGATGTGTTTTTTCCTCTCCTAAGTTTAAGTATTTCCAATTAGTACATACTTGTCTTTACTCTGCAACACTATATTCCTTATAACGTGGTATTCTTACATATTCTTACGAGAAAAAACTCTCCTGTGTGTTCTCTTTTGAGGCTGCATGCTTAGAATAAAACGCAACACCAAAGATTTTCGAGTTACAACAAGTTGTTTAGGAAAAACAAGATGATTTCGCACGATGCGGGTTTTTCTTAAAACGTGGTATTCTGACATATTTTTTCGAGAGAAGACTCTCGTGTGCATTCTCTTTTGAGGATACACGCTTAGACATATACGCAACACCATAGCTTTTCGAGTTACAAAGAGTTGTTTAGGAAAAACAAGATAATTTCGCACAATGCAGTATTTCCTTAAAACGTGGTATTCTGACATATTTTTTCGAAAGAAAATTCTCCTGTAGGTTCTCTTTCGAGGCTACACCTTTAGACATACACACTACACCAAATCTTTTCGAGTTACCACGTGTTGTTTAGGAAATTCTTGAAAATTTTGTAAGATGCATTATTTCTTCTCGTAAAGTTTAAGTATTTCTACTATGTACTTATTTGTCTTTACTCTGTAAGAGTGTATTTCCTTGTAACGTGGTATTCTTATATATTCTTGCGAGAGAAAACTCTCCTGTGCATTCTCTTTTGAGGCTACACACTTAGACATACACGCAACACCAAAGCTTTTCGAGTTAAAACATGTTCTTTAGGAAGAAAAAGATAATTTCGTATGATGCAGGATTTACTTAAAACGTGGTATTATGACATATTTTTTGAGAGAAAACTCTCCTGTGCATTTTCTTTTGAGGCTACACGCTTAGACATACACACAACACCAAAGCTTTTTGAGTTACAACGTGTTGTTTAGGAAAAACAAGATAATTTCGCGCGATGCAGGATTTCCTTAAAACGTGGTTTTCTGACATATTTTTTAAAGAGAAAATTCTCCGGTGGGTTCTCTTTTGAGGCTACACGTTTAGACATACTTGCAACACCATATCCTTTCGAGTTTCAACGTGTAGTTTAGGAAATACAATATAATTTTTTACGATGCGTTATTTCTTCTTGTAAAGTTTAAGTATTTTTAATATGTACGAATTTATCTTTATTCTGCAACACTGCATTTCCTTATAAATTGGTATTCTTACATATTCTTTCTAGAGAAAACTCTCCTGTGCATTCTCTTTTGAGGCTACATGCTTAGACATACACGCAACACCAAAGCTTTTCGGGTTACAACGTGTTGTTTAAGAAAAACAAGATAATTTCGCACGATGAGGGATTTCCTTAAAACGTTGTATTCTGACAAATTTTTTCGAGAGAAAACTCTCCTGTGCGTTCTCTTTTGCGGCCACAAGCTTAGACATACACCCAACACAAAATCTTTTCGAGTTACAACGTGTTGTTTACGAAAAACAAGTTAATTTTGCACGATGCGTTAATTCTTCTCGTAAAGTTTAAGTGTTTCCAATATGTATGTATTTGTCTTTACTCTGCAACATTGTATTTCCTTATAACGTAGTATTCTTACATATTCTTTCGAGAGAAAACTCTCCCGTGCGTTCTCGTTTGAGGCTGCACGCATAGACAAAAACGCAACAACAAAGCTTTTCGAGTTACAACAAGTTGTTTAGGAAAGAAAAGATAATTTCCCACGATGCGGGAATTCCTTAAAACGTGGTATTCTGACATATTTTTTGGAGAGAAAACTCTCCTGTGCATTCTCTTTTGAGGCTACATGCTGAGACATACAAGCAACATCAAAGCTTTTCGAGTTATAACGTGTTGTTTAGGAAAAACAATATAATTTTGCACGAGGCAGGATCTCCTTAAAACGTGTTACTCTGACATATTTTTCGAGAGATAATTCTCCTGTGGGTTATCTTTTGAGGCTACACGTTTAGACATACACGCAACACCAAATCTTTTTGAGTTACAACGTGATGTTTAGGAAATACAATATAATTTTTATGATGCGTTATTTCTTCTCGTAAAGTTTAAGTATTTCTAATACTTAAGTATATGTCTTTATTCTGCAACACTGTATTTCCTAATAACGTGGTATTCTTACATATTCTTTCAAGAGAAAACTCTCCTGTGGATTCTCTTTTGAGGCTACAGGCTTAGACATACACGCAACACCAAAGCTTTTCGAGTTACAACGCGTTGTTTAAAAAAAATAAGATAATTTCGCAAGATGTGGGATTTCCTTAAAACGTGGTATTTTGACATATTTTGTCGAGAGAAAATTCTCCTGTGGGTTCTCTTTTGAAGCGACACGTTTAGACATACACGCAACACCAAATCTTTTCGAGTTACAACGTGTTGTTTAGGAAAAACAAGATAATATTTCACGATGCATTATTTCTTCTCGTAAAGTTTATGTATTTCTAATAAGTACGTACTTGCCTTTACTCTGCAACACTGTATTTCCTTATAACGTGGTATTCTTACATATTCTTTCAAGTGAAAACTCTCCTGTGCGTTCTGTTTTGAGGCTACACGCTTAGAAATACACGCAACTTCAAAGCTTTTTGAGTTACAACCTGTTGTTTAAGAAAAACAAGATAATTTGGCACTATGCGGGATTTCCTTAAAACGTGGTATTCTGACATATTTTTTCAAGAGAAAACTCTCCTGTGGGTTCTCTTTTGAGGCTACACTTTTAGACAGTCATTCATCACCAAATCTTTTCGAGTTACAACGTGTTGTTTAGGAAATACAAGATAATTTTGTATGAAGCATTATTTCTTCTCATAAAGTTTAAGTATTTCTAATAAGTACGTATTTGTCTTTATTCTGCAACACTTTATTTCCTTATAAAGTGGTATTCTTACATATTCTTTCTAGAGAAAACTCTCCTGTGGATTCTCTTTTGAGGCTGCACGCTTAGACATACACGCAACACCAAAGCTTTTTGAGTTACAATGTGTTGTTTAAAAAAAAATAAGATAATTTTGAACGATGTGGGATTTCCTTAAAACGTGGTATTCTGACATATTTTTTCAAGAGAAAATTCTCCTGTGGGTTCTCTTTTGAGGCTACATGTTTAGACATGCATGCAACACCAAATCTTTTCCAATTACAAGGTGTTGTTTAGGAAATACAAGATAATTTTTTTACGATGCGTTATTTCTTCTCGTAAAGTTTAAGTATTTCTAATACGTATGTGTTTGCCTTAACTCTCCAACATTGTACTTACTTATAACGTGGTATTTTTACATATTCTTTCTAGAGCAAACTCTCCTGTGTGTTCTCTTTTAAGGTTAAACGCTTAGACATACACGCAACACCAAAGCTTTTCGAGTTACAACGTGTTTTTTATTAAATACAAGATAATTTTGTACGATGCGTTATTTTTTCTCGTGAAGTTTAAGTATTTCTAATATGTACGTATTTGTCTTTACTCTGCAAAACTGTATTTCCTTGTAACGTGGTATTCTTACATATTCTTGCGAGAGAAAACTCTCCTGTGCATTCTCTTTTGAGGCTACACACTTAGACATACACGCAACACCAAAACTTTTCGAGTTAAAACATGTTGTTTAGGAAAAACAAGATAATACCACACAATGCAGGATTTCCTTATAACGTGGTGTTCTGACATTTTTTCGAGAAAAAAAAAAATCTCCTGTGTGTTCTCTTTTGAGGTTACACGTTTAGACAAACACGCAACACCAAATCCTTTCGAGTTACAATGTGTTGTTTTGGAAAAAAACAGATAATTTTGCAGGATGCGTTATTTCTTCTCGTGAAGTTTAAGTATTTCCTATATGTACATATTTGTCTTTACTCTGCAACACTATATTTCCTTAAATCGTGGTATTCTTACATATTCTTTTGAGTGAACACTCTCCTGTGCGTTCTCTTTTGAGGCTGCACGCTAAGACATACACGCAACACCAAAGCTTTTTGAGTTACAACGTGTTGTGTAGGAAAAAGAACATAATGTCACACTAGGAGGGATTTCCTTAAAACGTGGTATTCTGACAAATTTTTTCGAGAGAAAACTCTCCTGTGTGTTCTCTTTTGAGGCTACACGTTTAGAAATACACGCAACACCAAATCTTTTCGAGTTACAACGTGTTGTTTAGGAAATACAAGTTAATTTTGTACGATGCGTTATTTCTTCTTATAAAGTTTAACTATTTCTACTACGTACGTATTTGTCTTTACTGTGCAACACTGGTTTCCTTATAACGTGGTATTCTTACATATTCTTTCGAGAGAAATATCTCCTGTGCATTCTCTTTTGAGGCTGCACGCTTAGACATACACGCAACACCAAAGCTTTTCAAGTTACATCGTGTTGTTTAGGAAAAACAAGATAATTTCGCACGATGCGGGATTTCCATAAAACGTTGTATTCTGACATATTTTTTCGAGAGAAAACTCTCCTGTGCCTTCTCCTTTGAGGCTACAAGCTTAGACATACACGTAACACAATATCTTTTCGAGTTATAACGTGTTATTTAGGAAATACAAGACAATTTTCCTCGATGCATTATTTCTTCTCCTAAAGTTTAAGTATTTCCAATAAGTACATATTTGTCTTTAATCTGCAACACTGTATTTCCTTATAATGTGGTATTCTTACATATTCTTTTGAGAGAAAACTGTCCTGTGCGTTCTCTTTTGAGGCTGCATGCTTAGACAAAAACGCAACACCAAAGCTTTCGAGTTACAGCAAGTTGTATTGGAAAAAAATGATAATTTCGCACGATGCGGGATTTCCTTAAAACGTGGTATTCTGACATATTTTTTCGAGACAAAACTCTCCTGTGTGTTCTCTTTTGAGGCTACACGCTGAGAAATGCAAGCTACACCAAAGCTTTTCGAGTTACCACGTGTTGTTTAGGAAAAACTAGATAATTTCGCACGATGCAGGATTTCCTTAAAACGTGGTATTCTGACATATTTTTTCGAGAGAAAACTCTCCTGTGCATTCTCTTTTGAGGCTACAAGCTTAGACATACACGCAACACCAAATCTTTTTGAGTTACAACGTGTTGTTTAGGAAAACCTAGATAATTTTTCACGATGCGTTATTTCTTCACGTAAAGTTTAAATATTTCCAATACGTACTTATTTGTCTTTACTCTGCAACGCTATTTTTCCTAATAACATGGTATTCTTACATATTCTTTCAAGAGAACACTCTCCTGTGCGTTCTCTTTTGAGGCTGCATGCTTAGACAAAAATGCAGCACCAAATCTTTTCGAGTTACAAGTTGTTTAGGAAAAACAAGATAATTTCGCACGATACGGTATTTTCTTAAAACGTGGTTTTCTGACATATTTTTTCGAGACAAAACTCTCCTGTGTATTCTCTTTTGAGGCTACACACTTAGACATACACGCAACACCAAAGCTTTTCAAGTTACAATGTGTTGTTTAGGAAAAACAAGATAATTTTGCATGACATAGGATTTCCTTAAAACGTGGTACTCTGACATATTTTTTCAAGAGAAAACTCTCCTGTGTGTTCTCTTTTGAGGCTACAAGCTTAGACATACACGCAACACCAAATCTTTTCGAGTTACAATGTGTTGCTTAGGAAAAACATGATAATTTTGCACGATGCATTATTTCTTCTCATAAAATTTAGGTATTTCCAATACGTACGTATGTGTCTTTAGTCTGCAACACTATATTTCCTTATAACGTGGTATTCTTACATATTCTTTCAAGAGAAAACTCTCCTGTGCATTCTCTTTTGAGGTTGCACGCTTAGACAAAAATGCAACACCAAAGCTTTTCGAGTTACAACAAGTTGTTTATGAAAAAAAGATAATTTCGCATGATGCAGGATTTCCTTAAAACGTGGTATTCTGACATATTTTTTCGAGAGAAAACTCTCCTGTGTGTTCTCTTTTGAGGCTACACGCTGAGACATACAAGCTACACCAAAGCTTTTCAAGTTACAAAGTGTTGTTTATGAAAAACAAGATAATTTCGCACGATGCAGGATTTCCTTAAAACGTGGTATTCTGATATATTTTTTCGAGAGAAAATTCTCCTGTGGGTTCTCTTTTGAGGATACACATTTAGACATACACACAACACCAAATCTTTTTGAGGTACAACGTGTTGTTTAGGAAATACAAGATAATTTTTTACGATGCCTTATTTCTTCTCATAAAGTTTAAGTATTTCTAATACGTACGTATTTGTCTTTACTCTGCAACACTGTATTTCCTTATAATGTGGTATTCTTACATATTCTTTCGAGAGAAAACTCTCCTGTCCATTCTCTTTAGAGGCTACACGCTTAGACATACACGCAACACCAAAGCTTTTCGAGTTACAACGTGTTGTTTAAGAAAAACAAGGTAATTTTGCACGATGAGGGATTTCCTTAAAACGTGGTATTCTGACATATTTTTTTGAGAGAAAACAATCCTGTGCGTTCTCTTTTGAGGATACACGCTTAGACATACACGCAACACCACATCTTTTCGAGTTACAACGTGTTGTTTAGGAAAAACAAGATTATTTTGCAGGATGCGTTATTTCTTCTCGTAAAGTTTAAGTATTTCCAATACGTAAGAATTTGTCTTTACTCTGCAACACTGTGTTTCATTATAACATGGTATTCTTACATATTCTTTCGAGAGAAAACTCTCCTGTGCGTTCACTTTTGAGGCTACATGCTTAGACATACACGCAACACCAAATCTTTTCGAGTTCCAAGGGGTTGTTTAGGAAATACAAGATAATTTTGTACGATGGTTTATTTCTTCTCGTTATGTTTAAGTATTTCTAATACGTACATATTTGTCTTTACTCTGGAACACTGTATTTCCTTGTAACGTGGTATTCTTACATATTCTTTCAAGAGAAAACTTTCCTGTGCGTTCTCTTTCGAGGGTAGACGCTTAGACATACACGCATCACCAAAGCTTTTCAAGTTACAACCTGTTGTTTAAGAAAAAAAAAGATAATTTCGCACGATGTGGGATTTCCTTAAAACGTGGTATTCTGACATATTTTTTCGAGAGAAAATTCTCCTGTGGGTTCTCTTTTGAGGCTACACGTTTAGAAATACACGCAATACCAAACCTTTTCGAGTTACAACATGTTGTTTCAGAAATACAAGTTAATTTTATACGATGCGTTATTTCTTCTCATAAAGTTTAAGTATTTCTACTACGTACGTATTTGTCTTTACTCTGCAACACTGGTTTCCTTATAACGTGGTATTGTTACATATTCTTTCGAGAGAAAAATCTCCTGTGTATTCTCCTTTGAGGCTGCACGCTTAGACATACACGCAACACCAAAGCTTTTCGAGTTACATCGTGTTGTTTAGGAAAAACAAGATAATTACGCACGATGCGGGATTTCCTTAAAACATTGTATTCTGATATATTTTTTCGAGAGAAAACTCTCCTGTGCCTTCTCTTTGAGGCTACAAGCTTAGATATACATGTAACACAATATCTTTTCGAGTTACAACGTGTTGTTTAGGAAATACAAGATAATTTTGCTCTATGCGTTATTTCTTCTCCTAAAGTTTAAGTATTTCCAATTAGTACGTATTTGTCTTTAATCTGCAACACTGTATTTCCTTATAACGTGGTATTCTTACATATTCTTTCGAGAGAAAACTCTCCTGTGAGTTCTCTTTTGAGGCTACACGCTGAGACATGCAAGCTACACCAAAGCTTTTCGAGTTACCACGTGTTGTTTAGGAAAAACAAGATAATTTCGCACGATGCAGGATTTCCTTAAAACTTGGTATTCTGACATATTTTTTCGAGAGAAAACTCTCCTTTGCGTTCTCTTTTGAGGCTACAAGCTTAGACATACACGCAACACAAAATCTTTTTGAGTTACAGCGTGTTGTTTAGGAAAACCTAGATAATTTTGCACGATACATTATTTCTTCTCATAAAGTTTAAATATTTCTAATACGTATGTATTTGTCTTTACTCTGCAACGCTATATTTCCTTATAATGTGGTATTCTTACATATTCTTTCGAGAGAACACTCTCCTGTGCATTCTCTTTTGAGGCTGCACGCTTAGACAAAAACGCAACACCAAAGCTTTTCGAGTTACAACAAGTTGTTTAGGAAAAACAAGATAATTTTGCACGATACGGGATTTTTTTAAAATGTGGTTTTCTGACATATTTTTTCGAGACAAAACTCTCCTGTGCATTCTCTTTTGAGGCTACACGCTTAGACATACACGCAACACCAAAGCTTTTTGAGTTACAATGTGTTGTTTAGGAAAAACAAGATAATTTCGCACGATGCAGGATTTCCTTAAAACGTGGTACTCTGACATATTTTTTCCAGAGAAAATTCTCCTGTGGGTTCTCTTTTCGAGGCTACACATTTAGACATACAGACAACACCAAATCTTTTCGAGTTACATGTGTTGTTTAGGAAATACAAGATAATTTTTTACGATGTGTTATTTCTTCTCATAAAGTTTAAGTATTTCTAATACATACGTATTTGTCTTTACTCTGCAACACTGTATTTCCTTATAACGTGGTATTCGTACATATTCTTTCGAGCGAAAAATCTCCTGTGTCTTCTCTTTTGAGGCTACAAGCTTAGACATAAACGCAACACCAAAGCTTTTCTAGTTACAACGTGTTGTTTAAGAAAAACAAGATAATTTCGCACGATGAAGGATTTCCTTAAAACGTGGTATTCTGATATATTTTGTCGAGAGAAAATTCTTCTGTGGGTTCTCTTTTGAGGCTACACGTTTAGAAATACACGGAACACCAAATCTTTTCGAGTTACAACGTGTTTTTTAGGAAAAACATGATAATTTCGCACTATGCGGGATTTCCTTAAAACGTGGCATTCTGACATATTTTTTGAGAGAAAACTCTCCTGTGCGTTCTCTTTTGAGGCTACACGTTTAGACATACACGCAACACCAAATCTTTCCAAGTTACAACGTGTTGTTTAGGAAAAAAACAAGATAATTTTGCACGATGCATTATTTCTTCTGGTAAAGTTTAAATATTTCCAATACGTATGTATTTGTCTTTTCTCTGCAACACTATAATACTTATAACGTGGTATTCTTACATATTCTTTCAAGAGAAAACTCTCCTGTGCGTTCTCTTTTGAGGCTGCACGCTTAGACAAAAATGAAACACCAAAGCTTTTCGAGTTACAACAAGTTGTTTAGGAAAAAACAAGATAATTTCGCACGATGCAGGATTGCCTTAAAACGTGGTATTCTGACATACTTTTTCGAGAGAAAACTCTCTTGTGTGTTCTCTTTTGAGGCTACACGCTGAGACATACAAGCTACACCAAAGCTTTTCAAGTTACAAAGTGTTGTTTATTAAAAACAAGATAATTTCGCACGATGCATGATTTCCTTAAAACGTGGTATTCTGATATATTTTTTCGAGAGAAAATTCTCCTGTGGGTTCTCTTTTGAAGCTACACATTTAGACATACACACAACACCCAATCTTTTCGAGGTACAACGTGTTGCTTAGGAAATACAAGATAATATTTTACGATGCCTTATTTCTTCTCGTAAAGTTTAAGTATTTCTAATACGTACTTATTTGTCTTTACTCTGCAACACTGTATTTCCTTATAACGTGGTATTCTTACATATTCTTTCGAGATAAGACTCTCCTGTCAGTTCTTTTTAGAGGCTACACGCTTAGACATACACGCACCACCAAAGCGTTTCGAGTTACAATGTGTTGTTTAAGAAAAAGAAGATAATTTCGCACGATGAGGGATTTCCTTAAAACGTGGTATTCTGACATATTTTTTCGAGAGAAAACAATCCTGTGCATTCTCTTTTGAGGATAAAAGCTTAGACATACACGCAACATCACATCCTTTCGAGTTACAACGTGTTGTTAAGAAAAAACAAGATAATTTTGCATGATGCATTATTTCTTCTCATAAAGTTTAATTATTTCCAATACGTAAGTATTTGTCTTTACTCTGCAACACTGTATTGCATTATAATATGGTATTCTTACATATTCTTTCGATAGAAAACTCTCCTGTGCATTCTCTTTTGAGGCTACATGCTTAGACATACACGTAACACCAAATCTTTTCGATTTACAAGGGGTTGTTTATGAAATACAAGATAATTTTGTAAGATGGTTTATTTCTTCTCGTTATGTTTAAGTATTTCTAATACGTACATATTTGTCTTTACTCTGCAACACTGTATTTCCTTGTAACGTGGTATTCTTACATAGTCTTTCGAGAGAAAACTCTCCTGTGCATTCTCTTTTGAGGCTGCACGCTTAGACAAAAACGAAACACCAAAGCTTTTCGAGTTACAACAAGTTGTTTAGGAAAAACAAGATAATTTTGCACGATATGGGATTTTTTTAAAATGTGGATTTCTGACATATTTTTTCGAGACAAAACTCTCCTGTGCATTCTCTTTTGAGGCTACACGCTTAGACATACACGCAACACCAAAGATTTTTGAGTTACAATGTGTTGTTTAGGAAAAACAAGATAATTTCACACGATGCAGGATTTCCTTAAAACGTGGTACTCTGACATATTTTTTCGAGAGAAAATTCTCCTGTGGGTTCTCTTTCGAGGCTACACATTTAGACATACACACAACACCAAATCTTTTCGAGTTACACGTGTTGTTTAGGAAATACAAGATAATTTTTTACAATGTGTTATTTCTTCTCATAAAGTTTAAGTATTTCTAATACATACGTATTTGTCTTTACTCTGCAACACTGTATTTCTTTATAACGTGGTATTCGTACATATTCTTTCGAGCGAAAAATCTCCTGTGTCTTCTCTTTTGAGGCTACAAGCTTAGACATAAACGCAACACCAAAGCTTTTCTAGTTACAACTTTTTGTTTAAGAAAAACAAGATAATTTCGCACGATGAAGGATTTCCTTAAAACGTGGTATTCTGATATATTTTGTCGAGAGAAAATTCTTCTGTGGGTTCTCTTTTGAGGCTACACGTTTAGAAATACACGGAACACCAAATCTTTTCGAGTTACAACGTGTTTTTTAGGAAAAACATGATAATTTCGCACTATGCGGGATTTCCTTAAAACGTGGCATTCTGACATATTTTTTGAGAGAAAACTCTCCTGTGCGTTCTCTTTTGAGGCTACACGTTTAGACATACACGCAACACCAAATCTTTCCAAGTTACAACGTGTTGTTTAGGAAAAAAACAAGATAATTTTGCACGATGCATTATTTCTTCTGGTAAAGTTTAAATATTTCCAATACGTATGTATTTGTCTTTTCTCTGCAACACTATATTACTTATAACGTGGTATTCTTACATATTCTTTCAAGAGAAAACTCTCCTGTGCGTTCTCTTTTGAGGCTGCACGCTTAGACAAAAATGAAACACCAAAGCTTTTCGAGTTACAACAAGTTGTTTAGGAAAAAACAAGATAATTTCGCACGATGCAGGATTGCCTTAAAACGTGGTATTCTGACATACTTTTTCGAGAGAAAACTCTCCTGTGTGTTCTCTTTTGAGGCTACACGCTGAGACATACAAGCTACACCAAAGCTTTTCAAGTTACAAAGTGTTGTTTATTAAAAACAAGATAATTTCGCACGATGCATGATTTCCTTAAAACGTGGTATTCTGATATATTTTTTCGAGAGAAAATTCTCCTGTGGGTTCTCTTTTGAGGCTACACATTTAGACATACACACAACACCCAATCTTTTCGAGGTACAACGTGTTGTTTAGAAAATACAAGATAATATTTTACGATGCCTTATTTCTTCTAGTAAAGTTTAAGTATTTCTAATACGTACTTATTTGTCTTTACTCTGCAACACTGTATTTCCTTATAACGTGGTATTCTTACATATTCTTTCGAGATAAGACTCTCCTGTCAGTTCTCTTTAGAGGCTACACGCTTAGACATACATGCACCACTAAAGCGTTTCGAGTTACAACGTGTTGTTTAAGAAAAACAAGATAATTTCGCACGATGAGGGATTTCCTTAAAACGTGGTATTCTGACATATTTTTTCGAGAGAAAACAATCCTGTGCATTCTCTTTTGAGGATAAACGCTTAGACATACACGCAACACCACATCCTTTCGAGTTACAACGTGTTGTTAAGAAAAAACAAGATAATTTTGCATGGTGCATTATTTCTTCTTGTAAACTTTAAGTATTTCCAATACGTAAGTATTTGTCTTTACTCTGCAACATTGTATTGCATTATAACATGGTATCTTACATATTTTTCGATAGAAAACTCTCCTGTGCGTTCTCTTTTGAGGCTACATGCTTAGACATACACGTAACACCAAATCTTTTCGAGTTACAAGGGGTTGTTTAGGAAATACAAGATAATTTTGTACGATGGTTTATTTCTTTGCATTATGTTTAAGTATTTCTAATACGTACATATTTGTCTTTACCCTGCAACACTGTATTTCCTTGTAACGTGGTAATCTTACATATTCTTTCGAGAGAAAACTCTCCTGTGCATTCTCTTTTGAGGCTACACGCTTAGACATACACGCATCACCAAAGCTTTTCAAGTTACAATGTGTTGTTTAAGAAAAAAAAGATAATTTCGCACGATGCGGGATTTCCTTAAAACGTGGTATTCTGACATTTTTTGTCGTCAGAAGATCGTCCTCTTGGTTTTCTTTTGAGGCTACACATTTAGAAATACACGCAACACCAAATCTTTTCGAGTTACAACGTGTTGTTTAGGAAATACAAGTTAATTTTGTAAGATGCGTTATTTCTTCTCATAAAGTTTAAGTATTTCTATTACGTATGTATTTGTCTTTACTTTGAAACATTGGTTTCCTTATAACGTGGTTTTCTTACATATTCTTTCGAGATAAATCTCTCCTATCAGTTCTCTTTAGAGGCTACACGCTTAGACATACATGCACCACCAAAGCGTTTCGAGTTACATTGTGTTGTTTAAGAAAAACACGATAATTTCGCACAATGAGGTATTTCCTTAAAACGTGGTATTTTGACATATTTTTTCGAGAGAAAACAATCCTGTGCATTCTCTTTTGAGGATAAACGCTTAGACATACAAGCAACACCACATCCTTTCGAGTTACAACGTGTTGTTAAGAAAAAACAAGATAATTTTGCATGATGCGTTATTTCTTCTCATAAAGTTTAATTATTTCCAATACGTAAGTATTTGTCTTTACTCTGCAACACTGTATTGCATTATAACATGGTATTCTTACATATTCTTTTGATAGAAAACTCTCCTGTGCGTTCTCTTTTGAGGCTACATTCTTAGACATACACGTAACACCAAATCTTTTCGAGTTACAAGGGGTTGTTTAGGAAATACAAGGTAATTTTGTATGATGGTTTATTTCTTCTCGTTATGTTTAAGTATTTCTAATACGTACGTATTTGTCCTTACTCTGCAACACTGTATTTCCTTGTAACATGGTATTCTTACATATTCTTTCGAGAGAAAACTCTGCTGTGCATTCTCTTTTGAGGCTACACGCTTAGACATACACGCATCACTAAAGCTTTTCAAGTTACAACGTGTTGTTTAAGAAAAAAAAGATAATTTCTCACGATACGGGATTTACTTAAAACGTGGTTTTCTGACATATTTTTTCAAGACAAAACTCTCCTGTGCGTTCTCTTTTGAGGCTACACACTTAGACATATATGCAACACCAAAGCTTTTCGAGTTACAATGTGTTGTTTAGGAAAAACAAGATAATTTCGCACGATGCAGGATTTCCTTAAAACGTGGTACTCTGACATATTTTTTCAAGAGAAAGCTCTCCTGTGTCTTCTCTTTTGAGGCTACGAGCTTAGACATTCACCCAACACCAAATCTTTTCGAGTTACAATGTGTTGTTTAGGAAAAACATGATAATTTTGCACGATGCGTTTTTCTTCTCATAAAGTTTAGGTATTTCCAATACGTACGTATGTGTCTTTAGTCTGCAACACTATATTTCCTAATAACGTGGTATTCTTACATATTCTTTCAAGAGAAAACTCTCCTGGGCGTTCTCTTTTCAGGTTGCACGCTTAGACAAAAACGCAACACCAAAGCTTTTCGAGTTACAACAAGTTGTTTATGCAAAAAATGATAATTTCGCACGATGTAGGATTTCCTTAAAACGTGGTATTATGACATATTTTTTCAAGAGAAAACTCTCCTGTGTGTTCTCTTTTGAAGCTACACGCTGAGACATACAAGCTACACCAAAGCTTTTCAAGTTACAAAGTGTTGTTTATGAAAAACAAAATAATTTCGCACGATGCAGTATTTCCTTAAAACGTGATATTCTGATATATTTTTTCGAGAGAAAATTCTCCTGTGGGTTCTCTTTTGAGGATACACATTTAGACATACACACAACACCAAATCTTTTTGAGGTACAACGTGTTGTTTAGGAAATACAAGATAATTTTTTACGATGCCTTATTTTTTCTCATAAAGTTTAAGTATTTCTAATACGTACGTATTTGTCTTTACTCTGCAACACTGTATTTCCTTATAATTTGGTATTCTTACATATTCTTTCGAGAGAAAACTCTCCTGTCCGTTCTCTTTATAGGCTACACGCTTAGACATACACGCAACACAAAGCTTTTCGAGTTACAACGTGTTGTTTAAGAAAAACAAGATAATTTCGCACGATGAGGGATTTCCTTAAAACGTGGTATTCTGACATATTTTTTTGAGAGAAAACAATCCTGTGCGTTCTCTTTTGAGGGTACACGCTTAGACATACAAGCAACACCACATCTTTTCGAGTTACAACGTGTTGTTTAGGAAAAACAAGATTATTTTGCAGGATGCGTTATTTCTTCTCGTAAAGTTTAAGTATTTCCAATAAGTACGTATTTGTCTTTAATCTGCAACACTGTATTTCCTTATAACGTGGTATTCTTACATATTCTTTCGAGAGAAAACTCTCCTGTGCATTCTCTTTTGAGGCTACATGCTTAGACATACACGCAACACCAAAGCCTTTCGAGTTACAATGTGTTGTTTATTAAAAACAAGATAATTTCGCACGATGCAGGATTTCCTTAAAACGTGGTACTCTGACATATTTTTTTCGAGAGAAAAATCTCCTGTGGGTTCTCTTTCGAGGCTACACATTTAGACATACACACAACACCAAATCTTTTCGAGTTACACGTGTTGTTTAGGAAATACAAGATAATTTTTTACGATGTGTTATTTCTTCTCATAAAGTTTAAGTATTTCTAATACATACGTATTTGTCTTTACTCTGCAACACTGTATTTCCTTATAACGTGGGATTCGTACATATTCTTTCAAGCGAAAACTCTCCTGTGTCTTCTCTTTTGAGGCTACAAGCTTAGACATAAACGCAACACCAAAGCTTTTCTAGTTACAACGTGTTGTTTAAGAAAAACAAGATAATTTCGCACGTTGAAGGATTTCCTTCAAACGTGGTATTCTGATATATTTTGTCGAGAGAAAATAATTCTGTGGGTTCTCTTTTGAGGCTACATGTTTAGAAATACATGGAACACCAAATCTTTTCGAATTACAATGTGTTTTTTAGGAAAAACATGATAATTTCGCACTGTGCGGGATTTCCTTAAAACATGGCATTCTGACATATTTTTTGAGAGAAAACTCTCCTGTGCGTTCTCTTTTGAGGCTACACGTTTAGACATACACGCAACACCAAATCTTTCCAAGTTACAACGTGTTGTTTAGGAAAAAAACAAGATAATTTTGCACGATGCATTATTTCTTCTGGTAAAGTTTAAATATTTCCAATACGTATGTATTTGTCTTTTCTCTGCAACACTATATTACTTATAACGTGGTATTCTTACATATTCTTTCAAGAGAAAACTCTCCTGTGCGTTCTCTTTTGAGGCTGCACGCTTAGACAAAAATGAAACACCAAAGCTTTTCGAGTTACAACAAGTTGTTTAGGAAAAAACAAGATAATTTCGCACGATGCAGGATTGCCTTAAAACGTGGTATTCTGATATATTTTTTCGAGAGAAAATTCTCCTGTGGGTTCTCTTTTGAGGCTACACATTTAGACATACACACAACACCAAATCTTTTCGAGGTACAATGTGTTGCTTAGGAAATACAAGATAATATTTTACGATGCCTTATTTCTTCTCGTAAAGTTTAAGTATTTCTAATACGTACGTATTTGTCTTTACTCTGCAACACTGTATTACCTTATAACGTGGTATTCTTTTTTTTTTTATTATTATTCGATATAATTTATTTACATTTCAAATGATTTCCCCTTTTCTAGCCCCCCCACTACCCGAAAGTCCCGCAAGCCCCCTTCTCTTCCCCTGTCCTCCCACCCACCCCTTCCCACTTCCCCGTTCTGGTTTTGCCGTGGTATTCTTACATATTCTTTTGAGATAAAACTCTCCTGTCAGTTCTCTTTAGAGGCTACACGCTTAGACATACACGCACCACCAAAGCGTTTCGAGTTACAATGTGTTGTTTAAGAAAAAGAAGATACTTTCGCACGATGAGGGATTTCCTTAAAACGTGGTATTCTGACATATTTTTTCGAGAGAAAACAATCCTGTGCATTCTCTTTTGAGGATAAAAGCTTAGACATACACGCAATATCACATCCTTTCGAGTTACAACGTGTTGTTAAGAAAAAACAAGATAATTTTGCATGATGCATTATTTCTTCTCATAAAGTTTAATTATTTCCAATACGTAAGTATTTGTCTTTACTCTGCAACACTGTATTGCATTATAATATGGTATTCTTACATATTCTTTCGATAGAAAACTCTCCTGTGCATTCTCTTTTGAGGCTACATGCTTAGACATACACGTAACACCAAATCTTTTTGATTTACAAGGGGTTGTTTATGAAATACAAGATAATTTTGTAAGATGGTTTATTTCTTCTCGTTATGTTTAAGTATTTCTAATACGTACATATTTGTCTTTACTCTGCATCACTGTATTTCCTTGTAACGTGGTATTCTTACATAGTCTTTCGAGAGAAAACTCTCCTGTGCATTCTCTTTTGAGGCTACACATTTAGACATACACGCCTCACCAAAGCTTTTCGAGTTACAACGTGTAGTTTAGGAAAAACAAGATAATTTCGCACGATGCGGGATTTCCTTAAAATGAAGTATTCTGACACATTTTTTTGAAAGAAAACTCTCCTGTGCGTTCTCTTTTGAGGCTACAAGCTTAGACATACACGCAACACAAAATCTTTTCGAGTTACACCGTGTTGTTTAGGAAAAACAAGATAATTTTGCACGATGCGTAATTTCTTCTCCAAAAGTTTAAGTATTTCCAATATGTACGTATTTGTCTTTACTCTGCAACACTGTATTACCTTATAACGTGGTATTCTTACATTTTCTTTTGAGAGCAAACTCTCCTGTGCATTATCTTTTGAGGCTGTACGCTTAGACATAGACGCAACACCAAAGCTTTTCGAGGTACAACGTGTTGTTTAGGAAAAACAAAATAACTTCGCACGATACGGGATTTCCTAAAAACGTGGAATTCTGACATATTTTTTTGGAGAGAAAACTCTCCTGTGCATTCTCTTTTGAGGCTACTCGCTTAGACATACACACAACACCAAATCTTTTGAGTGACAACGTGTTGTTTAGGAAAAACAAGATAATTTCTCACGATGCGGAATTTCCTTAAAACGTGGTATTCTGACATATTTTTCCGAGAGAAAACTCTCCTGTGAATTCTCTTTTGAGGCTACATGCTTAGTCATACACGCAACACCAAATCTTTTCGAGTTACAAATTGTTGTTTAGGAAAAAAAAGATAATTTCAGACGATGCGGGATTTCCTTAAAACGTGGTATTCTGACATACTTTTTCGAGAGAAAACTCTCCTGTGCGTTCCCTTTTGAGGCTACAAGCTTAGACATACATGCAACATCAAATCTTTTCGAGTTACCACGTGTTGTTTAGGAAAAACAAGATAATTTTGCACGATGCATTATTTCTTCTCATAAAGTTTAAGTATTTACAATATGTACATATTTGTCTTTACTCTGCAGCACAGTATTTCCTTATAACGTGCTATTCTTACGTATTCTTTCAAAAGAAAACTCTCCTGTGCTTTCTCTATAGAGGCTACATGCTTAGACATACACGCAACACCAAAGCTTTTCGAGTTACAACGTGTTGTTTGGGAAAAACAAGATAATTTCGCACGATGCGGGATTTCCTTAAAATGTGGTATTCTGACATATTTTTTCGAGAGAAAACTCTTCTGTGCATTCTCTTTTGAGGCTACAAGCTTAGACATACACACAACACAAAATCTTTTCGAGTTACACCGTGTTGTTTAGGAAGAACAAGATAATTTTCCACGATGCGTTATTTCTTCTCCTAAAGTTTAAGTATTTCCAATACGTACTTATTTGTCTTTACTCTGCAACACTGTATTTCCTTATAACGTGGTATTCTTACTTATTCTTTCGAGAGAAATCCCTCCTTTGAGTTCTCTTTTGAGGCTACACGCTTAGACATACACGCAACACCAAAGCTTTTCGATTTACAACGTGTTGTTTGGGAAAAACAAGATAATTTCGCACGATGAGATATTTCCTTAAAACGTGGTATTCTGACATATTTTTTTGAGAGAGAACTCTCCTGTGCGTTCTCTTTTGAGGCTACAAGCTAAGACATACAGTCAACACAAAATCTTTTCGAGTTACAACATGTTCTTTAGGAAAAACAAGATAATTTTGCAGGATTCGTAATTTTTTCTCGTAAAGTTTCAGTATTTCCAATATGTACGTTTTTGTCTTTATTCTGCAACACTGTATTTCCTTATAAGGTGGTATTCTTACAAATTCTTTCGAGAGAAAACTCTACTGTGAATTCTTTTTTGAGGCTACATGCTTAGACATACACGCAACACAAAATCTTTTCGAGTTACACCATGTTGTTTAGGAAAAACAAGATAATTTTGCACGATGCGTTCTTTCTTCTCCTAATGTTTAAGTATTTCCAATACGTACGTATTTGTCTTTACTCTGCAACACTGTATTTCCTTATAACGTGGTATTCTTACATATTCTTTCAAGAGAAAACTCTCCTGTGAGTTCTCTTTTGAGTTTACACGCTTAGACATACATGCAACACCAAAGGTTTTCGAGTTACAACGTGTTTTTTAGGAAAAACAGGATAATTTCGCACGATGCGGGATTTCCTTAAAATCTGGTATTCTGACATATTTTTTCGAGAGAAAATTCTCCTGTCGGTTCTCTTTTGAGGCTACATGCTTAGACATACACGAACCAACAAATCCTTTCGAGTTACAACGAGTTGTTTAGGATATACAAGATAATTTTGCAGGATGTGTTATTTCTTCTTGTAAAGTATAAGTATTTCTAATACATACGTATTTGTCTTTACTCTGCAACACTGTATTTCCTTGTAACGTGGTATTCTTACATATTCTTTTGATAGAAAACCCTCCTGTGCATTGTCTTCTGAGGCTACACCCTTAGACATACACGCAACACCAAAGTTTTTCGAGTTACAACCTGTTGTATAGGAAAAACAAGATAATTTCGCAAGATGCGGGATTTCCTTAAAACGTGGTATTCTGTCATATTTTGTCGAGAGAAAACTCTCCTATGCATTATTTTTTGAGGCTACATTCTTAGACATACACGCAACACCAAATCTTTTCGAGTTAAAATGTATTGTTTAGGAAATACGAGATCATTTTTTAGGATGCGTTATTTCTTCTAGTAAAGTTTAAGTATTTCTAATAGGTACGTATTTGTCTTTATCTGTAACAGTTTATTTCCCTGTACCATGTTAATTTTACATATTCTTTTGAGAGAAAACTCTCCTGTGCGTTCTTTTCTCAGCCTACACACTTAGATTACACGCTACACCAAAGCTTTTCGAGATACAACGTGTTGTTTAGGAAAAAACAAGATAATTCCGCAAGATGCGGGATTTCCTTAAAACGTGGTATTCTGTCATATTTTTTTGAGAGAAAACACTCCTGTGCATTCTCTTTTGAGGCTACATGCTTAGACATACACGCAACACCAAATCTTTTCGAGTTCAAACGTATTGTTTAGGAAATACAAGATAATATTTTAGGATGCGTTATTTCTTCTCGTAAAGTTTAAGTATTTCTAATACGTACGTATTTGTCTTTATCTGCAACACTGTATTTCCCTGTAACGTGTTATTCTTACATATTCTTTTGAGAGAAAACTCTCCTGTACATTCTCTTCTGAGCCTACACACTTAGACATACATACTACACCAAAGCTTTTCAAGTTAAAACGTTTTGTTTAGGAAAAAACAAGATAAATCCGCAAGATGCTGGATTTCCTTAAAATGTGGTATTCTGACATATTCCTTCGAGAGAAAACTCTCCTGTGCGTTCTCTTTTGAGGCTAGATGCTTATTCATACACGCAACACCAAATCTTTTCGAGTAACAATGTTTTGTTTAGGAAAAACAAGTTAATTTTCACGATGCGTTATTTCTTCTTGTAATGTTTAAATATTCCGAATACGTACTTATTTGTCTTTACTCTGCAACACTGTATTTCCTAATAACGTGGTATTCTTACATATTCTTTCGAGAGAAAACTCTACTGTGAATTCTCTTTTGAGGCTACATGCTTAGACATATATGCAACACCAAAGCTTTTCGAGATACAACGTGTAGTTTAGGAAAATGAAGATAATTTTGAACGATGCATTATTTCTTCTCTTAAAGTTTAAGTATTTCTAATACATACATATTTGTCTTTACTCTGCAACACTGTATTTCCTTGTAACGTGGTATTCTTACATATTCTTTCGAGAGAAAACTCTCCTGTGCATTTACTTCTGAGGCTACACGCTTAAACATACACGCACCACCAAATCTTTTCGA
The DNA here is from genome assembly GCF_947179515.1 of Apodemus sylvaticus. Taxonomy (NCBI): domain Eukaryota; kingdom Metazoa; phylum Chordata; class Mammalia; order Rodentia; family Muridae; genus Apodemus; species Apodemus sylvaticus. The sequence goes on along the minus strand of NC_067491.1, from coordinate 60,491,091 downwards.
GTTACAACGTGTTGTTTAGGATATACAAGATAATTTTGCAGGATGCGTTATTTCTTCTAGTAAAGTTTAAGTATTTCCAATATGTACGTATTTGTCTTTACTCAGCAACACTGTATTTCCTAATAATGTGGTATTCTTACATATTTTTTTGAGAGATAACTCTTCTGTGCGTTCTCTTTTGAGAATAAACGTTTAGACATATAAGCAACACCAAATCTTTTTGAGTTACAACGTGTTGTTTAGGAAATACAAGATAATTTTGTATGATGCTTTATTTCTTCTCGTAAAGTTTAAGTATTTCTCATACGTAAGTATTTGTCTTTACTCTGCAACACTGTATTTCCTTATAACATGGTATTCTTATATATTCTTACGAGAGAAAACACTCCTGTGCGTTCTCTTATGTAGCTACACACTTAGACATACACACAACACCAAAGCTTTTCGAGTTACAATGTGTTGTTTGGGAAAAACAAGATAATTTCGCACGATGCGGGATTTCCTTAAAATGTGGTATTCTGACATATTTTTTTGAGAGAAAACTCTCCTGTGCATTCTCTTTTGAGGCTACAAGCTTAGACATACACACAACACAAAATCTTTTCGAGTTACACCGTGTTGTTTAGGAAGAACAAGATAATTTTGCACGATGCGTTATTTCTTCTCCTAAAGTTTAAGTATTTCCAATACGTACTTATTTGTCTTTACACTGCAACACTGTATTTCCTTATAACGTGGTATTCTCACTTATTCTTTGAGAGAAATCTCTCCTGTGAGTTCTCTTTTGAGGCTACATGCTTAGACATACACGCAACACCAAAGCTTTTCGAGTTACAACGTGTTGTTTGGGAAAAACAAGATAATTTCGCACTATGAGATATTTCCATAAAACGTGGTATTCTGACATACTTTTCAAGATAAAACACTCCTGTCCATTCTCTTTTGAAGTTACAAGCTTAGACATACAGTCAACACCAAATCTTTTCGAGTTGCAACGTGTTGTTTAGGAAAAACAAGATAATTTTGCAGGATTTGTTATTTTTTTCTCGTAAAGTTTAAGTATTTCCAATACGTACGTTTTTGTCTTTATTCTGCAACACTGTATTTCCTTATAACGTGGTATTCTTACATATTCTTTCGAGAGAAAACTCTCCTGTGCGTTCTTTTTTGAGGCTACACGCTTAGACATACAAGCAACACCAAAGGTTTCGAGTTACAATGTGTTGTTTAGGAAAAACTTGATAATTTCGCCCGATGCGGGATTTCCTTAAAATGTGGTATTCTGACATATTCCTTCGAGAGAAAACTCTCCTGTGCATTCTCTCTTGAGGCTACAATCTGAGACATACACGCAACACAAAATCTTTTCGAGTTACAATGTGTTGTTTAGGAAAAACAAGATAATTTTGAAGGATGCGTTATTTCTTCTCCTAAAGTTTAGGTATTTCCAATATGTACGTATTTGTCTTTACTCTGCAAAACTGTATTTACGTATAACGTGGTATTCTTACATATTCTTTCGAGAGAAAACTCTCCTGTGAGTTCTCTTTTGAGGCTGCACGCTTAAACATACACGCCACAACAAAGCTTTTCGAGATACAACGTGTTGTTTAGGAAAAAGAAGATACTTCCGCAAGATGCTGGATATCCTTAAAACGTGGTATTCTGTCATATTTTTTCGAGAGAAAATTCTCCTGTGCATTCTCTTTTGAGGTTACGTGCTTAGACATACACGCAACACCAAATCTTTCGAGTTAAAACGTATTGTTTAGGAAATTCAAGATAATATTTTAGGATGCGTTATTTCTTCTCGTAAAGTTTAAGTATTTCTAATATGTACGTATTTGTCTTTATCTGCAACACTGTATTTCCCTGTAACGTGTTATTCTTACATATTCTTTTGAGAGAAAACTCTCCTGTACATTCTCTTCTGAGCCTACACACTTAGACATACACGCTACACCAAAGCTTTTCGAGTTAAAACGTTTTGTTTAGGAAAAAACAAGATAATTCCGCAATATGTGGGACATCCTTAAAACGTTGTATTCTGACATATTCCTTCGAGAGAAAACTCTCCTGTGCGTTCTCTTTTGAGGCTCGACACTTAGTCATGCACACAACACCAAATCTTTTCGAGTTACATCGTGTTGTTTAGGAAAAACAAGTTAATTTTGCACGATGCGTTATTTCTTCTTGTAAATTTTAAATATTCCTAATAAGTACGTATTTGTCTTTACTCTGCAACACTGTATTTCCTAATAACGTGGCATTCTTACATATTCTTTCGAGAGAAAACTCTCCTGTGAGTTCTCTTTTGAGGCTACATGCTTAGACATACATGCAACACCAAAGCTTTTCGAGATACAATGTGTTGTTTAGGAAAAAGAAGATAATTTTTTACGATGCGTTATTTCTTCTCTTAAAGTTTAAGTATTTCTAATATGTACGTATTTGTCTTTACTCTGCAACACTGTATTTCCCTGTAACGTGGTATAATTACATATTCTTTCGAGAGAAACTCTCCTGTTCATTCTCTTCTGAGGCTACACACTTAGACATACACGCAATGCGAAAGTTTTTCGAGTTACAACGGGTTGTTTAGGAAAAACAAGGTAATTTCTCAAGATGCGGGATTTTCTTAAAATGTGGTATTCTGACATATTTTTAGGAGAGAAAACACTCCTGTGCGTTCTCTTTTGAGGCTACCAGCTTAGACATACACATAACAACAAATCTTTTCGAGTTACCATGTCTTGTTATGAAATACAAGATAATTTTGTACGATGAGTTATTTCTTCTCGTAAAGTTTAAGTATTTCTAATACATACGTATTTGTCTTTACTCTGCAACACTGTATTTCCTTGTAAGGTGGTATTCTTACATATTCTTTCGAGAGAAAACTCTCCTGTGTGTTCACTTTTGATGCTACACGCTTAGACATACACGCACCACCAAATCTTTTCGAGTTACAAAGTGTTGTATAGAATATACAAGATAATTTTGCAGGATGCGTTATTTCGTCTAGTAAAGTTTAAGTATTTCCAATACGTACGTATTTGTCTTTACTCAGCAACACTGTATTTCCTTATAAAATGGTATTCTTACATATTCTTACGAGAGAACACTCTCCTGTGTGTTCTCTTTTGAAGCTACACACTTAGACATACATGCAACACCAAAGCTTTTCGAGTTACAACGTGTTGTTTGGGAAAAACAAGATAATTTCGCATGATGTGGGATTTCTTTAAAATGTGGTATTCTGACATATTTTTTGAGAGAAAACCCTCCTGTGCATTCTCTTTTGAAGCTACATGCTTATACATACACACAACACAAAGTCTTTTCGAGTTACACCGTGTTGTTTAGGAAGAACAAGATAATTTTGCACGATGCGTTATTTCTTCTCCTAAAGTTTAAGTATTTCCAATACGTACTTATTTGTCTTTACACTGCAACACTGTATTTCCTTATAACGTGGTATTCTTACTTATTCTTTCGGGAGAAATCTCTCCTGTGAGTTCTCTTTTGAGGCTACACGCTTAGACATACAAGCAACACAAAAGCTTTTCAAGTTACAACGTGTTGTTTAGGAAAAACAAGATAATTTCGCACGATGAGATATTTCCTTAAAACGTGGTATTCTGACATATTTTTTCGAGATAAAACACTCCTGTGCATTCTCTTTTGAGGTTACAAGCTTAGACATACAGTCAACACCAAATCTTTTCGAGTTACAACGTGTTGTTTAGGAAAAACAAGATAATTTTGCAGGATTCATTATTTTTTCTCGTAAAGTTTAAGTATTTCCAATACGTACGTTTTTGTCTTTATTCTGCAACACTGTATTTCCTTATAAGGTGATATTCTTACATATTCTTTCGAGAGAAAACTCTCCTTGCGTACTTTTTTGAGGCTACACACTTAGACATACAAGCAACACCAAAGGTTTCGAGTTACAATGTGTTGTTTAGGAAAAACAAGATAATTTTGCCCGATGCGGGATTTCCTTAAAATGTGGTATTCTGATATATTCCTTTTAGAGAAAACTCTCCTGTGCGTTCTCTTTTGAGGCTACAAGCTTAGACATACACGCAACACAAAATCTTTTCGAGTTACAACGTGTTGTTTAGGAAAAACAACATAATTTTGCCCAATGTGTTATTTCTTCTCCTAAAGTTTAAGTATTTCCAATATGTACGTATATGTCTTTACTCTGCAACAATGTATTTCCTTCTAACGTGGTATTCTTACATATTCTTTCGAGAGAAAACTCTCCTGTGAGTTTACACGCTTAGACATACATGCAACACCAAATGTTTTCGAGTTAAAACGTGTTGTTTAGGAAAAACAAGATAATTTCCCATGATGTGGGATTTCCTTAAAATCTGGTATTCTGACATATTTTTTCGAGAGAAAATTCTCCTGTCGGTTCTCTTTTGAGGCTACATGCTTAGACATACACGACCCACCAAATCCTTTCGAGTTACAACGAGTTGTTTAGGATATACAAGATAATTTTGCAGGATGTGTTATTTCTTCTTGTAAAGTTTAAGTATTTCTAATACATACGTATTTGTCTTTACTCTGCAACAGTGTATTTCCTTGTAACGTGGTATTCTTACATATTCTTTTGACAGAAAACTCTCCTGTGCGTTGTCTTTTGAGTCTACACGCTTAGACATACACGCAACACCAAAGCTTTTCGAGTTACAACCTGTTGTATAGGAAAAACTGGATAATTTCGCAAGATGCGGGATTTCCTTAAAACGTGGTATTATGTCATATTTTTTTGAGAGAAAACTCTCCTATGCATTCTCTTTTGAGGCTACATGCTTAGACATACACGCAACACCAAATCTTTTCGAGTTAAAATGTATTGTTTAGGAAATACAAGATCATTTTTTAGGATGCGTTATTTCTTCTCGTAAGGTTTAAGTATTTCTAATAGGTACGTATTTGTCTTTATCTGTAACACTTTATTTCCCTGTGCCATGTTATTCTTACATATTCTTTTGAGAGAAAACTCTCCTGTGCGTTCTCTTCTCAGCTTACACACTTAGATATACACGCTACACCAATGTTCTTCGAGATACAACGTGTTGTTTAGGAAAAAACAAGATAATTCCGCAAGATGCGGGATTTCCTTAAAACGTGGTATTCTGACATATTCCTTCGAGAGAAAACTCTCCTGTGCGTCCTTTTGAGGCTAGACGCTTAGTCATACATGCAACACCAAATCGTTTCAAGTTACAACGTGTTGTTTAGGAAAAACAAGATAATTTTACACGATGCCTTATTTCTTCTTGTAAAGTTTAAGTATTTCTAATACGTACTTATTTGTCTTTACCCTGCAACACTGTATTTCCTTATAACGTGGTATTCTCACATATTCTTTCGAGAGAAAACTCTCCTGTGAGTTCTCTTTTGAGGCAGCATGCTTAAACATACATGCAACAACAAAGCTTTTCCATATACAACGTGTTGTTTAGGAAAAAGAAGATAATTCTGCAAGATGCGGGATTTCCTTAAAACATGGTATTCTGTCATATTTTTTCGAGAGAAAATTCTCCTGTGCATTCTCTTTTGAGGTTACATGCTTAGACATACACGCAACACCAAATCTTTTCGAGTTAAAACGTATTGTTTAGGTAATACAAGATAATATTTTAGGATGTGTTATTTCTTCTTGTAAAGTTTAAGTATTTCTAATAGGTACGTATTTGTCTTTACTCTGCAACACTGTATTTCCTTATAACGTGGTATTCTTACATATTCTTTCGAGAGCAAACTCTCCAGTGCGTTCTCTTTTGAGGCTATATGCTTAGACATACACGCAACACCAAAGCTTTTTGAGTAGCAACGTGTTGTTTAAGAAATACAAGATAATTTTGTGCTATGTGTTATTTCTTCTCTTGAACTTTAAGTATTTCTAATACATACGTATTTTTCTTTACCCTGCAACACTGTATTTTCTTGTAATGTGGTATTCTTACATATTATTTCGAGAGAAAACTCTCCTGTTCGTTCTCTTCTGAGGCTACACGCTTAGACATACACGCCCCACCAAATCTTTTCGAGTTACAACGTGTTGTTTAGGATATACAAGATAATTTTGCAGGATGCGTTATTTCTTCTACTAAAGTTTAAATATTTCCAACACGTACGTATTTGTCTTTACTCAACAACACTGTATTTCCTAATAACGTGGTATTCTTACATATTTTTTCGAGAGAAAATTCTCCTGTGCGTTCTCTTTTGAGGCTACACGTTTAGACATACAAGCAACACCAAATTTTTTCGAGTTACAACGTGTTGTTTAGGAAATACAAGATAATTTTGTATGATGCTTTATTTCTTCTCGTAAAGTTTAAGTATTTCTAATACGTAAGTATTTGTCTTTACTCTGCCACACTGTATTTCCTTATAACGTGGTATTCTTACATATTCTTACGAGAGAAAACACTCCTGTGCGTTCTCTTTTGAGGCTACACACATAGACATACACGCAACACCAAAGATTTTCGAGTTACAACGTATTGTTTAGGAAAAACAAGATAATTTCGCACGATGCGGGATTTCCTTAAAATGTGGTATTCTGACATATTTTTTTCGAGAGAAAACTCTCCTGTGTGTTCTCTTTTGAGGCTACAAGCTTAGACATACACACAACACAAAATCTTTTCGAGTTACACCGTGTTATTTAGAAAAACAAGATAATTTTGCACGATGCGTTATTTCTTCTCCAAAAGTTTAAATATTTCCAATATGTACATATTTGTCTTGACTCTGCAACACTGTATTTCCTTATAACGTGGTATTCTTACATATTCTTTTGAGAGAAAACTCTCCTGTGCATTATCTTTTTTGGCTGTATGCTTAGACATACATGCAACACCAAAGCTTTTCGAGGTACAAAGTGTTGTTTAGGAAAAACAAGATAATTTCGCACGATTCAGGACTGCCTAATAACGTGGTATTCTGACATATTTTTTTTTTGAGAGAAAACTCTCCTGTGCGTTCTCTTTCGAGGCTACAAGCTTAGACATACAGTCAATAGCAAATCTTTTTGAGTGACAACGTGTTGTTTAGGAAAAACAAGATAATTTTGCAGGATTCGTTTTTTTTTTCTCGTAAAGTTTAAGTATTTCCAATACTTACGTATTTGTCTTTATTCTGCAACACTGTATTTCATTATAACGTGGTCTTCTTACATAATCTTTCGAGAGAAAACTCCTCTGTGCGTTCTCTTTTGAGGCTACACGCTTAGACATACACGCAACACCAAAGCTTTTCGAGAACAACCTGTTGTTTAGGAAAAACAAGATAATTTCGCACGATACGGGATTTCCTTAAAACGTGGTATTCTGACATATTTTTTCGAGAGAAAACTCTCCTTTGTGTACCCCTTTGAGGCTACACGCTTAGACATACACGCAACACCAAATCTTTTCGAGTTACAATGTGTTGTTTAGGAAATACATGATAATTTTGTACGATGCGTTATTTCTTCTGGTAAAGTTTAAGTATTTCTAATACATACGTATTTGTCTTTACTCTGCAACACTGTATTTCCTTATAACATGGTATTCTTACATATTCTTTTGAGAGAAAACTCTGCTGTGCGTTCTTTTTTGAGGCTACACGCTTAGACATACAAGAAACACCAAAGTTTTCGTGTTACAATGTGTTGTTTAGGAAAAACAAGATAATTTTGCAAGATGCGGGATTTCCTTAAAACGTGGTATTCTGACATATTTTTTCGAGAGAAAAACTCTCCTGTGCGTTCTCTGTTGTAGCTACACGCTTAGTCATACACACAACACCAAATATTTTCGAGTTACAACGTGTTGTTTAGGAAAAACAAGATAATTTTGCATGATGCATTATTACTTCTCGTAAAGTTTAAGTATTTCTAATACGTATGTACTTGTCTTTACTCTGCAATACTGTATTTCCTTATAACGTGGTATTCTTACATATTCTTTCGAGAGAAAACTCTCCTGTGCATTCTCTTTTGAGTCTACACGCTTAGACATACATGCAACACCAAAGGTTTTCGAGTTACATCGTGTTTTTTAGGAAAAACAAGATAATTTCGCACGCTGCGGGATTTCCTTAAAATGTGGTGTTCTGACATATTTTTTCGAGAGAAAATTCTCCTGTCGTGTAGGGTTCCATAGCTGCCTGCAGCTACTACGAAATGGGTTTCTGGAACAGAAGCTGAGGAATAAATAGGAAAGAGGGGCGAAAAGAAGTATGGCTAAGACAATATTCACTGATCAAAGCCTGAAACTTTAATGGCGCCAGACCTTTTAACAGTTTGGGCAAACCCTTCCCCCCAGACTCCAGGCTGAGTTCCGGTGGAAGTTGTCTAGCTTCTCTTGGAGGTCCTCGTCTCAACTGCTCCTGCAGCTGGGTGGGTCACCTGCTTAATTCAGGAATTCCTAGACCTGGAGGAACAATGAACTTAACCTTTACTTCGAGCACTCGGCCCCTAGGTGGAGCAGGATCCTGGCTATCTGGGAGAAGTTAACCTTGACCAAAGTCAAACTCTGACCCAGTGCATGACTGCCCCAATATGGCTCTGTACATGTCCTCCCTTTTTTTATTAATTAGAACACGAGGAGGTAGAAAACAAGTGGATAAATATCCTTCATAAGAAGGGCGGGCCATAACCAGGAGGGGAAGCATTGACCATAATTCCCTCTTAAATATTGTATAACGTCTTTTTCAGAGGAGGGGTAATAGGCTCCCTTATTATTTTAAGGACAGCCTCTCGACGTTAACCCCTATGCAATTAGGTGTACTTCCTGGGGACTCAGAAGCAGAAATTCACCTCCCCCATGCAGTGCTTTGCCTCGCACGTCTCACTGGTACCATGTGTGTTCTTAAACAAACACACATAGATCTGAGTTCTATATGGCTCCCTCTTTGGAGATCCACTTGTGTAAGTTTTGAAGCCAGGGGGGTCTGCAAATGTCTTTAACAGACATGTAATCTCTCCATCCAGGTGAGCCTGGGTGGAGACAGCCAGTCTGCTTAACAAACAAGGTCAAGAGTTAAAGGTGGAATAGGATTAATTTGTCCCTGAAGTATCCAATTCAGTTGCAAATTAACAACTTTAAGGACCCAAAGCTTGGCCTCTGAGGTGGGAGAGGTAGCCTTGTGTATAAAGAGATATGCTGTTACTTCTCAGGAAAAGTGGAGACTATATGTTAAATTAACACAGCTGGCTGAAGATTGTTAGCCATCTTCAAAATTGGAATCTTCAATATTGGAATTATTTCTAGACCAGTCTATGGTTGAGTCAGCTGAACACAGTAAGGAGAAGAGTCATTTTAACTCTTTTTAGATTAATTTTTCCTAAGCTAGCTTAACAGTCTCCATGTTCTGTCCCACAAGGTCTAAAAGCTTGAAGCTAGGCAATTTATCTAACCTGGGACATTTGACAATTGAGGTAAGTCAAGAACATATACCCAATATAGCTCTTATGTTACCATGGTCTGGGCATTCAGCAAGCACACAGTCAGCATATCTTCTGTAGCATTCTGTGGAAAAAACATAGGGTCATGTCTTCTCCTCCAATATTAAATCAGGATCATGGCATATGTCAATAAGTGAATTCCTTCATTTCACCTAGACATCAATATGCCTAATTATAAGATGTCATATACATTTAGCAAGGAGTTCCTAGGCATCCAAATTTTAAAATTTTCTTAAAAACATGCAAGCATAATTTAAATTATATGCACAGGGACACAATTTCCCCTCTCTTCTTTCTTCCAAGAAGATATTGTTTTATTAATTTAAGTTGGAACACAAAGTACAACCCATAACATAGGCAGTAACTATGTAATTATATAAAAATAAACATAGCATTTTTAGTTGCTTTTTCTGTTAGAGCAGTTGCAACTAGACAGCCTAAAAATGAATCATTAGTCACATGCACATATTTTTTAATCTTCTAAATTAGAAATATGAGTATCATTTATCTGTAATAACTTAAGTCCTCTAGGATTAATACCATTACGTGGTAGAGGTAGAAATTGAGGACATCAAGAATAAATCTTTATAATTTGATGTGCACAAAATATAAAATTATTTCAAATACCTAAAGGACAGTCATTTAGAGAACATATCCTTTGTTCTTAGAATTTTGAATCACATTTGCATAAACTGTAAATATTAAGAATTAGCAGTATTAAAAATGGACCAATTTTAAGCAATTATAAACCATGAGCTATATATATATATCTACTATTATTAAAAGCTTAACTTTTAACATCTTAAAAATAGCTGCTATAGCACCAAATTTAGGTATCTGTGTTGAAGCAGGGAGAAACTTAAAGGAATAAACATGTGATCTGATAGTACAAATTATCTTTTGGATAACAATTATTAATTTTGTCTAAAAATGTTTGCCATGTAATAGATCAACCATTAGTAACAAATTTGATTGCTGCTTGAAGCAAGGAACAAACGTTTCCTACCTTGAAAACAGAGGTTTAAGACCTTCTGTGGCAAGCTTAAAATGAGGTAAATAAGATAAAGCCAATTAATATATCCTAACAACCTTTGAAAGCCATTTACCTAAAAATTCTAAAAGTCAATAGTTAGGAGCAAGGGCCTGTAACAAACATTCCATGAACATTATACACTGAAAATTTTAAGATCTTAACTTCTAGTATTGAAACAGAAACAAAACATTTTTTTTTTTATTTATCTGCCCTAGGATCCACCTTTAGTCCTTGGCAAGGACTAGATTTGAGCCTTTTATCTAAGACCAGACCCAAACCTGCTAGGACGTTTTGAGGATTAAACAAAAGAAACCTGTAATTCCATGGTCAAAGGAACCTACTTGATATCAAATACATTTCCACTGAGATCTCCTTTTTAATCTTGGAGTGTTAAATTTTGCTCCTACCATTGTAGCCTATAAACTTGTGGAAAAGTGGCAATGGGCCTCTAAAACCCATAGCTGTATCACTCTCAAAATTATCTTAATTACAAAATGTTAAGAATTATGAGCCTGTAAACTGAAAATTGTAGCCAATGACACACTGATTTTTATTGTAACTCAATGTTTTCTTGCAATATTAGAGCACAATTGCAATTTTGGAAGCAAATCCCAATTTTAAGCAATCTATTTTTTTTTGAAATCAATGGCAAACACATATTTACAGCACAAGGTTTGTCTGCCAGTTCTTATGTTCAAGTGTATGACAGTGTAACTTATTAAAGAGACATTATTTTAAAATCTTAATCTTCATTAAGTCCAATCTCCAGGTCAAGATTCACATGAAACACCATGCCAATTTAGGAGCATCTTAAAGGCCTGTATTTCCTGGATTGCGTCATGCCACGTGTTGTTTAAAAATGGCGACTACCCTAAACTACTAGCTTTAACCTTCATGCCACGTGTTGTTTAAAAATGGCGACTACCCTAAACTACCAGCTTTAATCTAAATTTTGTTAATAACATTATACCTATTAAGTCATGTCTAGTGACTTAAGTCAATACTCTATAGTCAAGACATGCAAAATATACCTTTAAATCCAATTATAAACAAGAACAAAGCATGAGTTGTGTTAGGCCACGTATAGCTAGTTAAGATGGCTCCAACACTGAATCACCAGTTTTAAACTAACCTTTTCTTAATGACACTATACCTTTTACATAATAACCAATTAATTTATAACTCTTTAGTCAAGACATTTAAAGCCTTATACCATTAAAACCAATTAGAAACAAGTATAAAGCGACTACGTGAATTTCACAAGCCAAACCAAAGTTTTCCCAAATCTTGAGGCTTCTGGGCTTTTAAGAGCGGATTTTTCCTCAGCCATGCTTGCCTCTTGGGTGAGTGAGCTGAGATGCTGCGGCGCGACTTTAAATCAATCCCCACACAAACTGTGGCTGGCTCAAGAGGTTACCAGCAGATGAAATCCTTACCAATTTTTCTTTTTAGCATGAAACAGTCATTCACACAAAAACACAGAGAGGACATAAACATACACATAGACAAACAGTCAGTGCACCGGGACAAACACGGAAAGATACACAGAAAGTTAAGCGCGCTTGTTAAGCAATTGCATCCATTTTCCTCTTTAAACAGCTCTTAGAGGCTGTGGACATATGCCTATTTTTTAAAACCCCTTTCTTTTTCACCGAAATCAGCTCTTACAAGCTTTGGGCAAATGCCTACCAAATTCCTTCCCCATATTTCCCTATCTTTTCAACCCAAGCGGCCACTGTGCCGGGTCAACACAGTTTGCTTGCAAAACCCTTATCCCTCTGCAGTCACAACAATAGAATAAATTTTCCACTAGCGCTAGTTTTTGACCTCTATGTGGCTTACCGTGCGGATACCATTACTTATCACCTTTTCTGCGAAGCTTCGCTCGATAGGGTTACCTCAGGAAATTCTCCCGTACCAGGTTGCTCCACGTTGGGGGCCAATATGTAGGGTTCCATAGCTGCCTGCAGCTATTACGAAATGGGTTTCTGGAACAGAAGCTGAGGAATAAATAGGGAAGAGGGGCGAAAAGAAGTATGGCTAAGACAATATTCACTGATCAAAGCCCGAAACTTTAATGGCGCCAGACCTTTTAGCAGTTTGGGCAAACCCTTCCCCCCAGACTCCAGGCTGAGTTCCGGTGGAAGTTGTCTAGCTTCTCTTGGAGGTCCTTGTCTTGACTGCTCCTGCAGCTGGGTGGGTCACCTGCTTAATTCAGGAATTCCTAGACCTGGAGGAACAATGAACTTAACCATTACTTCGAGCACTCAGCCCTAGGTGGAGCAGGATCCTGGCTATCTGGGAGAAGTTAACCTTGACCAAAATCAAACTCTGACCCAGTGCATGACTGCCCCAATATGGCACTGTCGGTTCTCTTTTGAGGCTACACGCTCTCTGTACACTGTCGGTTCTCTTTTGAGGCTACACGCTTAGACATACATGAACCACCAAATCTTTTCGAGTTACAAGGAGTTGTTTAGGAAATAAAAGATAATTTTTTAGGATGCGTTATTTCTTCTGGTAAAGTTTAAGTATTTCTAATACGTACGTATTTGTCTTTATCTTCAACACTGTATTTCCCTGTAACGTGTTATTCTCACATATTCTTTTGAGAGAAAACTCTCCTGTGCGTTCTCTTTTGAGGCTACACACTTAGTCATACACGCTACACCAAAGCTTTTCGGGTTAAAATGTGTTGTTTAGGAAAAACAAGATAATTTCACACGATCTGGGACTTCCTTAAAACGTGGTATTCTGACATATTTTTTCGAGAGAAAACTCTTCTCTGTGTTCTCTTTTGAGTCTACACGCTTAGACATACACGCAACACCAAATCTTTTCGAGTTACAACGCATTGTTTAGGAAATACAAAATAATTTTGAAAGATGCGTTATTTCTTCTCGTAAAGTTTAAGTATTTCTAATACATACGTATTTGTCTTTACTTTCCAACATTGTATTTCCTTGTAACGTGGTATTCTTACATATTCTTTCGAGAAAAAACTCTCCTGAGCATTCTATTCTGAGGCTGCACGCTTAGACATACACGCACCACCAAATCTTTTCGAGTTACAATGTGTTGTTTAGGATATACAAGATAATTTTGCAGGATGCGTTAATTCTTCTTGTAAAGTTTAAGTATTTCCAATACATACGTATTTGTCTTGACTCTGCAACACTGTATTTCCTTATAACGTGGTATTCTTACATATTCTTTTGAGAGAAAACTCTCCTGAGCATTCTCTTTTGAGGCTACATGCTTAGACATACTCGCAACACCAAAGCTTTTCAAGTTACAACGTGTTGTTTGGGAAAAACAAGATAATTTCGCACGATGAAATATTTCCTTAAAACGTGGTATTCTGACATATTTTTTCGAGAGAAAACACGCCTGTGCGTTCGCCTTTGAGGCTACAAGCTTAGAAACACAGTCAACACCAAATCTTTTCGAGTTACAACGTGTTGTTTAGGAAAAACAAGATAATTTTACAGGATTCGTTATTTTTTCTCATAAAGTTTAAGTATTTCCAATACGTTCATTTTTGTCTTTATTCTGCAAAAGTGTATTTCCTTATAACGTGGTATTCTTACATATTTTTTCGAGAGAAAACTCTCCTGTGCATACTTTTTTGAGGCTACACGCTTAGACATACAAGCAACACCAAAGGATTCGAGTTACAATGTGTTGTTTAGGTAAAACAAGATAATTTCGCCCGATGCGGGATTTCCTTAAAATGTGGTATTCTGACATATTCCTTCGAGAGAAAACTCTCCTGTGCGTTCTCTTTTGAGGCTACAAGATTAGACATACACGCAACACAAAATCTTTTCGAGTTATAACGTGTTGTTTAGGAAAAACAAGATAATTTTGCACGATGCGTTATTTCTTCTCCTAAAGTTTAAGTGTTTCCAATACGTACGTATTTGTCTTTACTCTGCAACACTGTATTTCCTTATAACGTGGTATTCTTACATATTCTTTCGAGAGAAAACTCTCCTGAGAGTTCTCTTTTGAGTTTACACGCTTAGACATACATGCAACACCAAATGTTTTCGAGTTACAACATGTTGTTTAGGAAAAACAAGATAATTTCGCACGATGCGGGATTTCCTTAAAATGTGGTATTCTGACATATTTTTTCAAGAGAAAATTCTCCTGTCGGTTCTCTTTTGAGGCTACACGCTTAGACATACACGAACCACCAAATCCTTTCGAGTTACAATGAGTTGTTTAGGATATACAAGATAATTTTGCAGGATGTGTTATTTCTTCTTGTAAAGTTTAAGTATTTCTAATACATACGTATTTGTCTTTACTCTGCAACACTGTATTTCCTTCTACCATGGTATTCTTACATATTCTTTTGATAGAAAACTCTCCTGTGCGTTGTCTTCTGAGGATACACGTTTAGACATACAAGCAACACCAAAGCTTTTCGAGTTATAACATGTCGTATAGGAAAAACAAGATAATTTCGCAAGATGCGGGATTTCCTTAAAACGTGGTATTCTGTCATGTATTTTTGAGAGAAAACTCTCCTATGCATTATCTTTTGAGGCTACATGTTTAGACATACATGCAACACCAAATCTTTTCGAGTTAAAATGTATTGTTTAGGAAATACAAGATCATTTTTTAGGATGCGTTATTTCTTCTCATAAAGTTTAAGTATTTCTAATAGGTACATATTTGTATTTATCTGTAACACTTCATTTCCCTGTACCATGTTATTCTTACATATTCTTTTGAGAGAAAACTCTCCTGTGCATTCTCTTCTCAGCCTACACACTTAGATATACACGCTACACCAAAGCTTTTCGAGATACAACGTGTTGTTTAGGAAAAAAGATAATTCTGCAAGATGCGGGATTTCCTTAAAACGTGGTATTCTGACATATTCCTTCGAGAGAAAACTCTCCTGTGAGTTCTCTTTTGAGGCTAGACGCTTAGTCATACACGCAACACCAAATCGTTTCGAGTTACAACGTGTTGTTTAGGAAAAACAAGATAATTTTGCACGATGCCTTATTCCTTCTTGTAAAGTTTAAGTATTTCTAATACGTACTTATTTGTCTTTACTCTGCAACACTGTATTTCCTTATAACGTGGTATTCTTACAAATTCTTTCGAGAGAAAACTCTCCTGTGAGTTCTCTTTTGAGGCTGCAACACCATACACGCAACACCAAATCTTTTTGAGTTACACCGTGTTCCTTAGAAAAAACAAGTTAATTTTTCACGATGCGTTATTTCTCTCCTAAAGTTTAAGTATTTCCAATACTTAAGTATTTGTCTTTACTCTACAACAACGTATTTCCTTATAAAGTGGTATTCTTACATATTCTTTCGAGAGAAAACTCTCCTGTGCATTATCTTTTGAGGGTGTACACTTAGACATACACATAACACCAAAGCTTTTCGAAGTACAATGTGTTGTTTAGGAAAAACAAGATAATTTCGCACGATTCGGGATTTCCTTAAAACGTGGTATTATGAAATATTTTTTGGAGAGAAAACTCTCCTGTGCGTTCTCTTTTGAGGCTACATGCTTAGACATACACACAACACCAAATCTTTTCGAGTTACAACGTGTTGTTTAGGAAAAACATGATAATTTCTCACGATGCGGGATTTCCTTAAAACATGGTATTCTGATATATTTTTTTGAGAGAAAACTCTCCTGTGCATTCTCTTTTGAGGCTACATGCTTAGTCATACACGGAACTCCAAATCTTTTCAAGTTACAACGTGTTGTTTAGGAAACACAAGATAATTTCGCACGATGCGGGATTTCCTTAAAACATGGTATTCTGACATATTTTTTCAAGAGAAAACTCTCCTGTGCGTTCCCTTTGAGGCTACAAGCTTAGACATACACGCGACACCAAATCTTTTCGAGTTACAACCTGTTGTTTAGGAAAAACAAGATAATTTTCAGGATGCGTTATTTCTTCTCATAAAGTTTAAGTATTTACAATATGTACATATTTGTGTGTACTCTGCAACACAGTATTTCCTTATAACGTGGTATTCTTACATATTCTTTCGAAAGAAAACTCTCCTGTGCTTTCTCTTTAGAGGCTACACGTTTAGATATACACACAACACCACAGCTTTTCGAGTTATAAAGTGTTGTTTGGGAAAAACAAGATAATTTCGCACGATGAGATATTTCCTTAAAACGTGGTATTCTGACATATTTTTTCGAGAGAAAACTCTCCTGTGCGTTCTCTTTTGAGGCAACAAGCTTAGACATACAGTCAACATCAAATCTTTTCGAGTTACAACGTGTTGTTTAGGAAAAACAAGATAATTTCGCACGATGCGGGATTTCCTTAAAACATGTTATTCTGAAATATTTTTCGAGAGAAAATTCTCCTGTGGGTTCTCTTTTGAGGCTACAAGCTTAGACATACACGCAACATAAAATCTTTTCGAGTTACAACATGTTGTTTAGGAAAATCAAGATAATTTTCATGATGCATTATTACTTTTTGTAAAGTTTAAGTATTTCTAATACCTACGTATTTGTCTTTACTCTGCAACACTGTATTTCCTTGTAACGTGGTATTCTTACATATTCTTTCGAGAGAAAACTCTTCTGTGCGTTCTTTTCTGAGGCTACACTCTTAGACATACACGCACCACCAAATCTTTTCGAGTTACAACGTGTTGTTTAGGATATACAAGATAATTTTGCAGGATGCATTATTTCTTTTCGTAAAGTTTAAGTATTTCAAGTACGTACGTTTTTGTCCTTACTCAGCAACACTGTATTTCCTAATAACGTGGTATTCTTACATATTTTTTCGAGAGAAAACTCTCCTCTGCGTTCTCTTTTGAGGCTACACGTTTAGACATACAAGCAACACCAAATCTTTTCGAGTTACAACATGTTGTTTATGAAATACAAGATAATTTTGTATGATGCTTTATTTCTTCTCGTAAAGTTTAAGTATTTCTAATATGTATTTGTCTTTACTCTGCAACACTGTATTTCCGTATAACATGGTATTCTTACATATTCTTACGAGAGAAAACTCTCCTGTGCGTATTCTTTTGAGGCTACACACGTATACATACACGCAACACCAAAGCTTTTCGAGTTACAACGAGATGTATAGGATATACAAGATAATTTTGCTGGATGTGTTATTTCTTCTCGTAAAGTTTAAGTATTTCTAATACATACGTATTTGTCTTTACTCTGCAACACTGTATTTCCTTATAACGTGGTACTCTTACATATTTTTTCGAGAGAAAACCCTCCTGTGCATTCTCTTCTGAGGCTGCACGCATAGACATACACGCACCACCAAATCTTTTCGAGTTACAAGGTGTTGTTTAGGATATACAAGATAATTTTGCAGGATGCGTTAATTCTTCTTGTAAAGTTTAAGTATTTCCAATAAATACATATTTGTCTTTACTCTGCAACACTGTATTTCCTTATAACGTTGTATTCTTACATATTTTTTCGAGAGAAAACTCTCCTGTGCTTTCTCTTCTGAGGCTACACGTTTAGACATACACGCAACACCAAAGCTTTTCGAGTTACAATGTGTTGTTTAGGAAAAACAAGATAATTTAGCAATATGCGGGATTTCCTTAAAACGTGGTATTCTGACATATTTTTTTTGGGAGAAAACTCTCCTGTGCGTTCTGTTTTGAGGCTCCACGCTTAGAGATACACGCAATACCAAATCTTTTCAAGTTACAACGTGTTGATTAGAAAATACAAGATAATTATTTTGCTATGCGTTATTTCTTTTCATAAAGTTTAAGTATTTCTAATTCATATGTATTTGTC
The DNA here is from genome assembly GCF_947179515.1 of Apodemus sylvaticus. Classification (NCBI taxonomy): domain Eukaryota; kingdom Metazoa; phylum Chordata; class Mammalia; order Rodentia; family Muridae; genus Apodemus; species Apodemus sylvaticus. The sequence goes on along the minus strand of NC_067491.1, from coordinate 60,472,765 downwards.
TTTACTCTGCAACACTATTTCCTTATAACGTGGTATTCTTACATATTCTTTTGAGAGAAAACTCTCCTGTGCGTTCTCTTTTGATGGTACACCCTTAGATATACACGGAATACCAAAGCTTTTCGAGTTACAACGTGTTGTTTAGGAAAAACAAGATAATTTTGCAAAATGCGGGATTTCCTTAAGACGTGGTATTCTGACATATTTTTTGGAGAGAAAACTCTCCTATGCATTCTCTTTTGAGGATACCAGCTTAGACATACACATAACACCAAATCTTTTTGAGTTACAACGTCTTGTTTAGGAAATACAAAATAATTTTGTATGATGAGTTATTTCTTCTCTTAAAGTTTTAGTATTTCTAATACATACATATGTGTCTTTACTCTGCAACAGTGTATTTACTTGTAACGTGGTATTCTTACATATTCTTTCGAGAGAAAACTCTCCTGTGCATTGTCTTCTGAGGCTACACCCTTAGACATACACGCACGACAAATGCTTTTCGAGTTACAACTTGTTGTTTAGGAAAAACTAGATAATTTCTCAAGATGCGTGATTTCCTTCAAACGTGGTAATCTGTCATATTTTTTGGTGAGAAATCTCTCCTGTCGGTTCTCTTTGGAGGCTACACGCTTAGACATACACGCAACACCAAATCTTTTCGAGTTACAATGTGTTGTTTAGGAAATACAAGATAATTTTGCACGATGCGTTATTTCTTCTCGTAAAGTTTAAGTATTTCTAATACATACATATTTGTCTTTAGTCTGCAACACTGTATTTCCTTGTAATCTGGTATTCTTACATATTCTTTCGAGAGAAAACTCTCCTGTGAGTTCTCTTTTGAGGCTGCACTCTTAGACATACACGCAACACCAAATCTTTAGGAGATACAACGTGTTGTATAGGAAAACAAGATAATTCCGCAAGATGCGGGATTTCCTTAAAACGTGGTATTCTGACATATTTTTTCGAGAGAAAACTCTCTTGTGCATTCTCTTTTGAGGCTACATGCTTAGTCATACAGGCAACAGCAAATCCTTTCGAGTTACAAAGCATTGCTTAAGAAATACAAGATAATTTTGTTAGATGCGTTATTTCGTCTTTTAAAGTTTAAGTATTTCTAATACATACGTATTTGTCTTTACTCTGCAACACTGTATTTCCTTGTAACGTGGTATTCTTACATATTCTTTCGAGAGAAAACCCTCCTGTGCGTTCTCTTCTGAAGCTACACGCTTAGTCATACATGCACCACCAAATCTTTTCGAGTTACAACGCGTTGTTTAGGATATACAAGATAATTTTGCAGGATGCGTTATTTCTTCTTGTAAATTTTAAGTATTTCCAATATGTACGTATTTGTCTTTACTCTGAAACACTGCATTTCCTTATAACGTGGTATTCTTACATATTTTTTCGAGAGAAAACTCTCCTGTGCTTTCTCTTCTGAGGCTACACCCTTAGACATACACGCAACACCAAAGGTTTTCTAGTTACAAAGTGTTGTTTAGGAAAAACAAGATAATTTTGCAAGATGCAGGATTTCCTTAAAACGTGGTATTCTGACATATTTTATTGGGAGAAAACTCTCCTGTGCGTTCTGTTTTGAGGTTACACGCTTAGAGAAACACGCAACACCAAATCTTTTCCAGTTACAACGTGTTGTTTAGGAAATACAAGATAATTTTGTACGTTGCGTTATTTCTTCTCGTAAAGTTTAAGTATTTCTAATTCGTACGTATTTGTCTTTATCTGCAACACTGTACTTACTTGTAACGTGGTATTCTTACATATTCATTCGAGACAAAACTCTCCTTTGCATTGTCTTCTGAGGCTACACGCTTAGACATTCATGCAAGACAAATGCTTTTCGAGTTACAACCTGTTGTTTAGGAAAAACAAGATAATTTCGCAAGATGCGTGATTTCCTTCAAACGTGGTAATCTGTCATATTTTTTGAGAGAAAACTCTCCTGTGCATTCTTTTTTGAGGCTACACGCTTAGACATGCATGCAAAACCAAATCTTTTCCAGTTACAACGCTTTGTTTAGAAAATACAAGATAATTTTGTACGATGCGTTATTTCTTCTCTTAAAGTTTAAGTATTTCTAATACATACGTATTTGACGTTACTCTGCAACACTGTATATCCTTGTAACGTGGTATTCTTACATATTCTTTCGAGCGAAAACTCTCCTGTGCTTACTCTTTTGAGGCTAAACACTTAGAAATACACGCAACACCAAACTTTTCAAGTTACAACGTGTTGTTAAGGGAAAACAACATAATTTTGCACGATGCGTTATTACATCTTGTGAAGTTTAAGTATTTCTAATACGTATGTATTTGTCTGTACTCTACAACACTGTATTTCCTTATAACGTGGTATTCTTACATATTCTTTTGAGAGAAAACCCTCCTCTGCGTTCTCTTTTGGGGCTACACACTTAGACATACACGCAACACCAAAGCTTTTCGAGTTACAACCTGTTGTTTAGGAGAAACAAGATAATTCCGCTAGATGCAGGATTTCCTTAAAACGTGGTATTCTGACATTTTTTTTCGAGAGAAAACTTTCCTCTGCGTTCCCCTTTGAGGCTACACGCTTAGACATACACACAACACCAAATCGTTTCGAGTTACAACACGTTGTTTAGGAAATACAAGATAATTTTGTACAATGCGTTATTTCTTCTCCTAAAGTTTAAGTATTTCTAATACATACGTATTTGTCTTCACTCTGCAACACTGTATTTCCTTATAATGTGGTATTCTTACATATTTTTTCGAGAAAAAACTCTCCTGTGTGTTCTCTTCTGAGGCTACATGCTTAGACATACACGCAACACCAAAGCTTTTCGAGTTACAACATGTTGTTTAGGAAAAACAAGATATTTTCGCAAGATGCGGGATTTCCTTAAAACGTGGTATTCTGACATATTTTTTCGAAAGAAATCTCTCCTGTGCATTCTCTTTTGAGGCTACACGCTTAGACATATACGCAACACCAAATCATTTCGAGTTACAACGCATTGTTTAGGAAATACAAGATAATTTTGTAGGAAGCGCTATTTCTTCTCGTAAAGTTTAAGTATTGCTAATATGTACATATGTGTCTTTACTCTGCAACACTGTATTTCCTTGTAACGTGGTATTCTTACATATTCTTTCGAGAGAAAACTCTCCTGTGAGTTCTCTTTTGAGGATGCACGCTTAGACATACACGCAACACCAAAAATCTTTTCGAGATACACCGTGTTGTATAGGAAAACAAGATATTTCCGCAAGATGCAGGATTTCCTTAAAATGAGGTATTCTGACATATTTTTTCGAGAGAAAACTCTCCTGTGAGTTCTCTATTGAGTCTACACGCTGAGACATACATGCAACACCTAAGCTTTTCGAGTTACAACGTGTTGTTTAGGAAAAACAAGATAATTTCGCACGATGCGGGATTTCCTTAAAATGTGGTATTCTGGCATATTTTTTTAGAGAAAATTCTCCTGTCGGTTCTCTTTTGAGGCTACTCGCTTAGACATACACGAACCACCAAATCCTTTTGAGTTACAAAGAGTTGTTTAGGATATACAAGATAATTTTCCAGGATGTGTTATTTCTTCTCATAAAGTTTAAGTATTTCTAATACATACTTATTTGTCTTTAATCTGCAACACTGTATTTCCTTGTAACGTGGTATTCTTACATATTGTTTTGTGAGAAAACTCTCCTGTGCGTTCTCTTCTGAGCCTACACACATAGACATACACGCTACAACAAAGCTTTTTGAGTTAAAACGTGGTATTCTTACATATTTTTTCGAGAGAAATCTCTCATGTGTGTTCTCTTCTGAGACTACATGCTTAGACATACACGCAACACCAAAGCTTTTCGAGTTACAACATGTTGTTTAGGAAAAACAAGATATTTTCGCAAGATGCTGGATTTCCTTAAAACGTGGTAATGTGACATATTCCTTTAAGAGCAAACTATCCTGTGCGTTCTCTTTTGAGGCTAGACGCTTAGTCATACACGCAACACCAAATCTTTTCGAGTTACAACATGTTGTTTAGGAAAAACAAGTTAATTTTGTGCGATGCGTTACTTCTTCATATAAAGTTTAAATATTCCTAATACGTACTTATTTGTCTTTACTCTGCAACACTGTATTTCCTTATAACGTGGTATTCTTACATATTCTTTCGAGAGAAAACTCTCCTGTGAGTTCTCTTTTGAGGCTGCATGCTTAGACATACACGCAACACCAAAGCATTTCTAGATACAACGTTTTGTTTAGGAAAAAGAAGATAATTATGCAAGATGCGAGATTTCCTTAAAACGTGGTATTCTGACATACTTTTTCGAGAGAAAACTCTCCTGTGCGTTCTCTTTTGAGGCTACATGCTTAGACATACAAGCAACACCAAATCTTTTCGAGTTACAAGGTGTTATTTAAGAAATACAAGATAGTTTTGTACAATGCATTATTTCTTCTCTTAAAGTTTAAGTATTTCTAATACATACGTATTTGTCTTTACACTGTAACACTGTATTTCCTTGTAACGTGGTATTCTTACATATTCTTTCGAGAGAAAACTCTCCTGTGCGTTCTCTTCTGAGGCTACATGCTTAGACATACATGCACCACCAAATCTTTTCGAGTTACAACGTGTTGTTTAGGATATACAAGATAATTTTGCAGGATGCGTTATTTCTTCTAGTAAAGTTTAAGTATTTCCAATACGTACTTATTTGTCTTTACTCAGCAACACTGTATTTCCTAATAATGTGGTATTCTTACATATTTTTTCGAGAGAAAACTCTCCTGTGCATTCTCTTTTGAGGCAAAACGTTCAGACATATAAGCAACACCAAATCTTTTCGAGTTACAACGTGTTGTTTAGGAAATACAAGATAATTTTGTATGATGCTTTATTTCTTCTCGTAAAGTTTAAGTATTTCTAATACGTAAGTATTTGTCTTTACTCTGCAACACTCTATTTCCTTATAACATGGTATTCTTACATATTCTTACGAGAGAAAACTCTCCTGTGCGTTCTCTTTTGAAGCTACACTCTTAGATATACACAAACACCAAAGCTTTTCGTGTTACAACGGGTTGTTTAAGAAAAACAAGATAATTTCGCATGAGGCGAGATTTCCTTAAAATGTGGTATTCTGACATATTTTTTCGAGAGAAAATTTCCCTGTGCATTCTCTTTTGAGGCTACAAGCTTAGACATACACGCAACACAAAATCTTTTCGAGTTACAACGTGTTGTTTAGGAAAAACAAGATAATTTTGCACGATGCCTTATTTCTTCTCCTAAAGTTTAAGTATTTCCAATACGTACGTATTTGTCTTGACTCTGCAACACTGTATTTCCTTATAACGTGGTATTCTTACATATTCTTTCAAGAGAAAACCCTCCTGTGAATTCTCTTTTGAGGCTACATGCTTAGACATACACGCAACACCAAAACTTTTCGATTTACATCGTGTTGTTTGGGAAAAACAAGATAATTTTGTATGATGCTTTATTTCTTTTCATAAAGTTTAAGTATTTCTAATACGTAAGTATTTGTCTTTACTCTGCAACACTGTATTTCCTTGTAACGTGGTATTCTTACATATTCTTACGAGAGAAAACTCTCCTGTGCGTTCTCTTTTGAGGCTACACGCTTAGACATACACGCAACACCAAAGCTTTTTGAGTTACAACGTGTTGTTTCGGAAAAACAAGATAATTTCGCACGATGAAATATTTCCTTAAAACGTGGTATTCTGATATATTTTTTCGAGAGAAAACTCTCCTGTGCGTTCTCTTTTGAGGCTACAAGCTTAGACATACAGTCAACACCAAATCTTTTCGAGTTACACCGTGTTGTTTAGGAAAAAACAAGATAATGTTGCAGGATTCGTTATTTTTTTCTCATAAAGTTTAAGTATTTCCAATACATACGTATTTGTCTTTAGTCTGCAACACTGTATTTCCTTATGACATGGTATTCTTACATATTCTTTGGAGAGAAAACTCTCCTGTGCGTTCTTTTTTGAGGCTACACGCTTAGACATACAAGCAACACCAAAGGTTTCGAGTTACAATATGTTGTTTACAAAAACAAGATAATTTCGCACGATGCAGGATTTTCTTAAAATGTGGTATTCTGACATATTCCTTCGAGAGAAATCTCTCCTGTGCGTTCTCTTTTGAGGCTACAAGCTTAGACATAAATGCAACACAAAATCTTTTCGAGTTACAACGTGTTGTTTAGGAAAAACAAGATAATTTTGCACGATGCCTTATTTCTTCTCCTAAAGTTTAAGTATTTCCAATACGTACGTATTTGTCTTTACTCTGCAACACTGTATTTCCTTATAACGTGGTATTCTTACATATTCTTTCGAGAGAAAACACTTCTGTGAGATCTCTTTTGAGTTTACATGCTTAGACATACATGCAACACCAAAGCTTTTCGAGGTACAACGTGTTGTTTAGGAAAAACAAGATAATTTCGCACGATGCGGGATTTCCTTAAAATGTGGTATTCTGACATATTTTTTCGAGAGAAAATTCTCCTGTCGGTTCACTTTTGAGGCTACACGCTTAGACATACACGAACCACCAAATCCTTTCGAGTTACAACGAGTTGTTTAGGATATATAAAATAATTTTGCAGGATGTGTTATTTCTTCTAGTAAAGTTTAAGTATTTCTAATTCTTACGCATTTGTCTTTACTCTGCAACACTGTATTTCCTTGTAACGTGGTATTCTTACATATTCTTTTGATAGAAAACGCTCCTGTATGTTGTCTTCTGAGGCCACACGCTTAGACATACACGCAACACCAAAGCTTTTCGAGTTACAACCTGTTGTATAGGAAAAACAAGGTAATTTCGCGAGATGTGGGATTTCTTTAAAACGTGGTATTCGGTCATATTTTTTCGAGAGAAAACTTTCCTATGCATTCTCTTTTGAGGCTACATGCTTAGACATACACGCAACACCAAATCTTTTCGAGTTAAAACGTATTGTTTAGGAAATACAAGATAATTTTTTAGGATGCGTTCTTTCTTCTCGTAATGTTTAAGTATTTCTAATATGTACGTATTTGTCTTTATCTGCAACACTGTATTTCCCTGTAATGTGTTATTCTTACATATTCTTTTGAGAGAAAACTCTCCAGTTCGTTCTCTTCTGAGCCTACACACTTAGACATACACGCTACACCAAAGCTTTTCGAGTTAAAACGTGTTATTTAGGAAAAAAACAAGATAATTCCGCAAGATGCGGGATTTCCTTAAAACGTGGTATTGTGACATATACAAGAGAAATCTCTCCTGTGCATTTTCTTTTGAGGCTAGACGCTTAGTCATACACGCAACACCAAATCTTTTCGAGTTACAACGTGTTGTTTAGGAAAAACAATTTAATTTTGCACGATGCGTTATTTCTTCATGTAAAGTTTAAATATTCCTAATACGTACTTATTTGTCTTTACTCTACAACACTGTATTTCCTTATAACGTGGTATTCTTACATATTCTTTCGAACGAAAACTCTCCTGTGCATTATCTTTTGAGGCTGTACGCTTAGACATACACATAACACCAAAGCTTTTCGAAGTACAATGTGTTGTTTAGGAAAAACAAGATAATTTCGCATGATTCGGGATTTCCTTAAAACGTGGTATTCTGAAATATTTTTTGGAGAGAAAACTCTCCTGTGCATTCTCTTTGAGGCTACATGCTTAGTCATACATGGAACTCCAAATCTTTTCGAGTTACAACGTGTTGTTTAGGAAACACAAGATAAGTTCCCACGATGCGGGATTTCCTTAAAACATGGTATTCTGACATATTTTTTTTCAAGAGAAAACTCTCCTGTGCGTTCCCTTTGAGGCTACAAGCTTAGACATACACGCAAAACCAAATCTTTTCGAGTTACAACCTGTTGTTTAGGAAAAACAAGATAATTTTCACGATGCGTTATTTCTTCTCATAAAGTTTAAGTATTTACAATATGTACATATTTGTCTTTAGTCTGCAACACAGTATTTCCTTATAAAGTGGTATTCTTACGTATTCATTCGAAAGAAAACTCTCCTGTGCTTTCTCTTTAGAGGCTACACGTTTAGATATACACGCAACACCACAGCTTTTCGAGTTATAACGTGTTGTTTGGGAAAAACAAGATAATTTCGCACGATGAGATTTTTCCTTAAAATGTGGTATTCTGACATATTTTTTCGAGAGAAAACTCTTCTGAGCGTTCTCTTTTGAGGCTACAAGCTTAGACATACAGTCAACACCAAATCTTTTCGAGTTACAACATGTTGTTTAGGAAAAAACAAGATAATTCCGCAAGATGCGGGATTTCCTTAAAACGTGGAATTCTGACATATTCCTTCGAGGGAAAACTCTCCTGTGCGTTCTCTTTTGAGGCTAGATGCTTAGTCATACACGCAACACCAAATCTTTTCGAGTTACAAAGTGTTGTTTAGGAAAAACAAGTTAATTTTGCATGATGCGTTATTTCTTTTTGTCAAGTTTAAGTATTTCTAATACATACTTATTTGCCTTTACTCTGCAACACTGTATTTCCATATAACGTGGTATTCTTACATATCCTTTCGAGAGAAAACTCTCCTGTGCATTCTCTTTTGAGGCTACTCGCTTAGACATACAAGCAACACCAAAGTTATCGAGTTACAAAGTGTTGTTTAGGAAAAATAAGATAATTTCGCAAGATGCGGGATTTCCTTAAAACGTGGTATTCTGACATATTTTTCGAGAGAAAACTCTCCTGTGCGTTCTCTTTTGAAGCTACACGCTTAGTCATACACGTAACACCAAATCCTTTCGAGTTACAACGTGTTGTTTAGGAAAAACAACATAATTTTGCACGATGCATTATTACTTCTTGTAAAGTTTAAGTATTTGTAATACGTACGTATTTGTCTTTACACTGCAACACTGTATTTCTTTGTAATGTGGTATTCTTACATATTCTTTCAAGAGAAAACTCTCCTGTGCGTTCTCTTCTGAGGCTACACGCTTAGACATACCGCACCACCAAATCTTTTCGAGTTACAACGTGTTGTTCAGGATATACAAGATAATTTTGCAGGATGCGTTATTTCTTCTACTAAAGTTTAAGTATTTCTAACACGTATGTATTTGTCTTTACTCAGCAACACTGTATTTCCTAATAACGTGGTATTCTTACATATTCTTAAGAGAGAAAACTCTCCGGTGCGTTCTCTTTTGAAGCTACACGCTTAGACATACACACAACACCAAAGCTTTTCGAGTTACAACGTGTTGTTTAGGAAAAAAAAAAAAAATTTCGCAAGATGCGGGATTTCCTTAAAATGTGGTATTCTGACATATTTTTTCGAGAGAAAACTCTCCTGTGCGTTCTCTTTTGAGGCTACAAGCTTAGAGAGACACGCAACACAAAATCTTTTCGAGTTACACCGTGTTGTTTAGGAAAAACAAGATAATTTTGCACGATGTGTTATTTCTTCTCCCAAAGTTTAAGTATTTCCAATACGTACGTATTTGTCTTGACTCTGCAACACTGTATTTCCTTATAACGTGGTATTCTTATATATTCTTTGGAGAGAAAACTCTCCTGTGCATTATCTTTTGAGGCTGTATGCTTAGACATACATGCAACACCAAAGCTTTTCGAGGAACAACGTGTTGTTTAGGAAAAACAAGATAATTACGCATGATTCGGGACTTCCTAAAAACGTGGTATTCTGACATATTTTTTGGAGAGAAAACTATCCTGTGCGTTCTCTTTTGAGACTACACGCTTAGACATACACGCAACACCAAATCTTTTGAGTGACAACGTGTTGTTTAGGAAAAACAAGATAATTTTGCACGATGCATTATTACTTCTTGTAAAGTTTAAGTATTTCTAATACGTACGTATTTGTCTTTACTCTGCAACACTGTATTTCCTTATAAAGTGGTATTCTTACATATTCTTTCGAGAGAAAACTCTCCTGCGAGTTCTCTTTTGAGTCTACACGCTTAGACATACATGCAACACCAAAGTTTTTCTAGTTACAATGTGTTGTTTAGGAAAAACAATACAATTTCGCATGATGCAGGTTTTCCAAAAATGTGGTATTCTGACATATTTTTTCTAGAGAAAATTCTCCTGTCGGTTCTCTTTTGAGACTACACGCTTAGACATATACGAACCACCAAATCCTTTCGAGTTACAACGAGTTGTTTAGGATATACAAGATAATTTTGCAGAATGTGTTATTTCTTCTCGTAAAGTTTAAGAATTTCTAATACAGACATATTTGTCTTTACTCTGCAACACTGTATTTCCTTGTAACGTGGTATTCTTACATATTCTTTCGATAGAAAACTCTCCTGTGCGTTGTCTTTTGAGGCTACATGCTTAGACATATACGCATCAGCAAAGCTTTTCGAGTTACAACCTGTTGTTTAGGAAAAACAAGATAATTTCGCAAGATGGGGGATTTCCTTAAAACGTGGTATTCTGTCATATTTTTTTTTTAGAGAAAACACTCCTGTGCATTCTCTTTTGAGGCTACATGCTTAGACATACACGCAACACCAAATCCCTTCTCGTTAAAACGTGTTGTTTAAGAAATACAAGATAATTTTGTAGGATGCGTTATTTCTTCTCGTAAAGTTTAAGTATTTGTAATACCTACGTATTTGTCTTTATATGCAACACTGTATTTCCCTGTAATGTGTTATTCTTACATATTCTTTTGAGGGAAAACTCTCCTGTGCATTCTCTTCTGAGGCTACACACTTCGACATACACGCTACACCAAAGCTATTCGAGTTAAATCGTGTTGTTTAGGAAAAACAAGATAATTTCGCACAATGCGGGATTTCCTTAAAACGTGGTATTCTGACATATTTTTTCGAGAGAAAACTCTCCTGTGCATTCTCTTTTGAGGCTACAAGCTTAGACATACACGCAACACCAAATATTTTCGAGTTACACTGTGTTGCTTATGAAAAACAAGATAATTTTTCATGATGCGTTATTTCTTCTCCTAAAGTTTAAGTATTTCCAATACTTAAGTATTTGTCTTTACTCTACAACACAGTATTTCCTTATAACGTGGTATTCTTACATATTCTTTCGAGAGAAAACTCTCCTGTGCATTATCTTTTGAGGCTGTACGCTTAGACATACACATAACACCAAAGCTTTTCGAAGTACAACGTGTTGTTTAGGAAAAACAAGATAATTTTGCACGATTCGGGATTTCCTTAAAACGTGGTATCCTGAAATAATTTTTGGAGAGAAAACTCTCCTGTGCGTTCTCTTTTGAGGCTACACGCTTAGACATACACACAACACCAAATCTTTTCGAGTTACAACGTGTTGTTTAGGAAAAACATGATAATTTCTCACGATGCGGGATTTCCTTAAAACGTGGTATTCTGCCAAAAATTTTTCGAGAGAAAACTCTCCTGTGCATTCTCTTTTGAGGCTACATGCTTAGTCATACACGGAACTCCAAATCTTTTCGAGTTACAACGTGTTGTTTAGGAAACACAAGATAATTTCGCACGATGCGGGATTTCCTTAAAACATGGTATCCTGACTTAGTTTTTTTTCAAGAGAAAACTCTCCTGTGCGTTCCCTTTGAGGCTACAAGCTTAGACATACACGCAACACCAAATCTTCTCGAGTTACAACCTATTGTTTAGGAAAAACAAGATAATTTTCACGATGCGATATTTCTTCTCATAAAGTTCAAGTATTTACAATATGTACATATTTGTCTTTACTCTGCAACACAGTATTTCCTTATAACGTGGTATTCTTACATATTCTTTCGAAAGAAAACTCTCCTGTGCTTTCTCTTTAGAGGCTACACGTTTAGATATACACGCAACACCACAGCTTTTCGAGTTATAACCTGTTGTTTGGGAAATTCAAGATAATTTCGCACGATGAGATATTTCCTTAAAACGTGGAATTCTGACATATTTTTTTGAGAGAAAACTCTCCTGTGCATTCTCTTTTGAGTCTACAAGCTTAGACATACAGTCAACATCAAATCTTTTCGAGTTACAATGTGTTGTATAGGAAAAACAAGATAATTTCGCACGATGCGGGATTTCCTTAAAACATAGTGTTCTGACATACTTTTTCGAGAGAAAATTCTCCTGTGGGTTCTCTTTTGAGGCTACAAGCTTAGACGTACACGCAACACAAAATCTTTTGGAATTACAACGTGTTGTTTAGGAAAAACATGATAATTTTGCATGATGCATTATTACTTCTTGTAAAGTTTAAGTATTTCAAATACTTACATATTTGTCTTTACTCTGCAAAACTGTATTTCCTTATAACCTGGTATTCTTACATATTCTTTCGAGAGAAAACTCTCCTGTGAGTTCTCTTTTGAGGCTACACACGTAGACATACACGCAACACCAAAGCTTTTCGAGTTACAACGAGATGTTTAGGTTATACAAGATAATTTTGCAGGATGTGTTATTTCTTCTCGTAATGTTTAAGTGTTTCTAATACATACGTATTTGTCTTTACACTGCAATACTGTATTTCCTTGTAACGTGGTATTCTTACATATTTTTTCGAGAGAAAACTCTCCTGTGCATTCTCTTTTGAGGCTACACGCTTAGATATACACGCCACACCAAAGCTTTTCGAGTTACAACCTGTTGTTTAGGAAAAACAAGATAATTTCGCACTATGCGGGATTTCCTTAAAATGTGGTATTCCGACATATTTTTTCGAGAGAAAGTTCTCCTGTCAGTTCTCTTTTGAGGCTACATGCTTAGACATACACGTACCACCAAATCTTTTTGAGTTACAAGGAGTTGTTTAGGGAATAAAAGATAATTTTTTAGGATGCATTATTTCTTCTCGTAAAGTTTAAGTATTTCTAATACGTAAGTATTTGTCTTTATCTGCAACACTGTATTTCCTTGTTACGTGTTATTCTTACATATTCTTTTGAGAGAAAACTCTCCTGTGCGTTCTCTTCGGAGGCTACACACTTACAGATACATGCTACACCAAAGCTTTTCGAGTTAAACGTGTTGTTTAGGAAAAAACAAGATAATTCCGCAAGGTGCGGGATTCCTTAAAACATGGTATTCTGACATATTCCTTCGAGAGAAAACCCTCCTGTGCGTTCTATTTTGAGAATACAAGCTTAGTCATACAAGCAACACCAAATCTTTTCGAGTTACAACGTGTTGTTTAGGAAAAACTAGATAATTTTGCACGATGCGTTATTTCTTCTTGTAAAGTTTACGTATTTCTAATAGGTACGCATTTGTCTCTACTCTGCAACACTGTATTTCCTTATAACGTGGTATTCTTACATATTGTTTCGAGAGAAAACTCCCCTGTGAGTTCTCTTTTGAGGCTGCAAGCTTAGACATACACGCAACACCAAAGCTTTTCGAGATACAACATGTTGTTTAGGAAAAACAAGAGAATTCCGCAAGATGCGTTGTTTCCTTAAAACGTGGTATTGTGACATATTTTTTCGAGAGAAAACTCTCCTGTGCATTCCCTTTTGAGGCTACATGCTTAGACATACACGCAACACCAAATCTTTTCGAGTTACAACGTGTTCTTTAGGAAATACAAGATAATTTTGTATGATGCGTTATTTCTTCTCTGAAAGTTTAAGTATTTCTAATACATACCTATTTGTCTTTACTCTGCAACACTGTATTTCCTTGTAACGTGGTATTATTACATATTGTTTTGAGAGAAAACTCTTATGTGCGTTCTCTTCTGAGGCTACATGCTTAGACATATACACACCACCAAATCTTTTCGAGTTACAACGTGTTGTTTAGGATATACAAGATAATTTTGCAGTATGCGTTATTTTTTCTCTTAAAGTTTAAGTATTTCCAGTACGTACATTTTTGTCTTTAGTCAGCAACACTGTATTTCCTCATAACGTGATTTTCTTACATATGTTTTCGAGAGAAAACTCTCCTATGCATTCTCTTTTGAGGCTACACGTTTAGACATACAAGCAACACCAAATCTTTTCAAGTTACAAAATGTTGTTTAGGAAATACAAGATAATTTTGTATGATGCTTTATTTCTACTCGTAAGTTTTAGTATTTCTAATACGTACGTATTTGTCTTTACTCTGCAACACTGTATTTCTTTATAACGTGGTATTCGTACATATTCTTACGAAAGAAAACTCTCCTGTGCGTTCTCTTTTGAGGCTACACATGTAGACATACATGAAACACCAAAGCTTTTCGAGTTACAACGAGATGTTTAGGAAAAACAAGATAATTTTGCAGGATGTGTTATTTCTTCTCGTAAAGTTTAAGTATTTCTAATACATACGTATTTGTCTTTACTCTGCAACACTGTATTTCCTTGTAACGTGGTATTCTTTCATATTCTTTCGAGAGAAAACTCTCCTGTGCGTTGTCTTTTGAGGCTACACGCTTAGACATACAAGCAACACCAAAGCTTTCGAGATACAACCTGTTGTTTAGGAAAAACAAGATAATGTCGCAAGATGGGGGATTTCCTTAAAACGCGGTATTCTGTCATATTTTTTTAGAGAGAAAACTCTCCTGTGTGTTCTCTTTTGAGGCTACATGTTTAGACATACAAGCAACACCAAATCTTTTCGAGTTACAACATGTTGTTTAGGAAATACAAGATAATTTTGTATGATGCTTTATTTCTTCTCATAAAGTTCAAGTATTTCTAATATGAACATATTTGTCTTTACTCTGCAACACTGTAATTCAATATAATGTGGTATTCTTACATATTCTTACGAGAGAAAACTCTCCTGTGTGTTCTCTTTTGAGGCTGCACACTTAGACATACACGCAACACCAAAGCTTTTCGAGTTAAAACGTGTTGTTTAGGACATACAAGATAATTTCACACGGTGCGGGATTTCATTAAAACGTGGTATTCTGACATATTTTTTTTGAGAGAAAACTCTCCTGTGCATTCTCTTTTGAGGCTACAAGTTTAGACATTCACACAACACCAAATCTTTTCGAGTTACAATGTGTTGTTTAGGAAAAACAGGATAATTTTTCAAGATGCGTTATTTTTTCTACTAAAGTTTAAGTATTTCCAATATGTACGTATTTAATTTTACTCTATAACACTGTATTTCCTTATAACGTGGTATTCTTACATATTCTTTCAAGAGAAAACTCTCCTGTGCATTATCTTTTGAGGCTGTACGCTTAGACATACACGCAACACCAAAGTTTTTCGAAGTACAATGTGTTGTTTAGGAAAAACAAGATAATTTCGCACGATTCGGGATTTCCTTAAGCGTGGTATTCTGACATATTTTTTGGAGAGAAAACTCTCCTGTGCATTCTGTTTAGAGGCTACACGCTTAGACATACACACAACACCAAATCTGTTCGTGTTAAAACGTGTTGTTTAGGAAAAACAAGATAATTTCTCACGATGCAGGATTTCCTTAAAACGTGGTATTCTGACATATTTTTCCGAGTGAAAACTCTCCTGTGCATTCTCTTTTGAGGCTACACACTTAGACATACACCCAACAACAAAGCTTTTTGAGTTACAACATGTTGTTTAGGAAAAACGAGATACTTTCGCACGATGCGGGATTTCCTTAAAACGTGGTATTCTGACATATTTTTTCGAGAGAAAACTCTCCTGTGTGTTCTCTTTTGAGGCTACACGCTTAGACATACACATAACACCAAATCTTTTTGAGTTACAACGTGTTGTTTAGGAAAAACAAGATAATTTTGCACGATGTGTTATTTCTTCTCCTAATGTTTAAGTAATTCCAATAAGTAGGTGTTTGTCGTTACTCTGCAACACTGTATTTCCGTATAACGTGATATTCTTACATATTCTTTGGAAAGAAATCTCTTCTGTGCTTTACCTTTTGAGGCTGTATGCTTAGACATACAAGCAACACCAAAGCTTTTCGAGGTACAACGTGTTGTTTAGGAAAAACAAGATAATTTTGCACGATGCGGGATTTCCTTAAAACGTGGTATTCTGACATATTTTTTGGAAAGAAAACTCTGCTGTGCATTCTCTTTTGAGGCTACACACTTAGACATACACGCAACACCAAATCTTTTCGAGTTACAACGTGTTGTTTAGGAAAAACAAGATAATTTTGCACGATGCGTTATTTCTTCTCCTAAAGTTTAAGTATTTCCAATAGGTAAGTATTTGTCTTTACTCTGCAACACTGTATTTCCTTATAATGTGGTATTCTTACATATTCTTTCGAGAGAAAACTCTCCCGTGCATTATCTTTTGAGGCTGTATGCTTAGACTTACAGGCAACACGAAAGCTTTTCGAGGTACAAAATGTTGTTTAGGAAAAACAAGATAATTTCGCAAGATGCGTGATTTCCTTAAAACGTGGTTTTTTGACATATTTAGTCGAGAGAAAACACTCCTGTGGGTTCTCTTTTGAGGCTACACGCTTAGTCATACACGCAACACCAAATCTTTTTGAGTTACAACGTTTTGTTTAGGAAACACAAGATATTTTTGCATGATGTGTTTTTTCTTCTTGTAAAGTTTAAGTATTTCCAATATGTACGTATTTGTCTTTACTCTGCAACAGTGTATTTCCTTAGAATGTGGTATTCTTACATATTCTTTCGAGAGAAAACTCTCCTGTGCGTTTTCTTTTGAGGCTACAAGCTTAGAAAGAAACGCAACACCAACGTTTTTCGAGTTATAACTTGTTGTTTAAAAAAAAAAAAGATAATTTCGCAAGATGCGGGATTTCCTTAAAACGTGGTATTCTCACATATTTTTTCGAGTGCAAATTCTCCTGTGGGTTCTCTTTTGAGTCTACACGTTTTGACATACAAGCAACACCAAATCTTTTCGAGTTACAACGGTTTGTTTAGGAAATAAAAGAAAATTTTGTATGATGCTTTATTTCTTCTCGTAAAGTTTAAGTATTTCTAATACGTACGTATTTGTTTTTACTCTGCAACACTGTATTTCCTTATAACGTGGTATTCTTACATATTCTTTCGAGAGAAAACTCTCCTGTGCATTCTCTTTTGAGGCTACAGGCTTAGGCATACACGCAACACCAAAGCTTTTCGAGTTACAACGTGTTGTTTAGGAAAAAGAAGATAATTTCGCATGATGCGGGATTTCCATAAAACGTGGTTTTCTGATATATTATTTCGAGGGAAAACTCTCCTGTGCGTTCCATTTTGAGGCTACAAGCATAGACATACACGCAACACTAAATCTTTTCGAGTTACAACGTGTTGTTTAGGAAAAACAAGATAATTTTGCATGATGCGTTATTTCTTCTCATAATGTTTAAGTATTTCCAATATGTACGTATTTGTCTTTACTCAGCAACACTGTATTTCCTTATAACGTGGTATTCTTACATATTCTTTTGAGAGAAAACTCTCCTGTGCATTCACTTTTGAAGCTAAACGCTTAGACATACAAGCAAAACCAATGCTTTTCGAGTTACAACGTGTTGTTTAGGAAAAACAAGATAACTCTGTACGATGCATTATTTCTTCTCTTAAACTTTAAGTATTTCTAATACGTACATATTTGTTTTTACTCTGCAACACCTTATTTCCTTGTAACGTGGTATTCTTACATAATCTCTCGAGAGAAAACACTCCTGTGCATTCTCTTTTGAGGCTACACTCTTAGACATACACGCAACCACAAAGATTTTCAAGTTAAAACGTGTTGTTTAGAAAAAAAAAGATAATTTCTCACGATGCGGGATTTCCTTAAAACGTGGTATTCTGACATATTTTTTCGAGAGAAGACACTCCTGTGCGTTCTCTTTTGAGGCTACACGCTTAATCATGCACGCCACACCAAATCCTTTTGCGTTACAACGTGTTGTTTAGGAAAAACAAGATAATTTTGCACGATGCATTATTTCTTCTGGAAAAGTTTAAGTATTTCTATTACATACGTATGTGTTTTTACTCTGCAACACTGTATTTCCTTATAACGTGGTATTCTTTCATATTATTTCGAGAGAAAACTCTCCTGTGCGTTCTCTTTTGAGGCTACACGCTTAGACATACTCGCAACACCAAAGCTTTTCGAGTTACGAAGTGTTGTTTAGGAAAAACTAGATAATTTCGCACGATGCGGGATGTCCTTAAAATGTGGTATTGTGACATATTTTTTCAAGAGAAAACTCTCCTGTGCGTTCGTTTTGAGGCTACATTCTTAGACAGACACACAACCACAAAGATTTTCAAGTTAAAACATGTTGTTTAGGAAAAACAAGATTATTTCTCACGATGCGGGATTTCCTAAAATCGTGGTATTCTGACATATTTTTGCGAGAGAAGACACTCCTGTGGGTTCTCTTTTGAGGCTACAGGCTTAATCATGCATGCAACACCAACGTGTTGTTTAGGAAAAACAAGATAACTTTGCACGATGCATTAATTCTTCTGGAAAAGTTTAGTATTTCTATTACATACATATGTGTTTTTACTCTGCCACACTGTATTTCCTTATAACGTTGTATTCTTACATATTATTTCCAGAGAAAACTTTCCTGTGCGTTCTCTTTTGAGGCTACACGCTTAGACATACACGCAACACCAAAGCTTTTCGAGTTACAACGTTTTGTTTAGGAAAAACAATATAATTTCCCATGATACGGGATTTCCATAAACTGTGGCATTCTGACATATTTTATCGAGAGAAAACTCTCCTGTGCGTTCTCTTTTGAGGCTACAAGCTTAGCCTAACAGGCGACACCAAATCTTTTTGAGTTACAACATGTTGTTTATGAAAAACAAGATAATTTTGCACGAAGCGTTATTTCGTCTCCTAATTTCAAGTATTTCCAATATGTACGTATTTGTCTTTACTCTGCAACACTGTATTTCCTTATAACGTGGTATTCTTACATATTCCTTCGAGAGAAAACTCTCCTGTGCATTATCTTTTGAGGCTGTATGCTTAGACAAACACGGAACACCAAAGCTTTTCGAGGTACAACATGTTGTTTAGTAAAAAGAAGATAATTTCGCAAGATGAGGGATTTCCTTAAAACGTGGTATTCTGACATATTTTTTGGAGAGAAAACTATCCTGTGCGTTCTCATTTGAGGCTGCACACTTAGACATACATGCAACACCAATTCTTTTCGTGTTACAACGTGTTGTTTAGGAAAAACAAGATAATTTCTCACGATGCGGGATCTCCTTAAAATGTGGTATTCTGACATATTTTTTCGAGAGAAAACTCTCCTGTGCATTCTCTTTTGAGGCTACACGCTTAGTCATACACGCAACACCAAAGCTTTTTGAGTTACAACGTGTTGTTTAGGAAAAAGAAGATAATTACGCACGATGCCGGATTTCCATAAAACGTGGTATTCTGACATATTTTTTCGAGAGAAAACTCTCCTGTGCATTCCCTTTTGAGGCTACAAGCATAGACATACAAGCAACACCAAATCTTTTCGAGTTACAACGTGTTGTTTAGGAAAAACAAGATAATTTTGCATGATGCGTTATTTCTTCTCATAAAGTTTAAATATTTCCAATATGTATGTATATGTCTTTACCCTGCAACACTGTATTTCCTCATAACGTGGTATTCTTACATACTCTTTCGAGAGAAAACTCTCCTGTGCGTTCACTTTTGAGGCTAAACGCTTAGACAGACACGCAACACCTAAGCTTTTTGAGTTACAAGGTGTTGTTTAGGAAAAACAAGATAATTTCGCACGATGCGGGATTTCCTTAAAACGTGGTATTCTGACGAATTTTTGAGCGAAAACTCTCCTGTGCGTTCTCTTTAAAGGCTACATGCTTAGACATACACTCAACCCCAAATCTTTTCGAGTTACAACGTGTTGTTCAGGAAATACAAGATAACATATTTCGATGTGAAATTTCTTCTCTTAAAGTTTAAGTATTTCTAGTACGTACGAATTTGTCTTTACTCTGAACACTGTATTTCCTTGTAACGTGGTATTCTTACATATTCTTTCGAGAGAAAACTCTCCTGTGCATTCTCTTTGAGACTACACACTTAGACATACACTGAACATGAAAGCTTTTCGAGTTAAAACATTTTGTTTAGGAAAAACAGGATAATTTCCCACGATGCGAGATTTTTTTTAAAACGTGGTATTCTGACATATTTTTTCGAGAGAAAACTCTCCTGTGCTTTCTCTTTTGATGCTACATGCTTAGACATACACGCAACACCAAATCTTTTCGAGTTAAAACGTGTAGTTTAGGAAAAACTAGATAATTTTGCACGATGCAGGATTTCATTAAAACGTGGTATTCTGACATATTTTTTGGAGAAAAAACTCTCCTCTGCGTTCTCTTTTGACGCTACACGCTTAGAAGTATAGGCAACACCAAATCTTTTCGAGTTACAACGTGTTGTTTAGGAAAAAAAAGATAATTTTGCACGATGTGTTATTTCTTCTCCAAAAGTTTAAGTATTTCCAATACGTATGTATTTGTCTCTACTCTGCAACACTGTATTTCCTTATAACGTGGTATTCTTACATATTCTTTTATGAGAAAACTCTCCTGTGCGTTCTCTTTTGAGGCGACACGCTTAGACATACACGCAACACCAAAGCTTTTCGAGTTACAAAGTGTTGTTTAGGAAAAACAAGATAATTCCACAAGATTCGGGATTTCCTTAAAACGTGGTATTCTGACATATTTTTTGGAGAGAAAACTCTCCTGTGCGTTCTCTTTTTAGGCTACACGCCTTAGACATACACACAACACCAAATCTTTTCGAGTTACAACTTGTTGTTTAGGAAATGCAAGATAATTCTCTACGATGCCTTATTTCTTCTCGTAAAGTTTAAGTATTTCCAATAAGTACATATATGTCTTTACTCTGCAACACTGTATTTCCTTGTAACATGGTATTCTTACATATTCTTTCCAGAGAAAACTCTCCTGTGCGTTCTCTTATGAGGCTACACCCTTAGACATACACGTAACACCAAAGCTTTTCGAGTTAAAACATGTTGTTTAGGAAAAATCAAGATAATTTCCCATGATGCGGGATTTCTTTAAAACGTGGTATTGAGACGTATTTATTTGCGAGAAAACTCTCCTGTGCATTCTCTTTTGAGGCTACACGCTTAGTCATACACACAACACCAAAGTTTTTTGAGTTACAACTTGTTGTTTAGGAAAAAAAAGATAATTTCGCACGATGAGGGATTTCCTTAAAACGTGGTATTCTGACATATATTTCGAGAGAAAACTCTCCTGTACATTCGCTTTTGGGGCTACAAGCTTAGACATACATGCAACACCAAATCTTTTCGAGTTACAACGTGTTGTTTACAAAAACAAGATAATTTTGCACGATGCGTTATTTCTTCTCCTAAAGTTTAAGTATTTCCAATACGTACGTATTTGTCTTTACTCGGCAACACTGTATTTCCTTATAACTTAGTAGTCTTACATATTCTTTCGAGAGAAAACTCTCCTGTGCATTATCTTTTGAGGCTGCACGCTTAGACATGCACGCAACACCAAAGCTTTTTGAGGTACAACGTGTTGTTTAGGAAAAACAAGATAATTTCACACGATGCGGGATTTCCTTTAAATGTGGTATTCTGAAATATTTTTTTGAGAGAAAACTCTCCTGTGCGTTCTCCTTTGAGGCTACACGCTTAGACATACATGCAACACCAAATCTTTTCGAGTTACAAAGTGTTGTTTAGTAAAAACAGATAATTTTGCACGATGTGGGATGTCTTTAAAACGTGACATATTTTTTCGAGAGAAAATTCTCCTGTGGGTTCTGCTTTGAAGCTACATGTTTAGAAATACCCGCAACACCAAATCTTTTCGAGTTACAAGGTATTGTTTGGGAAGTACAAGATAATTTTGTACGATGAGTTATTTTTTCCCGTAAAGTTTAAGTATTTCCAATATGTACGTTTTTGTCTTTATTCTGCAACACTTTATTTTCTTATAATATGGTATTCTTACATATTCTTTCGAGAGAAAACTCTCCTGTGCATTCTCTTTTGAGGCTACACGCTTAGACATACACGCAACACCAAAGCTTTTCGAGTTACAATGTGTTGTTTAGGAAAAACAAGATAATTTTGCACGATACGGGATTTTCTTAAAACGTCGTAATCTGACATTTTTTTTCCAGAGTAAACTGTCCTGTGCGTTCTCTTTTGAGGCTACATGCTTACACATACATGCAACACCAAAGCTTTTCGTGTTATAACATGTTGTTTAGGAAAAACAAGATAATTTCGCACGATGCGGGATTTCCTTAAAACGTGGTATTATGACATGTTTTTCGAGAGAAAAATCTCATGTTGGTTCTCTTTTGAGGCTACACCTTTACACATACACACAACACCAAATCTTTTCGAGTTACAATGTGTTGTTTAGGAAATACAAGATAATTTTTTACGATGAATTATTTCTTCTTATAAACTTTATGTATTTCTAATACGGACATATTTGTCTTTACTCTGCAACACTGTATTTCCTTATAACGTGTTATTCTTACATATTCTTTGGAGAGAAAACTCTCCTGTGCGTTCTCATTTGTAGCTGCACGCTTAGACATACACGCAAAACCAAAGCTTTTCTAGTTACAATGTGTTGTTTAAGAAAAACAAGATAATTTCGCACGATGCGGGATTTCCTTAAACCGTGGTATTCTGACATATTTTTTTGAGTGAAAACTCTCCTGTGCGTTCTCTTTTGAGGATACAGCTTAGACATACATGCAACACCAAATCTTTTCGAGTTACAACGTGATCTTTAGGAAATACAAGATAATTTTGTACGATGCGTTATTTCTTCTCGTAAAGTTTAAGTATTTCTAATATGTTAGTATTTGTCTTTACTCTGCAACACTGTATTTCCTTATAACGAGGTATTCTTAAATATTCTTGCGAGAGAAAACTCTCCTGTGCGTTCTCTTTTGAGGCTACACGCGTAGATATCCACGCAACACAAAAGCTTTTCGAGTTAAAATATGTTGTTTAGGAAAAACAAGATAATTTCTAACGATTCAGGATTTCCTTAAAACGTGGTATTCTGACATATTTTTTCGAGAGAAAATACTCCTATGGGTTCTCTTTTGAGGCTACACATTTAGACATACACACAACACCAAATCTTTTCGAGTTACAACGTGTT
Organism: Apodemus sylvaticus; assembly: GCF_947179515.1. Classification (NCBI taxonomy): domain Eukaryota; kingdom Metazoa; phylum Chordata; class Mammalia; order Rodentia; family Muridae; genus Apodemus; species Apodemus sylvaticus. The sequence goes on along the minus strand of NC_067491.1, from coordinate 60,449,557 downwards.
GTTTAGGAAATACAAGATAATTTTTTACGATGCCTTATTTCTTCTCTTAAAGTTTAAGTATTTCTAATACGTAAGTATTTGTCTTTACTCTGCAACACTGTATTTCCTTATAACGTGGTATTCTTACATATTCTTTTGAGAGAAAACTCTCCTGTGCATTCTCTTTTTAGGCTACACGCTTAGACATACACGCAACACCAAACTTTTCAAGTTACAACGTGTTGTTTAGGAAAAAACAAGTTAATTTTGCACGATGCGTTATTTCTTCTCGTAAAGTTTAAGTATTTCTAATATGTTAGTATTTGTCATTACTCTGCAACACTGTATTTCCTTATAACGAGGTATTCTTAAATATTCTTGCGAGAGAAAACTCTCCTGTGCGTTCTCGGTTGAGGTTACACGCGTAGATATACACGCAACACAAAAGCTTTTCGAGTTACAATATGTTGTTTAGGAAAAAAAAGATAATTTCGAACGATTCAGGATTTCCTTAAAACGTGGTATTCTGACATATTTTTTCGAGAGAAAATTCTCCTGTGGGTTCTCTATTGAGGCTACACATTTAGACATACACACAACACCAAATCTTTTCGAGTTACAACATGTTGTTTAGGAAATACAAGATAATTTTTTACGATGCCTTATTTCTTCTCTTAAAGTTTAAGTATTTCTAATACGTAAGTATTTGTCTTTACTCTGCAACACTGTATTTCCTTAATACGTGGTATTCTTACATATTATTTTGAGAGAAAACTCTCCTGTGCATTCTCTTTTTAGCCTACACGCTTAGACGTACACGCAACACCAAACTTTTCGAGTTACAACGTGTTGTTTAGGAAAAACAAGTTAATTTTGAACGATGCGTTATTTCTTCTCGTAAAGTTAAAGTATTTCTAATATGTACGTATTTCTCTTTACTCTGCAACACTATATTTCCTTATAACGTGGTATTCTTACATATTCTTTCGAGAGAAAACTCTCCTGTGCGTTCTCTTTTGAGGCTGCACCTTAAACAAAAACGAAACACCAAAGCTTTTCGAGTTACAAGTTCTTTAGGAAATACATGATAATTTCACATGATGCGGGATTTTCTTAAAACGTTGTATTCTGACATATTTTTTCGAGAGAAAACTCTCCTGTGCCTTCTCTTTTGAGGCTACACGCTTAGACATACACGAAACACCAAGGCTTTTCGAGTTACAACATGTTGTTTAGGAAAAACAAGATAATTTCGCACGATGCAGGGTTTCCTTAATATGTGGTATTCTGACATATTTTCCAAGAGGAAATACTTCGGTGGGTTCTCTTTTGAGGCTACATGTTGAGACATACACACAACACCAAATATTTTCGTGTTACATCGTGTTGTTTAGGAAAAACAAGATAATTTCGCACGAAGCGGGATTTCCTTAAAACGTGGTATTCTGACACATTTTTTCGAGTGAAGACTCTCCTGTGCATTCTCTTTTGAGGCTACACGCTTAGACATACACGCGACTTCAAATATTTTCAAGTTCCAACCTGTTGTTTAGGAAATATAAGATAATTTTGTATGATGTGATATTTCTTCTCGTAAAGCTTAAGTGTTTCCATTATGTACGTATTTTTCTTTACTCTGCAAAACTGTATTTCCTTGTAAGGTGGTATTCTTAAATATTCTTGCGAGAGAAAACTCTCCTGTTCATTCTTTTTTGAGAATACACGCTTAGAAATACACGCAACACCAAACCTTTTCGAGTTATAACATGTTGTTTAGGAAAAACAAGATAATTGCGCACAATGCGGGATTTCCTTAAAACGTGGTATTCTGACATATGTTTTCGAGAGAAAACTCTCCTGTGCATTCTCTTTTGAGGCTAAAAGTTTAGACATACACGCAACACCAAATCTTTTCGAGTTACAACTCGTTGTTTAGGAAAAACAAGATAATTTTGCACGATGCGTTATTTCTTCTCATAAAGTTTAAGTATTTCTAATACGTACGTATTTGTCTTTACTCTGCAACAATATATTTCCTTATAACGTGGTATTCTTACATATTCTTTCGAGAGAAAACTCTCCTGTGTGTTCTCTTTTGAGGCTGCACCTTAGACAAAAACGAAACACCAAAGCTTTTCGAGTTACAAGTTGTTTAGGAAAAACAAGATAATATAGCATGCTGCAGGATTTTCTTAAATCGTGGTATTCTGACATATTTTTTCGAGAGAAAACTCTCCTGTGCAATCTCTTTTGAGGCTACACACGTAGACATACACACAACACCAAAGCTTTTCGATTTACAATGTGTTGTTTAAGAAAAGCAAGATAATTTCGCTCGATGCAGGATTTCCATAAAACGTGGTATTCTGACATATTTTTCGAGAGAAATTTCTCCTGTGGGTTCTCTTTTGGGGCTACACGTTTAGACATACACACAACACCAAATCTTTTCGAGTTACAACGTGTTGTTTAGGAAATACTAGATAATTTTGTATGATGTGCTATTTCTTCTCGTAAAGTTTAAGTATTGCTAATACGTACATATGTGTCTTTACTCTCTAAAACTGTATTTTCTTGTAATGTGGCATTTTTATATATTCTTGTGAGAGAAAACTTTCCTGTGCATTCTCTTTTGAGGCTACACATTTAGACATACATGCAACACCAAAGCTTTGAGTTAGAAAGTGTTGTTTAAGAAAAACAAGATAATTTCGCACGAAGCGGGATTTTTTTAAAACGTGGTATTCTGACATATTTTTTCGAGTGAAAACTCTCCTGTGCATTCTCTTTTGAGGCTACACGCTTAGGCATACATGCCACTTCACATCTTTTCAAGTTGCAACCTGTTGTTTAGGAAATACAAGATAATTTTGTACAATGCGTTATTTCTTCCCGTAAAGTTTAAGTGTTTCTAATATGTACGTAATTGCCTTTACTCTGCAAAACTATATTTCTTGTAACGTGGTATTCTTACATATTCTTGCGAGAGAAAACTCTCCTGTGCATTCTCTTTTGAGGCTACACGCTTAGACGTACACGCAACATCAAAGTTCTTCGAGTTACAACATGATGTTTAGGAAAAACAAGATAATTTCGAAAGATGCAGGATTTCCTTAAAACGTGGTATTCTGACATATTTTTTCGAGAGAAAATTCTCCTGTGGGTTATCTTTTGAGGCTACACATTTAGACATACACGCCACTTCAAATCTTTTCAAGTTACAACGTGTTGTATAGGAAATGGAAGATAATTTTTTACGGTGCCTTATTTCTTCTCTTAATGTTTAAGTATTTCTAATACGTAAGTATTTGTCTTTACTGAGCAACACTGTATTTCCTTATAACGTGGTATTCTTACATATTCTTTTGAGAGAAAACTCTCCTGTGCAATCTCTTTGTAGGCTACACGCTTAGACGTACACGCAACACCAAACTTTTCGAGTTACAACGTGTTGTTTAGGAAAAACAAGTTAATTTTGCACGATGCGTTATTTCTTCTCGTAAAGTTAAAGTATTTCTAATATGTACGTATTTGTTTTTACTCTGCAACACTATATTTCCTTATAACGTGGTATTCTTACATATTCTTTCGAGAGAAAACTCTCCTGTGCATTCTCTTTTGAGGCTGCACCTTAAACAAAAACGAAACACCAAAGCTTTTCGAGTTACAACAAGTTGTTTAGGAAATACATGATAATTTCACATGATGCGGGATTTTCTTAAAACGTTGTATTCTGACATATTTCTTCGAGAGAAAACTCTCCTGTGCCTTCTCTTTTGAGGCTACACGCTTAGACATACACGCAACACCAAGGCTTTTCGAGTTACAACATGTTGTTTAGGAAAAACAAGATAATTTCGCACGATGCAGGATTTCCTTAATATGTGGTATTCTGACATATTTTTCGAGAGAAAATACTTCGGTGGGTTCTCTTTTGAGGCTACATGTTGAGACGTACACGCAACACCAAATATTTTGGAGTTACATCGTGTTGTTTAGGAAAAACAAGGTAATTTCGCACGAAGCGGGATTTCCTTAAAACGTGGTATTCTGACATATTTTTTCGAGTGAAAACTCTCCTGTGCATTCTCTTTTGAGGCTACAAGCTAAGACATACACGCCACTTCAAATCTTTTCAAGTTGCAACCTGTTGTTTAGGAAATACAAGATAATTTTTTATGATGCGTTATTTCTTCTCGTAAAGCTTAAGTGTTTCCATTATGTACGTATTTTTCTTTACTCTGCAAAACTGTATTTCCTTGTAACGTGGTATTCTTACATATCTTGCGTGAGAAAACTCTCCTGTGCATTCTTTTTTGAGAATACACGCTTAGACATACACGCAACACCAAACCTTTTCGAGTTACAACATGTTGTTTAGGAAAAACAAGATAATTGCGCACAATGCGGGATTTCCTTAAAACGTGGTATTCTGACATATGTTTTCGAGAGAAAACTCTCCTGTGCATTCTCTTTTGAGGCTAAAAGCTTAGACATACACGCAACACCAAATCTTTTCGAGTTACAACTCGTTGTTTAGGAAAAACAGGATAATTTTGCACGATGCGTTATTTCTTCTCATAAAGTTTAAGTATTTCTAATACGTACGTATTTGTCTTTACTCTGCAACACTATATTTCCTTATAACGTGGTATTCTTACATATTCTTTCGAGAGAAAACTCTCCTGTGTGTTCTCTTTTGAGGCTGCACCTTAGACAAAAACGAAACACCAAAGCTTTTCGAGTTACAACAAGTTGTTTAGGAAAAACAAGATAATTTAGCATGCTGCGGGATTTTCTTAAACCGTGGTATTCTGACAAATTTTTCGAGAGAAAACTCTCCTATGCAATCTCTTTTGAGGCTACACGCTTAGACATACATGCAACACCAAAGCTTTTCGAGTTACAACGTGTTGTTTAAGAAAAGCAAGATAATTTCGCTAGATGCAGGATTTCCATAAAACATGTTATTCTGACAAATTTTTTCGAGAGAAATTTCTCCTGTGGGTTCTCTTTTGAGGCTACACATTTAGACATACACACAACACCAAATTTTTTAGAGTTTCAAAGTGTTGTTTAGGAAATACTAGATAATTTTGTATGATGCGCTATTTCTTCTCGTAATATTTAAGTATTGCTAATATGTACATATGTGTCTTTACTCTGTAAAACTGTATTTTCTTGTAATGTGGCATTTTTATATATTCTTGTGAGAGAAAACTTTCCTGTGAATTCTCTTTTGAGGCTACACATTTAGACATACACGCAACACCAAAGCTTTGAGTTAGAAAGTGTTGTTTAAGAAAAACAAGATAATTTCGCACAAAGCGGGATTTCCTTAAAACGTGGTATTCTGACATATTTTTTCGAGTGAAACTCTCCTGTGCATTCTCTTTTGAGGCTACATGCTTAGATATACATGCCACTTCAAATCTTTTCAAGTTGCAACCTGTTGTTTAGGAAATACAAGATAATTTTGTACAATGCATTATTTCTTCCCGTAAAGTTTAAGTGTTTCTAATATGTACGTAATTGCCTTTACTCTGCAAAACTATATTTCCTTGTAACGTGGTATTCTTACATATACTTGTGAGAGAAAACTCTCCTGTGCATTCTCTTTTGAGGCTACACGCTTAGGCATGCATGCCACTTCAAATCTTTTCAAGTTGCAACCTGTTGTTTAGGAAATACAAGATAATTTTGTACAATGCGTTATTTCTTCCCGTAAAGTTTAAGTGTTTCTAATATGTACGTAATTGCCTTTACTCTGCAAAACTATATTTCTTGTAACGTGGTATTCTTACATATTCTTGCGAGAGAAAACTCTCCTGTGCATTCTCTTTTGAGGCTACACGCTTAGACATACACGCAACACCAAAGTTCTTCGAGTTACAACATGTTGTTTAGGAAAAACAAGATAATTTCGAAAGATGCAGGATTTCCTTAAAACGTGGTATTCTGACATATTTTTTCGAGAGAAAATCCTCCTGTGGGTTATCTTTTGAGGCTACACATTTAGACATACACGCCACTTCAAATCTTTTCAAGTTACAACGTGTTGTTTAGGAAATACAAGATAATTTTTTACGGTGCCTTATTTCTTCTCTTAATGTTTAAGTATTTCTAATACGTAAGTATTTGTCTTTACTGTGCAACACTGTATTTCCTTATAACGTGGTATTCTTACATATTCTTTTGAGAGAAAACTCTCCTGTGCAATCTCTTTGTAGGCTACACGCTTAGACGTACACGCAACACCAAACTTTTCGAGTTACAACGTGTTGTTTAGGAAAAACAAGTTAATTTTGCACGATGTGTTATTTCTTCTCGTAAAGTTAAAGTATTTCTAATATGTACGTATTTGTTTTTACTCTGCAACACTATATTTCCTTATAACGTGGTATTCTTACATATTCTTTCGAGAGAAAACTCTCCTGTGCGTTCTCTTTTGAGGCTGCACCTTAAACAAAAACGAAACACCAAAGCTTTTCGAGTTACAACAAGTTGTTTAGGAAATACATGATAATTTCACATGATGCGGGATTTTCTTAAAACGTTGTATTCTGACATATTTCTTCGAGAGAAAACTCTCCTGTGCCTTCTCTTTTGAGGCTACACGCTTAGACATACACGCAACACCAAGGCTTTTCGAGTTACAACATGTTGTTTAGGAAAAACAAGATAATTTCGCACGATGCAGGATTTCCTTAATATGTGGTATTCTGACATATTTTTCGAGAGAAAATACTTCGGTGGGTTCTCTTTTGAGGCTACATGTTGAGACGTACACGCAACACCAAATATTTTGGAGTTACATCGTGTTGTTTAGGAAAAACAAGGTAATTTTGCACGAAGCGGGATTTCCTTAAAACGTGGTATTCTGACATATTTTTTCGAGTGAAAACTCTCCTGTGCATTCTCTTTTGAGGCTACAAGCTAAGACATACACGCCACTTCAAATCTTTTCAAGTTGCAACCTGTTGTTTAGGAAATACAAGATAATTTTTTATGATGTGTTATTTCTTCTCGTAAAGCTTAAGTGTTTCCATTATGTACGTATTTTTCTTTACTCTGCAAAACTGTATTTCCTTGTAACGTGGTATTCTTACATATCTTGCGTGAGAAAACTCTCCTGTGCATTCTTTTTTGAGAATACACGCTTAGACATACACGCAACACCAAACCTTTTCGAGTTACAACATGTTGTTTAGGAAAAACAAGATAATTGCGCACAATGCGGGATTTCCTTAAAACGTGGTATTCTGACATATGTTTTCGAGAGAAAACTCTCCTGTGCATTCTCTTTTGAGGCTAAAAGCTTAGACATACACGCAACACCAAATCTTTTCGAGTTACAACTCGTTGTTTAGGAAAAACAGGATAATTATGCACGATGCGTTATTTCTTCTCATAAAGTTTAAGTATTTCTAATACGTACGTATTTGTCTTTACTCTGCAACACTATATTTCCTTATAACGTGGTATTCTTACATATTCTTTCGAGAGAAAACTCTCCTGTGTGTTCTCTTTTGAGGCTGCACCTTAGACAAAAACGAAACACCAAAGCTTTTCGAGTTACAACAAGTTTTTAGGAAAAACAAAATAATTTAGCATGCTGCGGGATTTTCTTAAACCGTGGTATTCTGACAAATTTTTCGAGAGAAAACTCTCCTATGCAATCTCTTTTGAGGCTACACGCTTAGACATACACGCAACACCAAAGCTTTTCGAGTTACAACGTGTTGTTTAAGAAAAGCAATATAATTTCGCTCGATTCAGGATTTCCATAAAACGTGTTATTCTGACAAATTTTTTCGAGAGAAATTTCTCCTGTGGGTTCTCTTTTGAGGCTACACGTTTAGACATACACACAACACCAAATTTTTTAGAGTTACAAAGTGTTGTTTAGGAAATACTAGATAATTTTGTATGATGCACTATTTCTTCTCGTAATGTTTAAGTATTGCTAATATGTACATATGTGTCTTTACTCTGTAAAACTGTATTTCTTGTAATGTGGCATTTTTATATATTCTTGTGAGAGAAAACTTTCCTGTGCATTCTCTTTTGAGGCTACACATTTAGACATACACGCAACACCAAAGCTTTGAGTTAGAAAGTGTTGTTTAAGAAAAACAAGATAATCTCGCACAAAGCGGGATTTCCTTAAAACGTGGTATTCTGACATATTTTTTCGAGTGAAAACTTTCCTGTGCATTCTCTTTTGAGGCTACATGCTTAGATATACATGCCGCTTCAAATCTTTTCAAGTTGCAACCTGTTGTTTAGGAAATACAAGATAATTTTGTACAATGCGTTATTTCTTCCCGTAAATTTTAAGTGTTTCTAATATGTACGTAATTGCCTTTACTCTGCAAAACTATATTTCCTTGTAACGTGGTATTCTTACATATACTTGTGAGAGAAAACTCTCCTGTGCATTCTCTTTTGAGGCTACACGCTTAGACATACACGCAACACCAAAGTTCTTCGAGGTACAACATGTTGTTTAGGAAAAACAAGATAATTTCGCATGATGCACGATTTCCTTAAAACGTGGTATTCTGACATATTTTTTTGAGAGAAACCTCTCCTGTGCGTTCTTGTTTGAGGCTACAATCTTAGACATACACACAACAACAAATCATTTTGTGTTACAACATGGTGTTTAGGAAAAACAAGATAATTTTGCAGGATGCGTTATTTCTTCTCGTAAAGTTTAAGTATTTCTAATATGTACATATTTGTCTTTACTCTGCAAAACTATATTTCCTTATAACGTGGTATTCTTACATATTCTTTCGAGAGAAAACTCTCCTGTGCATTCTTTTTTGAGGCTACATGCTTAGACATACACGCAACATCAAAGCTTTTCGAGTTACAATGTGTTGTTTAGGAAAAACAAGATAATTTTGCACGATACGGGATTTTCTTAAAACGTGGTAATCTGACATATTTTTTTCCAGAGTAAACTGTCCTGTGCATTCTCTTTTGAGGCTACACGTTTAGACATACATGCATCACCAAAGCTTTTCGAGTTATAACGTGTTGTTTAGGAAAAACAAGATAATTTCCCACGATGCAGGATTTCCTTAAAACGTGGTATTATGACATATTTTTTCGATAGAAAATTCTCCTGTGGGTTCTCTTTTGAAGCTACATGTTTAGACATACATGCAACACCAAATCTTTTCGAGTTAGAAGGTATTGTTTGGGAAATACAAGATCATTTTTTACGATGAGTTATTTTTTCTCATAAAGTTTAAGTATTTCCAATACGTGTGTTTTTGTCTTTACTCTGCAACACTTTATTTTCTTATAACGTGGTATTCTTACATATTCTTTCGAGAAAAAACTCTCCTGTGCATTCTCTTTTGAGGCTACATGCTTAGACATACACGCAACACCAAAGCATTTCAAGGTACAATGTGTTGTTTAGGAAAAACAAGATAATTTTGCACGATACGGGATTTTCTTAAAACGTGGTAATCTGACATATTTTTTCCAGAGTAAACTGTCCTGTGCGTTCTCTTTTGAGGCTACATGCTTAGACATACACGCAACACCAAAGCTTTTCAAGTTATAACGTGTTGTTTAGGAAAAACAAGACAATTTCGCACGATGCGGGATTTCCTTAAAACGTGATATTATGACATATTTTTTCGAGAGAAAAATCTCATGTGGGTTCTCTTTTGACGCTACACATTTACACATACACACAACACCAAATCTTTTCGAGTTACAATGTGTTGTTTAGGAAATACAGGATAATTGTATATGATGAATTATTTCTTCTCGTAAACTTTATGTATTTCTAATATGTACATAGTTGTCTTTACTCTGCAACACTGTATTTCCTTATAACGTGGTATTCTTACATATTCTTTCGAGAGGAAACTCTCCTTTGTGTTCTCATTTGTGGCTACACTCTTAGACATACACGCAAAACCAAAGCTTTTCTAGTTTCAATGTGTTGTTTAAGAAAAGCAAGATAATTTCGCACGATGCGGGATTTCCTTAAAACGTGATATTCTGACATATTTTTTCGAGTGAAAATTCTCCTGTGCATTCTCTTTTGAGGCTACATGCTTAGACATACACGCCACTTCAAATCTTTTCAAGTTGCAACCTGTTGTTTAGGAAATACAAGATAATTTTGTAAGATGTGTTATTTCTTCTCTAAAGTTTAAGTGTTTCTCATATGTACGCAATTGCCTTTACTCTGCAAAACTGTATTTCCTTGTAACGTGGTATTCTTACATATTCTTGCGAGAGAAAACTCTCCTGTGCATTCTCTTTTGAGGCTACACGCTTAGACATACACGCAACACCAAAGCTCTTCGAGTTACAACATGTTGTTTAGGAAAAACAAGATAATTTCGCACAATGCGGGATTTCCTTAAAACGTGGTATTACGACATATTTTTTCCAGAGAAAACTCTCCTGTGCGTTCTCGTTTGAGGCTACAAGATTAGGCATACATGCAACAACAAATCATTTCGAGTTACAACGCGTTGTTTAGGAAAATTAAGATAATTTTGCAAGATGCGTTATTTCTTCTCGTAAAGTTTAAGTATTTCAAATACCTACCTATTTGTCTTTACTCTGTAACACTGTATTTCCATATAACGTGGTATTCTTCCATATTCTTTCAAGGGAAAACTCTCCTGTGCATTCTCTTTTGAGGCTACACACTTAGACATACACACACCACCAAAGTTTTACGAGTTACAACTTGTTGTTTAGGAGAAAAAAGATAATTTCGCACGATGCGGGATTTCCTTAAAACGTGGTATTCTGACATATTTTTTCGAGAGAAATCTCTCCTGTACATTCTCTTTTGAGGTTACAAACTTAGACATACATGCAACACCAAATCTTTTCAAGTTACAACGTGTTGTTTACAAAAACAAGATAATTTTGCATGATGTGTTATTTCTTCTCCTAAAGTTTAAGTATTTCCAATAAGTACGTATTTGACTTTACTCAGCAACACTGTATTTCCTTATAACTTAGTAGTCTTACATATTCTTTTGAGAGAAAACTCTCCTGCGCATTATCTTTTGAGGCTACACTCTTAGACATGCACCCAACACCAAAGCTATTTGAGATACAACGTGTTGTTTAGGAAAAACAAGATAATTTCACACAATGCGGGATTTCCTTTAAACGTGGTATTCTGAAATACTTTTTGGAAAGAAAACTCTCCTGTGCATTCTCTTTTGAGGCTACATGCTTAGACATACACGCAACACCAAATATTTTCGAGTTACAAAGTGTTGTTTAGTAAAAATAGGATAGTTTTGCACGATGTGGGATTTCTTTAAAACGTGACATATTTTTTCGAGAGAAAATTCTCCTGTGGGTTCTCTTTTGAAGCTACATGTTTAGACATACACGCAACACCAAATCATTTCGAGTAACAATATATTGTTTGGGAAATACAAGATAATTTTGTACGATGAGTTATTTTTTCTCCTAAAGTTTAAGTATTTCCAATACGTACGTTTTTGTCTTTACTCTGCAACAATTTATTTTCTTATAACGTGGTATTCTTACATATTCTTTTGAGAGAAAACTCTCCTGTGCATTCTCTTTTGAGGCTACATCCTTAGACATACACGCACCATCAAAGCTTTTCGAGTTACAATGTGTTGTTTAGGAAAAACAAGATAATTTTGCACGATATGGGATTTTCTTAAAACGTGGTAATCTGACATATTTTTTCCAGAGTACACTGTCCTGTGCGTTCCCTTTTGAGGCTACATGTTTAGACATATACACAACACCAAAGCTTTTCGAGTTATAACGTGTTGTTTAGGAAAAACAAGATAATTTCGCACGTTGCGGGATTTCCTTAAAACGTGGTATTATGGCATATTTTTTCAAGAGAAAAATCTCATGTGGGTTCTCTTTTGAGGCTACAAATTTACACATACACACAACACCAAATCTTTCGAGTTACAATGTATTGTTTAGGAAATACAAGATATTTTTTTACGAAGAATTATTTCTTCTCATAAACTTTATGTATTTCTAATATGTACATATTTGTCTTTACTCTGCAACACTGTATTTCCTTATAACGTGGTATTCTTACTTATTCTTTCGAGAGAAAACTCTCCTGTGCGTTCTCATTTGTGGCTACAGGCTTGGACATACACGCAAAACCAAAACTAGAGTTACAATGTGTTGTTTAAGAAAAACGAGATAATTTCGCACGATGCGGGATTTCCTTAAAACGTGGTATTCTGACATATTTTTTCGAGTGAAAATTCTCCTGTGCCGTCTCTTTTGAGGATACAGCTTAGAAATACAAGCAACAACAAATCTTTTCAAGTTACAACGTGTTCTTTAGGAAACACAAGGTAATTTTGTACGATGTGTTATTTCTTCTCATAAAGTTTATGTATTTCTAATACGTTAGTATTTGTCTTTACTCTGCAACACTATTTCCTTATAACGAGATATTCTTAAATATTCTTGCGAGAGAAAACTCTCCTGTGCATTCTCTTTTGAGGCTACACGCTTAGATATACACGCAACACAAAAGCTTTTCGAGTTACAACATGTTGTTTAGGAAAAACAAGATAATTTCGAACGATTCAGGATTTCCTAAAAATGTGGTATTCTGACATATTTTTTTCGAGAGAAAATTCTCCTGTGGGTTCTCTTTTGAGGTTACACATTTAGAAATACACACAACACGAAATGTTTTCGAGTTACAACGTGTTGTTTAGGAAATACAAGATAATTTTTTACGATGCCTTATTTCTTCTCTTAAAGTTTAAGTATTTCTAATACGTAAGTATTTGTCTTTACTCTGCAACACTGTATTTCCTTATAACGTGGTATTCTTACATATTCTTTTGAGAGAAAACTCTCCTGTGCATTCTCTTTTTAGGCTACACGCTTAGACGTACACGCAACACCAAACTTTTCGAGTTACTACGTGTTGTTTAGGAAAAGCAAGTTAATTTTCCGCGATGCGTTATTTCTTCTCGTAAAGTTAAAGTATTTCTAATATGTACATATTTGTCTTTACACTGCAACACTATATTTCCTTATAACGTGGTATTCTTACATATTCTTTCGAGAGAAAACTCTCCTGTGCGTTCTCTTTTGAGGCTGCACCTTAAACAAAAACGAAACACCAAAGCATTTCGAATTACAACAAGTTGTTTAGGAAATATATGATAATTTCACATGATGCGGGATTTTCCTAAAACGTTGTATTCTGACATATTTTTTTCGGGAGAAAACTCTTCTGTGCCTTCTCTTTTGAGGCTACACGCTTAGACATACACGCAATACCAAGGCTTTTCGAGTTACAACATGTTGTTTAGGAAAAACAAGATAATTTCGCACGATGCAGGATTTCTTTAATATGTGGTATTCTGACATATTTTTCGAGAGAAAATACTTCGGTGGGTTCTCTTTTGAGGCTACATGTTGAGACATACACGCAACACCAAATATTTTCGAGTTACATCGTGTTGTTTAGGAAAAACAAGATAATTTCACACGAAGCAGGATTTCCTTAAAACGTGGTATTCTGACATATTTTTTCGCGTGAAAACTCTCCTGTACATTCTCTTTTGAGGCTACACGCTTAGACATACACGCCACTTCAAATCTTTTCAAGTTCCAACCTGTTGTTTAGGAAATACAAGATAATTTTGTATGATGCGTTATTTCTTCTAGTAAAGCTTAAGTGTTTCCATTATGTACGTATTTTTCTTTACTCTGCGAAACTGTATTTCGTTGTAACGTGGTATTCTTACATATTCTTGCAAGAGAAAACTCTCCTGTGCATTCTTTTTTGAGAATACACACTTAGACATACACGCAACACCAAACCTTTTCGAGTTACAACATGTTGTTTAGGAAAAACAAGATAATTGCGCACAATGCGGGATTTCCTTAAAACGTGGTATTCTGACATATGTTTTCGAGAGAAAACTCTCCTGTGCATTCTCTTTTGAGGCTAATAGCTTAGACATACACGCAACACCAAATCTTTTCGAGTTACAGCGCGTTGTTTAGGAAAAATAAGATAATTTTGCACGATGCGTTATTTCTTCTCATAAAGTTTAAGTATTTCTAATATGTACGTATTTGTCTTTACTCTGCAACACTATATTTCCTTATAACGTGGTATTCTTACATATTCTTTCGAGAGAAAACTCTCCTGTGTGTTCTCTTTTGAGGCTGCACCTTAGACAAAAACGAAACACCAAAGCTTTTCGAGTTACAACAAGTTGTTTAGGAAAAACAAGATAATTTAGCATGCTGCGGGATTTTCTTAAACTGTGGTATTCTGACATATTTTTTCGAGAGAAAACTCTCCTGTGCAATCTCTTTTGAGGCTTCACACTTAGACATACACGCAACACCAAAGCTTTTCGAGTTACAATGTGTTGTTTAAGAAAAGCAAGATAATTTCGCTCAATGCAGGATTTCCATAAAACGTGGTATTCTGACATATTTTTTCGAGAGAAATTTCTCCTGTGGGTTGTATTTTGAGGCTACACGTTTAGACATACACACATCACCAAATCGTTTCGAGTTACAACGTGTTGTTTAGGAAATACTAGATAATTTTGTATGATGTGCTATTTCTTCTCGCAAAGTTTAAGTATTGCTAATATGTACATATGTGTCTTTACTATGTAAAACTGTATTTTCTTGTAATGTGGCATTTTTATATATTCTTGTGAGAGAAAACTTTCCTGTGCATTCTCTTTTGAGGCTACACATTTAGACATACACGGAACACCAAAGCTTTGAGTTAGAAAGTGTTGTTTAAGAAAAACAAGATAATTTCGCACGAAGCGGGATTTCCTTAAAACGTGGTATTCTGACATATTTTTTCGAGTGAAAACTCTCCTGTGCATTCTCTTTTGAAGCTACATGCTTAGACATACATGCCACTTTAAATCTTTTCAAGTTGCAACCTGTTGTTTAGGAAATACAAGATAATTTTGTACAATGTGTCATTTCTTCCCATAAAGTTTAAGTGTTTCTAATATGTACGTAATTGCCAATGCTCTGCAAAACTATATTTCCTTGTAACGTGGTATTCTGACATATTTTTGCGAGAGAAAACTCTCCTGTGCATTCTCTTTTGAGGCTACACGCTTAGACATGCACGCAACACCAAAGCTCTTCGAGTTACAACATGTTGTTTAGGAAAAACAAAATACTTTCGCATGATGCGGGATTTCCAAAAACGTGGTATTGTGACATATTTTTTCGAGAGAAAACTCTCCTGTCGGTTCTTGTTTGAGGCTACAAGCTTAGACATACACACAACAACAAATCATTTCGAGTTACAACATGTTGTTTAGGAAAAACAAGATAATTTTGCACGATGCGTTATTTCTTCTCGTAAAGTTTAAGTATTTCTAATATGTACATATTTGTCTTTACTCTGCAACACTATATTTCCTTATAACGTGGTATTCTTACATATTCTTTCGAGAGAAAACTCTCCTGTGTGTTCTCTTTTGAGGCTACACGCTTAGACATACACGCAACACCAAAGCTTTTCGAGTTACAACGTGTTGTTTAGGAAAAACAAGATAATTTTGCACGATGCGGGATTTCCATAAAACGTGGTATTCTGACATATTTTTCTGAGAAAAAACTCTCCTGTGCGTTCTCTTTTGAGGCTACAAGCTTAGACAAACCGGCGACACCAAATCCTTTTGAGTTACAACGTGTTGTTTAGGTAAAACCAGATAATTTTGCACGATGCATTATTTCTTCTGGTAAAGTTTAAGTATTTCTATTACGTACGTATTTGTTTTTACTCTGCAACCATGTATTTCCTTATAACGGGGTATTCTTACATATTCTTTCGAGAGAAACCTCTCCTGTGCGTTCTCTTTTGAGGCTGCACACTTAGACATACACGTAACACCAAAGCTTTTTGAGTTACAATGTGTTGTTTAAGAAAAACAAGATAATTTCTCATGATGCGGGATTTCCATAAAACGTGGTATTCTGACATATTTTTTCGAGAGAAAACTCTCCTGTGCATTCCCTTTTGAGGCTACAAGCATAGACATACACTCAACACCAAATCTTTTCGAGTTACAACGTGTTGTTTAGGAAAAACAAGATAATTTTCCACGATGCGTTATTTCTTCTCCTAATTTCAAGTATTTCCAATACTTACGTATTTGTCTTTACTCTGGAGCACTGTATTTCCTTATAAAGTGCTATTCTCACATATTCATTTGAGAGAAAACTCTCCTGTGCATAATCTTTTGAGGCTATATGCTTAGACATACACGCAACATCAAAGCTTTTCGAGGTACAACATGTTGTTTAGGAAGAACAACATAATTTCGCACGATGCGGGATTTCCTTAAATCGTGGTATTCTGACATATTTTTTGCAGAGAAAACTCTCCTGTGCGTTCTCTTTTGAGGCTACATGCTTAGACATACACACAACACCAAATCTTTTCGAGTTACAACTTGTTGTTTAGGAAATGCAAGATAATTCTCTATGATGCCTTATTTCTTCTCGTAAAGTTTAAGTATTTCCAATACGTACGTATATGTCTTTACTCTGCAACACTGTATTTCCTTGTAACATGGCATTCTTACATATTCTTTCCAGAGAAAACTCTCCTGTGCCTTCTCTTATGAGGCTACACACTTAGACATACACGTAACACCAAAGTTTTTCGAGTTAAAACGTGTTGTTTAGGAAAAAACAAGATAATTTCCCATGATGCGGGATTTCTTTAAAACGTGGTATTCAGACGTATTTATTCAACTCTCCTGTGCATTCTCTTTTGAGGCTACAGGCTTAGTCATACACGCAACGCCAAAGTTTTTCGAGTTCCAACTTGTTGTTTAGGAAAAAAAAGATAATTTCGCACGATGCGGGATTTCTTTAAAACGTGGTATTCTGACATATTTTCTCGAGAGAAAACTCTCCTGTACTTTCTCTTTTGAGGCTACAAGATTAGACATACATGCAACACTAAATCTTTTCGAGTTACAACGTGTTGTTTACAAAAACAAGATAATTTTGCACGATGCGTTGTTTCTTCTCCTAAAGGTTACGTATTTCCAATATGTACGTATTTGTATTTCCTTATAACTTAGTAGTCTTACATATTCTTTCGAGAGAAAACTCTCCTGTGCATTATCTTTTGAGGCTGCACGCTTAGACATGCATGCAACACCAAAGCTTTTTGAGGTACAACCTGTTGTATAGGAAAAACAAGATAATTTCTACACGATGTGGGATTTCCTTTAAACGTGGTATTCTGAAATAATTTTTTGAGAGAAAACTCTCCTGTGCATTCTCCTTTGAGGCTACATGCTTAGACATACACGCAACACCAAATCTTTTCGAGTTACAAAGTGTTGTTTAGTAAAAACAGGATAATTTTGCACGATGTGGGATTTCTTTAAAACGTGACATATTTTTTCGAGAGAAAATTCTCCTGTGGGTTCTCTTTTAAAGCTACATGTTTAGACATACAGGCAACACCAAATCTTTTCGAGTTACAACGTATTGTTTGGGAAGTACAAGATAATTTTGTACGATGAGTTATTTTTTCTCGTAATGTTTAAGTATTTCCAATATGTATGTTTTTGTCTTTACTCTGCAACACTTTATTTTCTTATAACGTGGTATTCTTAAATATTCTTTCGAGAGAAAACTCTCCTGTGCATTCTCTTTTGAGGCTACATGCTTAGACATACACGCAACACCAAAGCTTTTCGAGTTACAATGTGCTATTTAGGAAAAACAAGATAATTATGCATGATACGGGATTTTCTTAAAACGTGGTAATCTGACATATTTTTTCCAGACTAAACTGTCCTGTGCGTTCTCTTTTGAGGCTACACGCTTAGACATACAAGCAACACCAAAGCTCTTCGAGTTATAACGTGTTGTTTAGGAAAAACAAGATAATTTCGCACGATGCGGGATTTCCTTAAAACGTGGCATTATGACATATTTTTTCGAGAGAAAAATCTCATGTGGGTTCTCTTTTGAGGCTACACATTTACACATACACACAACACCAAATCTTTTTGAGTTACAATGTGTTGTTTAGGAAATACAAGATAATTTTTTACGATGAATTATTTCTTCTCGTAAACTTTATTTCTAATACGTACATATTTGTCTTTACTCTGCAACACTGTATTTCCTTATAACGTGGTATTCTTACATATTCTTTTGAGAGAAAACTCTCCTGTGCGTTCACATTTGTGGTTGCATGCTTAGACATACACGCAAAACCAATGCTTTTCTAGTTACAATGTGTTGTTTAAGAAAAACAAGATAATTTCGCACGATGCGGGATTTCCTTAAAACGTGGTATTCTGACATATTTTTTTGAGTGAAAACTCTCCTGTGCGTTCTCTTTTGAGGATACAGCTTAGACATACACGCAACACCAAATATTTTCAAGTTACAACGTGATCTTTAGGAAATACAAGATAATTTTGTAAGATGCGTTATTTCTTCTCAGAAAGTTTAAGTATTTCTAATATGTTAGTATTTGTCTTTACTCTGCAACACTGTATTTCCTTATAATGAGGTATTCTTAAATATTCTTGCGAGAGAAAACTCTCCTGTGCGTTCTATTTTGAGGCTACATGCTTAGATATACACGCAACACAAAAGATTTTCGAGTTAAAATATGTTGTTTAGGAAAAACAAGATAATTTCGAACGATGCAGGATTTCCTTAAAACGTGGTATTCTGACATATTTTTTCGAGAGAAAATTCTCCTGTGGGTTCTCTTTTGAGGCTACACATTTAGACATACACACAACACCAAATCTTTTCGAGTTACAACGTGTTGTTTAGGAAATACAAGATAATATTTTCCGATGCGTTATTTCTCCTCGTTAAGTTTAAGTATTTCTAATAGGTAAGTATTTGTCTTTACTCTGCAACACTGTATTTCCTTATAACATGGTATTCTTACATATTCTTTTGAGAGAAATCTCTCCTGTGCATTCTCTTTTTAGGCTACACGCTTAGACGTACACGTAACACCAAACTTTTCGAGTTACAACGTGTTGTTTAGGAAAAACAAGTTAATTTTGCACGATGCGTTATTTCTTCTCGTAAAGTTAAAGTATTTCCAATATGTACGTATTTGTCTTTACTCTGCAACACTATATTTCCTTATAACGTGGTATTTTTACATATTCTTTCGAGAGAAAACTCTCCTGCGCGTTCTCTTTTGAGGCTGCACCTTAAACAAAAACGAAACACCAAAACTTTTCGAGTTACAACAAGTTGTTTAGGAAATACATGATAATTCCACATGATGCGGGATTTTCTTAAAATGTTGTATTCTGACATATTTTTTTGAGAGAAAATTCTCCTGTGCCTTCTCTTTTGAGGCCACACGCTTAGTAATACACACAACATCAAGGCTTTTCGAGTTACAACATGTTGTTTAGGAAAAACAAGATAATATCGCACGATGCAGGATTTCCTTAATATGTGGTATTCTGACATATTTTTCGAGAGAAAATACTTCGGTGGGTTCTCTTTTGAGGCTACATGTTGAGACATACACACAACACCAAATATTTTCGTGTTACATCGTGTTGTTTAGGAAAAACAAGATAATTTCACACGAAGCGGGATTTCCTTAAAACGTGGTATTCTGACATATTTTTTCGAGTGAAAACTCTCCTGTGCATTCTCTTTTGAGGCTACATGCTTAGACATACACGCCACTTCAAATATTTTCAAATTCCAACCTGTTGTTTAGGAAATACAAGATAATTTTGTATGATGCGTTATTTCTTCTCGTAAAGCTTAAGTGTTACCATTATGTACGTATTTTTCTTTACTCTTCAAAACTGTATTTCCTTGTAACGTGGTATTCTTAAATATTCTTGCGAGAGAAAACTCTCCTGTGCATTCTTTTTTGAGAATACACGCTTAGACATACACGCCACACCAAACCTTTTCGAGTTACATGTTGTGTAGGAAAAACAAGATAATTTCGCACAATGAGGGATTTCCTTAAAACGTGGTATTCTGACATATGTTTTCGAGAGAAAACTCTCCTGTGCATTCTCTTTTGAGGCTAAAAGCTTAGACATACACGCAACACCAAATCTTTTCGAGTTATAAAGCGTTGTTTAGGAAAAACAAGATAATTTTGCACGATGCGTTATTTCTTCTCATAAAGTTTAAGTATTTCTAATACGTACGTATTTGTCTTTACTCTGCAACACTATATTTCCTTATAACGTGGTATTCTTACATATTCTTTCGAGAGAAAACTCTCCTGTGTGTTCTCTTTTGAGGCTGCACCTTAGACAAAAACGAAACACCAAAGCTTTTCGAGTTACAACAAGTTGTTTATGAAAAACAAGATAATTTAGCATGTTTCGGGATTTTCTTAAACCGTAGTATTCTGACATATTTTTTTGAGAGAAAACTCTCCTGTGCTATCTATTTTGAGGCTACACGCTTAGACATACATGCAACACCAAAGCTTTTCGAGTTACAACGTGTTGTTTAAGAAAAGCAAGATAATTTCGCTCGATGCAGCATTTCCGTAAAACGTGGTATTCTGACATATTTTTTCGAGAGAAATTTCTCCTGTGGGTTCTCTTTTGAGGCTATACGTTTAGACATACACACAACACCAAATCTTTTCGAGTTACAACCTGTTGTTTAGGAAATACTAGATAATTTTTTATGATGCGCTATTTCTTCTCGTAAAGTTTAAGTATTGCTAACATGTACATATGTGTCTTTACTCTGTAAAACTGTATTTTCTTGTAATGTGGCAATTTTATATATTCTTGTGAGAGAAAACTTTCCTGTGCATTCTCTTTTGAGGCTACACATTTAGACATACACGCAACACCAAAGCTTTGATTTAGAAATTGCTGTTTAAGAAAAACAAGATAATTTCGCACGAAGCGGGATTTCCATAAAACGTGGTATTCTGACATATTTTTTCGAGTGAAAACTATCCTGTGCATTCTCTTTTGAGGCTACACGCTTAGACATACATGCCAAAGCTTTTCGACTTACAATGTGTTGTTTAAGAAAAACAAGATAATTTCGCATGATGCGGGATTTCCATAAAACGTGGTATTCTGACATATTTTTTCGAGAGAAAATGCTCCTGTGCATTCCCTTTTGAGGCTACAAGCATAGACATACACGCAACACCAAATCTTTTCGAGTTACAACGTGTTGTTTAGGAAAAACAAGATAATTTTCCACGATGCGTTATTTCTTCTCCTAATTTCATGTATTTCCAATACGTACGTATTTGTCTTTACTCTGGAACACTGTATTTCCTTATAAAGTGGTATTCTTACATATTCTTTCGAGAGAAAACTCTCCTGTGCATTATCTTTTGAGGCTATATACTTAGACATACATGCAACATCAAAGCTTTTCGAGGTACAACGTGTTGTTTAGGAAAAACAAGATAATTTCGCACGATGCGGGATTTCCTTAAAACGTGGTATTCTGATATATTTATTGCAGAGAAAACTCTCCTGTGCATTCTCTTTTGAGGCTACAAGCTTAGACATACACACAACACCAAATCTTTTCGAGTTACAACTTGTTGTTTAAGAAATGCAAGATAATTCTCTACGATGCCTTATTTCTTCTCGTAAAGTTTAAGTATTTCCAATACGTACGTATATTTCTTTAATCTGCAACAATGTATTTCCTTGTAACATGGTATTCTTACATATTTTTTCAGAGAAAATTCTCCTGTGCATTCTCTTATGAGGCTACACACTTAGACATACACGTAACACCAAAGCTTTTCGAGTTAAAACGTGTTGTTTAGGAGAAATCAAGATAATTTCCCATGATGCGGGATTTCTTTAAAACGTGGTATTCAGACGTATTTATTCGAGAGAAAACTCTCCTGTGCCTTCTCTTTTGAGGCTACACTCTTAGTCATATACGCAACACCAAATCTTGTCGAGTTACAACGTGTTGATTAGGAAAAACAAGATAATTTTGCAAGATGCGTTATTTCTTCTCATAAAGTTTAAGTATTTCAAATACGTCCATATTTGTCTTTACTCTGCAACACTGTATTTCCATATAAGGTGGTATTCTTACATATTCTTTCAAGAGAAAACGCTCCTGTGCATTTTCTTATGAGGCTACTCGCTTAGACATACACGCAACACCAAAGTTTTTCGAGTTACAACTTCTTGTTTAGGAAAAAAAAAGATAATTTCGCAGGATGCGGGATTTCCTTAAAACGTGGTATTCTGACATATTTTCTCGAGAGAAAACTCTCCTGTACACTCTCTTTTGAGGCTACAAGCTTAGACATACATGTAACACCAAATCTTTTCGAGTTACAACGTGTTGTTTACAAAAACAAGATAATTTTGCACGATGCGTTATTTCTTCTCCTAAAGTTTAAGTATTTCCCATATGTACATATTTGTCTTTACTCGGCAACACTGTATTTCCTTATAACTTAGTAGTCTTACATATTCTTTCGAGAGAAAACTCTCCTGCGCATTATCTTTTGAGGCTGCACGCTTAGACATGCACGCAACACCAAAGCTTTTTGAGGTACAACGTGTTGTTTAGGAAAAACAAGATAATTTCACACGATGCGGGATTTGCTTTAAACGTGGTATTCTGAAATATTTTTTGGAGAGAAAACTCTCCTGTGCGTTCTCTTTTGAGGCTACACGCTTAGACATACACGCAACACCAAATCTTATCGAGTTACAAAGTGTTGTTTAGTAAAAACAGGATAATTTTGCACGATGTGGGATTTCTTTAAAACTTGACATATTTTTTCGAGAGAAAATTCTCATGTGGGTTCTCTTTTGAAGCTACATGTTTAGACATACACGCAACACCAAATCTTTTCGAGTTACAACGTATTGTTTGGGAAATACAAGATAATTTTTTACGATGAGTTATTTTTTCTCATAATGTTTAAGTATTTCCAATAAGTACGTCTTTGTCTTTACTCTGCAACACTTTATTTTCTTATAACGTGGTATTCTTACATATTCTTTCAAGAGAAAACTCTCCTGTGTGTTCACTTTTGAGGCTGAACCTTAGACAAAAACGAAACACCAAAGCTTTTCGAGTTACAACAAGTTGTTTAGGAAAAACAAGATAATTTAGCATGCTGCGGTATTTTCTTAAACCGTAGTATTCTGACATATTTTTTCGAGAGAAAACTCTCCTGTGTGTTCTCTTTTGAGGCTACACACTTAGACATACACGCAACACCAAAGCTTTTCGAGTTACAACGTGTTGTTTAAGAAAAACAGGATAATTTCACACGATGCAGGATTTCCATAAAACGTGGTATTCTGACATATTTTTTCGAGAGAAATTTCTCCTGTTAGTTCTCTTTTGAGGCTACACGTTTAGACATACACACAACACCAAATCTTTTCGAGTTAAAACGTGTTGTTTAGGAAATACTAGATAATTTTGTACGATGCGTTTTTTCTTCTCGTAAAGTTTAAGTATTGCTAATATGTACGTATGTGTCTTTACTCTGTAAAACTGTATTTTCTTGTAATGTGGCATTTGTATATATTCTTGCGAGAGAAAGCTTTCCTGTGCATTCTCTTTTGAGGCTACACACTTAGACATACACGCAACACCAAAGCTTTGATTTAGAAAGTGTTGTTTTAGAAAAACAAGATAATTTCGCAAGAAGCGGGATTTCCTTAAAACGTGGTATTCTGACATATTTTTTCAAGTGAAAACTCTCCTGTGCATTCTCTTTTGACGCTACACGCTTAGACATACACGCCACTTCAAATCTTTTCAAGTTGCAACCTGTTGTTTAGGAAATACAAGATAATTTTGTAAGATGCGTTATTTCTTCTCGTAAACTTTAAGTGTTTCTAATATGTACATTATTGACTTTACTCTGCAAAACTGTATTTCCTTGTAATGTGGTATTCTTACATATTCTTGTGAGAAATCTGTCCTGTGCATTCTCTTTTGAGGCTACATGCTTAGACATACACGCAACACCAAAGCTCTTCGAGTTACAACATGTTGTTTAGGAAAAACAAGGTAAATTCGCACGATGCAGGATTTCCTTAAAACGTGGTATTCTGACATATTTTTTCTAGAGAAAAATCTCCTGTGCGTTCTCGTTTGATGCTACAAGCTTAGACATACACGCAACAACAAATCATTTCGAGTTACAAAGTGTTGTTTAGGAAAAAAAAAGATAATTTTGCAAGATGCGTTATTTCTTCTGGTAAAGTTTATGTATTTCTAATACGTATGTATTTGTCTTTACTCTGCAACACTATATTTCCTTATAACGTGGTATTCTTACATATTCTTTCGAGAGAAAACTCTCCTGTATGTTCTCTTTTGAGGCTACACGCTTAGACATACACCCAACACTTTTCGAGTTACAACGTGTTGTTTAGGAAAAACAAGATAATTTCGCATGATGTGTGATTTCCATAAAACGTGGTGTTCTGACATATTTTTCTGAGAAAAAAACGTTCCTGTGCATTCTCTTTTGAGGCTACAAGCTTAGACAAACCGGCGACACTAAATCTCTTCGAGTTACAACGTGTTGTTTAGGAAAAAACAGATAATTTTGCACGATGCGTTATTTCTTCTGGTAAAGTTTATGTATTTCTAATAAGTACGTATTTGTCTTTACTCTGCAACACTATATTTCCTTATAACGTGGTATTCTTACATATTCTTTAGAGAAAAAACTCTCCTGTGTGTTCTCTTTTGAGGCTACACGCTTAGACATACAGGCAACATCAAAGTTTTTTGAGTTACAACTTGTTGTTTAGGAGAAAAAAGATAATTTCGCACGATGCGGGATTTCCTTAAAACGTGGTATTCTGACATATTTTTTGCAGAGAAAACTCTCCTGTGCATTCTCTTTTGTGGCTACATGCTTAGACATACACAGAGCACCAAATCTTTTCGAGTTACAACTTGTTGTTTAGGAAATGAATGATAATTCTGTACGATGCCTTATTTCTTCTCGTAAAGTTTAAGTATTTCCTATACGTACATATATGACTTTACTCTGCAACACTGTATTTCCTTGTAACATGGTATTCTTACATATTCTTTCCAGAGAAAACTCTCCTGTGCATTCTCTTATGAGGCTAAACACTTAGACATACACGCAACACCAAAGCTTTTCGAGTTAAAACGTGTTGTTTATGAAAAAACAAGATAATTTCCCATGATGCGGAATTTCTTTAAAACGTGGTATTCAGACGTATTTATTCAAGAGAAAACACTCCTGTGCCTTCTCTTTTGAGGCTACACGCTTAGTCATACACGCAACACCAAATCCTGTCGAGTTACAACGTGTTGTTTAGGAAAAACAAGATAATTTTGCATGATGCGTTATTTCTTCTCATAAAGTTTAAGTATTTCAAATACGTACGTATTTGTATTTACTCTGCAACACTGTATTTCCATATAACGTGGTATTCTTACATATTCTTTCAAGAGAAAACTCTCCAGTGTGTTCTCTTTTGAGGCTGCACGCTTAGACATACAGGCAACATCAAAGTTTTTCGAGTTACAACTTGTTGTTTAGGAGAAAAAAGATAATTTCGCACGATGCGGGATTTCCTTAAAACGTGGTATTCTGACATATTTTTTCGAGAGAAAACTCTCCTGTGCATTTTCTTTTGAGGCTACAAGAAGAGACATACATGCAACACCAAATGTTTTCGAGTTACAACGTGTAGTTTACAAAAACAAGATAATTTTGCACGATGCGTTATTTCTTCTCCCAATGTTTATTTCCAATACATACGTATTTGTCTTTACTCGGCAACACTGTATTTCCTTATAACTTAGTAGCCTTACATATTCTTTCGAGAGAAAACTCTCCTGTGCATTATCTTTTGAGGCTGCACGCTTAGACATGCACGCAACACCAAAGCTTTTTGAGGTACAACGTGTTGTTTAGGAAAAACAAGATAATTTCACACGATGTGGGATTTCCTTTAAACGTGGTATTCTGAAATATTTTTTGGAGAGAAAAATCACCTGTGCATTCTGTTTTGAGGCTACAGGCTTAGACATACATGCAACACCAAATCTTTTCGAGTTACAAAGTGTTGTTTAGTAAAAACAGGATAATTTTGCACGATGTGGGATTTCTTTAAAACGTGGTATTCTGACATATTTTTTCAAGAGAAAATTCTCCTGTGGGTTCTGTTTTGAAGCTACATGTTTAGACATACACGCAACACCAAATCTTTTCGAGTTACAACGTATTGTTTGTGAAATACAAGATAATTTTTTACGATGAGTTATTTTTTTCTCGTAATGTTTAAGTATTTCCAATAAGTACGTTTTTGTCTTTACTCTGCAACACTTTATTTTCTTATAACGTGGCATTCTTACATATTCTTCGAGAGAAAACTCTCCTGTGCATTCTCTTGTGAGGCTACATGCTTAGACATACACGCAACACCAAAGCTTTTCGAGTTACAATGTGTTGTTTAGGAAAAACAAGATAATTTTGCACGATACGGGATTTTCTTAAAACATGGTAATCTGACATATTTTTTTCCAGAGTAAACTGTCCTGTGCGTTCTCTTTTGAGGCTACATGCTTAGACATACAAGCAACACCAAAGCTTTTCGAGATATAACGTGTTGTTTAGGAAAACAAGATAAATTCGCACGATGCGGGATTTCCTTAAAAAGTGGTATTATGACATATTTTTTTCGAGAGAAAAATCTCATGTGGGTTCTCTTATGAGGCTACACGTTTACACATACACACAACACCAAATCTTTTCGAGTTACAATGTGTTGTTTAGGAAATACAAGATCATTTTTTTACGATGAATTATTTCTTCTCGTAAACTTTATGTATTTCTAATACGTACCTATTTGTCTTTACTCTGCAACACTGTATTTCCTTATAACGTGGTATTCTTACATATTCTTTCGAGGGAAAACTCTCCTGTGCATTCTCATTTGTGGCTACATTCTTAGACATACACGCAAAACCAAAGCTTTTCTAGTTACAATGTGTCGTTTAAGAAAAACAAGATAATTTCGCACGATGCGGGAATTTCCTTAAAACGTGGTATTCTGACATATTTTTTCAAGTGAAAACTCTCCTGTGCGTTCTCTTTTGAGGATACAGCTTAGACATACACGCAACACCAAATCTTTTCGAGTTATAACGTATTCTTTAGGAAATACAAGATAATTTTGTACGATGCGTTATTTCTTCTCGTAAAGTTTAAGTATTTCTAATATGTTAGTATTTGTCTTTACTCTGCAACACTGTATTTCCTTATAACGAGGTATTCTTAAATATTCTTGCGAGAGAAAACTCTCCTGTACATTCTCTTTTGAGGCTACATGCTTAGAAATACACGCAACACAAAAGCTTTTCGAGTTACAACATGTTGTTTAGGAAAAAAAAAGATAATTTCGGACGATGCAGGATTTCCTTAAAACGTGGAATTCTGACATATTTTTTCGAGATAAAATTCACCTGTGGGTTCTCTTTTGAGGCTACACATTTAGACATACACACAACACCAAATCTTTTCGAGTTACAACGTGTTGTTTAGGAAATACAAGATAATTTTTTACGATGCGTTATTTCTTCTCGTAAGTTTAAGTATTTCTAATACGTAAGTATTTGTCTTTACTCTGCAACACTGTATTTCCTTATAACGTAGTATTCTTACATATTCTTTTGAGAGAAAACGCTCCTGTGCATTCTCTTTTTAGGCTACACGCTTAGACATACACGCAACACCAAACTTTTCGAGTTACAACATGTTGTTTAGGAAAAACAAGTTAATTTTGCACGATGCTTTATTTCTTCTCGTAAAGTTTAAGTATTTCTAATATGTACGTATTTGTCTTTACTCTGCAACACTATATTTCCTTATAACGTGGTATTCTTACATATTCTTTCGAGAGAAAACTCTCCTGTGCTTTCTCTTTTGAGGATTCACCTTAGACAAAAACGAAACACCAAAGCTTTTCGAGTTACAACAAGTTGCTTAGGAAATACATGATAATTTCACATGATGCGGGATTTTCTTAAAACGTTGTTTTCTGACAAATTTTTTTGAGAGAAAACCCTCCTGTGCATTCTCTTTTGAGGCTACATGCTTAGACATACACGCAACACCAAGGCTTTTCGAGTTACAACATGTTTAGGAAAAACAAGATAATTTCGCACGTTGCAGGATTTCCTTAATATGTGGTATTCTGACATATTTTTCGAGAGAAAATACTCCTGTGGGTTCTCTTTTGAGGCTACATGTTGAGACATACACGCAACACCAAATCTTTTTGAGTTACAACGTGTTGTTTAGGAAATACAAGATAATTTTGTACGATGCATTATTTCTTCTCGTAAAGTTTAAGTATTTCTAATACGTACATATTTGTCTTTACCCTGCAACACTGTATTTCCTTATAACGTGCTATTCTTACATATTCTTTCGAGAGAAAACTCTCCTGTGTGTTCTCTTTTGAGGCTACACGCTTAGACATACACACAACACCAAAGCTTTTTGAGCTACAACGTGTTGTTTAGAAAAATCAAGATAATTTCGCACAATGCGATATTTCCTTAAAACGTGGTATTCTGACATATTTTTTCAAGAGAAAACTCTCCTGTGCGTTCTCTTTTGAGGCTACAAGCTTAGACATACACGCAACACCAAATATTTTGAGTTACAACGTGTTGTTTAGGAAAAACAAGATAATTTTGCATGATGCGTTATTTCTTCTCATAAAGTTTAAGTATTTCCAATACGTACATATTTGTCTTTACTCTGCAACACTTTATTTCTTTATAACGTGGGATTCTTACATATTCTTTCGAGAGAAAACTCTCTTGTGCATTCTCTTTTGAGGCTGCACGCTTAGAAAAAAAAAAGAAACACCAAATCTTTTCGAGTTACAACAAGTTGTTTTGGAAAAACAAGATAATTTCGCAAGATACAGGATTTTTTTAAAACGTGGTATTCTGACATTTTTTTTTTCGAGAGAAAACTCTCCTGTGCATTCTCATTTGAGGCTACACGCTTAGACATACACGCACCACCAAAGCTTTTATAGTACGACGTGTTGTTTAGGAAAAACAAGATAATTTCACATGATGAAGGATTTCCTTCAAATTTGGTATTCTGACATATTTTTTCAAGAGATAATTCTCCTGTGGGTTCTCTTTTGAGGCTACCAATTTACACATACACACAACACCAAATCTTTCGATTTACAACGTGTTGTTTAGGAAATACAAGATAATTTTTTATGATGCGTTATTTCTTCTTGTAAAGTTTAAGTATTTCTAATATGTACGGATTTGTCTATACTTTGCAACACTGTATTTCCATATAACGAGGTGTTCTTACATATTCTTTCGAGAGAAAACTCTCCCCTGCGTTCTCTTTTGAGGCTACACCCTTAGACATACACGCAACACCAAAGCTTTTCGAGTTACAACGTGTTGTTTAAGAAAAACAAGATAATTTCGCACGAAGCGGGATTTCCTTAAAACGTGGTATTCTGACATATTTTTTCGAGTGAAAACTCTCCTGTGCATTCTCTTTTGAGGCTACAAGCTTAGACATACACGCCACTTCAAATCTCTTCAAGTTCCAACCTGTTGTTTAGGAAATATAAGATAATTTTGCATGATGCTTTATTTCTTCACGTAAAGCTTAAGTGTTTCCAATATGTACGTATTTTTCTTTACTCTGCAAAACTGTATTTCTTGTAACGTGGTATTCTTACATATTCTTGTGAGAGAAAACTCCCCTGTGCATTCTCTATTGAGAATACACGCTTAGACATACACGCAACACCAAAAATTTTCGTGTTACAACATGTTGTTTTGGAAAAACAATATAATTGCGCACGATGCGGGATTTCCTTAAAACGTGGTATTCTGACATATGTTTTCAAGAGAAAACTCTCCTGTGCATTCTCGTTTGAGGCTACAAATTAGACATACATGCAACACCAAGTCATTTCGAGTTACAAAGCGTTGTTTAGGAAAAACAAGATAATTTTGCATGATGCGTTATTTCTTCTCATAAAGTTTAAGTATTTCTAATAAGTACATATTTGTCTTTACTCTGCAACACTATATTTCCTTATAACGTGGTATTCTTACATATTCTTTCGAGAGAAAACTCTCCTGTGTGTTCACTTTTGAGGCTGCACCTTAGACAAAAACGAAACACCAAAGCTTTTCGAGTTACAACAAGTTGTTTAGGATAAACAAGATAATTTAACATGCTGCGGTATTTTCTTAAACCGTAGTATTCTGACATATTTTTTCGAGAGAAAACTCAACTGTGTGTTCTCTTTTGAGGCTACACACTTAGACATACATGCAACACCAAAGCTTTTCGAGTTACAACGTGTTGTTTAAGAAAAACAGAATAATTTCACACGATGCAGGATTTCCATAAAACGTGGTATTCTGACATATTTTTTCGAGAGAAATTTCTCCTGTTAGTTCTCTTTTGAGGCTACACGTTTAGACATACACACAACACCAAATCTTTTCGAGTTAAAACGTGTTGTTTAGGAAATACTAGATAATTTTGTACGATGCGTTTTTTTTCTTCTCGTAAAGTTTAAGTATTGCTAATATGTACGTATGTGTCTTTACTCTGTAAAACTGTATTTTCTTGTAATGTGGCATTTGTATATATTCTTGCGAGAGAAAACCTTCCTGTGCATTCTCTATTGAGGCTACACACTTAGACATACACGCAACACCAAAGCTTTGAGTTAGAAAGTGTTGTTTTAGAAAAACAAGATAATTTCGCAAGAAGTGGGATTTCCTTAAAACGTGGTATTCTGACATATTTTTTCAAGTGAAAACTCTCCTGTGCATTCTCTTGTGACGCTACACGCTTAGACATACACGCCACTTCAAATCTTTTCAAGTTGCAACCTGTTGTTTAGGAAATACAAGATAATTTTGTAAGATGCGTTATTTCTTCTCGTAAACTTTAAGTGTTTCTAATATGTACGTTATTGACTTTACTCTGCAAAACTTTATTTCCTTGTAATGTGGTATTCTTACATATTCTTGCGAGAAAATCTGTCCTGTGCATTCTCTTTTGAGGCTACATGCTTAGACATACACGCAACACCAAAGCTCTTCGAGTTACAACATGTTGTTTAGGAAAAACAAGGTAATTGCGCACGATGCAGGATTTCCTTAAAACGTGGTATTCTGACATATTTTTTCGAGAGAAAAATCTCCTGTGCGTTCTCGTTTGAGGCTACAAGCTTAGACATACACGCAACAACAAATCATTTCGAATTACAACGTGTTGTTTAGGAAAAAAAGATAATTTTGCATGATGCCTTATTTCTTCTGGTAAAGTTTAAGTATTTCTAATACGCACGTATTTGTCTTTACTCTGCAACACTATATTTCCTTATAACGTGGTATTCTTACATATTCTTTCGAGAGAAAACTCTCCTGTGTGTTCTCTTTTGAGGCTACACGCTTAGACATACACCCAACACCAAAACTTTTCGAGTTACAACGTGTTGTTTAGGAAAAACAAGATAATTTTGCATGATGCGTGATTTCCATAAAATGCTGTATTCTGACATATTTTTCCGAGAAAAAACATTCCTGTGCATTCTCTTTTGAGGCTACAAGCTTAGACAAACCGGCGACACCAAATCTCTTTGAGTTACAACGTGTTGTTTAGGAAAAACCAGATAATTTTGCACGATGCGTTATTTCTTCTGGTAAAGTTTATGTATTTCTAATAAGTACGTATTTGTCTTTACTCTGCAACACTATATTTCCTTATTTCGTGGTATTCTTACATATTCTTTCGAGAGAAAACTCTCCTGTGTGTTCTCTTTTGAGGCTACACGCTTAGACATACACGCAATACCAAAGCTTTTCGAGTTACAACCTGTTGTTTATGAAAAACCAGATAATTTCGCACGATGCGGGATTTCCTTAAAACGTGGTATTCTGACATATTTTTTGCAGAGAAAACTCTCCTGTGCATTCTCTTTTGAGGCTACACGCTTAGACATACACAGAGCACCAAATCTTTTCGAGTTACAACTTGTTGTTTAGGAAATGAATGATAATTCTCTATGATGCCTTATTTCTTCTCGTAAAGTTTAAGTATTTCCTATACGTACATATATGACTTTACTCTGCAACACTGTATTTCCTTGGAACATGGTATTCTTACATATTCTTTCCAGAGAAAACTCTCCTGTGCATTCTCTTATGAGGCTAAACACTTAGACATACACGCAACACCAAAGCTTTTCGAGTTAAAACATGTTGTTTATGAAAAAACAAGATAATTTCCCATGATGCGGAATTTCTTTAAAACGTGGTATTCAGACATATTTATTCAAGAGAAAACTCTCCTGTGCCTTCTCTTTTGAGGCTACACGCTTAGTCATACACGCAACACCAAATCCTGTCGAGTTACAACGTGTTGTTTAGGAAAAACAAGATAATTTTGCATGATGCGTTATTTCTTCTCATAAAGTTTAAGTATTTCAAATACGTACGTATTTGTCTTTACTCTGCAACACTGTATTTCCATATAACGTGGTATTCTTACATATTCTTTCAAGAAAAAACTCTCCTGTATGTTCTCTTTTGAGGCTGCATGCTTAGACATACAGGCAACATCAAAGTTTTTCGAGTTACAACTTGTTGTTTAGGAGAAAAAAGATAATTTCGCACGATGCGGGATTTCCTTAAAACGTGGTATTCTGACATATTTTTTCGAGAGAAAACTCTCCTGTACATTTCCTTTTGAGGCTACAAGCACAGACATACATGCAACACCAAATCTTTTCGAGTTACAACGTGTAGTTTACAAAAACAAGATAATTTTGCACGATGCGTTATTTCTTCTCCCAATGTTTATTTCCAATACATACGTATTTGTCTTTACTCGGCAACACTGTATTTCCTTATAATTTAGTAG
The DNA here is from genome assembly GCF_947179515.1 of Apodemus sylvaticus. Taxonomy (NCBI): domain Eukaryota; kingdom Metazoa; phylum Chordata; class Mammalia; order Rodentia; family Muridae; genus Apodemus; species Apodemus sylvaticus. Next base: position 60,416,589 of record NC_067491.1, on the reverse strand, counting down.
TCTTACATATTCTTTCAAGAGAAAACTCTCCTGTGCATTATCTTTTGAGGCTGCACGCTTATACATGCACGCAACACCAAAGCTTTTTGAGGTACAACGTGTTGTTTAGGAAAAACAAGATAATTTTGCACGATGCGGGATTTCCTTTAAACGTGGTATTCTGAAATATTTTTTGGAGAGAAAACTCTCCTGTGCATTCTCTTTTGAGGCTACACGCTTAGACATACATGCAACACCAAATCTTTTCGAGTTACAAAGTGTTATTTAGTAAAAACAGGATAATTTTGCACGATGTGGGATTTCTTTAAAACGTGGTATTCTGACATATTTTTTCAAGAGAAAATTCCCCTGTGGGTTCTCTTTTGAAGCTACATGTTTAGATATAAACGCAACACCAAATCTTTTCGAATTACAACGTATTGTTTGTGAAATACAAGATAATTTTTTACGATGAGTTATTTTTTCTCGTAATGTTTAAGTATTTCTAATAAGTACGTTTTTGTCTTTACTCTGCAATACTTTATTTTCTTATAGCGTGGTATTCTTACATATTCTTTCGAGAGAAAACTCTCCTGTGCATTCTCTTGTGAGGCTACATGCTTAGACATACACGCAACACCAAAGCTTTTCGAGTTACAATGTGTTGTTTAGGAAAAACAAGATAATTTTGCACTATACGGGATTTTATTAAAACGTGGTAATCTGACATATTTTTTCCAGAGTAAACTGTCCTGTGGTTCTCTTTTGAGGCTACACGCTTAGACATACACGCAACACCAAAGCTTTTCGAGTTATAACGTGTTGTTTAGGAAAAACAAGATAATTTTGCACGATGTGGGATTTCTTTAAAACGTGATATTATGACATATTTTTTCGAGAGAAAAATCTCATGTGGGTTCTCTTTTGAGGCTACACATTTACACATACACACAACACCAAATCTTTTCGAGTTACAATGTGTTGTTTAGGAAATACAAGATAATTTTTTACAATGAATTATTTCTTCTCGTAAACTTTATGTATTTCTAATACTTACATATTTGTCTTTACTCTGCAACACTGTATTTCCTTATAACGTGGTATTCTTACATATTCTTTCGAGAGAAAATTCTCCTGTGCGTTCTCATTGTGGCTACATGCTTAGGCATACACGCCCCTTCAAATCATTTCAAGTTGCAACCTGTTGTTTAGGAAATACAAGATAATTTTGTACAATGTGTTATTTCTTCTCTTAAAGTTTAAGTGTTTCTAATATGTACGCAATTGCCTTTACTCTGCAAAACTGTATTTCCTTGTAACGTGATATTCTTACATATTCTTGCGAGAGAAAACTCTCCTCTGCATTCTCTTTTGAGGCTACACGCTTAGACATACACGCAACACCAAAGCTCTTCAATTTACAACATGTTGTTTAGGAAAAACAACGTAATTTCGCACGATGCGGGATTTCCTTAAAACGTGGTATTCTGACATAATTTTTCAAGAGAAAACTCTCCTGTGGGTTCTCGTTTGAGGCTACACGCTTAGAAATACATGCAACAACTAATCATTTCGAGTTACAACGCGTAGTTTAGGAAAAACAAGATAATTTTGCACGATGCGTTATTGTTTCGCATTAAGTTTAAGTATTTCTAATACGTACGTATTTGTCTTTACTCTGCAACACTATATTTCCTTATAACGTGGTATTCTTACACATTCTTTCGAGAGAAAACTCTCCTGTGTGTTCTCTTTTGAGCCTACACGCTTAGATATACACGCAACACCAAAGCTTTTCGAGTTACAACGTGTTGTTTAGGAAAAAGAAGATAATTTCGCATGATGCGGGATTTCCATAAAACGTGGTATTCTGACATATTTTTCCGAGAAAAAACTCACCTGTGTGTTCTCTTTTGAGGCTACAAGCTTAGACAAACCGGCGACACCAAATCTTTTCGAGTTACAACGTGTTGTTTAGGAAAAATCAGATAATTTTGCACGATGCATTATTTCTTTTGGTAAAGTTTAAGTATTTCTATTCCGTACGTATTTGTTTTTACTCTGCAACCATGTATTTCCTTATAACGGGGTATTCTTGCATATTCTTTCGAGAGAAACCTCTCCTGTGCGTTCTCTTTTGAGGCTACACACTTAGACATACACGCAACACCAAAGCTTTTCGAGTAACAATGTATTGTTTAAGGAAAACAAGATAATTTCGCATAATGCGGGATTTCCATAAAACGTGGTATTCTGACATATTTTTTCGAGAGAAAACTCTCCTGGGCGTTCCCTTTTGAGGCTACAAGCATAGACATACATGCAACACCAAATCCTTTCGAGTTACAATGTGTTGTTTAGGAAAAACAAGATAATTTTCCACGATGCGTTATTTCTTCTCCTAATTTCAAGTATTTCCAATAAGTACGTATTTGTCTTTACTCTGGAACACTGTATTCCCGTATAAAGTGGTATTCTTACATATTCTTTCGAGAGAAAACTCTCCTGTGCATTATCTTTTGAGGCTGTATGCTTAGACATAAACGCAACATCAAAGCTTTTCGAGGTACAACGTGATGTTTAGGAAAAACAAGATAATTTCGCACGATGTGGGATTTCCTTAAAACGTGGTATTCAGACATATTTTTTTGCAGAGAAAACTCTTCTGTGCGTTCTCTTTTGAGGCTACACGCTTAGACATACACACAACACCAAATCTTTTCGAGTTACAACTTGTTGTTTAGGAAATGCTAGATAATTCTCTACGATGCCTTATTTCTTCTCATAAAGTTTAAGTATTTCTAATACGTACGTATATGTCTTTACTCTGCAACACTGTATTTCCTTGTAACATGGTATTCTTACATACTCTTTCCAGAGAAAACTCTCCTGTGCATTCACTTATGAGGCTACACACTTAGACATACATGCAACACCAAAGCTTTTCGAGTTAAAACGTGTTGTTTAGGAGAAAACAAGATAATTTCCCATGATGCGGGATTCCTTTAAAACGTGGTATTCAGATGTATTTATTCGAGAGAAAACTCTCCTGTGCATTTTCTTTAGAGGCTACCCACTTAGTCATACACGCAACACCAAATCTTTTCGAGTTACAACGTGTTGTTTAGGAAAAACAAGATAATTTTGCAAGATGCGTTATTTCTTCTAGTAAAGTTTAAGTATTTCAAATACGTATGTATTTGTCTTTACTCTGCAACACTGTATTTCCATATAACGTGGTATTAATACATATTCTTTCAAGAGAAAACTCTCCTGTGCGTTCTCTTTTGAGGCTACACGCTTAGACATACACGCAACACCAAAGTTTTTCGAGTTACAAATTGTTGTTTAGGAAAAAAAAGATAATTTCGCACGATGCGGGATTTCCTTAAAACGTGGTATTCTGACATATTTTCTCGAGAGAAAACACTCCTGTACATTCTCTTTTGAGGCTACAAGCTTAGACATACATTCAACACCAAATCTTTTCGAGTTACAACGTGTTGTTTACAAAAACAAGATAATTTTGTGAGATGCGTTATTTCTTCTCCTAAAGTTTAAGTATTTCCAATACGTACGTATTTGTCTTTACTCGGCAACACTGTATTTCCTTATAACTTAGTAGTCTTACATATTCTTTCGAGAGAAAACTCTCCTGTGCATTATCTTTTGAGGCTGCACGCTTAGACATGCACGCAACACCAAAGCTTTTTGAGGTACAACGTGTTGTTTAGGAAAAACAAGATAATTTTGCACGATGCGGGATTTCCTTTAAACGTGGTATTCTGAAATAATTTTTGGAGAGAAAACTCTCCTGTGTGTTCTCTTTTGAGGCTACACGCTTAGACATACAAGCAACACCAAATCTTTTCGAGTTACAAAGTGTTGTTTAGTAAAAACAGGATAATTTTGCACGATGTGGGATTTCTTTAAAACATGGTATTCTGACATATTTTTTCGAGAGAAAATTCTCCTGTGCGTTCTCTTTTGAAGCTACATGTTTAGACATACACGGAACACCAAATCTTTTCGAGTTACAACATATTGTTTGGGAAATGCAAGACCATTTTGTACGATGAGTTATTTTTTCTCGTAAAGTTTAAGTATTTCCAATACTACGTATTTGTCTTTACTCTGCAACACTTTATTTTCTTATAATGTGGTATTCTTACATATTCTTTCGAGAGAAAACTCTCCTGTGCATTCTCCTGTGAGGCTACATGCTTAGACATACACGCAACACCAAAGCTTTTCGAGTTACAATGTGTTGTTTTGGAAGAACCAGATAATTTTGGACGATGCGGGATTTCCTTAAAACGTGGTATTATGACATATTTTTTCGAGAGAAAAATCTCATGTGGGTTCTCTTTTGAGGCTACACATTTACACATACACCCAACACCAAATCTTTTCGAGTTACAATGTGTTGTTTAGGAAATACAAGATAATTTTTAAGATAAATTATTTCTTCTTGTAAACTTTATGTATTTCTAATACGTACATATTTATCTTTGCTCTGCAACACTGTATTTCCTTATACCGTGGTATTCTTACATATTCTTTCGAGTGAACACTCTCCTGTGCGTTCTCATTTGTGACTACACGCTTAGACATGCACGCAAAACCAAAGCTTTTCTAGTTACAATGTGTTGTTAAGAAAAACAAGATAATTTCGCACTATCTGGGATTTCCTTAAAACAAGGTACTCTGACATATTTTTTCGAGTGAAAACTCTCCTGTGCGTTCTCTTTTGATCATACAGCTTAGACATACACGCAACACCAAATCTTTACGAGTTACAATGTGTTCTTTAGGAAATACAAGATAGTTTTTTACGATGTGTTATTTCGTCTCGTAATGTTTAAGTATTTCTAATATGTTAGTATTTGTCTTTACTCTGCAACACTGTATTACCTTATAACGAGGTATTCCTAAATATTCTTGCGAGAGAAAACTGTCCTGTGCGTTCTCTTGAGGATACACTCTTAGATATACACGCAACACAAAAGCTTTTCAAGTTACAACATGTTGTTTAGGAAAAACAAGATAATGTCGAACGATGCAGGGTTTTCTTAAAACGTGGTATTCTGACATATTTTTTCGAGAGAAAATTCTCCTGTGGGTTCTCTTTTGAGGCTACACATTTAGACATACACACAACACCAAATCTTTTCGAGTTACAACATGTTGTTTAGGAAATACAAGATAATTTTTTACGATGCGTTATTTCTTCTCGTAAAGTTTAAGTATTTCTAATACGTAAGTATTTGTCTTTACTCTGCAACACTGTATTTCCTTATAACGTGGTATTCTTACATATTCTTTTGAGAGAAAACTCTCCTGTGCATTCTCTTTTTAGGCTACATGCTTAGACATACACGCAACACCAAACCTTTCGTGTTACAACGTGTTGTTTAGGAAAAACAAGTTAATTTTGCACGATGCTTTATATCTTCTCGTAAAGTTTAAGTATTTCTAATATGTACGTATTTGTCTTTAATCTGCAACACTATAATTCCTTATAACATGGTATTCTTACTTATTCTTTCGAGAGAAAACTCTCCTGTGCGTTCTCTTTTGAGGCTGCACCTTAGACAAAAACGAAACACCAAAGCTTTTCGAGTTACAACAAGTTGTTTAGGAAATACATGATAATTTCACATGATGCGGGATTTTCTTAAAACGTTGTATTCTGACATATTTTTTCGAGAGCAAACTCTCCTTTGCGTTCTCTTTTGAGGCTACATGCTTAGACATACACGCAACACCAAGGCTTTTCGTGTTACAACATGTTGTTTAGGAAAAACAAGATAATTTCGCACGATGCAGGATTTCATAAATATGTGGTGTTCTGACATATTTTTCGACAGAAAATACTCCTGTGGGTTCTCTTTTGAGGTGACATGTTGAGACATACACGCAACACCAAATCTTTTCGAGTTACAACGTGTTGTTTAGGAAATACAAGATAATTTTGTACGATGCGTTATTTCTTCTCGTAAAGTTTAAGTATTTCTAATAAGAACGTATTTGTCTTTACCCTGAAACACTGTATTTCCTTATAACGTGGTGTTCTTACATATTCTTTCGAGAGAAAACTCTCCTTTGCGTTCTCTTTTGAGGCTACATGCTTAGACATACACGCAACACCAAAGCTTTTCGAATTACAATGTGTTGTTTAAGAAAAACAAGATAATTTCGCACAAAGAGGGATTTCCTTAAAACGTGGTATTCTGACATATTTTTTCGAGTGAAAACTCTCCTGTGCATTCTCATTTGATGCTACACGCTTAGACATACACGCCACTTCAAATCTTTTCAAGTTCCAACCTGTTGTTTAGGAAATACAAGATTTTTTTTTTGATGCGTTATTTTTTCTCGTAAAGCTTAAGTGTTTCCAATATGTACGTATTTTTCTTTACTCTGCAAAACTGTATTTCCTTGTAACGTGGTATTCTTACATATTCTTGCGAGAGAAAACTCTCCTGTGCATTCTTTTCTGAGAATACACGCTTAGACATACACGCAACACCAAACCTTTTCGAGTTACAACATGTTGTTTAGGAAAAACAAGATAATTGCGCATGATACTGGATTTCCTTAAAACGTGGTATTCTGACATATGTATTCGAGAGAAAACTCTCCTGTGCATTCTCGTTTGAGGCTACAAGCTTAGACATACACGCAACACCAAATCTTTTCGAGTTACAACGTGTTGTTTAGGAAAAACAAGATAATTTTGCACGATGCGTTATTTCTTCTCGTAAAGTTTAAGTATTTCTAAAGGTACGTATTTGTCTTTACTCTGCAACACTATATTTCCTTATAACGTGGTATTTTTACATATTCTTTCGAGAGAAAACTCTCCTGTGTGCTCTCTTTTGAGGCTGTACCGTAGACTAAAACGAAATGCCAAAGCTTTTTGAGTTACAACAAGTTGTTTAGGAAAAACAAGATAATTTAGCATGCTGCGGGATTTTCTTAAACCGTGGTATTCTGACATATTTTTTAGAGAGAAAACTCTCCTGTGCGTTCTCTTTTGAGGCTACACGCTTAGACATACACGCAGCACCAAAGCTTTTCGAGTTACAACGTGTTGTTTAAGAAAAACAAGATAATTTCGCACGATGCAGGATTTCCATAAAACGTGATATTCTGACATATTTTTTCGAGTGAAATTTCTCCTGTGGGTTCTCTTTTGAGGCTACACGTTTAGACATACACACATCACCAAATCGTTTCGAGTTACAACGTGTTGTTTAGGAAATACTAGATAATTTTGTACGATGCGTTATTTCTTCTCGTAAAGTTTAAGTATTGCTAATATGTACGTATGTGTCTTTACTCGGTAAAATTGTATTTTCTTGTAATGTGGCATTTTTATATATTCTTGCGAGAGAAAACTTTCCTGTGCATTCTCTTTTGAGGCTACACATTTAGACATACACGCAACACCAAAGCTTTGAGTTAGAAAGTGTTGTTTAAGAAAAACAAGATAATTTCGCACGAAGCGGGATTTCCTTAAAACGTGGTATTCTGACATATTTTTTCGAGTGAAAACTCTCCTGTGCATTCTCTTTTGAGGCTACATGCTTAGACATACACGCCACTTCAAATCTTTTCAAGTTGCAACCTGTTGTTTAGGAAATACAAGATAATTTTGTACAATGTGTTATATCTTCTCGTAAAGTTTAAGTGTTTCTAATAGGTACGTAATTCCCTTTACTCTGCAAAACTGTATTTCCTTGTAACGTGGTATTCTTACATATTCTTGCGAGCGAAAACTCTCCTGTGCATTCTCTTTTGAGGCTACACGCTTAGACATACACGCAACACCAAAGCTCTTCGAGTTACAACATGTTGCTTAGGAAAAACAAGATAATTTTGCACAATGCGGGATTTCCTTAAAATGTGGTATTCTGACATATTTTTTCGAGAGAAAACTCTCCTGTGCGTTCTTGTTTGAGGCTACAAACTTAGACATACACGCAACAACAAATCATTTCGAGTTACAACGTGTTGTTTAGGAAAAACAAGATAATTTTGCACGATGCGTTATTTCTTCTCGTAAAGTTTAAGTATTTCTAATACGTACGTATTTGTCTTTACTCTGCAACACTATATTTCCTTATAATGTGGTATTCTTACATATTCTTTCGAGAGAAAACTCTCCTGTGCGTTCGCTTTTGAGGCTACACGCTTAGACATACGCACAACACCAAATCCTTTCGAGTTACAACGTGTTGTTTAGGAAATACAAGATAATTTTGTAAGATGCGTTATTTCTTCTCATAAAGTTTAAGTATTTCTAATACTTAAGTATTTGTCTTTACTCTGCTACACTGTATTTCCTTATAACGTGGTATTCTTACATATTCTTGTGAGAGAAAACTCTCCTGTGCGTTCTCTTTTGAGGTTACATGCTTAGATATACATGCAACACCAAAGCTTTTCGAGTTACAACATGTTGTTTAGGAAAAACAAGATAATTTTGCACGATGCGGCATTTCCTTTACACGTGGTATTCTGATATATTTTTTCGAGAAAAAAACTATTCTGTGCATTCTCTTTTGAGGCTACAAGCTTAGACATACACGCAACACCAAATCTTTTCGAGTTACAATGTGTTGTTTAGGAAAAGTAAGATAATATTTCACTATGCGTTATTTCTTCAAATATATATATATATTTGAGATAGAGTATCTCACTATGTATATGTAGCCCTGGCTAGCATGAACTTATTATGCTAACCAGGCTGGACTTGAACTTACAGAAATCTGTGTGCCTCTTAAGTACAAGTTTAAGGGTGTGGCACGTTCCCTCTACTTTCTGCTCTTGTGTGGGTGTAATGTCTTCTTCACCTCTTGCTATGTGTGTATACCTTAAGCTTGCTCTGGCCTTCTCCATAGGCATTTCAGAGAACCAGCCTGCTTTTCTGGTATACAGGGTGGCTGTGGTGTGGGCTGGTTTACAGGGGTTTCTCCCTTCTCCCTGGCTCTGTGACCCCAGCGTTCCTGGTCCTAGGAAGTGAAGGAGGAGTTGAGTTAAGGCTTTGGGCAAGCGCTTTCAACCCTGTTGGCCTAGGCTTCCTGCTAACACAATAAGGATAACAATACAATGTTTCCAGGGCTGTGGAGAGGAACCCTGACTTAGTACTGGAGGGTGAAGCCTGTAGCTCAGGGCCTACTAACACAGCATGTACGCAGTGAGTGGAGGCTGTTATTTATAACCTAGTTGGGTGGCTAGACGAACACGCTGGGAACATGAGGACAAGACTTCTCTTCTCCCACTGAGGCTTGGGGCTGTTGAAGTGATCATCTCTGCTCACTAAGAGTGAGTGGATGTGATCCAGGTAAACTCACCTTCTATTCTCTTCGGCCCTAGGCCACCTGTTTTGCTTCCTCTTCTACTCTTGCCCTTCTAGGAGCCCACAGGTCCAGTCAGACTCGTCCTCCAAACATGCTTTGGCCATTTCTTTTTAGCCCCATAGTTTATTCTGTTCCTCCTTCCTGAGTGTCTTTCTGATTTCTCTCTTTCTGTCCCCCGAGACTCCATTCCGTTGTAGCTATTTTCAGGGGACCTTCTGAGTCACCCTCTTCAGTGAATTTCCTGTGGCATTTTGTGTCTTTACCTGTGTTTTGCTAGGCAATTGCTCGATGAATTTCATCACTTCCCTATCTTCATCATCATCATCACCATCATCACCATCATCATTTTTGTCTTTATTATTTTGAGACAGGGTCTTGCTATATAGTCCAGGATAGCCTTGAACTTGTGATCTTTCTAGCTCTGCATCCAGAGCTCTGAGATGATACGCATTTACCACCATGCCTTGCATCCTATTAAATTTTTATGCTATGTTCTGCTGATATATAAAATAAAAATGATCAAAGTTGATAGGCATGATACATATAATCCCAGCACTTTGAGGCTGAGGCTGGAGGATCAGGAGTTTAAGGTCATCTTTAGCTACCTCCTGAGTTTGAGGCCAGATTGGATTGAATGAGACCCCATCAAAAAGAACAAAAACAAACCAAAAAAAAGGGTCCTTGTTTTTTTTTTGTTTATTTGTTTGTTTGTTTGTTTTTTGTTTTGGACATCCAGTCAAGAAGTTAGGAAGGGGGTTCACAAAAACCACAGCTTAAAGTACAAAGTGAGATATGGGGCTGTGTGCCATAGTTCCAGATATTTTGGAGGCTGAGGCAGGGGAATTGCTTGGACCCAAAGTTTGAAGCCAACCCTGGATAGCATAGTTTAGAGAGTCCTTCTAAGATCAGGATGTTGTGAGAAATCAAAGTTTCAGTAGTACCCCTGATGGAGGAGGTATACTTCAGGCAGCGGGAAGTGAGAGATACCAACTTCAAAGGGGCCTGGTTTCCTGGGAGGAGGGAGCAACACCCTGAGGACAGATGGGAGATTAGCTCTGCAGGGCCAGTGAAGACACCTGGATGAGCCACACTGAAGGTGGCTTCAGTTGTCCAGCCAGGGGATGAATTCCATCCATCCATCCATCCATCCATCCATCCATCCATCCATCCATGAGAATTGGAGTGCCTGATGTGTGCGGGCAAGAGTTGGCAAGCATTGGGAGATCCTGGGATGCTTGTGGTTTTGGCATGAGGGTCACAGAAGTAGGTCTGGGCTCAAGGAAGTGATTGATGCATGGAAATCATGGTGAGTGGCTGAGACCTGCCTGGAGTGGTAAAGACGATGAGACCCAGAGAGACTTTTGGAGCAGGACCATTTGTGAGGGCTGGGGTGTGGCTCGGTGGTAGAGCACGTTCCTAGGATGTGTGATGCCCAAGGTTCCATCTTTATCATTGCAAAAACAAAAACAAACAAAGAATCCCAAACCAAAAAAAAAAAAAAAAAAAAAAAAAAAAAAAAAAAAAAAGGACTGTGAATTTGTCAGTGGTAAGGAGATAGACAGAAAGTTCCAGGCTGTAGCCCCTCAACAGCTGAAGCAGTTTCCCTGATCTTTTAGTAACCTTGACTCAGGCCAAACCAGAGGTATGGCTTCATCACAGACAAGTATTTCAAGTATGAAGCAGCATTGGAGACTTTATAAAAAGTATTTTGATATAGACGGGGTTAGCAGGGAGAGAGGTGCTTCGAAAGAAAGTATGGGCTCATCAGAGGAGATTGTGGATATGGGCTCTTCAGAATAGTATCATTGATAGTTGTCTTAGTATTAATCATATGTGCACTTTTGATGGCTGTCAATTTATATTTTAAAAGCTTGCCTAGACCCCCCCATCTCCTCTTAAATTAGAAAGAGTTGAAGTAAAATATTTATTTATTTTGTTGATGTTTGTGGATGTGGGCATGTGCATGTCTCTGTGAGTGTGGAGTCAGAGGACAGCTAGTGGAGTCCATTCGCTCCTTGCGCCCTATAGGTTCCTGGGGATTGAACTCAGGTCATCAGAGTCTTACCCCTCAACCGCCTCCCTAGCCTACTCAGCCTGTTTTGATGTGAGGTTATAGGATAGCTCTGGAGAAGCCTCGGATGGAATTATAATACAATCAGGTAAAATTAAGAATCACCAAAGTTGCACAAGGAGTTTAATTAGTCCGTGTTCTTTCCCTGCAAATAAGCTTTCTGGTCAGGTTCCTAGAAACTCGCAGACACATCTGGGAATGGGGACAGGCTTCAAGCAGTTGTCATTGGCTCCGGAACGCTTGCTCCGCCGCTTTGAGAGATATTAATCAGAATCTTGGTGAGGTTCTGCTTTCCCTTCTCATGTCCCTGTGATTTTCTGACATTCTGTCTTGCTTAACATTGCTTGGCAGGAGCTTGGAGAGACGGCTTAACGGTCGAGTACTTGTTACTCTTCCAGAAGATCTCTTGCTGGTTTCTAGCACCAGTACCCACATCAGGTGGCTGACAGCTTCAGAAGATCTAGCATCCTCTTCTGGCCTCTACACACACACACACACACACACCTTCCCATAAATAAAGACAAACATATGTAAAAAAATATGCATAAACCTTACAAAGAGTTTCTTGGATTGGGTCAGGAAAGAAGCATGCTTGGGAATTGGCACTGGATCTGAGTGAAGTCTGATTGCTACACTGTTTCCAATGAGTTTCATTTTTCTGACTAGTTTCTGAGTATCTTTAGGATGTGGCTTCTAATAGCTTCTGATATCCCTGTTGTCCTCACTACTCAGAGGCGAACAACAGGCTAGGCTCAGAGCAGTTCCTTGACATTCACAAGAAATGATCCTTGGGTCTTCTGGAATTCCAACTTTGCCCCCACAGCAATATTTGTACACTGGCCCAGTCTTCTCCTGGGTCATGCTTCTGTGGGGAGTCAGATGTTTCCTGTGTCTGTCCTCATATCCCAAGTTGACTGCCGGTAATGTCTGCTGCAGTTTCTCTTTCTCTAGTTGGCTCTTTTCTAGCAAGTTGTAACTGCTCCTCTAGAGTTGCTGTGGGTATGGAAGATGTGAGAACAACAGAATTCCTTCCTACCAGCCCTAAGGTATAAGGAAACCAAAACCTTATACCTCGGGAAAGTTACAGACTCTTACATGTTGGTGAAAATTGTAATACTAAATCATTGGATTTAGTCTTTAGTCTGCCAGTCCATCCTGGGGATGGTAAGTACATGTCATGGATATTGTTACCTATAAAACTGCCTAGAGCAGACATTACTAATCAATCACATCTGTCTTTCCAGCTGAGCTCGGGCTTGGATTGTGCTCATAACCCTTTAGGCACCCACTGCCAGCTAAGTGGAGTTGGCACCACAACTGGAACCCATTGCCATTTCTGGCCTTTGCCAGTCGTTGAATGAGTGTGTAGGACACGGCTGCCCTACAGAGTGGCCTTTGCTGCCTGGAATTTACCCTGGTGTGGCTTCACAGCAGAGTAATGATTGATGTTTGTGTTTTCATGCCGGAGCATCTCAGGGCCAAGCTGTTTGCAAGAAATACAAGGACACCAGGACTATGTAAGTCTGGTCCATCTTGTGCTAAAACCTCCTTTCCTCACAAGCCTGTCTGAGGCCAGCTTTGAACACTTACCAGTGTGTGTGTGTGTGTGTGTGTGTGTGTGTGTGTGTGTGTGTGTGTGTGTGTTGTGTGAATGCACGTGCACATACCACAGCATGGGTATGAACGCCTCTTCGGAAGTCAGTTCTCTCCTCCCTCTTCTCCTTGGTTTGAGGCAATGCCTATTGTTTCTGCTGCTGTACTGGATCCAGCTAGGATGACAGGAAGTCCTGCTTTCACCTTTTGCTTGAGTTCTGGGGGGTGTGGTGGGGGCTGAAATCAGGTTGTCAAGGCTTTCCCTGCAGCACTTATTACCTGTGAGCCATCTCCTTAGACACCCCACCCCCAACCCTGGCCAAGGCCAGAGTTTTACTGCATAACTGGAACTGTATGTACTGGGCTAGAACTGGCTATGCAACTAAGAACTTGAGTTCACAGACTTCCTGCCCCAGCGTCACACAGGCTGGACTTACAGGTGCAAAGTCAAGGTATTCTGTAACCATGGTCTGGGCCTAGCTTGGGAGACTGACTGTGCTCTTGACTTTGAATTCCATTTTGTGGTCAGGAGAGGGTGGTTTGGAGGAACCAGTAGTTCCCAGAGAAGACTTCCCCAGTAGGCAGGGGAGTCTGGTTGCGGGGCTTCCCACAGGCAGGCAGGCTAGAAAGAAGCTTTGGGAACCTCCTAGTCCCAGGTGCTGCCCTTCCAGCCAGCACCGGGAGTGCCCACCGCAGCTCCTCCAGGCTCCATGATCCTGCTGATGAGTGTCTTTGTTCCCAGGGCTTACACATCCGGGCCCCTGCTGAGCTTGTCTTCCACAAGGTGCTAGCAAGAGTGGAGGGGATGTTGCTGCTTCAGGTTCCCAGTGGGAGCTGCGCACAGACCTGGTCACATTATGTTTTAATTTATGTGTGTTTTATCCCCTGGCTTCTCCCTGCTGGGTGCCTTGTAAATCTCTTACCTTCTGTGAACCCTGGAGTGTGGTTGGTGGAGGAAGGAGGAAAGGCTTTGGTGGTACATGTCTGGTGGCTTATTTCTGCCAAAAGATTCCCTGCCTGTGACCATTGAGTGGCCCAAGAGCCTCTTGTCCTGGCAGGTTTTGCACATTGATGTTAGGGTGTCTGCGTTTGTAATTTGTTAGGATTTAGCCCCAGGTTTTGGGTTTTTGCATGTATCCACCACGAATTTAATGTGGTTCTGTTTAACAGTGGCTTAAATCTCATTTTAAAATATGAGGCTAACATAGGTTAACATTCATCACAATCCCAAGAGGTAGCATTTCTCAGGAACAGTGGCCAAGGCTGAAGTTCTCTTTCTTGTGGAGGATAGAACAGGGACCAGCCCAGGAAATCTCTGCATCTTGACATCTGCTGACCTCGGCAATTTCTTATCAGCCCCTTGGAATCAATCTCCTGCAGGACTCACCGAAAGGACTCAGACAAAAATCAGGAGCTGTCATGTGTTTTGGAGTGGGGTGGGTTAGCTCTGGGTGACCTGGAACTCCCTATGTAGACCAGGCTGGCCATGAACTAACAGAGATCCAGCAGCTTCTGCTATCTGAATGTTGGGATTAAAAGTGTGTGCTCCCATTTTTAAGTCCTTCTCCTTCTTCCCTGGCCTGCAGCTTTGTGGTGCCCACTCTTAAGGACTTAGGAACAAAGGACGGTTTTCCTGGGCACAGCCCCATCCCAGACCCTGTTGTCTGTGCTCCTGTTGGGCCTCACAGGCCACATGTTGAAGGGACCTTCCCAGGAGACTTGCATCACCCCAGGCTGACAGACAGCTTCTGACATCATGCCTTTCTCAGCCAGGTGACTGAGGCGTCCTCCTGCACATCTGTGTTGACACCCTGAGTGAGAGAGACCTTGTGAAGGGCTTAGCAGACAGGAAGTTTGTCCTGACTGATGGGCTGCAGCTTCTGGGGCTTGGGTTTTGCCATTTCTCATCATGCTTGTGAGAGTCGGGAATGATGTCCCACTCTGTGGAGGGCTCAGATTCTGGCTGCTGCCTTTCATTGCAGGTGGCCTTTGTAAAGTCATTCGGGCTGGGGGACTGGGCATTAAGGTCCCTCTAGTTCTTTCCTAGGTGGTTTTCAAGGTGAGCCCTGTCGGGAGTTAGCTTCCAGATCCAAGCCTTACTAAATCATCTCCTCTAAAGCTCTCTTTGCTGCTGACCTAAAGCAGGGAGGAAGAGGGAGGGACGAACGTTAATGAGTAACTGCGGCTCTGATTTCTGATGGAGGACAGGGATTGTTTAGAGAGAAGGCTGACCATGTGGAGGTGGCCTGTTCTGCAGCCTCCCTTCTGGCCTGTCAAGTTGCTTCTCTTCCCTTTTCAAGGACTTTATATTTGGGCTCCCCTTCACTTAACTCTGTACTGCTAGGTTCTTCCCTTTTCTTTTAAAATCCACTCTGGGAATGAGCCCCAGGGTCTCATGCGTGCCAGGAAATCTCTCCACCAGCTCACACCCCAGCTTCTGATCAGCAGCCTGCATTTGCAGTGTGACTGCAACAGAGGCCGGTGGCTGCTGTCCTGAGCCTTGCAGCTTCAGCTCCTGTAGAGGCCACAGGCAGTGAGGAGAGACCAACACCAGCTCCGAGTACTTTGGCCTCTAAACCAACACAAACCAAAAAGCCAGGTACAACGGGGCTGGGCAGTGAAAACGGGAAGGGCACACAGGAGTGTCCTTTGGCCACTTGAGCCTCACATCCTGAGAGCTCAGTTTGTACTCCAGAGCCAGAGGAAGCATTTTGCTTCTTCTGACCTATACCTTGGTTAACACTGTGTGTGCTTTGGCTTTGGCACGCCCTTGCATCCTGTTTCCCCTCTTGCAGTGGGGTATCTGGAAGTGACTTTCTGAGCCTTGACACTGTCTCTGCTCTCAGAGCCACTATTTACTAAACCAGCTAGTCTTGTGGGTGAAATGGGTAGAGAACAGCCCGGAGACCTTGAAGGTCAGGAAGCCCTTAGATATTTCTGGGCCACCTTGATGTGTTGGGAAGATCTGACTGTCCCTGCAGGATCTTTGACGGGCCCATGATCTCTTGGTAGTATTCTGTTTGGTTTTAGTTTGGTAACTTAGAGCAACTTTGTGCAGATTTGAAAAATAAAAAGGCACTTCCCAAGCTGGGTGTGGTGACATACACCTTTAAGTGCCTTAAATTAAGGCAGAGGTAGAGGGATCTCTGTGAGTTCAAAGGTACTGTAGTCTAAATAGCAAGTTCCAGGCCAGACAAGGTATAAAAGGAGACGTTGTCTCAAAAAATAAAACAGAAACAAAAACCATAGAAAGAAAAATGGTAATTTCTTAGATTAGAAAGAAAAACTGAAATATGCGCATGCACACACACACACACACACACACACACACACACACACACACCCTTCTCATATTGTGGAGTACACACAATATATCCCCCTCTTAATGATGGGAGTATTACTGTTGGTTTGAGGTCAGAGCCTCCGGAGGAGTGGTGCATGGGGAGTAATCTTGGTCAGAGGTAAGTCCAGAGTTCACTTGTAACAGGGTCTGATGTTACACATGTGTGTTAGTGTGTTTGTGCATGCCTCACTGTGCCCATGTGAGTCTGCACAGACAGGAACATGGTGGTGGTGTTCTGGGACTCTACTGAGAAGCCCAGCTGTGGCCTCTCAGTGGATCAGCGTGTACCTGTACCTCTCTTTAGCAGGCATAGTACTGGGAACTTGGCCTGCTTCCTGTGCTCTGGTGAGCTGCCATGGAGTGATGTGCCCAAACACTTCAACCAGCCTGAGGGTGGAGGTGCCAGGGACTGATGAGCAGATCTTGTCTCACCAAGTCGCTAGCCTCCGCTGGGGCCGCAGCCTATGGGAGGAGTGCTCTGAGTGGCAGGGTGTTTGGCTGGGTTTGAGTGGAGTGCGTGTTTTCAGGTGTGTACGACCTCAGAGTGACAGAGAAAATGGGGTTGAGGTCTGGGCTTGCAATTTTCCACTTGTCTTAATCCTGGGAGAATCTAAACAGCTTTGTTTAAAAATTGGACATGGAGATTGCAGGGACCCGAGTGAGGAAGAGCTCTTTGGTCTCTCAGGAAGGCAATTAAGTTTGCAGCCAGCATGTGGACTTTTGTGGCTATTATGCATGTATGTATGCATGCATGCATGCAGCACGTGGAACTCCTGGTTAACGAGGTAGAGCACTTACCACATAAACTATGACACGAGTCACTAAATAGACAGTAGATTGTCACTGGGTCTCACTGGTTTGCTGCAGAGGATAGTTGGGAATGGGGGAGGGGGAAGTGCCAGGCTGGGAGGGGCAGAATAATACAGGACAGTCCATCAAGGGAGGACTGTAGTGAAGGGGCTGGGGTTTGGGTAGATTCAGGAAAGGGGCTCTGTGTGCTTGCAGGGGTGGGGGTTGGCAAGCTTGGAGATTGGTGGAGACAAGTGCTGTTTGCATAGAGAAGGAGTCTGCTGGCCAGGAGGGTGGGGTCCTTACTCCCAGGTGCCTCAAGTGCTCCCCAGAGCAGAGCGTTTTGGGTTTGGGAAGACAGCACTTTGAAGCAGAGGCTGGGGAATGAGAAAGGATGCTTCAGCAAACACAAGCTTAGAGCAGACACCAAAGCGAAGTTTCTAAGACAGCAACGGCCTCTGCTTCTTCCTCCTCCTCTGTCTATTGTTGTAGACATAAAACAGATATTCAGAATTACATATATTATAGAAATGGAAAATCTCCCCCACTTCTGCCCTTCAGGGATGATGGTCATTAATCCTATGGTTTGTGCTCTTTCCAGAGGAAAAGGTATTTTTTTCATGTTTGTTTATTGATGGTGTACATACGTGTCAGAGGGTGCATGTATGAGGTTCAGAGGGCAATTTTGTGGGAGTCAGTGTCTCCTATCATGTGAGCCCTGGGATGAAACTTAGAGTTTTTAGTCTTGGGAGTGAGTACTATTGCCCACTGAGCCATCTCTGTGACACTTTCCAGATATTTTTTATGTTAAGCTGGCATCCGGCCATTGCCCCGCTCGACTTTCTCCTTCCACTGGCTCATTCACTCACTCTTCAGCCATCTTTCCACAGCAGCATGACCCCATTCCTCTCGGTGGCTGCGCAGACTAGCTGAATGGCTTTTGTGTCAGTTTTCTAAGCAGCAGAATAACCGACTCCAAGACTCAGTAGGTTCAGGTAACTGCTGTCCACCTCATCTCTGTGCTGTGGGTTGGCTCTGTCTTCTGAGCTCGGCTGCCTGTGCCCATGCCAAAACTTTAACACGGTGGCAGTCCATTGGTCACTCTTCAGATCCTGGAGGGTCCTGGGGAGCCTGGCTCGCATGTGGGGCAATTGACTCTGGCTCTCAGGTGGTCCCCTGCAATATGCTTTCTCACTATGAAGGAAGCCAGTAGTCTTTCAGTTGAAATCTGTTAAGTGACACTGAGATCTGGGCTCTGGATGCTCCCAACACAAAATTCAGCTACTGCTGGGAAAGGGAAGACTCTGCTATCTACTATGGTAAAGACGCTGTTCTAGGCTGGGAGAGAGGTTATGTTTCTTTGTGACACGACTGGCCAGGACACATTCAGGGGTGTGTACCCAAGGATGGAACTATATAGGAGCACAGTTCATCCCTGTATACTGGGATAGGAGAACGGACCAGGGATCAGACCACACAGACTGCTGGGCAGCAGCGGATCAGCCCCCTTCTCTGCCTAGGATGCTGTTCCTCCTAGGCGAGTCACTTAGGGTCATCGCTAAGAAGGGGATTCTGTTCCTGCGCTGCTTCCAGGCACTGTCTTGGGTAGATTTGGTGTGCTCCGTGTGTGGGGAGAGGGTGTGCAGATTGCCTAACAGAGTCTTGGGTTTTGTAATAGATAGTGTCTGTTGTAACCAGGCTCCTAAGACTGCCTCCATAACCCCTTCAGCCTGTTTGCCCTTTGAAAGTAGCCAAGAGCTTAGCTTCTAGATACCTGCTGCTGTTTCTTATTGTCTCTTTGAAAACTGTCAGTCTGGGTGACAGGCCTTTAACAAAGCCAGATGGGCACCCCAGGTCCAGGTCTGCTGGGATTTCATCCGTTCCTTTGTTCAACAAATCTGTCCTAGGTTCCAGGTTTTCTCTTGTTGCCCCAACTGTGGAAGAGGAGGACCTGGCACTTCTGACTCACAGATTTCACTTTCCTAAATTTCTCAGGCAACTCACTATTGGACTCGCATTTTGACTTCCCACCAGTTGTTCTTTTTAATGGTTTTCTCCTGCCGAGCCTCATGCCTCCATAGTTCTTCTCTCCCTGTGAAATTTCATCTGTGGCCAGGAGGCAGGAGGAAACAGGGAAGAGTCAGCATCAGGGCGCTAATGAATCCCGCTCCCAGTTCTGAGGTTGCTCTCTCCTAGCTGAGGTGAAGCTCTGCTGAGCTCTGGACAGCTTATCCATTATCAAACTCACCTCTCCCTGGGGCATGGCTGGCCCCAGGCAGGGGGCCACACCTCCAGAGCTCAGCCCTGCTCTCTTGCCTTCTGGCCTGTGTGCATTCTTCAAAGAAAAACAAAGGCCGAGTGGGCCTTTACACTCGCTTTTCTTTTCTCCCAGCTACCTGGCAGCATATTTTGGAAAAGAAATGTTTTGCCGCCAAGAGGTTCACTGTGAAAGCATTCTTCACACCAGGCATAAACTCACAACAGCCTCCTTGGATAGCTCAGCAAGGGGACTTGGTGAAGGCTGTAATTTGGGAGGGAGTGCAGCCTAGTGCACCCGGGTGAGTTAGGGACACCTTATGTTTCTGTGGTGACACTGGTGTTGCCTGGCCAGCTTATAGGCTCCATACATCCCAGCGCTAAGTGCGGATGGGCATGTGTAAAGGTGACTCTGCACTCCTTTGAGCACTCTGGCATTCTGGGCAAGGCCATAAAACTTCAGCCAGGCATGTGGAAAGGCTGGGCAGAGGTTCTCAGCCTGCTGTGTTGGGTGTTTGGTACTTTGAAGCAAATGGGAAGTCAGCTTCCCATAGAAGATCCAGGAGGCTCTCACTGATATCTGACTCCCTGGTTGCAATCTTATTCCTCCTTCCCCGGGCCCCATTACTGGATCTCCGTGGCTGGGAGGAGTGATGAAGCTTTAGTATGCTCTGGGGCCACAGTTTCAAGGAAGCAGCAGATAATTACTAGACAGTCCAATTCCTCAAGCCCTGAAACAACTAGGGCTAGGTGCTCTGAGCAAAAGGAGAGCTGTAGTTATGCTAGGGTTAGGTGCCTAGGTTTCAACATTCTCTGCTTATTTTATCTAGATCTCTGGTTTCCTGCCAGGATGTTCCTATAACACTGTGTGGTACCCAGGAGTGGGCTGTGGGCTGTGATGACAGCTCACCAAGTAGAGTAGGAATCCGTGCAGAAACAGCCAGTACCCTCTGTGTAGCACTCAGATGAGAAGGCCCATCTTTGGGAGAGCTGGGGTTTCCATAATTACACCAAAATTGGGCATTGAACAAGTGTTACCCTCCACCCCATGCGTTGGTTATCCCCTAGTCATGGTTATTCACATCCTAGCAGAAAGGGATTTTTCTTGCCTGAGGATGCTCACTGGACCATGCCTTGAGCCATGGGGAAAGTGACAGTCTCAGGTAACACTTCTGGAATACAGATGTGGCCAAGAGGGAGTTCACAAATGGGGAGGCAGGCCTCCCTGCCACCATGCCCAGGGCTAGATGAACTTGTGGGTGCCCTGTACCTTCTCTTGTAGAACACTGCAGTCTGCGACAAGTCAAGTGGGACAGTCTTTCTGTCTGAGGAGTTCACATGTTGACATGCAGAAGAATCCTGTGCATATGCAGGGCTGGTGAAGTCTTCTGTATTGTCTTCTCCCCAGCAAAATCTTTTAGGCTTACTGGCTTTGGGAAACATTAATCTTAAGGCACATGGGTCAAGAAATGTAGTCGCAGAATTGGCTTCAGCCCTGGGGGACTGTAACACATTTTTTTGGACCTACACTGAAGCTGGCCCTGGTGGTGCTGTGCCCATCAGAAGAAGGGGGTGGGCCCCCTCTGTCTGTATGTGGGGGAAGGGAGCAGGGACTCTAGTCAGAGAAGGTGGGCAGTGACTCTGGGCTAAAGGGCCTTTCTCCTTTAGGAGCAGGTGCTCCCTAGCCTGGTGTGCTGTTTTTGACTCTAGCCCGTGGCCAGAAGAAGGAGGCAGACTGGAAAGGCAGAGTGGTTTAGCTTACCATGAAAGCTGTGATTTACTTTCAGAGAAGTGTGGAGAGAGTCAACTGCAGAAGGTGAACGTGCCTCCTGGCTGTCTGATTGCACCCTGGGGCGGCTGTGGGGGGGTAGTGGAATCCCCCCAGAAGAGCCATACCCACAGGAGACCTCACTAATTGTTTGTTAATGAAGATAGGAAGAAAATAGTAACAAATTTGCAAAGAAATACAGTGGGGCCAGCTGTGGTCTGAGGGCCTTGTAAACCTACCTATCTGTCCCTAGTCTGGCGAGCTGCCGAGATCATGCCACTTGATATCTGTCCTGTGGAGGCTCCCTGATGAGGCAACCTCTGCCAGTAGTGCCAGTAGCTTGGCCAGGCGTCTGGGGATGAGATCTGCAGGGAGGGTCAAGCCAGACACACTTGTCTGGATCCTTCCCTGTCTTGCCTCCAAGGGAATAATCCCTTAATCTGTTCCTCTTGTGGATGCCAGAGACTGACTAGGAACTGCTCTCTGGCCTTCCTGAGGCTGCTGTGCAGTATGAAGAACCCTCTCAGAAGGTGCTAATTCAGGGGTAGTGGTGCTTTTAAAACAAGTGTCTTTAAAACAGTCTTAATTCATGCCATGATTGGAAACCATGCTGCTGCCACATTCCAAACCCAGTGGGATGATAGGCCTGGTCTGTAGCCTCTGCTCACACAGAGTTAACATCAGTCTCAGGATTAACACAGCCTCTGCTGGCATTCTCTGCTGGTGGGGCACACACACATGTACACACAGAAACACAGAGACACACACAGAGACAAACACACATAGACATACACAGACAAACATACCACAAGCCGGGCGGAGGTGGTGCACGCCTGTAATTCCAGCACTCTGGGAGGCAGAGGCAGGTGGATTTCTGAGTTCGAGGCCAGCCTGGTCTACAGAGTGAGTTCCAGGATAGTCAGGGCTATATAGACAAACCCTGTCTCGAAGAAAAAAAAAAACAACCCCCCAAAAAAAACCCCAAACATACCACAGACTCATACAGAGTCATACACATAGATACACACACAGACACACACAGATATGCACACGTACATAGACAGACAATACACAGACACACACACATATACAAATACACACAGATACACACGTAGATATGCACATATGCCCATAGACTCAGACAAACACATATGGAAATACATAGACTCACACATGGATATACACATACACAGACGCATACACACACACACACACACACACACACACACACAAAGGCAATAGCTGTTTTAGTATTAGGGGTCAAACCTATGACTTTGTACTCGCTAAGGCTGTACTCTTTCGGTGAGCCACACTCCCAACCCCCTATATTTTCATTTTAATAGATTAATTTATGGGTTACAGCATGATATCCCCAAATATATGTCTAGTTTGTAGCGATCAAAGCAGGATAATACCTCGTGTGGAAAACATTTATCATTTCCTCGTCTGGAAGATACTCAACATCTTCTCAGTCATGAGGCCTGGAGGCACGCATCTTTAATTGGAGCACTTGGGAGGCAGAGGCTGGTGGATCTCTGTGAGTTCGAGGCCAGCCTAGTCTACAGAGTTCCAGGGCAGCCAGGGCTGCATAGTGAGCGAGTCTGTCTCAAACAACAACAGTAACAGCAAGAAAACATCCTCTCAGTTATCTTGAAACATTTACTTTCAATACTAAATACTAAATATGGCTATTATTGCTGTGTGTGTATATGTTCTCTGTGTGAGAGTGTATCTGTTTGTCTGTGTGTGTGTGTCTATGCGTATCTGTGTGTGTATGTGTCTCTTTGTGTGTGTGTTTCTGTGTGTGTGTCTATGTATATCTATCTATGTCTCTGGGCATGTCTGTCTATGTATATCTGTGTGTGTGTGTGTGTGTGTGTGTAACTGTGTGTCTGTGTGTATCTGTGTGTCTGTCTGCCTGTCTCTCTCACTCTGTTTCTCTGTGTGTCTATCTGTGTGTGTGTCCATGTCTGTGTGTGTGGGTCTCTGTGTGGGTCTCCGAGGGTATCTTGTTTCTGACATAGGCACCCTTTTGTGCTCTACCGCGTTCCGTCTGCACCCCGTGTCTCCTAACCTGTCTTCTCTCTCCCTTACCATGCCCACATTCTCCCAGGCTCCTGAGACTCTGCGGACTTTAACTTTTAGCTTCTACAGACAAAAGAGCACGCAGGAGACAAGTCTGCTCCGCCCTGGATCTCCCCCACTGCACATGTGCACATGGCTCCATCCTTTCTGAGGAGCCGAGCCTGGGATTCTCCTTCCTGCTTGTGTGGCTTGGCACCTGATGGACACTCACATTTTTTCCTTTTTTTGATGCTGGGGGCAGAACCTGGCTCTACACAAACTCAGCATGTACTCCATCTCTGACCTATGGCCAGGCTCGGTTATTTTATTTTATTATTTTTAAATCAAGCCACAGTTTACTTACAGTCCAAGGTTCCTTTGGAATCGTGACCTTCCTGCCTTGTCTTCCTGAGCGTTGGGCAGTATGCTACCTCAATGAGCCCCTCTTACATATTGTGAATGAGTAAATGCTGTGGATAGACTCTAAAAAGAAACATGTCCCTGATGTTATGTCTTGGTCCAGGACGTATTGCCTGCTGGCTGGGTTTCACCTACTATCCACCCTCGGTTACGCTTTTCCGGGGGAAGAGAAAGGAACCTGCCTCAGGTCAGGAGCTCTCTCTGAAGGTGCCCAAGCCCTGGAACAGAGTCCCACTGCCTTTCCCAAAGGCTCTGGAGAGGATGCTGAGGGGAAAGGGAAGTATTACTTGAATGTCTTACACTTGGGGAAACTAAGGCTGGCTCTCTTGAGTCCTGGGCAGTTGGGCAGAGAAGCCTGGAGCCAGGCTTTCTTGATCTTACCTGCATGGTTTGGTCTCTCGTGTCCCTTCCACAGCCTAGACAGTCCTTTTCCCTTTCTTCCCCAGCACTGCTCTGCCCCTACCCCTCCCCACCTTGGGTGAGTAAGGCTTGCAGTGAGGTGACCTCTCTGGCCTGTAGGCAACTTTGCAGGAAAGCATGTTCCCGAATGACCAAGACCATAAGGACTTGAGACAGACATGTGTGGGGTTATTTTGGGGTTGGTGGGTTGGACTGAGATCTCTCTGGCATGCTCGGCCTCTGGCCTCTCAGAATTGACCAGAATGGAAGGCTGGTAAAAATCAAGGCTCCAGGAATAGCCAAGAATTCGCTTAACCTCTGGAAAGAGGTGCCACTGCCCTACCCGGAGCCACAGTGGAAGTGGGGCCTGAGGGAGGGTGGGATGGGGAGAAGAAAGTTCCAGAGCCTTTCGCTTCCTCTTCCTCCCTCAGCCTGCCCGGTCAAGGGGATGGTGAGTACAGTCCATGGCTCAGGGCCAATCTGATAAGGAGCAGGACTCAGGGACCAGCGGAATGTCACTAGTCCTACTCTAGTCCCTCTCTGGGGAGTTGCCTGGTAACAGCCCTTGGAGGAGCCTGTGGCTCACGCTCTGTCTCTCTGAGTCTCACTGCTTATCTGTCCTTTTCATACTGAGGCTGAGCAGCAATAGCTCAGCCTTCAGATCTTCAGGGTACTTTCACTTCTTCCCGCCTTCCCTAGAACCTATGGGTGAGTATGGAGTACCCTCTCGGTGGGACTGGGAGCAACCTCTCTGTGGTATCTTGGTGCCCTTCCTCCTCCTGCTCCTCCTTTTATATCTGCGGAGAGATCTCACCACATAACCCAGGTTGTCCCCAGTTCATGACCCGTCTGCGTCAGCCCTCGAGGGCTGGAAGCCAGACATGAACCCATACCTATGCTAACCTGTCTGTGGGGAGCTGCAGTGGACACGCAGATAGTGGACACATGATGGTGACTAGAGCAGTGCAGGGGGCAAGACCAATGCACAGGGTCTTTGCTGGCTTCTCTGAGCCTTAGGTGTGTGTGTGTGTGTGTGTGTGTGTGTGTGTGTGTGTGCTAAGTAAACATTCTGTTGTGAAGCCTCACCCCGGTCCTTTTTTATTTTTGGTTTTATTTTTCAGTAGTTCTCACTTTGTAGCCCTTGCTGGCTTCCTGCTTGCAATCTTCCGGCCCCAGTTTCCAAAACTAGGACTCCCAGCATGCACTAGCGTGCCTGGCTAGCCTTAGATTTCTTTTATGCATAAAGTAAGGGACCTGCAATGCCTGCAGTGATTTTTGGCTGAAGAGTTACCCTGTTCCAGGGGTGGCGAGAGGAAAGACCTTATATGGTAGGATGTTTGTGCCGCTTCTGTGCTGCACCATGGGTTGATCTGCGCTAGCTTGACCCCATGGCGATGCTGCAGTCTGAGGGTTCAAAGGTCACACCAGTGTCTCAAAACTCTCTCCTGTTCTCCAGGCTCTTATGCTTATAAGCATTGTTCTAGCAAGCTCAGGAGTTACTTTTAGCAACTATCCGTCTCCATTTCTTTTTCCTTGTCTCTAGAATTCTGGTGCCGTGGCCGCCAGGTTGCAATACTGTCTGTGTGGTTTGCGTACATTGTGTGGACTTTCTGCTCTTAGATCTTCAAGCACGGGGCTCTTTTGTTTTGCGGTTTCTGACGAGAATGAATGACCTCCGGCCTATGTCTCACCTCAGACACCACGGTTTTCACCTCTAGATGCTCACAACAGACTTTCACGTCTTTCCTTTTCTTTTGCCCTCTTTCCCTTGTTGGTTGTAACACACCCGTAAACCATGTTCGTCTCTCCTTGCCTGTGAGGCTCACCATCTCTCGTTTTTGCTTGGGGTTGTACCCATTGATCTTTACTGCTTCTGTAGTGCTTGCTGAGTTTTGATTGGATGCCAGTTGGTGTGAGTTAAATATTGACAGATGCTGGGTTTTGTTTCATTTCTTTAAATAGTATTGGACTTTATTCCGGTATGCATTTAAATGACTTGGGATCAGTTTCAGACATTTCAGGTTTGCTTTTAAGCTTCTTAAAGGGTAGATCTAATGCAGACTTGTAGTCTAGGGCGAACTTAGCTTCACTTCTTAGGCAACACCCTTCTGAGGACTCTGCTGAATGTCCGGGGTGAGGTCTCTCTCTGGATGTGTGTGCTCCACAGATGGCTTGGGTATTGCTTTCCACTGCTTTTCCCAAGATTTAGAATTTCACCCTGGTGAGTGTAGGGATCAGCTGGACAATCCAGAGCACTCCTTGAACTGCTCTGCAATCTCTCCTGTCATTCCCCTTTTCTCTGGTGTGTTGCCTTCAAAGTCCTTGTTGCATGAGCTCTAGTTTTTGTCTCCTCAGCTGGGTGATACCAGCAGACTGTACCTGGAGTCCTCTGAGAACCTCTGTCTTGGAGGAACTGCTGAAGCTATGGGCTGTGGTCATCTGACCTGCCTCCTGTGTTTCCCTTCTCAGGAATTTCAGTCCCTGCTGCGCCTGGTCCAGCGGCTGAGGCAGTTTCAAGAGTCTGTTTTTTTTTCTTAGTTGTAGTCTATTGTGACTGGAGCCCTGCATAGTTTTAACTCCAAAACTCCAAAACTGGGTGTGACTCCTTCTCTTGGACCTCAGCTGGGCCTGGAGCTACCCTTCCCCACCAGGTCTGGTATCTTCAGCAAGATGTCTCACGAAACTCCAGCATGTCTCCTCTCCTCCCGCACCACATACATACAGTTTTATCTGGTTCTGTATTTATCTCTCCAAGGTGGCTGCCCCCTTAACTACAAAGACAATAAGGCAATCTCAGCGCTTAACCTATAGTGAGGACCTAATGTTTGTTGAATAAATAACTGAGAATACATGGAAAAAAAATTTAAACTACCCAAGGCATTTGGCAACTAAGGAGATTTTAGGTACTGTTGCTTGTTTTGTTTTTGTTGGGTTGGAGCCCAGTGCCTCATGTGCAATAGCCAAGTGCTGTACCAGGGAGCCACACCCCCAGCATGTTATAAACACCACTAGCCTGGGTGCAGTCCCTGGTTTATTGTAAGGTAGCTTTGTCCTGTAGCCAAGGGTGCTCTGGAACTTACTCTGTAGCTGAGGTACAGAGGTTGGCCTTGAACTCTTGTCTGAGCCTGCCAAGTGCTGGGATTATAGGTGTGTGCCACCATTCTCAGCTCAGCATTGGGTTTCTTGAGTCTGCTTAGGACACAGTGGAATTTGCATTCATCTAGAGGTGTTCTGAGAGAGTAGAGGTGACATGGCGTGGGAATTCGATGAGACTCTTAAGAATGTCCATTTTGTCTGGAAATTACTTTTATGAGGTGTGATGGAGAAGGGCATGCAAATGTAGGTCTTCATTGTGTGAGGGAATGAGAGCCCAGCCAACAGATATAGGCTGTGACCAGGACAGGCTCTCCCACACTGCAGGCCATCGAACAGAGGAAGAAGCATCTTGGGAGGTGGTGAGCTATCGGGATTTAAGGAAAGTCCCATGTCTGGTAGTGACAGATGTTGTGTTTGGGGTGCAGCAGTGTATGAAATAATCTCTTAAATATTGCGAACTCAATACTGAATCTCACAACTTAATTAGGGCCCTGGGATTCCTGTCTGCCTTTCAGTCTTCCGTCCTCAGTCTGTAAGTGTTCACACACCCACACACACACACACACACACACACATACACACACGTACATACACACACGTACACACACAAACACACCATAAAGTGTGCTTCTTCCCATTGCATGTCAACTGTGAACACTATTTCCTTACCTCAGTAGGTTTCTTCTCAGGAGCCTGCAGACTGGCAGCTACCCCCACCCCCACCCCCAGCTGTCATCTGCTCTTGTCTTTAGCATCCTGACTGCCCTCTTGTCAGCAGCTTCTCATGTCCTTTCCTTATTTGGACATACAACATCCTGGAGACCGAGATGGCTCCCTGGCTCATCACTTTCCCACTGCCTGCCTTCCCTACCATGTAGCCTGGGAGCCCCGTGACTCCTTCGGCCTGCCCACCAGGCTCCGGTGCTTCCGGTCTAAGGAGCGTCCCTTCGGTCCCCCGGATCTTCCTTGGGGGCTTTCAGGACTGGAAGCTGTCATTGGAGATGCCACTCACAGGTTTAGGATGCTGCACACTGTGGGCTCATTGAGAGGTTGTCTAGCAGGTGTCTGAGAGGCCCTTCAAACTCCTGCCCTTTCCCATTTGCAGGGAGGTCAAACCATATTACACCCCAGGAAGGATGGTGGCTCCGTAGTTCCTGGCTGGAGAGGAGTGGAAGAGAGGCCAGTTTGGAAGGAATCAGAGGCCAAAGAACCTTCTGGGTGGGGGCGGGGCGGTCTTAGGTCCTCTCAAGCCCTCGGCCGGACTTCCTCCTCATGGAACCTTTGGGGTAACTTCTTAGCCTGTTTGCTAGGAAAATGCACGGCACCTGTCTGCTTCTGGTCCTTCTCTGTTTCTTTCCTGGTTGAAGGGGCACTGTAGAGTCAGAGGGGTGGGCTATGGAGCAGGGGTTGTGTAGAAAGCAGGACTGACAGAGAAAGTCCAATAGGGGGCTGAGTGCCCGTGAACACCCTGGGCCCTAGACTCTTGCCAGCCTCCTCCTGCCTGTTGGCCTCCCTTAGCCACGACCACCAGAGAAGTTTACTATGAGTCAAGTCCTATTTTTTTTCTCTGCAAAATGGAGTGGGGGAGGGAAGGGGAAGGATCCTTCAAAGGACTTCTGGTAGTAACTTCCCAGAGGTCATGTTATCCTGAAGACTATGGGAGACTTCTATCTTCCTAAGTAAACTGCCAGCCCCTCTATAGAACCACTCTCTGCTTCCTTATGAAGGAGAAGGTTCTTGAAGACTCGATGTCCCAGAGGGCTTGGGTTAGACTGCATGTGGGATGTAAACATCAGTGCCCCCTTGGGAGGCAGCACTGAGGAGGAGGAGCGTTGATCTTTGGTCCCAGCTGTATGCCCAGTGTCTACAAAGGCCTCTGATAGAAGCTGTCACTCAGCAGGTATTGTCTGTTACTGTGTTGACGGAGTCTAGGGAAGATGGTCCCAGTATCAGATGGGATCTATGGTGCTCTACCCTGTCTGTTGGCTTTACACATGATGAAAGCCAAGTTCAGCAGAAAAGCAGTGTGCCTGAGGCCACGTGCTGCTACTGGGATGGGCCTGCCCTAGAACCCAAGAGTTCTGTTCCTGTTCTATCATAGGATGTCAAGACAGTGATAGAGTTGACATCATTGCAGTCAAAATTGAGTGTGTGTTCTGTCATAACCTCTAGGGCTTGATAGCCATGGGAACTTCTTCCTCCTCTTCTTCCTCCACCCCTTCTTCTTCTTCCACGTCTCCTTTCCTTCCTCTGCTTCTTTTTTTGTGGTTCTGGGAATGGAAGCTAGGATCTCACCTGCAAAGCAAGCACCCACCATGGGGCCACGCCCCAGTTCCTTCCTTACCTCTTTTCTTTCCTTTTCTTTCCTTTTCTTTTCTTTTCTTTTCTTTTCTTTTCTTTCTTTTTTTGTTCTGAGTCAGTCTACTGCTGTGTAACCCAGCTGCCTTGGAGCCTGCAGGGGTCCTTCTGCCTCATCCCCCAGGCCATGCTCCCGCAGCCACCTTCTTAAAAATGCATTTTCTGAAAGGAATTTTCCTGAACTTGTTTTTTATGCGCCTTGGCTGACTTCAGCAGTTCCCTTTTGTCTGATCCAGAGCATCCTTGCCCTTGATGTGACAGTAATGGAAGTATAGGTGACTCTCAGGGTCCATGGAGGCAGTGTGCAGGGCTTTTCTGGGGACATTAAAGTCCAGTGATGCTCTGGCTCTTGTATAGCCCGGTGGTGTCTGCATACAATCTGTGCACTTTCCCTACTGCATACGATCTGTGCATTTCCCCTATCTGTTTGGATTTGTCTCAAGGTTACTTCTGATTCAACCCCTTCCCCAGAAAATCCCTGAACCCTTTGCAGAGTAAAGTCCTTCTCCAGCAGGAGGAGAAAGCTGTGCTACTGGGGGATGGATTGTGTGTTATGATGTTCAGTACAATCGAAGTATCCTTATGCTGTAACTTAGAGGAAATAATGATGAGAAGAAGGTCTGTTGGATACAGAAGCAGTTTTATTGTTTAAATACTTTTGGTGACCCTCAGGTATGGAATTAGTTATAGAGGGAGGTTGCTTACTTATAAGATTTGTCAGCTGTATCGATGGTAATAGTTTACTGCATGCTAAAGTTTACTGGAGTTTTTGTTCATTAGGCCTTCTGTCTTCATCTACGTGGTTATCAGTGTGGAATATGTTCATTAAACTTCCTTTTTGACACTTAAGAGTGTGCGGGCAGGTCTTGGGAATTCGGCAGTGGATGGGACATAATATACTGGGTTCTCCGAGGGAGGCAGGGCTGTGTGGCTCTGGGTCTCTCAGTTCTTTTCTCTTAGCACTCAGGGCTCCCAGCTTAAGGGCTGGGGACAATGGTGGGAAGTCATTTCAGTCTTCCACTTCTGTAGGGCTTATCACAGTGTCAAGCCCCAAACTGTATTCCTCTGCCCTATCTTGTCCTCATCACATCTTGGTGATCTTGAGGTGTGGCTGGGATGAAGACTGGCACTGGAGGCTGTGGCACCGCATGAATATAGTCTGCGTATTGACAGCTTAGGATGCACTCTCTCCATCCCTCGCCTCTGCCTCACGCTAGATGGCCCGGGCCTCATTCATTCCCAGGTCCGAGGACCTCTTCTGGACCAGTCACTGTTCTAGGCTCCGGGGTACAGGAGTGCAGCAAAGTCCTGCCCGCAGGAGCTTACTTTGTGGTGGAGGAGTAGATTGGAGGCCTGTGGGTAGCAGGGGAGCAGGGTATACCCCAGGGCAGAGGAGATATGAAGGCTCTGGGGTACACGCCTGTGAGACTGCTAAAGGCCCATCCGCCTAGAGGAACATGAGCCCCTGGGATGATCACCAGGCTAGGATCATAGAGTCCCGATGCTGTTCTAAAAGCTACAGCTTGTTATTGTTGTTTGAGACCGGGTCTCACTATGTAGCTCAGGCTAGCCCTCTTGCTTGCCTTTGTCTCCCTGAGTGCTGGGATTAAAGGCATATTCTCACACACCCAGCCGAAAAACTGTAGCTCTCATGGATGTGCAGAGGGGAGCCCCGTGGGGGCCGGCCATAGGAGTGACAGCCCCTCGGTTCAAGGCTGCGATGTCAGTTCTTCCTCAGACAGCTAGTGTGTCCGCCCTGCCCACTCATTCCTCACAACTTGGGTCTCCATCTTGCCGAGAAGGAGGCTGAGGTGTCTAAGGACCCAAAGGTGCTGGCCAGTCTGAGCTATCCTGTGCTCTGGGTCTCAGGCGGGGTCAGGCTGACTCAGTGCCTGCCCATGGGCTACTGCTCTAGCTGGGGCAGGAGGGCAAAGAGCAGCCCCTCCTCTCACTCCGGTTTGGTGGAAGGAAAGGCAGATGGGTTCCAGATGGGGAGGCTGCTTGGGAAGGAGAACTTGTGCCCCATCTGCAGACAGCAGCCCTCCCGCCCCGCCCAGACCCTGAGGCTTTGTGTTTGACCAGGCAGACTCACCCTGCTGTTTAGAGACCTGAACTTTCTGCTGCTGATTTGAGCTGGACTTGAGCTCCTTGCCAGAGGCAGGAGAGTGGAGATCACTGCCTTGGACTCCCCAGGGGAGGAACCTTCCAAAGTTACCAGTGAAGCTGTACCCTAAAGCATTTTATCCTTTCTCTCTCTCTCTCTCTCTCTCTCTCTCTCTCTCTCTCTCTCTCTCTCTCTCTCTCTCTCTCTGTCTTTGCGACCTTCCAATCACAGAATGTCACTCTGTAATCCCTGATTTTATCTCTCCCTAAAGAAGCAAGGAGGGCTTTTCTTGTTGTTTTAAAGAAAAATTAGGCTGGGAAAATGGAGGTCACAGAGTGAGGCTGAGGGAGGATCCAGAGTGAAGGTTTACATGCACACTCATATGTGACCTCTCTACATTCATATGCACATCCATACACAGCACATGCATTTGCTTTTATCGTATGGTGCTTGTGTGTGTGTGTATGTGTGTGTGTGTGTGCGCGCGCACACGCACACACGAGAGAGAGAGAGAGAGAGAGAGAGAGAGAGAGAGAGAGGGGGGGGAGGGAGAGAAAGAGAAAGAGAAAGAGAGAGAGAGAGAGAGAGAGAGAGAGAGAGGGAGGGAGGGAGGGAGGGAGAGGGAGAGGGAGAGGGAGAGGGAGAGGGAGAGGGAGAGGGAGAGGGAGAGGGAGAGGGGAGAGGGAGAGGGAGAGGGAGAGGGAGAGGGAGAGGGAGAGGGAGAGGGAGAGGGAGAGGGAGAGGGAGAGGGAGAGGGAGAGGGAGAGGGAGAGGGAGAGAGACTGATTGACTCCAGGTCCAAGGAGAGGTGCATATTTGACGTGAAGCTGCCACTAGCAATTTCCCATTGGCTGAGAAGATACAGTATTTCTGATCGGGGTACAGTCTCTACTATTCTGGACGTCACTTTGTGACTCATTTTACCCATTTTATGTACAAGAAGAAAGAACCTGGAGAGACTGAGCACATAGTGGGTGCTGCAGTGCTCCCAGCTGTGTTGACTGAGGTGTCAGATGCCAGCTATGTCCTTACCAAGACCAAGAAAAAGAACTGGCAGTGGCATGGGGGCATCCTGCTGTGACTCCCTGCCATATGAGGCAGGGCCTGGCACCTGCAGCTGGGGCAGCTGTCCTGACTTGGCGTATGTGCAATCAGCAGAACCCAGCCCTTGGCCCCTGAGCCTGGGGGCTTGCTGTTGCTTTGAAAGGTGAAGGTGACAGTTATCACTGAGGGAAAGACTCTTCCCAGCTGCTCACAGCCCTTGGGTTCCCAGCCACAGAGCCAAGTCACAGTGTCCTAGACTTCGCTCCTCTTCTGGAAATTAGGCTGCTGAGATGGCTCTGCAGGTAAAAGATCTTCCCACCAAACCTGAGGAATGGAGTTCAGTCCCTGGGACCTCATGATGGGAGGAAGGAAATAACTCCCACAGACTCTGTCTTCTCCCTTACACACACACACACACACACACACACACACACACACACACACACTAATATAAAAACAAAAAGCCCAACAACCTAACCGGTACCACTGCCAACAGCTTCAATGTACAGAATCACCACGCAGCTGCAGAAATCAACTAGACTATCTCTCCTCGCGATGGCTGTGGAGAGAGGGAGGAAGGTGCTGTCTCCCAAGATGCTTCCATAAATTTGATCAAGCGTGATGCGGGGCCAGGCTGTTACTCATCCTTGACTATGTCTCAGTCTCGTGGTTGAGAAACCCAGCAAGTAAAACCCAAGGGTATGGAGGCAGGGCTACGAGAGGAGAGGGGTCCTGATGCTCATGTCATATCTCAGCCTAATTTGCCATCCTTCCTAGTCTGCTCTGGCATCTTCCCAAGGCTTCAGGCTCTGCCTTCCATGCAGGTGGGAGAGAGGGACCAGGCAGTCTGCTTCAGCCCAGAGTAGGTGCCTGTACCATCTCCCTCGGGGTCTGGCTCATCCTTTCTGTTTAGGACAATGGCTGCATGGTGGCCTATGCCCCAGGGTGCTGCTGGGCCTCTCCAGGACTTTTTCGTCACAGCCAGCGCCAGCATTTTGCTTTAGGGTCCCCAAGCATCCTATTTTAGGCCGTCTCTTCTGTTTTCGGTCCTTTGACATTGTTTCACACTGTCGCCCAGGCTGGCTATGGGGCCGTCTTCCTGCCTCAGCTTCCCAGATGTGAGTCACAATGCCCGACCTAACTCTATTTTTCTTTCTTTACCATGTTGTTCCAGAAATGAACACTAAAGTGACCCCCAAGTAGAGAGGTGGGAAGATAGCTCAGTTGCTAAAGTGCTTGCCATGTAAACTTGAAGATCTGAGTTTGATCCCTAGCACCTGTGACAAAGCCAGCTGTGCACATCTGTAAGCCCATTGCTAGGGAGGCAGAGACAGAAGAATCCCTTGACAAAAGGCCATGTGAGCCTGAAGGTTCAAAGACAGACCCAAAAAACAGAATGGACAGTGACTGAGGAAGACACCAGGTGTTGATCCCTGCCCCCCCCACAGTAACCCCCAAATAGCATATTGGTGTTATAATACTTTTTCTTCTTTCTTTCTTTCTTTCTTTCTTTCTTTCTTTCTTTCTTTCTTTCTTTCTTTCTTTCTTTCTTTCTTTCTTTCTTTCTTTCTTCCTTTTGTTGGTTTTGGCTTTTTAGAGACAGGATTCCTTTATGTAGCCCTGGCTGTCCTGAAACTCACTCTGTAAACCAGGCTGGCCTCAAACTTAGAAATCCACTTGCCTCTGCCACTCAAGTGCTGGGAGTAAAGGCGTGAGCCACCACTGTCTGGCTTAATAATACTCCTTAAGCATGACTTGGTTCATTCCTGCCTTGCATTCCAGATGTCAACTAGAACTCTTGTCTGTGGTCAGCATATTGATGGACATGTGCCAAGGCCCTGAACCTCTGCACCCGTTCCTGCTGGGCGGGCACCTCGTGTATCTCCCTTACATATCCCTGAGGACTCAGTTTCCATGTCTCTTCTCTTCAGATACTCCTGCATCCTCCTTTCACAGTAGCCCCCAGCTCCTGTGCTCACTCCCTTCTATACTGTGGGCTGTGGACAGGAATGAGCATCAAGATCCTGCCTTTGCTGTGGAGTCGGGTGTGCAGAGAGTAAGTGATTTGTCCTTTCCACCACTGGGGCAAACGTGGCAGGGTGATGTAATAATCTGTCATGTCATGGGTGCTCTCAACACAGTGAGATGTACAGATCTGAGCTAGCTATTCTGCATGCATAATGTATTGATATTGGCTTAGTGTATGCTGGGAGTGTGTGTGTGTGTGTGTGTGTGTGTGTGTATACATGCGTGTGCACACAATGCATTTTCCTTTAAATCCTAGGGTTTCTGTCAGAAATTTCAGTACCATTATGCTTTTTACCCGTTGCAGGTAGCCTGACTTTTCTCTCGGAATCTGACGTTTTGTGAAACACCAGCAATGCCTTTTGTGGGTCAACTCTCACCCAATGTGTTAGGCATTCTGGATTCTTTAAGTTGTGAAACCAGTGCTATTCAGTTATTGGGGGGGAATTTTCTTACATTATTTCATTGGTGATTTCCTTCTTTTTCTCTCTTTCTCCCCCACCTACCTCATTCTCTTTCTCTCTCTTTTAAAATTTGGATGGTAAAAACCCCAGATTCTTTCATTTAAAAAGACTGGTTTTAGTCCTCTCTTTTCCTCTGTGTGTGCGTGTGTGTGTGTGTGTGTGTGTGTGTGTGTGTGTACGGGAGATGCACACACACACAGAGAGAGAAATAGAGAGTGATAGTGTGTGTGTGAGAGTGAGTGCTTAGGTACACATGTATGCAGAGTTCGGTCCTCCTGCCACCCTGCTAGTGACAGGCTTCCTTGTCTGCTGTTGCCTATGCTGGGTCACCTGTCACTATAAAGGCGGTGGTTTCTACCTGCCCCTGGTCTTGCTGTAGGGTTCTGGTACTGCCATCCTGCGCTCTGCGTTAAGTGTCTGATGTATGTGAGTTTGGGGGATGCGCTCAGGCCCCACACTTGTGTGTTGCATGCTTTACCCACTGGGCTTCATAGAAATCTTTCCTCAGTTTATCCTCCTGCCCTTTGGGTGAGGCATAAGGTGCCTGGGATTAGAACCAGGACCTGGAGGGAGGGGAGGAGCATTCTCTCATGCTGTGCCACACACCCAGCTGCTGCTCTCATTGGAATTAGAATACTTTTAAGTTCCAAGAGATATAATGGCTTCCAGCTCTTCCTTTTCTAGCACCCTGCTTTGGCAGCATGGATACACATGGATTGCCTCTTGTTTCTCTGAGGACATTAGTGATAGTTTAACTTTTGGGAGAGACTATCTATTTTTGCTATTTCTCGCAGTGTGTGTGTGTGTGTGTGTGTGTGTGTGAGAGAGAGAGAGAGAGAGAGAGAGAGAGAGAGAGAGAGGAGAGAGAGAGAGAGAGAGAGAGTGAGTTCCTGTGTGTATGTGTTTGTGTGTGTGAGAGTGTGTTCCTCTGTGTGTATGTGTGTGTGTGTGTGAAAGAGAGAGACAGAGAGACAGAGAGAAAGAGAGACAGAGAGAGAATATGTGTGTGTATGTTAGTTTTCTGTCTCTCCCTCAGAGGCCTAGTGATCCTTGAATCATGCTGGCATTTGAGTGAAGCATGAAGCATTTACAAGGCAACTGGGGTCTCAGTTTCCCCTCCCCCAACCACAGTCAAGAGACATCAAATGTGCTTGGGGGGAGGCTGGTGGGGTGGAGGCAGGGGAGCAGGGGAGGGCACAGGGCAGGCAGTAGCAGAGCGGTGGTGTGCGTGTGTGTGTGTGTATCTGTGTCTCAGGGCAGGAGGAAGCAGGTCTGTGGTAGGCAGGCAGCTTCCTCAGCTTTCTTTCCTTTGCTGCATGAAGACACCCAAGGTGAATGCATAGACGAAGGGACACGCTCTTTGGCTGCTGTAGTGTCAGAGGTTTTGGTCCATGATGAGCCAGCTCTGTTTCTTTTGTGTCTCTGGCAAGGCAGCATGCCACGTCAGGAAGCATGTGACAGAGCTAAGCTCTGAGGAAGCACAGAGAGGAACAGATTCAGAGAGAGGGAAGGATGCCTGGGCACACGCTCAGCATGGGAACATCCCTGTGGCTCGCTGCCTTTCTCTGGCTCTCCCCTGGGGAGACAGTACTAGTGCCGTGGTCTGGGGTCCAAGCCTCCCCCTAACACATAGGCTTGGGGGACATTTCAGATCCAGACCAAAGGCCTGGAGAGGCACACTGCAGACATTTGTTGTCGGGGAAGGATCCTGAGGTCCTGTGAGCACTTGAGATTCACATGCCACTTCTCCCTGAAGACCAGAGGGCATCGTTTTCTACTGTGTCCCCGATGATGCTGGAAAACAAGCAACTAGTCCTTTGTTGGGTAATCGGTACTTAAACATCAACTGCTCCACTCCTCCCCTTTCTTGTTCGGTCTCCCGGCACAAGGTTCCGACACCACCAACTCTTGGACTTCTACCACATTCCCAGGGGAGTTGGGCTAGCAGGGAGGACAGCAGCCTCCATTCAAGCCCTGCCCCAACCCTGTTCTTGGACATGATGAGAGTAGCCTTTCTGAGCCAGAGCTCTATCTCCTTAAAACCTTTGCACATGTGACTTCTGCCAGCTCCTCCAGGTTCTCAGTAAAACCCTCTGGGGGACACCTTCATTGGCCCTGGTGTGGGGCGGGTCCCCGAATTCTGGGCATTCATGGGCCGTAGATGTCTTCCTACATGGCCATGTGCGTCACTACTGGTGTTTTTATACTCACGGGTGTGGTTCTCAGACCTTCCTGATCTTCACTGTGCCCTCCAGTGTCTGAGAGGAGAGGCCTGGGCTGCCCTCTCCCCTCTTTCCTTCCCTCCTTCTCCCCTCCCCTCCCATCTGGTCTAGCACCACATGTTTGCTATAAGGACCTGCTTGTGAATACCGTAGGCTTTACAGACTGTATGGTCCGTGTTGCAGTTCCTCAGCTTGGCCCTTGTCTCACACAAGTGTCCACAGGCAACACACCATCGAGTGAGTATGGCCGAGTTCCCATTATATTTATTTATGGATGCTG
Organism: Apodemus sylvaticus; assembly: GCF_947179515.1. Taxonomy (NCBI): domain Eukaryota; kingdom Metazoa; phylum Chordata; class Mammalia; order Rodentia; family Muridae; genus Apodemus; species Apodemus sylvaticus. The sequence continues at coordinate 60,378,946 of NC_067491.1, read as the reverse complement.
AAATGTAAATTTCTTATAATTTTCACATGTCAGGAAACACTATGCTGCTTTTGATTTTTTTCAACTTTATAAAATATAGAAACCATTCCTAGCCTGCAGGCTGTACCAAAATTGGCAGTGGGTTAGATTGGGCCCACAGACCCCTGACCGCCAAGGCAGGGTAATGCACACCTTATGTTTTCAATACATACTTGTTGAATGACTGACTGACATCTTGGACTATGGCAAGAGGTAGTGAGATGTTGCTTTCCAATAATGAGCTCCATAATCTCTGTCCTTTATCACATTCTTTGTAAAGTACTGAAATTAAGAAAGAGGGCCAGATGGTTTGCGTTATTCATACGTAACTCACTTCCCTAAAAACTTAACCCATCTTAAGGCTATGGTTCAGTGGGATTTAGTTTGTTTGTTTTTGTTTTTGTTTTAGCATATTCTGTTGTGTGACCATTACAACTCTCACTTCTAGAACATTTTTGTTGCCCAGAAAGAAATCCCATTGGCAGCCTCTCCCATCCTCTCCCTGCTTCTCTCTCAATCCCAGTCATGGACAGCACAGGGTGGGGTGGAGGGGTGCTCTGTCCGTCTCTCTACATCTGCCTGCTCCACACATTTCTTCTAGGTAGAGTAATATAGTGCGTGGTATTTTGTGACTGGCCTTTAATTCGGTGGGATCCATGCCGTAGCACGCGTCAGAACTTCATTTACTTTCTTTGTGAGACACTGAGGGATTTGAACACCAAACCACTGAAGAAAGTTCCAGCATTGAAAAGGGCACAGTCTCTGTGTGTTTTCTGCTCATCATTAGTCGGCGGGCAGAGTGGTCTTTTCACTCAGAACACGCGGCTCGAGGGCTGAATGAAGGCTTTGTTTTGTTGAGGTTTTGAGATAGGGTCTTGCAAAGTTACCTGGGCTGATCTTTACCTCCCAAGCTTAAGCAAGGCTCCTGTCTCAGCTTCCCAAAGTCACAGGCTACCACTTTAGGTTAGCCTTTGTTAAGAGAGTCTTCTTATATAGTCCCGGGCATCCTTGAACTCCTTTTGTAGGTGAGAGTGTTCTTAAACTTAAATCTTAAATAACTGCCCTAAATCCTTCATTTTATAAGTCTAGTTTCTAGGATAAGAATTGCATAAAATATTACCCAATTTAGAAGTGACTTAGAGACCTGTTTCCCTGCATTGGCTCATGGCACATGTTCACAGTTATTCTGAGTTAAAACTTTTAAGCCAACTTTCTTTTACCAATGTTACAAATTTATAAAGGGACACCTGTAAGTTGCAGCTCTTATAACACAAGAACTTAAAATGATGAGTATGACATTGCAGACCCCAGACCAACTCCATGGTGTTTGAAACAATATAGACATATTGTCCATGAATCCTTAAGTGATTTTGACCAGGAGATTTCACAAGTCATTTCTCTTATTGGTCATCAGCAGTAGTTCCGTAGTCAGCCTTTCATTTCTGTCTTTACCTGCTTCACTTTGTGGAGGGCTGCTTGGGATGATGGTCATCCAACAGCATTTGTAAGTACAAGAACACAAGTGATCTTCAACAGATAGAAGACATACAGAATGGACAGAACACCATCAATTAATTCCAAAGAGAAGAGAGTGTGCCTGGCATGCCTGGCACCCAATATCTCACCAAAGATTTTGGTCCAGGAGAGAGATGCCTGCTCTAAAGGTCACATCTCTTGCATCTCCATTGGGGAAGTGGAGATCTAAGCAGCAGGTGTTTTCTCTGCCTTTCTACTTGTGCTTCAAGCCACCACAGGAAATGTCTTTTCAGGCTTATTCCCTACTGCATAGAAAGGTCCTTCTCCTTAGAGGTCTCCAGCCCATGGTTTCCAAAGTCAGGAGAACAATGTCACAGTTCACATCAACTCGGGTGCTGTGGAGATGCCCATATCTCCATCCTGGTCACTCTATACCTATGAGTAAATTAAAATTCTATGCTGGGGAGAACATTGTCAACAGACTGACCAATTCACCCCCACTGAAAGACAAGTTGCTATTATTAAGAGATCTCCTTACCATAAGACATAAGGCGTGGCTTCTGTAAGACTTTCCCACCACAAATGTATATATATTTACCTCCATTTTCATCCTTTGAGACTTCCGACTTATGACCCTGTCACTGAAGAATGACCCTTTGTATGAGGGCACTGATGTACTTAGGAAATAATTTCAGGAATATCTTTTCTATATAAAACTTCTATCTACCTAATAGATGAGACTTTCAGTCTCCTGTCCCTATTTAACTGTCTAAAGTATAACGTGGGGCATGAAACTAAAAGAGCATTAGGCAGAGATGAATGCATGTTGTCATTAAAGATATTTTTGCTGAGCCATGGTGGTGCACTCCTTTAATACCAGTAAATTCCCAGCATGTATTAATGCATATATGTGAAAGAAAACACACCAGATTGTGGGGGCATAATATTTGGGTAGGTTAGTTTGAGCCAGTGAATATTGAATTACCAATTAGGGGAATCTCCTGTAGAGATATGTGGAATGTTCAATGATATAGTTAAGTCAGTAAACAAATTTGCGAGACAAAACATTCCCTGTGCTGTGGTTGGCCCCAGTAACATTGCCCATAGGGACGTCAAAAACTATCTTTTTACTGTCATGCCCCCTACCAACAAATGTCTGCTCTTTTTAAATGTTAATATACCTATGTTTCTTTTTCAAACATGTTTATTATTTTAAAAAGTCAATGGTTCCTAGTGTTTTTTGAATTTCATTTTCTCTATGTGTAAATTCTCTAATCACTTATTTGTTTCTATTCTCCATAGTTTCCTCATATTTATGAATTTCATTCTTTTTGCTCAGAAGCTTTGGTATTTACTATTTCTTTCTGGTTAGATCAATGTCTTCTGTAGCTGAGACTTGGCTTATTATTTGCAATTAAGACTTGTTTTGAAGACTTAATCCTGCCTCTGCTGCAATGTGCCTTCAAGATAGTCACAAACCTCCTCTAAGGCTGGGCCCTATTGCTCAGTGTGAATGGAAAGACATTAGTGAATGAGTGTCCCCTAATCTCCATGGTTTTTGTGGGAATTACAAAAACTCAGAGCTATGAGTCTTCTTAGCACTGCTTTCTTTGTGTGCCAAATTTTGAGTATGTTGTACCTGCATTTTCATTAAATTCTAAAAAGTCTTTAATTTATTTCTTTATTTCTTCCTTGATCCAGATATCATTGAGTAGGATGTTGTTCAATTTCCATGTTTATGTGGCATTTCTGTTGTGTTTTTTCAAACCCTGCCTAAGTCTTTGGTGATGTGATAGGATGCATTGGGTTATCTTCAATCTTCTTGTATTTGTTGAGTCCTGTTTTGCTATTGACCATGTGATCAAATTTAGAGAAGGTATCATGTGCTGCTGTGAATAAGGTGTATTCTTTTGCTTTAGGATGAAATATCTACAAATATCTGCCAGATACTTTTGGTTCGTTAGTTCTGTTATATGTTCAGTTTTGACTCTAAGGAGGATGGTTCCAAGGATGGCCACAGCTGTGCCTAAATCCAGACCAGAAGGAGTCCATTTTAACTGGCCCTGACTGTGCTCTGTCTCGGGGCTAAGACAGGACTATAGTGAATTCAATTTTAGTGTCATTTTTTATTTTACGTGCTTGGATGTGTTGCCTGCGTATATCTGTGTGCAGTTCCTGCAAGGCCGGATGTGCATCAGATCCTTTGGGACTGTATTTACAGGAGTGAATCACCTACCAAGTTGTTCTAGGAATGAAACATATTTTCTTTCAGTTCACAATGTTCTTCACTAGCATTCTGCCTGTCTACCTGCACTTGTATTGAAAAATTATTTGACCTTCTAATGAAAGTATATTTTGTTATGTCTTTGCTCTCTCATTGCCTTCACTTCATCTACCAAGTCAATCATTTTAAGTATGTTTTAGAAAGTATGTACAAATATGAGAAGACAATATGCTGAGTGCATTTCTGTTGGTTGTGTGTTTATGATACAGGGATGAACAATTAGATGAAGACTTGTGTTGGATAACCAATTTGAAAAGTCTCTCTGCTTCAGGCTAATTCTCCCACTTGCAAGACACTTGCTGTGTTTCCACCTTCATGGTCGACCCATATCCCTCTGGAATAATAAAACAAATTAAACTTTTTATAGAAGTGGCCTTAGACATTATATTTTATCATTACTACATAAAAGGCACTAGTACACAGCCATAGTTTTTTACACCTGCAAAAGTTCCTTCATGTAACTTAAGAGAATTGTGAAATACAAAAAGGATTCGTTCATGTGTCTTTTCTCAATGCATGTTTACAAGTGCAAATAAAATCGAGGGACATCATAAAGTCTAAATTGATTCTTGACGCTTGTCACAGTTTTTTTTTTAAGAAAAATAAATAATCTTGAGTGAAACAATGTAAGTGTGTTGCTTCAGATCTTGACAAATTCTTTGTAGTCACAGATTACATTTGGTAGTCTTGATTGCTTTCAAAGACTACTGTAGCATGTAAGGGCTTTAGTAGATTGATTGCATATCAAAGAGTTTCCTCTTGTACAACGATGCCAGAAAGTGCAAAACATTAACCCATCGCCTATGTTAATGGGGTTTATCTGAATTATGACTTTTTCTTATGACTTTTTCATAGTCTTTTTCTAAGACTATTGTTACATGCAGAGGCTTTAACACATTGCATATGCATAGTGTTTCTCTCCAGGATGTGTATGTTTATATATTTACAGATACATTTGTTGTGAAAATGTCTTATCACACTTACTGCATTTATAAGATGTATTCTGTTATACATTTGATATGATGTATATAATATATATGATGATTTACATGTGTGTGTGTGTGTGTGTGTGTGTGTGTGTGTGTATGACTTTAATATATAAATGTTGGGAACAAGCAAAAAGAAATTTGTCCTAAGGACTCCCTTTTTGTTAACAACATTCATTTAAACGTAAGTTCAAACTAAATTTAAGTGCCAGGTTATAGTTGACTTTAGTACTTAACAATATCTAGGGAGCTTTCATTATTCATGTTCTGTTCCCCAAAACCTAACAACTATTCATAACTGTAATTTTCATTACTCCCATTTTATTCCTCAAAATATAATGGCTGTCCCTATCCACAAAAGAACATATGGCTATGATAGGCAAGAACATAACATGTATATTCTGTATCCGTTGAAATAGATTAAGAATAGAAAATGTGTAGCGATTGAGGGTAAAATGTAGATATAACTTCTCAGCGGTATTTGTGGATTTCAATAACAGAAGCTCTATAACTTTCTGACTCTGTGTGGATAGGAGTAGAATATTTTAGATAAACATGGGAGTGTATTTTCCTCACCCGGATTTATCAGTACTGACGTGATCACAATAATTTCTTATCATTTCCATTCTTCTCATGTTTGAGTTGTGATAGACTTTAATGAACCCACAAAATGAATGCTTTACCACATTGCTGTATTTCATACAATTTCTCTCCAGCACGCATAATTTCATAATGATAAAGATTACAGATTTTTGCAAAGCCTTCACCATACCAAATATATTCACAATGATTATCTCCAGTACTAATTCTTACATGATGAAGAAGATTGCAGAATTGTGCAGAAGCTTCACCAACCTAAATTCACTCACTTTATTTCTAAATTAGATTTTAATTACTAAGAATAGATGAAATGACCAATGCAACATTTATAAAAGAAAACATTTAATTGGGGCCATCTTTCAATTTCAGAAGTTTAGAACATTTTCCTCATAGGAGGAAACATGGTACGCATACAGGCAAACATAATTCGGGAGAAAGATATGAGAGTTCTGCATCTTGATTAAAAGAAAGTTAGGAAGAGCCATCTTCCAGGGTGATAAAAGGAGGGTTTCTTCAGCACTGGGAGGATCCCCAAAGCCCACCCCAACACTGTTAAACTGTCTTCCAAAAAACCACACCTCCTATTATTTCCACTCTCTCCCCCACATAAATCATAACTACCACATTCCACTGCCTGGCCCCATATGATTGTTCAAACACAAGAGTGTATATAGACCATACTTAAAGAAAGCATATTGCAAAATCCATGATCTCCAGTGTCAAAAGGCACCATCATCTATCAAAGTCTCAAAAATGTTAAAAGTCCAAACGTCAAAGACTCTTCTGTGATTAATCCTATCATGCAAGAGTAATCCGCTATACTTTTGGAAACAATAAAGCACATCATATACCTTGAAATTCACATGATATACTTTATTAATAATAAAGGTAACCATGAGGAAATACTGGACTGAAGGAAGACCAAAGCCAGCAGAACAGTCTCCAAACTTTGCATCTCCATGTATGATGTCAAAGTGTTCCAACTATTTTCTGCTTTGTTCACTGAAGCACAATTTGTTCCCTTTGACAGGTTTTATTCAATTTCTGAGCAGGTATCATACAGTTCTAACATCTCAAAAACTTGGGGTCTGTAAGATAACTTCAATTTCACAGGTTCTTGTTTCAATGCCCTGGATCCACACATGATCTTTGCTGCTCCTACAAAGAGATTGGGTCACTTTTCCAGCTCTGCCCTCTGTATCACTTTAAGCTCTGGTTGACTCCATTCTACTGCTCCTGCTGTTCTTGCTGTTCATCCCATGGTACTTCCATCTTCAAGATGCTGGATTCTTCTGCTAGAACTAGTCCTGACCCATAGCCTCCCTTATGCTTGCTAAATTGTGCCAAGCCTCAGCTGTTCTCCACTACAACTTCATGAACTCAAAGTCAGTACCACCTGGGTTATTCTTACACCTAACCAAGCCGAGCTGCACCAGGGAGGTCCAACCTTGGTGAGCTCTAGAATACAACTTTTTCTCACTCATAAAATGCTAGTCAGTTTTCACCACAGTGATACTGATTTCTTCTTCATCACCTCTAATTACTAGCTAGCCAGCATCATTTGCCTCAGTAGTTCCTTCTATTCTTACCATTTAAGACCTAGATGCTGAGTTCTGCTGCTTACTGGGGCTGAAACATGGCTCCTTCTATTACATTATCAGCAGCTTTCAATATTTCAAATATATCACTGCCTAATCTTGGCTTTCCTGGAACTTGCTTAGAGATCTACCTTGATCTCAAAGATCTGCATGACTCTGTCTCATGAATGGTTGGTTAAAAAGCATGCAACACCATGCCTGGAACTAAGATTTTCTGTTTATATTTTAAATTCAGAACCCAGAATCCAAATATATCCCTTGGCAATTTGACACATACTTGTATCTTCACATGTCTACATCAAACCAATAAACAGGTAATAAAAATTTCTAACATGATACAGTTCTCTTTCATAAAACTGCAAATCCATATGTTTAGCTGAATGTAATCTTGTCCTAGTGTAACCATTCCTTTAATGCCACTGAATGATATTGATCACAAATTTTAACTTCATTCAACTTCCTGATGATGCCTTGTATTTTGAATCTTACTTTTTTATATTTTTCCTTTGTTAGTTTCTATGCTTGTTAAAAACTTTCTGGCCAAATTCTATGCAGTGATTTTTGTGACTTACTTTGTCTATACAATTAACGTAAACATCTTTACCTTAACCTCAAGGAAACTCTTCAGACAAGGGCAGAAAACTTCTTTACAAAAGCATCAAAAAAAATCTTCAGAGTGGAAATAATCCCAAGCACCCATGTCTATTATATCCTACTATGATACCCTCCTAATTCCCACTTAATTCATGATCATATTCATTATGTTTCTCTCCAGCACACAGAATTTGGAGACATATCCCTGGTGAAAACACTTTACCACATTGATTACATTAATACGTTTTCTGTCCGGTGTGTGTTCTTTTATGATACTGGAGATGACTGGGTCTGGTAAAGGCTTTACCACATTGATTACATTCCTAAGGTTTCTTTCCAGTGTGTGTTGCTTTATGTCTTTGGATATCACTGTCCTGTGCAAAGGCTTTACCACATTGATTACATTCATAAGGTTTCTCTCCAGTATGTGTTCTTTTATGAATTTGGAGATACCCATGCTGTGCAAAGGCTTTACCACATTGATTGTACTCATAAGGTTTCTCTCCAGTATGTGTTCTTTTATGATATTGGAGATAACTGTGCTGTGCAAAGGCTTTACCACATTGATTACATTCATAAGGTTTCTCTCCAGTATGTGTGTGTGTGTGTGTTTTTTTTTTTTTTATGTCTTTGGAGATCACTGTGACATGCAAAGGCTTTACCACATTGAATGCATTCAAAAGGTTTCTCTCCAGTATGTGTTCTTTTATGAATTTGGAGATAACTGTGCTGTGCAAAGGCTTTACCACATTGATTGCACTCATAAAGGTTCTCTCCCATGTGTGTTCTTTTATGTCTTTGGAGACTACTGTGATATGTAAAGGCTTTACCACATTGATTACATTCATAATGTTTCTCTCCAGTATGTGTAACTTTATGATATTGGAAAGTACTGTGACATGCAAAGGCTTTCCCACATTGATTGCATACATAAGGTTTCTCTCCAGTATGTGTTCTTTTATGATATTGAAAATTACTGCTCTGTGCAAAGGCTTTACCACATTAATCGCATTCATAAGGTTTCTCTCCTGTATGTGTCAGTTTATGTGTTTGGCGATGACTGGGTCTTGTAAAGGCTTTACCACACTGATTACATTCATAAGGTTTCTCTCCAGTATGTGATGTTTTATGATATTGTAGATGACTTGATCTTGTAAAGGCTTTACCATATATATTACACTCATAGGGTTTCACTCCAGTATATCTTCTTACATTCCTGCAATGATAATTAGCACATGTGAAATCTTTACCACATTCATTACTCTGATCAATCATGTAATTAATATGAATTATGTTTACAATTTGTCTAATGGTAAAGAAGCATCAGATCTTAAGGTTTTAGCACTTTATATGTTCATGTTGTTCTCCCTCATCATGAGTTGTTCAAGACACCTGTGATGGTTATTACATGGCTCATATTTATAATACCCTCTTTTTATATGATGTATTTTAGCTATCTGAAGAAAGTTAGAAAAACTCTGATCTGTATAACACTGATTGTATTCATATTTTTCCTCTAGTGTGAATTACAACACATGTGACTGGGAACCAGGACACACAGAAGAATTTCCAAATTCCTAGTACCCACAAAGATTTTTTTTTACACTGTGAGTTTTGGGATATTCCCTGTAAAGATAAAAAACCAACTAATTACAAATGTCTTTCATATTCCTAATTTCTTCCAAAGGCAGAATACTACATATCTTCTTGTTTTAGAAGAAATATTTTATGCTTCTTCTTTCCATATCCCAATGCTCACATGATTATTATCCATTGTGACACATGATATACCTTAAAGAATGATAAATGAAAGGTTTATGCATTGAATTCATACTGTTTGAATTTTTGTTTCTTATAACATGTGCAATATGGACTAATGTTTCTCCACAACAATATTCTTGATTCTCATAAAATGTCCTCTCACCAAACTGAACCTTATTACTACAAGAATATTAGTATCACCAAATTTTCTATGGACTATTTGCTTATTAGAATGTTTTTGATATAAATTTATCACTATTCAATGTGCAATTTCTAAATACTCTGAGACTATACAGACTGGCAGATCCACAGCACAGGTCTAATGGAGCTACTTATCAAATGGATACACAAATCACATATCAGATCTTGAGGTACATGGTTTTGTAAGAATATTATAATCATATCTATTCTTAAAGGACTGTTATTTTACACTTTTGCTTTTTGCTGGAGATCCCATAAGATATTTAAATTTTCTCAGAGACAAATTTGGAACAGCTTGCACATGAAAATTACCTTTCATGACTTCTATTATTTTGACAATGTTCTTCAAGAAGATGCTCTTCGCAATTATAGCCTAAAACACAGTAATAGAAAATGAATGATATACTATTGGAAAATAGGCAAAATTAAAGGTACTGTGAATTTTAACTGCACCGTTATAGTTACAATGAAAATTCAGTGAAACAGAATTATTCAGCTCAATTTTCATACAATTAAAATAATAGAAGATCATCAATAACCAAGAAACATTTATTTCCTTCAGAAAAAAATAACAGTCTTACCTATAGCTTTGAGGTTCAGGTAGGTTTCCAACATCACATTTTTGTAGAGACTCTTCTGGGAAGGATCCAGCAAATTCCACTCTTCCTCCGTGAATTTCACATGCACATCATCAAAAGTCACTGCATCCTAAATATCCCATACAAGTGTACAACACAAAGCATGATACTAACATCACCGGAAAACAAATATATGCTTTCTCAAATATATACTCACATAATTTTCGTGCTTGCTCTGCTTATTTTCTGACTCAGGATTTATAATTACTGTGTCATTTTAGAAGGAGCTTTAATTATAAGATACACCTCTGTCACTTTTGAACACTTTTAATAGGATACAGCTTTGCCAGAAAAATGCGAATTGAGAAGGAGATGCAGAGGAAAGAGATCCACAATACCGAGCACACATCTGAAAAATTGTATGAACAATTACTAACTACAAACATGATGGGCAAGCTGGGTGTATTTTCTCATGTCTTTAATCACAGAGGCACAGGCAGGTGTATACCATTTACCTAGACACTGGCATGGCCTATACAATGTGTTTTAGGAGACTAAAATGCATATTTTAACACCCTCAATCCCTACAAAAAACAACCATGGGAAAAATGATACTGACCTCAAAGTTCTTTATGAAAGTTCCTACAAAGAATTATAAATTCACAGCACATCTGTATTCATCTGGCAGAAATATGAAGTTTAGTCTATAACATTTGGCAAAATTTCAATACTAAAGATATGGATGAAAAACCACGGAGCCGGGTGATGGTGGTGCACACCTGTAATACCAACACTCTGGGAGACAGAGGCAGGCGGATTTCTGAGTTCGAGTCCAGCCTGGTCTACAACTTGAGTTCCAGGACAGCCAGGGCTATACAGAGAAACCCTGTCTCGAAAAAACCAAATCCAAAAACAAAACAAAACAAAACAACAACAACAAAAAAGAAAAAACACACAAAAATATGCTTATATTACAAATACAAGACATGTGTCTTTTGTGGTTTCTCTACTACTTTAAGGACGGGCAAAGCTACACAGCGAAATTTGTTTTGGAAAAGAAAAGCAAGAAATAAAATAAATATAAAAATATAAAACAACTAGACTTGTAAAATAGATTATCACTGATTAGCAAATGTATCCATTGTATTTTATATGATTTAAGGAAAGAGATTATAGTGGATATATGGGAGCATGAGAAGAAAGTTGAAGGGTCAGTTTCAACCACAACACAGAACACACCAAGGACACAATGTTTCCCCTCTAAAAGAAATGCTGGATAAAATCTGGAGCAGAGACTGAGGGCATGACCAAAGAAAAATTGCCCCATTTGAGAGTGCCATTCTATGGACAGGCACCAATCCATGGCATTATTAATGACACTCTGTTATGCTCCCACAATGAAGCATGGATTAATTGTCTATAGAGTGGATCCATTCACCAGCTGACTGAAAAAGCTGCACAGATCCAGAGTCAAAACTTGCATGGACCTTGGGGAATCTTATGGAAGAGTTGGCAGGAAGACTGAAACTCCTGAGGAGGATAGGAACTCCACAGGAAGACCAAGACACTCAAGCAACAAGCACCCTTGGGGACACTCAGAGGCTAAGCCACAAACCAAATAGCATACACAGGATGGACTAAGGCCCCTGGCACATATATAGCCGATGTGCAGCTAACAGGCTCAGAAGGTCATCTAATAACAACTGTAGCAGGGGCTTTCCCTATAGCTGTGTGTGTGGGGGGGATATCTTTTGAATCTGTTTCCTTAACTGGGCTGCCATGTCTGGCCTCAGTGAGAGAGGATGCACTTAACTCACAAGAGAATTGATGCACCAATTTTCGGGATACCTGGGGGCCCCACAACCTCTCAAAAAAAAAAAAAAACAGAGGGGACAGGGGGAGGGACTCTGCCATGGCAAGGGACATATAATGGGGATAGTGATAAGGGTGACAATGAATATATAAATTATTGGAAAAGCAAAAAAAGAGAGAAAAAATAAAATTTTCATTCTATAAACACTATCCTGGAAGGTATCTGGAATGGCTCCTACCAGAAGTTCTTCCACAAGCTTCACAAAGAAAGCCAGACAGGACAGACAAGTGGCCAAAGACATCATCCTATCTGGCAGCTTTTTGTTTCAATCAACTACATACCCTGATCACTATAGGCAAATGTTCATCATGTGATAAATTCATTCAGTCTTTCTTTAGTGATCCTAGCAGTCTGCAGGAGCTCCTAAATTGTTCAAATGTCTAAAGTCTCCTTGGACACTCAAGGCAAAATCTTGAAAGTCACATCTTTTAACATTTTGGCTACTTCCTTTCCTTGTATACATCTTTATATGGCAGATTTACCAATACCTTAGTTATCTCAACAAGTTGTGGACGCAAAATGCAACTCAAGCATCATCCTCATATTTTCACTGCAATGAACTTCCCTGTGGTGCTGACTGTGCAAAAGAATGGTGTAATAGTGCCAAACTGAAACCATACAGGAATAATCCATAATCTTGAAATTTATTACCTATCAGTTTTCAGAAGACATACCATATGAATGATCCTCTCAAGTTTGAATTCTAAGTTGATAGACTTTGCGTCACTTAAACCACATTTGCAGCAGGTTTTATTAAAAGTTCCTTCTTGCATCTAGGAAACACATTGCCTACTCCTTGTATGAATTTTAGACTTAGCTAGAGGAAGTGTTACACTTAGGATATGTTCTTAGCCATCTATCCACAAGAGTATGTGCTCCACTAAGTTATTTCTGTTTCATTTATAACAGCTTGAAACTAAGAAAAAAATTAAGATGTACCTCAACCAAAATATGGATACAGAATATATGGATCATTTACAAAATGGAATTATATTTAGCCTGTAAAAACAATGACAACATGAATTTTGCAGGCACATAGATACGTCTAGATACAATCATTCTAAGTGAGTATCCCAGACCCCAAAGGACATGCATATATGTACTCATATACAAATGAATAATAGCCATAATATACTGGATATCCCTGCTGGATTTCTTGGCCCTGAAGAAACTAAACAAGAAGGAAGTCCAAGGTGCTGGATAGATGACTCAGCAGCTAAGAGCACTGACTGCTCTTTGGAAAGACTTTAGGTCAAATACCAGCAAGTACATGATGGCTAACAACCACAAGTAATGAGATCTGAGACCCTCTTCTGGTGTGTCTGAAGACGGCTAAGAGTGTTCATATATATATAATAAATAAATCTTTAAAAAGAAGGAAGTCTAAAATGAGCATGGTTGAATCTCACTCAGAAGTAGAAATAAAATAGTGATAGGAGACAGATGAAAAAGAAAGAACTGGAAAGGCATGTAGTTAAGAAAGGGGAAGGGGAGGTAACAAAAAGTTGTGGTGAGGAGAAAGGAAGGGCCATAGGATGAGGAAAATTAATTGAAGTCTGCAGCTGTTAGGGGTCTAAGAGTTTGGGCATCTTTAGAATGTGCCACAGACCACCAAAGGGAGGGCAACAGGGAGTCTACAGGGTTGATTGTAGCTCAGATGCATAGCAGTGTGTTATGGACACTGAAGAGGGCCAGATTCTGCAGCCAGGCTGTGCCCCCAATGCAGTTAATTATACCAAACAAACCAAAAACCTTTCCATCCAAAACTTGTCCTGTCTACAAGAAAAGCAGACAAAAAGATGGAGCACAGAATGAAGGAATGTCCTAACAATAGTCTGCTCAAATTGAGACCCATCCCATGGTTAAACAACAATCCCAGACATTACTGAGGAAATACTTTCTTATACTTAAAGGGAGTAGTTTAGCATACTTGTCCTCTGAGAGTGTCCATCCAGCACCTGACAGAATCAGATGTAGACACCCACAGCCTAACATTTGACAGAGTCCAGGGGGGTCTTTTGGGGGAAAGGACTGAGGGTCTCCAAAGGAATAGGAAGACCATAGGAAGAACCTCAATGTCAACTAACCAAGACACTAGGAGGCACTCAGAAACTGAGCCACCAACCAAGAAACATACACAGAATGGACTAAGGTCTCCACAATATATGTAGTTCATGAGCTACTCAGTCTTCATGTGTTTCTACCAACAAATGGAGCAGGAGATATATCTAATGGCTTCTCGGCCTTTTGACTAAAATCAAGTATAGGGGATGTCCCTTATGCTCTTTAATGTCTGTCCAAACTGTTCACCTAACATGGTTGTCTTGTCTGACCTCAGTAAGAGAGATAATCCTAACCATCCAGAAATGTGAAATGCCAAGGTTGGTAGATACTCCCGTGATCCCTGAAATCCTTAGAGAGATAAAAGGAGTTAGGAATGAAGGACTGTGTAAAGTGAAGTGAAGAGATGTTAGCAATTTGAATTTAAATAAAATAAATAAATAATAAATAAATAAGTGGGAAAATGAACAAACACACACATTAGAATGAAAATATAGAAACCAGCACATTCATTTCAAATTTTACCCCACTCAATATTTCAGGGTGTAAGCCAAGGAGAAAAGATTCTTGTCCAAAATATCACACGAATGACCTCTCTCTAAAAATTTCAGAGTCTATTTTCCACTCAAATGTTATGATCTCAATTTCCTCTGGTTGCATATTGTCAACACTCCAAACTCACAATTCTATAAGAACAACTGATTAAACTCCATGAACAGCTTTCTATGAGTTTTGACATCTCAATTTCCAATAATTTCCATATCCCTCAAAACAGAACCTAGACTCTGTCCAGCAGCAAAATCATCTATTGATATCATTTTTTTTATTGTTGTTGTTGTTCTAACTTGCAACTATCTTGCTGTGGTAGAATCCTGAAGCAAAAAACATCTCATAAAAACAATAATAAATCTCATAATAAATCGTTGCTGTTAATGGTTCTGGCAGATATCAGTTCACCAGTTTGGGAACTTAGAATAGAACAGAAGCTACAAACAGTAGGCAAAAGCACGGACAAACATCATCTCTTGGCTTGTTCTTCAGATTGGTCCATGTGGCAAACTCAGGAAGTCATCTCATCCATCCTATTGTCACACTCATAATCATCAACACTATCACTCACAGACAGAGCAACTGCCATTTTGATGAGGACACATCCACAACTGAGGCTCCTTCAGATGACTGTAGCTCTGAAATGTAGAAATGATGGCAGCTTCACCTCTCTCCTGACTATGGATCCTTGTGGATTGCTAAGAGTATCTCTTACTGCCTACCTCCTCTCGAAGCTTTCAACATTAGTCAGCATTTCCTCTTCAACATACCAACCAAACAGGTCAGAAAAAGGGGCAACAGTCACCCAACATTTTCTAAAAATCTAGACGGCAAAATATAAGCCAGGAGTAAACTCTCACCCAAAAAAGACACCCTGAGAAACCAGTACCTAGAGCAATAATCACCACGAATGCAGCTGCCCAAACACCAGTATAGGATAATAATGAATACTGGCCAGGAAAATAAATCACCAACCTCAGGTTCTCGCTCTCTTCCCTTGCCCCATACATCCTCTTTTGCAGCAGATCTCTTCCATTTTTTATTTAGTTTATTTTCTCAGGACATGTCAGAGAAGGAAAAGGAGAAGGAGGAGGAGCAGATGAAAAGAAGAAGGAGAAGGTGAATAACAAGAAAGAAGAAGAAGAAGAAGAAGAAGAAGAAGAAGAAGAAGAAGAAGAAGAAGAAGAAGAAGAAGAAGAAGAAGAAGAAGAAGAAGAATCAATCAACATAAAGGTCTAGAAAATATTCAATATTTCAAATGAAATCATGAATGAAAACTCTCTTAAACTAAAGAAGATGCCTGTTAATGAACTGGAAGCATCAAAAGTAGAAAAAAAAATGGGAAAGAGGTCCTTCGTTTGCTGCATAACAATCAAAACACTAAACATACAAGTTAAAGATATATAAAAAAAGACTACAGCAGAAAAAAGTAAGAAACTAAACAAAATAAAAACTAGTAATGTATGAAATCAGAACTATTAGATTCATATCCATCTTCATTTTTTAAGGAATTAATTCCTTACTTCTACAATGTTCTCCCTGAATGTATTACTTCAGACCAGGAGAGGGCACCAGGTCCCATTACATATAGTTATGAGCCATTATCTGGTTGCTAAGAATTGAACTCATGACCTGTGTAAGTATAGCCAGAGCTCTTAACCTCTGAGCCATCTCTCCAGTCCTATTCCTGCCTTTTTAGTGTATATTATAAAAGACAAAAAGGTTTGGACACAGGTGCTGCATAGTCACAGAAACCACCCATGCTTCTACTAGAAAGCAACTGGTCCAGATGATCTGGACAGAATTACAATCAGCCATGATACTGAAGTTATTCAGAGGTCATGGCCTGAAATTGCAAGTAAGAAGAACCACTAGAAACCTCACAGAAAGTCACATCTGGCTGATGCTTCTGATACAACCCCATAGATGACCCACAACCCCAGGTCCCACTGCTCAGTCACATGTTCCTCCCCATTGTGGGCAGATATCCTGTACTCACCATGTCTTGATTTCTGAGCTTCCCTGAGGTCCCCTCACAGCACACAACAGCAGAGCTCAGAGCAGGACACAGAGAATCATTCAAGCTGCACACCCACAGGGAACACATCAGAAGGAGAAGGTGAGGGAGAGAGTGAAGATCAATCAGCATAAATGTCTAGAAAACATTTCCAATAAAATCCTAAATGAAAATTTCCTAAACTAAAGAAGGTGCCTGTGTAAGAATAGCCAGAGTTATAAATATATAGCCAGAGTTAATGTAAAAGCATGCAAAATACCAAAGAGATTGGGGAAAAGTCCCTTTACTGCACAATAAACGAAACACTAAGCATCTAAAGTAAAGCAATTAACAAAACTAAAAAACAAACAAACAAACAAACAACAAAAAAAAAAATCAAGTTACCCTGGGAACTAGCCCCGCCTATCCCACAGCCCTTCACCCCAGCCAGCTGCAACTTGGTCATTAATGTTCCTTGGGAAAGCACCAATCCAGAACTATGTAAACTCTACCAGGTCTTTGTCGTTTCTCAGCCCAGCCTTTGTCTTTAAGGAACAGGATGCAGTTTATTGGCCTGTGAATTCCCTACCTGTCTCACCAGCTCACAGTCAGAAGCCAGGGCCGGTCACACAGCCCAGTGATCCATGGCGGCCAGGCTCGGCTTCTGTCCCCACAGGACGGTCGTGATAGGAGGCCTCTGTCCCTGTCTGGAGGATCACAGACAGGGTTTGCACTCCACACCGCTGCAAACTTTCCAGAGCGAGAAGCCCTCGCCTTGCCCGGCCACTGTGCCCGCCTGGAGGATCACAGAGAGGGTTTGCACGTCGTCCCCCTGCAAACTTTCCAGAGCTGGAAGCCTGCGTCTTTCCTGGCCACTGTCCCCGCCTGGAGGAGCACAGAGAGGGTTTGCACTCTGTCCCCCTGCAAACTTTCCAGAGTGGGAAGCCCATGCCTTGCCCAGCCACTGTCCCTGCCCAGAGCACAGAGAGGGTTTGCACTCTGCCCCACTGCAAACTTTCCATAGCAGGAATCTTGCACCTTTACCAGCCACTGTTCCTGCCTGGAGGAGCACAGAGAGGGTTTGTACTCTGCCCCGCTGCAAACTTTCCAGAGCGGGAAGCCCACATCATGCCAGGCCTCTCCAAACTTACAGACCGAGTCTGTGGAGATGACAGGAGGATAGCCCAGAGTTACTCCAGAGCTCACAGACACCCGCAGCATTGAGCACTATCTTCATCTGAATGCGCATGCGAATGCGGTCTGTTCCACAATTCCAGGCCGGGCTGCTCAGCCAGAAAGCTAAGCAATCCCAGCAGCTGTAAATGCCTGCCCTCACCTCCTTCCCACCTCTGCCAGACCTCTGACCAATGCGCACATTCAAACTCCCAGCCCACTTTCATTCATAAAAATTAAAGACAGGAAATTACATCATTCCAGGAGGCTGGATGCAGGGCGGGCGCTGCGGTGACATCAGGGGTGGTGCCAGAGGTTGCAGGGTGGCAGACAGGGACACCAACATGGCGCTCACCAGGGGCTGAGATATAAAATGTGTTAAAATTGAAGAATTTCTTGGAAAATAATGTTAAAAAATGTAGATAATTTTATTTTTACTGAAAGACCAAGGACATAGAAAAATTTGGGATGAAAGGGAAGATTTTCATGAAATATATTTCTGATAAAATTGAAGAAATACATAGAAAACAGTGTGAAAGTTGAAGATTTACAAGGGAAAGGATGCTTCTAAAATGATAGAAATAAAAATATTTCTAAATTAAATAATGAGAGAATTAGAAAATTTTGATAAAATTGGAGATTTACATGGAAAATAATCCTAGCACTGGGCCTTTTTATAGTTCCATTTAGCATTGAATTTCATAATTTATTCATGTAAATGTCTATAGTAATCTCCGTTTTTGAGACATGTTGAGCACAGAGTCACTGCCTATAGTAAGGAGGAGCAGACATATGAGCAGGGAGCAGTGGTGGTTGGTTCTCCCTAGAGCTGCATGGGAAGTGTCGGCCAGGTGTAGCCAGATGTTTGCACCCGTGAGGTCCCTTGTGGTGCTCCTCCCTTGCTAGATCAGGCCGTGACCTCTGAATAACTTCACTATCAGTGCTGAATCTGCTCAAAACTTAGACCAGGGGCTTGCTTGAAGAAATGTCCTGGGCAGAATGCCAAACTTGGACAGCCCTAGTCTGTGTTTTGCTTGCTTGATTAAACACAGCCACATTCTCTGTGACAATTATTTTTCCTTTTAAATGTGCTTTTGATAGTTCAATCATAAATACAAATTTACAATCACAAAAGAGATTTTTATGAACCATACCTGAAAGTATGTCTGTTTAATCATTGATAATTTAGACGTGAATTGTAACATCTCACTATTTTTCATTTGTCTGGTGGGCATTAGTTTTTAGGAAATGATTTCTACATACAGGATGCTATCCAGGAGGATTTCATGAAGGGATGGATGCCAAGTTATAGTGTTGTCCTTAATGTCACAGAGCATTTTATTTGATTCATCACAGGAAAGGAGTGGTACAATGTTCATTGATGGTCTTCTCTTTTATCTCTCATTTTTCTATTATTGAACATAGATTTTTTTCATACACTATATTCTAATTACCTCTTTCCTCACGCAACTATTTCCAGATTTCCCTATCCCATGCCACTTGTTCAAATCCCTACTCTTCCTTTCTTTTCCCTGTTAATAAACTAAACATCTAAACTATTCTATTATTATTATTATTATTATTATTATTAATTATAAAAAACAAAACCTCTAATAAAACAAAATGAAAAATAAACAGATGAAAAGATACATAAAACAACTAAGAAACCTCAAGATACACAAACTAAAATTCCTAAAATGAAATTACATAAAAACACAAAAGTTTGAGCCACAATAAACTTAAATAGGAAGGAACTTTGTGGCATAAAAAAAAAAAACACAAAAACAAAGAACAGAAAACAACAAGTCAAATGAACACAAAAGAAAATCAAATATAAAAGTCCTGGCATATAAAAGCATAATGAGACAAAGAAAAACCAACAATGACTTTGAGTTTGTTTTTTCTGTTTTCCATCTGATTCTGGGCAAAAGGTTTGCCATTCAGATAGTTTGAATACCCCATGAATGTGCTATTATTGAGCACATCTTTTGAAAAAAGAGCTTCTTGTAAATCATACCTGAAAGCAAGTCTGTTACTTCATTTTTCATATAGACATGGATTTTAATGTCTCCTTTCTCCTTCATCTGGTGGCCATTATGTTTCTAGAAAATGATTTCTACATATATGACGTGATCCTCAACTTCATGTAATATATGCCAATGTACAGTGTCATCCTTCCTTTCTTAAAGCATTTTATATTATAAAAACAATTAATATTGATTTGGTAAATGGATGTCAACTGGATTGGAATGGGGATGCAGTTCCATCCTCCTCTCAATATTGAGACCCCATATTGAACAGAGCCATGCAGGCCCTGTGCGTGCTGCCACAGTCTCTGTAATTTCACATGTGCATCTATATTTCTTGTTTAGAAATCCTGTTTTCCATGGTGGTTGTTCTCAGTCCCCTCTTGCATGGATAATACTTCTACCTATACTTCCCCAGTGTCTCCTGAGACCCACAGCAAGGGATCTTATGGAGACATCCCATTTTTTAATGTGTGTTCCAAATTCTTTCACATTCTGAAAATTGACTGCCTAGGGTTGTTTTTATTTGTTCCTATCTATTACAGAAGAAAAAAATCTCTGAGGGTGGCTCATGAAGACCCTGATTTTTAAGTATAGCAGATTGTAGTGAACTGTGATTTTACTACTATGTGACCTTATGATTACATAAATACATGCAATTTTACATAGTCTCAGTAATTTATATTTCAATATATATATATATACATATATACATTCAGTAAGAATTAATGAGATAATAGGACATGTGCATTTTAAGAGAGCAGGGACTGGTACAAAGGGTGTCTTGGAGACAGGAAATGTAAACAAAAAGAAATTAAATGACAATGTCAAAAATAAACTACCAACAATGACTTTGAGGGAAATGACACTGACATTCATTAACTGATGTAAAGAAATAATGTGCAGGGCTAGAGAGATGGCTCAGTGGTTAAGAGCACCGACTGTTCTTCCGAAGGTCCTGAGTTCAAATCTCAGCAACCACATGGTGGCTCACAACCATCCGTAAAGAGATCTGACGCCTCTTCTGGTGAGTCTGAAGACAGCTACAGTGTACTCACATATAATAAATAAATCTTAAAACAAAAGAAATAATGTGCATGCTTGTATGTGTAAGAGTAAACTGAAATAAGCTTTAGTACTCATATTTTGAAAAAATTTATGATGAGACCCTTCATCTAGAATGATTTATATCTTCATCTAATTTACTTGTCTTATTGTGGTAAAGGTTTTGTACATGACGTTTCCATTAGAGATTTTACACACTTAAAGAAACACTTTCATTTCATAATGAAATTGTATCTTTTCACATAAATTTACAGAGCATAATGTTGCATGCACAACCTGAAGACATTGTCCTTTCATAAATTGTTCCAATCTTTGTATGTTATCTGATATTCTTAACATATTCCTAGTACATTGTAAAGCTATTCCAACATCCAACATTTCTATGTTGTCATATGCAATACTGTCACTGTGCTTCAAAATCTGCTAACATTAACTCTTGTTTTTCTTTTCAAATAAGTGTCTTTTGTTACATGGGGAATCTATGATATTCCAAATCCAAACAGAGGCGATTTACCACTTACATGCCTTAGATTCTGTTGATGTAAAAAACACCATGATCAAAAGAAACATGTGAGAAAATTGTTTATTTTCTTACGTAACTTGGATGCAGTATATTCAATGTAGTCAAGGCAAGAAATTGGATGCAAGCACTCCATGAATGCATGTGGAATAAATTTGATTACAGGTTTCAGGTCCATGCTGTCTGCAGTCCTCTTTTAATAACTCTAAGAACAACTTTCATAGAGGGGATATTGTCTGCAGTAGGTTCAGTCACATTATATTAATCATTCATTAAGTACAAGGCTTACACACACACAAAAAGCTCAAAATTATGGTAGCCATACCTCAATTCAGATTTCCAGTTCTCTATATTGTCAGGACTGTGTACTTATAAATGAAACCATGTTCCACCAAACTGTGTTAATTGGTGTCACAATGGACAGTGCTGTCCTATTTGTTAGTTCAAATTTTATATGACTTAAAATTTTTATATGATTCAGTACTACTTTGGTCAAGACAAAGAAAAACTATGCTGAGAATCTTCTAACATTGTCATACAATGAAAGTTTCAAGGAAGCAATTTATTTTTGTACTTCAGTATAAAATTTGAATCTTGACTAACTACAATAACATAACACTTTGGGACAAAGATACACCCTAGCATCCCTGCACTAGAGGCCAAGATGGAGAAGAACTCCACAACCACCATGATCTTCCCCCTGGTGCTATGTTAGACAGGGAGGAAGGTGATTCATACACTGCAGAACACCAGTATACTGAAAGTTAGGAACTTGGCTTCATTGAATCTGTCAGGAAGGTTCCTAGCCAGGAAAGCCACAGTGAAACTCCCCAGAGCCAAGGAACCCAAGTATCCCAGGACAACATGGAAGGCAATGATTGAGCCTTTGTTGCAAATAATGACAATCTTCCCATGTTCAGATTTTATATCCCTGTCAATAAACGGAGGAGATGTTACCAACCAGATGCCACAGAGAACAATTTGGATCAGGGTACAAATGGGAATGACCAAGTTAGGTGCGCCGGATGTCAGCATCCCTCTCATTCTTCTCCCTGGAGTAGTGAGCTTGAAAGCCATGACCACAGTTATTGTTTTGGCCAACATGTAGAAACAGCCACTTTGAAAAACACTACAAATGTGGTCTGCTGCAGGATGCAGGTGGCCTGGTTGGGATGTCCAATGAAGAGCAATGAGCAGAGAAAACAGAAAACTAGTGAGATGAGCAGGATGTAACTGAGAATCAGATTATTTGCCTTCACAATAGGAGTATCCTTGTACTTCACAAAAGTGAAGAGTACTAGAATTGTGATGGCCGAGAAAGACAGAGCAGTGGAGCCTAGAGCTATCCCCAATGTATCTTTAGAAGCCAAAAATGACACAGTCCTTTGGAGGCAGTGCGTTTGCTACAAGTTGGCATACTTATCATTTGGACACCTCACACACTGTTCCATATCTGCTGGCAAAAACAACAATAAAACCTCATAAGAAATAATAATTATTTAGTTAATAATTATGTATTTGTAGTATTCAGATGATATATCAATAAATAATTTGGTATTAAAAATTTCATCTATTCCTTCTTGCTGCAGGAACCACTCACTTAATATTGCTCTGTATTTACCTATATTTTGTGGTGAAATAAAACTGCATGATAAGGAATGGAATGGAAAAAATTATGCATTAAACAAAATATAATAAAAATATGATAAATAATAATATGCATGATCTCAGGTTTTTCAATTCTTCAAACCATAAAATCACTATTTACAGACAAGGGTAGTGTGCACATAAGATTATTGATTTCACTAGATGAAATGCATTAGGTAATTTGCTTTTTGGGTTGTGCCATATGTCGGTATCTCTACCTAGGAACAAGAACATACAATTCCTCTTGTAAGTAATGTTTGCCTAAAGGAATATTTTCTTTTCCTTTTTCTTTTTCTTTTTTTTTTGTGGTTTTTTGGATTTGTTTTTTTCCGACACAGGGTTTCTCTGTGTAGCCCTGGCTGTCCTGGAACTGACTCAGTAAACCAGGCTGGCCTCGAACTCTGAAATCTGCCTGCCTCTGCTTCCCAGCGTGCTGGGATTACAGACATGTGCCACCACCGCCCAGCATCTAAAGGAATATTTTCATTCTTGACGCTCTATGCCTCATAGTTTTGTCTTTAAAAACTGGCACACTGCATGTCACCCTAAAAGTTTTGTGCATAGTATAAAATTAGTAACCAACATATTGTGAGAGAAATGGATTGTTTGTGGAAGATACTGCAAGTTACTTGCTAGGTCCAAAAGAAGTTCACATAATTTAACTGATTAAATTCTGAAAAACAGATTTTAGAACTTCATTTTCCATGTAGGCCATAGCATAGTTCTAGTTTGGAAAGGGAATGATTCAAAATCAGCATTTTTTTCTGCATGCAAGCCTGTACCTGTTTCATTGGAAACCTCATTTTCTGGGCACTGAACACAATCAAAGCAACAGTCTTCTGTCTCTTTCTGATGAATTTTCCTAAATCCAGCAGTACATGGCACACTACACAAGGAGGAGGGAACCTGAGAAAATATATAAATAATATATAATATGTATGTTTGTAAGAGAAAGAGTGTGTGCATGTGTGTGTTTGTTTGTGTGTGTAGTTCATTTATACATAATATATATAATGATCCATAAATTGATATATGGGACATTAACAGACATGGCTGTAAATATTCCTCTGTTAACCAACATTTCTTAAGAAATTCAGGCACATTAATATTTTGTATTTCCCTGTAGTCACACAATATTTTCTACATCGTGTAATATTATATATGTAACTTTCAGGATATAGCAATTTAAAATATTTCCTTCCTAAACTGATTCATCCAAAAGGAATGTTTATGTAGTATTAGTTTTCTCCCATGATTTACAAATAAAAAATCAGAATACTGAGGTGTATAGAAAAAGAAGGTAGGGTAAGTCAAGGAAGAGTTGTTTGATGAATTATGAAGTGTTATATAAGACTGTCTTAAAATTAATGAAGTTTAAAACAAAAACTTGAAACTCCTGTTCCTTCACCCCTTTCCCTGCATTTACGAGACTCCTGCCTCATCACTCTAGCATTCCCCTATAGTGGGGCATTGAGCCTGCACAGGACCAAGGGGCTCTCCTCCCAGTGATGCCAGATAAGTCAATCCCCCACGGAAGAAGAGACTCTAGTAAGTGGCATAGTGGAATAACATGTGAAGTGTAAGTAAATAAAATAACCCATTTTTTATATACATTTGTATAAATACCTTGAATCTGTAGAAAGATTTCTGTTAATGAACACATGCTATACTTAATTACTTTATAAATATGTTCTCACAAAATAAGAAAATTCCATGGTATGCATATAGTTATAAAATTTTCATTATATATATATATATATATATATATATAAACCTGTAGTGCATGGTGAATAGGCCTGTGGGTAAAACTGAACATGGAATTCAGAGGCTTTTGATCTCTATGAAAATATTTACATGGAGTTGAGTGGTACCAGATTTTGGTGATTGTAACTGAGCATGGTCTTTTGCAAGAGTAGCCACTGGTCTTAACCACAGAGATATTATTTCAGTGCCTCATATTTAAAAATATAGATATCTTGAAAACGTCTAAAATTTGTGGTGTACACACGAGAGTACCTCCTGTGGCCCACTCCACATCTTCAGATATGTGAAGTTGTTGCATCTGTGGGAAGCACGGAAAATAGATTCCTATTTTCATCTTTAATCCAAACCCTTGTGGAAAATTCCAAATAATGAAAATGTCATACTGTGCACACTGATTTTCCCTATGATTCATGTTCACCAGTTCTCCAACAGGATTAGTAAACACCCTGATCTTCATCAAGGAAGACACCTAATTGAGATGCATCATTAGATGCTTACATGTGGGTATCACACAGGAAAAACAAAATTGAGAATTTCCGCAAATTCCTTAATGACTTTCACAAAAGACAGTTTTATTGAAGTAACCCCGTGTAGTAAAATACAATATCCCTCATCAATACTAAAAATTTATATAATATTCCATGTTTCATGGTAAAATATACTAGAAAAATGATTAGCATATAACAAGTAACTTGGTGTGTGTGTGCATGTGTTCATGTTAGTAAAAAATTACATTTTGGTAAATGAGTCACATGAGTGCAAATGAAGGGGAATTCTGAATGTGTGTGAAAATAAAGAATGCCTTTTTGTCTCTTATTTATAGACAATAAAAAA
The DNA here is from genome assembly GCF_947179515.1 of Apodemus sylvaticus. Lineage (NCBI taxonomy): Eukaryota > Metazoa > Chordata > Mammalia > Rodentia > Muridae > Apodemus > Apodemus sylvaticus. The sequence continues at coordinate 60,353,341 of NC_067491.1, read as the reverse complement.
TAGGAGATAAACTGAAACTTAATAACATATATAGTCTTATTCATATGTGATTTTGTTAATCATTGTTAATTTAAATGAGTAACTATTAGTTACAGCACATGTACTAATTCTTGAGAATTTACTCTTCAGAATAATATTCTAGTCTACTCGTCATTTAAAGATTTTATTATTAAACCATTGGATCCTTTTTTAACTTTTGAAATCATTTGATGAAATGTTGAGACATAGTTTCATGAAATTCACTGATATCATAAAAATATTGTTTCCTATTAAATGTTTCCCTTGTGCATGATATTCATCCGTGTGAAAGAACAATTAGGGAGTTTTGCAGTGTAAAAATCTTTCCACTGAGAGACTAATTCATAACAAATGTACATGTGTGTCTCTGGGTCCATTTAAAAGATCATATTGATATATCTAAGCATAATGAAATGTAAGAAACTTGACCTTCTCACAGTAAGTAAATATTCCTTTGAATTCTTCTGGATTTTGAGACTCTACTTGTTGAAGAATGAGTTCATGGTAGGTGTGGGCCACAGCATACACAGCATTGTACAAATTGTAACCTTCTTCTTTCAGGGCCATGCCATATTTGTGCAGTGCTGTCCATTCAAATGTGTTGTTGAATTTAAAATGTTCCATTTTATTGCTGTTCTTAGAGACTGAACAATTAAAATAATTATACCCCAGGATAGACACCGAAATGTTCACTGGATATTTGTCAGTGTTCATAGTTTGCATAAAATTCATAAATTTAGCAATCTCACCTCTGTGGTTTGCAAAAGTGACAGTCCCATGGAAGAAATCAAGGCTAAATTCCTTTTTATTTGTGATAACATCCCATTGTGTGGTTGTGATCCAGATTCTCTGAATACTTAAATAATCCCATCTTCTAAAGCTCACCTCCTTCCCACCTCTGCCAGACCTCTGATTAATGCGCACATTCAAACTCCCAGCCCACTTTCATTCATAAAAATTAAAGACAGGAAATGACATCATTCCAGGAGGCTGGATGCAGGGCGGGCACTGTGGTGACATCAGGGGTGGTGCCAGAGGTTGCAGGGTGGCAGACAGGGACACCAACATGCGCCCACCGGGGGCTGAGATATAATATGTGTTAAAATTGAAGAATTTCTTGGAAAATAATGTTAAAAAATGTAGATAATTTTATTTTTACTGAATGACCAAGGACATAGAAAAATTTGGGATTAAAGGGAAGATTTTCATGAAATATATTCCTGATAAAATTGAAGAAATACATAGAAAACAGTGTGAAAGTTGAAGATTTACAAGGAAAGGGATGCTTCTAAAATGATAGAAATAAAAATATTTCTAAATTAAATAATGAGAGAATTAGAAAATTTTGATAAAATTGGAGATTTACATGGAAAATAATCCTAGCACTGGGCCTTTTTATAGTTCCATTTAGCATTGAATTTCATAATTTATTCATGTAAATGTCTATAGTAATCTCCGTTTTTGAGACATGTTGAGCACAGAGTCACTGCCTATAGTAAGGAGGAGTATACATATGAGCAGGGAGCAGTGGTGGTTGGTTCTCCCTAGAGCTGCATGGGAAGTGTCGGCCAGGTGTAGCCAGATGTTTGCACCCTTGAGGTCCCTTGTGGTGCTCCTCCCTTGCTAGATCAGGCCGTGACCTCTGAATAACTTCACTATCAACGCTGATTCTGCTCAAAATACTTAGACCAGGGGCTTGCTTGAAGAAATGTCCTGGGCAGGATGCCAAACTTGGACAGCCCTAGTCTGTGTTTTGCTTGCTTGATTAAGCACAGCCACATTCTCTGTGACAATTATTTTTCCTTTTAAATGTGCTTTTGATAGTTCAATCATAAATACAAATTTACAATCACAAAAGAGATTTTTATGAACCATACCTGAAAGTGTGTCTGTTTAATCATTGATAATTTAGACGTGAATTGTAACATCTCACTATTTTTCATTTGTCTGGTGGGCATTAGTTTTTAGGAAATGATTTCTACATACAGGATGCTATCCTGGAGGATTTCATGAAGGGATGGATGCCAAGTTATGGTGTAGTCCTTAATGTCGCAGAGCATTTTATTTGATTCATCACAGGAAAGGAGTGGTACAATGTTCATTGATGGTCTTCTCTTTTATCTCTCATTTTTCTATTATTGAACATAGATTTTTTTCATACACTATATTCTAATTACCTCTTTCCTCACGCAACTATTTCCAGATTTCCCTATCCCATGCCACTTGTTCAAATCCCTACTCTTCCTTTCTTTTCCATGTTAATAAACTAAACATCTAAACTATTCTATTATTATTATTATTATTATTAATTATAAAAAACAAAACCTCTACTAAAACAAAATGAAAAATAAACAGATGAAAAGATACATAAAACAACTAAGAAACCTCAACATACACAAACTAAAATTCCTAAAATGAAATTACATAAAAACACAAAAGTTTGAGCCACAATAAACTTAAATAGGAAGGAACTTTGTGGCATAAAAAAAAACACAAAACAAAGAACAGAAAACAACAAGTCAAATGAACACAAAAGAAAATCAAATATAAAAGTCCTGGCATATAAAAGCATAATGAGACAAAGAAAAACCAACAATGACTTTGAGTTTGTTTTCTGTTTTCCATCTGATTCTGGGCAAAAGGTTTGCCATTCAGATAGTTTGAATACCCCATGAATGTGCTATTATTGAGCACATCTTTTGAAAAAAGAGCTTCTTGTAAATCATACCTGAAAGCAAGTCTGTTACTTCATTTTTCATATAGACATGGATTTTAATGTCTCCTTTCTCCTTCATCTGGTGGCCATTATGTTTCTAGAAAATGATTTCTACATATATGACGTGATCCTCAACTTCATGTAATATATGCCAATGTACAGTGTCATCCTTCCTTTCTTAAAGCATTTTATATTATAAAAACAATTAATATTGATTTGGTAAATGGATGTCAACTGGATTGGAATGGGGATGCAGTTCCATCCTCCTCTCAATATTGAGACCCCATATTGAACAGAGCCATGCAGGCCCTGTGCGTGCTGCCACAGTCTCTGTAATTTCACATGTGCATCTATATTTCTTGTTTAGAAATCCTGTTTTCCATGGTGGTTGTTCTCAGTCCCCTCTTGCATGGATAATACTTCTACCTATACTTCCCCAGTGTCTCCTGAGACCCACAGCAAGGGATCTTATGGAGACATCCCATTTTTTAAAGTGTGTTCCAAATTCTTTCACATTCTGAAAATTGACTGCCTAGGGTTGTTTTTATTTGTTCCTATCTATTACAGAAGAAAAAAATCTCTGAGGGTGGCTCATGAAGACCCTGATTTTTAAGTATAGCAGATTGTAGTGAACTGTGATTTTACTACTATGTGACCTTATGATTACATAAATACATGCAATTTTACATAGTCTCAGTAATTTATATTTCAATATATATATATACATATATACATTCAGTAAGAATTAATGAGATAATAGGACATGTGCATTTTAGGAGAGCAGGGACTGGTACAAAGGGTGTCTTGGAGACAAGAAATGTAAACAAAAAGAAATTAAATGACAATGTCAAAAATAAACTACCAACAATGACTTTGAGGGAAATGACACTGACATTCATTAACTGATGTAAAGAAATAATGTGCAGGGCTAGAGAGATGGCTCAGTGGTTAAGAGCACCGACTGTTCTTCCGAAGGTCCTGAGTTCAAATCTCAGCAACAACATGGTGGCTCACAACCATCCGTAAAGAGATCTGACGCCTCTTCTTGTGAGTCTGAAGACAGCTACAGTGTACTCACATATAATAAATAAATCTTAAAACAAAAGGAATAATGTGCATGCTTGTATGTGTAAGAGTAAACTGAAATAAGCTTTAGTACTCATATTTTGAAAAAAATTATGATGAGACCCTTCATCTAGAATGATTTATATCTTCATCTAATTTACTTGTCTTATTGTGGTAAAGGTTTTGTACATGACGTTTCCATTAGAGATTTTACACACTTAAAGAAACACTTTCATTTCATAATGAAATTGTATCTTTTCACATAAATTTACAGAGCATAATGTTGCATGCACAACCTGAAGACATTGTCCTTTCATAAATTGTTCCAATCTTTGTATGTTATCTGATATTCTTAACATATTCCTAGTACATTGTAAAGCTATTCCAACATCCAACATTTCTATGTTGTCATATGCAATACTGTCACTGTGCTTCAAAATCTGCTAACATTAACTCTTGTTTTTCTTTTCAAATAAGTGTCTTTTGTTACATGGGGAATCTATGATATTCCAAATCCAAACAGAGGCGATTTACCACTTACATGCCTTAGATTCTGTTGATGTAAAAAACACCATGATCAAAAGAAACATGTGAGAAAATTGTTTATTTTCTTACGTAACTTGGATGCAGTATATTCAATGTAGTCAAGGCAAGAAATTGGATGCAAGCACTCCATGAATGCATGTGGAATAAATTTGATTACAGGTTTCAGGTCCATGCTGTCTGCAGTCCTCTTTTAATAACTCTAAGAACAACTTTCATAGAGGGGATATTGTCTGCAGTAGGTTCAGTCACATTATATTAATCATTCATTAAGTACAAGGCTTACACACACACAAAAAGCTCAAAATTATGGTAGCCATACCTCAATTCAGATTTCCAGTTCTCTATATTGTCAGGACTGTGTACTTATAAATGAAACCATGTTCCACCAAACTGTGTTAATTGGTGTCACAATGGACAGTGCTGTCCTATTTGTTAGTTCAAATTTTATATGACTTAAAATTTTTATATGATTCAGTACTACTTTGGTCAAGACAAAGAAAAACTATGCTGAGAATCTAACATTGTCATACAATGAAAGTTTCAAGGAAGCAATTTATTTTTGTACTTCAGTATAAAATTTGAATCTTGACTAACTACAATAACATAACACTTTGGGACAAAGATACACCCTAGCATCCCTGCACTAGAGGCCAAGATGGAGAAGAACTCCACAACCACCATGATCTTCCCCCTGGTGCTATGTTAGACAGGGAGGAAGGTGATTCATACACTGCAGAACACCAGTATACTGAAAGTTAGGAACTTGGCTTCATTGAATCTGTCAGGAAGGTTCCTAGCCAGGAAAGCCACAGTGAAACTCCCCAGAGCCAAGGAACCCAAGTATCCCAGGACAACATGGAAGGCAATGATTGAGCCTTTGTTGCAAATAATGACAATCTTCCCATGTTCAGATTTTATATCCCTGTCAATAAACGGAGGAGATGTTACCAACCAGATGCCACAGAGAACAATTTGGATCAGGGTACAAATGGGAATGACCAAGTTAGGTGCGCCGGATGTCAGCATCCCTCTCATTCTTCTCCCTGGAGTAGGGAGCTTGAAAGCCATGACCACAGTTATTGTTTTGGCCAACATGTAGAAACAGCCACTTTGAAAAACACTACAAATGTGGTCTGCTGCAGGATGCAGGTGGCCTGGTTGGGATGTCCAATGAAGAGCAATGAGCAGAGAAAACAGAAAACTAGTGAGATGAGCAGGATGTAACTGAGAATCAGATTATTTGCCCTCACAATAGGAGTATCCTTGTACTTCACAAAAGTGAAGAGTACTAGAATTGTGATGGCCGAGAAAGACAGAGCAGTGGAGCCTAGAGCTATCCCCAATGTATCTTTTGAAACCAAAAATGACACAGTCCTTTGGAGGCAGTGCGTTTGCTACAAGTTGGCATACTTATCATTTGGACACCTCACACACTGTTCCATATCTGCTGGCAAAAACAACAATAAAACCTCATAAGATATAATAATTATTTAGTTAATAATTATGTATTTGTAGTATTCAGATGATATATCAATAAATAATTTGGTATTAAAAATTTCATCTATTCCTTCTTGCTGCAGGAACCACTCACTTAATATTGCTCTGTATTTACCTATATTTTGTGGTGAAATAAAACTGCATGATAAGGAATGGAATGGAAAAATTATGCATTAAACAAAATATAATAAAAATATGATAAATAATAATATGCATGATCTCAGGTTTTTCAATTCTTCAAACCATAAAATCACTATTTACAGACAAGGGTAGTGTGCACATAAGATTATTGATTTCACTAGATGAAATGCATTAGGTAATTTGCTTTTTGGGTTGTGCCATATGTCGGTATCTCTACCTAGGAACAAGAACATACAATTCCTCTTGTAAGTAATGTTTGCCTAAAGGAATATTTTCTTTTCCTTTTTCTTTTTCTTTTTTTTTTTGTGGTTTTTTGGATTTGTTTTTTCCGACACAGGGTTTCTCTGTGTAGCCCTGGCTGTCCTGGAACTGACTCAGTAAACCAGGCTGGCCTCGAACTCTGAAATCTGCCTGCCTCTGCTTCCCAGCGTGCTGGGATTACAGACATGTGCCACCACCGCCCAGCATCTAAAGGAATATTTTCATTCTTGACGCTCTATGCCTCATAGTTTTGTCTTTAAAAACTGGCACACTGCATGTCACCCTAAAAGTTTTGTGCATAGTATAAAATTAGTAACCAACATATTGTGAGAGAAATGGATTGTTTGTGGAAGATACTGCAAGTTACTTGCTAGGTCCAAAAGAAGTTCACATAATTTAACTGATTAAATTCTGAAAAACAGAGATTTTAGAACTTCATTTTCCATGTAGGCCATAGCATAGTTCTAGTTTGGAAAGGGAATGATTCAAAATCAGCATTTTTTTCTGCATGCAAGCCTGTACCTGTTTCATTGGAAACCTCATTTTCTGGGCACTGAACACAATCAAAGCAACAGTCTTCTGTCTCTTTCTGATGAATTTTCCTAAATCCAGCAGTACATGGCACACTACACAAGGAGGAGGGAACCTGAGACAATATATAAATAATATATAATATGTATATTTGTAAGAGAAAGAGTGTGTGCATGTGTGTGTTTGTTTGTGTGTGTAGTTCATTTATACATAATATATATAATGATCCATAAATTGATATATGTGACATTAACAGACATGGCTGTAAATATTCCTCTGTTAACCAACATTTCTTAAGAAATTCAGGCACATTAATATTTTGTATTTCCCTGTAGTCACACAATATTTTGTACATCGTGTAATATTATATATGTAACTTTCAGGATATAGCAATTTAAAATATTTCCTTCCTAAACTGATTCATCCAAAAGGAATGTTTATGTAGTATTAGTTTTCTCCCATGATTTACAAATAAAAAATCAGAATACTGAGGTGTATAGAAAAAGAAGGTAGGGTAAGTCAAGGAAGAGTTGTTTGATGAATTATGAAGTGTTATATAAGACTGTCTTAAAATTAATGAAGTTTAAAACAAAAACTTGAAACTCCTGTTCCTTCACCCCTTTCCCTGCATTTACGAGACTCCTGCCTCATCACTCTAGCATTCCCCTATAGTGGGGCATTGAGCCTGCACAGGACCAAGGGGCTCTCCTCCCAGTGATGCCAGATAAGTCAATCCCCCACGGAAGAAGAGACTCTAGTAAGTGGCATAGTGGAATAACATGTGAAGTGTAAGTAAATAAAATAACCCATTTTTTATATACATTTGTATAAATACCTTGAATCTGTAGAAAGATTTCTGTTAATGAACACATGCAATACTTAATTACTTTATAAATATGTTCTCACAAAATAAGAAAATTCCATGGTATGCATATAGTTATAAAATTTTCATTATATATATATATATATATATATATATATATATATATATATATATATATATATATATATATATATAAACCTGTAGTGCATGGTGAATAGGCCTGTGGGTAAAACTGAACATGGAATTCAGAGGCTTTTGATCTCTATGAAAATATTTACATGGAGTTGAGTGGTACCAGATTTTGGTGATTGTAACTGAGCATGGTCTTTTGCAAGAGTAGCCACTGGTCTTAACCACAGAGATATTATTTCAGTGCCTCATAATTAAAAATATAGATATCTTGAAAACGTCTAAAATTTGTGGTGTACACACGAGAGTACCTCCTGTGGCCCACTCCACATCTTCAGATATGTGAAGTTGTTGCATCTGTGGGAAGCACGGAAAATAGATTCCTATTTTCATCTTTAATCCAAACCCTTGTGGAAAATTCCAAATAATGAAAATGTCATACTGTGCACACTGATTTTCCCTATGATTCATGTTCACCAGTTCTCCAACAGGATTAGTAAACACCCTGATCTTCATCAAGGAAGACACCTAAATGAGATGCATCATTAGATGCTTACATGTGGGTATCACACAGGAAAAACAAAATTGAGAATTTCCGCAAATTCCTTAATGACTTTCACAAAAGACAGTTTTATTGAAGTAACCCCGTGTAGTAAAATACAATATCCCTCATCAATACTAAAAATTTATATAATATTCCATGTTTCATGGTAAAATATACTAGAAAAATGATTAGCATATAACAAGTAACTTGGTGTGTGTGTGCATGTGTTCATGTTAGTAAAAAATTACATTTTGGTAAATGAGTCACATGAGTGCAAATGAAGGGGAATTCTGAATGTGTGTGAAAATAAAGAATGCCTTTTTGTCTCTTATTTATAGACAATAAAAAATAGGAGATAAACTGAAACTTAATAACATATATAGTCTTATTCATATGTGATTTTGTTAATCATTGTTAATTTAAATGAGTAACTATTAGTTACAGCACATGTACTAATTCTTGAGAATTTACTCTTCAGAATAATATTCTAGTCTACTCGTCATTTAAAGATTTTATTATTAAACCATTGGATCCTTTTTTAACTTTTGAAATCATTTGATGAAATGTTGAGACATAGTTTCATGAAATTCACTGATATCATAAAAATATTGTTTCCTATTAAATGTTTCCCTTGTGCATGATATTCATCCGTGTGAAAGAACAATTAGGGAGTTTTGCAGTGTAAAAATCTTTCCACTGAGAGACTAATTCATAACAAATGTACATGTGTGTCTCTGGGTCGATTTAAAAGATCATATTGATATATCTAAGCATAATGAAATGTAAGAAACTTGACCTTCTCACAGTAAGTAAATATTCCTTTGAATTCTTCTGGATTTTGAGACTCTACTTGTTGAAGAATGAGTTCATGGTAGGTGTGGGCCACAGCATACACAGCATTGTACAAATTGTAACCTTCTTCTTTCAGGGCCATGCCATATTTGTGCAGTGCTGTCCATTCAAATGTGTTGTTGAATTTAAAATGTTCCATTTTATTGCTGTTCTTAGGGACTGAACAATTAAAATAATTATACCCCAGGATAGACACCGAAATGTTCACTGGATATTTGTCAGTGTTCATAGTTTGCATAAAATTCATAAATTTAGCAATCTCACCTCTGTGGTTTGCAAAAGTGACAGTCCCATGGAAGAAATCAAGGCTAAATTCCTTTTTATTTGTGATAACATCCCATTGTGTGGTTGTGATCCAGATTCTCTGAATACTTAAATAATCCCATCTTCTAAAGCTCACCTCCTTCCCACCTCTGCCAGACCTCTGATTAATGCGCACATTCAAACTCCCAGCCCACTTTCATTCATAAAAATTAAAGACAGGAAATGACATCATTCCAGGAGGCTGGATGCAGGGCGGGCACTGCGGTGACATCAGGGGTGGTGCCAGAGGTTGCAGGGTGGCAGACAGGGACACCAACATGCGCCCACCGGGGGCTGAGATATAAAATGTGTTAAAATTGAAGAATTTCTTGGAAAATAATGTTAAAAAATGTAGATAATTTTATTTTTACTGAATGACCAAGGACATAGAAAAATTTGGGATTAAAGGGAAGATTTTCATGAAATATATTCCTGATAAAATTGAAGAAATACATAGAAAACAGTGTGAAAGTTGAAGATTTACAAGGAAAGGGATGCTTCTAAAATGATAGAAATAAAAATATTTCTAAATTAAATAATGAGAGAATTAGAAAATTTTGATAAAATTGGAGATTTACATGGAAAATAATCCTAGCACTGGGCCTTTTTATAGTTCCATTTAGCATTGAATTTCATAATTTATTCATGTAAATGTCTATAGTAATCTCCGTTTTTGAGACATGTTGAGCACAGAGTCACTGCCTATAGTAAGGAGGAGTAGACATATGAGCAGGGAGCAGTGGTGGTTGGTTCTCCCTAGAGCTGCATGGGAAGTGTCGGCCAGGTGTAGCCAGATGTTTGCACCCTTGAGGTCCCTTGTGGTGCTCCTCCCTTGCTAGATCAGGCCGTGACCTCTGAATAACTTCACTATCAACGCTGAATCTGCTCAAAATACTTAGACCAGGGGCTTGCTTGAAGAAATGTCCTGGGCAGGATGCCAAACTTGGACAGCCCTAGTCTGTGTTTTGCTTGCTTGATTAAGCACAGCCACATTCTCTGTGACAATTATTTTTCCTTTTAAATGTGCTTTTGATAGTTCAATCATAAATACAAATTTACAATCACAAAAGAGATTTTTATGAACCATACCTGAAAGTGTGTCTGTTTAATCATTGATAATTTAGACGTGAATTGTAACATCTCACTATTTTTCATTTGTCTGGTGGGCATTAGTTTTTAGGAAATGATTTCTACATACAGGATGCTATCCTGGAGGATTTCATGAAGGGATGGATGCCAAGTTATGGTGTAGTCCTTAATGTCGCAGAGCATTTTATTTGATTCATCACAGGAAAGGAGTGGTACAATGTTCATTGATGGTCTTCTCTTTTATCTCTCATTTTTCTATTATTGAACATAGATTTTTTTCATACACTATATTCTAATTACCTCTTTCCTCACGCAACTATTTCCAGATTTCCCTATCCCATGCCACTTGTTCAAATCCCTACTCTTCCTTTCTTTTCCATGTTAATAAACTAAACATCTAAACTATTCTATTATTATTATTATTATTATTATTAATTATAAAAAACAAAACCTCTACTAAAACAAAATGAAAAATAAACAGATGAAAAGATACATAAAACAACTAAGAAACCTCAACATACACAAACTAAAATTCCTAAAATGAAATTACATAAAAACACAAAAGTTTGAGCCACAATAAACTTAAATAGGAAGGAACTTTGTGGCATAAAAAAAAACACAAAACAAAGAACAGAAAACAACAAGTCAAATGAACACAAAAGAAAATCAAATATAAAAGTCCTGGCATATAAAAGCATAATGAGACAAAGAAAAACCAACAATGACTTTGAGTTTGTTTTCTGTTTTCCATCTGATTCTGGGCAAAAGGTTTGCCATTCAGATAGTTTGAATACCCCATGAATGTGCTATTATTGAGCACATCTTTTGAAAAAAGAGCTTCTTGTAAATCATACCTGAAAGCAAGTCTGTTACTTCATTTTTCATATAGACATGGATTTTAATGTCTCCTTTCTCCTTCATCTGGTGGCCATTATGTTTCTAGAAAATGATTTCTACATATATGACGTGATCCTCAACTTCATGTAATATATGCCAATGTACAGTGTCATCCTTCCTTTCTTAAAGCATTTTATATTATAAAAACAATTAATATTGATTTGGTAAATGGATGTCAACTGGATTGGAATGGGGATGCAGTTCCATCCTCCTCTCAATATTGAGACCCCATATTGAACAGAGCCATGCAGGCCCTGTGCGTGCTGCCACAGTCTCTGTAATTTCACATGTGCATCTATATTTCTTGTTTAGAAATCCTGTTTTCCATGGTGGTTGTTCTCAGTCCCCTCTTGCATGGATAATACTTCTACCTATACTTCCCCAGTGTCTCCTGAGACCCACAGCAAGGGATCTTATGGAGACATCCCATTTTTTAATGTGTGTTCCAAATTCTTTCACATTCTGAAAATTGACTGCCTAGGGTTGTTTTTATTTGTTCCTATCTATTACAGAAGAAAAAAATCTCTGAGGGTGGCTCATGAAGACCCTGATTTTTAAGTATAGCAGATTGTAGTGAACTGTGATTTTACTACTATGTGACCTTATGATTACATAAATACATGCAATTTTACATAGTCTCAGTAATTTATATTTCAATATATATATATATACATATATACATTCAGTAAGAATTAATGAGATAATAGGACATGTGCATTTTAAGAGAGCAGGGACTGGTACAAAGGGTGTCTTGGAGACAGGAAATGTAAACAAAAAGAAATTAAATGACAATGTCAAAAATAAACTACCAACAATGACTTTGAGGGAAATGACACTGACATTCATTAACTGATGTAAAGAAATAATGTGCAGGGCTAGAGAGATGGCTCAGTGGTTAAGAGCACCGACTGTTCTTCCGAAGGTCCTGAGTTCAAATCTCAGCAACCACATGGTGGCTCACAACCATCCGTAAAGAGATCTGACGCCTCTTCTGGTGAGTCTGAAGACAGCTACAGTGTACTCACATATAATAAATAAATCTTAAAACAAAAGAAATAATGTGCATGCTTGTATGTGTAAGAGTAAACTGAAATAAGCTTTAGTACTCATATTTTGAAAAAATTTATGATGAGACCCTTCATCTAGAATGATTTATATCTTCATCTAATTTACTTGTCTTATTGTGGTAAAGGTTTTGTACATGACGTTTCCATTAGAGATTTTACACACTTAAAGAAACACTTTCATTTCATAATGAAATTGTATCTTTTCACATAAATTTACAGAGCATAATGTTGCATGCACAACCTGAAGACATTGTCCTTTCATAAATTGTTCCAATCTTTGTATGTTATCTGATATTCTTAACATATTCCTAGTACATTGTAAAGCTATTCCAACATCCAACATTTCTATGTTGTCATATGCAATACTGTCACTGTGCTTCAAAATCTGCTAACATTAACTCTTGTTTTTCTTTTCAAATAAGTGTCTTTTGTTACATGGGGAATCTATGATATTCCAAATCCAAACAGAGGCGATTTACCACTTACATGCCTTAGATTCTGTTGATGTAAAAAACACCATGATCAAAAGAAACATGTGAGAAAATTGTTTATTTTCTTACGTAACTTGGATGCAGTATATTCAATGTAGTCAAGGCAAGAAATTGGATGCAAGCACTCCATGAATGCATGTGGAATAAATTTGATTACAGGTTTCAGGTCCATGCTGTCTGCAGTCCTCTTTTAATAACTCTAAGAACAACTTTCATAGAGGGGATATTGTCTGCAGTAGGTTCAGTCACATTATATTAATCATTCATTAAGTACAAGGCTTACACACACACAAAAAGCTCAAAATTATGGTAGCCATACCTCAATTCAGATTTCCAGTTCTCTATATTGTCAGGACTGTGTACTTATAAATGAAACCATGTTCCACCAAACTGTGTTAATTGGTGTCACAATGGACAGTGCTGTCCTATTTGTTAGTTCAAATTTTATATGACTTAAAATTTTTATATGATTCAGTACTACTTTGGTCAAGACAAAGAAAAACTATGCTGAGAATCTTCTAACATTGTCATACAATGAAAGTTTCAAGGAAGCAATTTATTTTTGTACTTCAGTATAAAATTTGAATCTTGACTAACTACAATAACATAACACTTTGGGACAAAGATACACCCTAGCATCCCTGCACTAGAGGCCAAGATGGAGAAGAACTCCACAACCACCATGATCTTCCCCCTGGTGCTATGTTAGACAGGGAGGAAGGTGATTCATACACTGCAGAACACCAGTATACTGAAAGTTAGGAACTTGGCTTCATTGAATCTGTCAGGAAGGTTCCTAGCCAGGAAAGCCACAGTGAAACTCCCCAGAGCCAAGGAACCCAAGTATCCCAGGACAACATGGAAGGCAATGATTGAGCCTTTGTTGCAAATAATGACAATCTTCCCATGTTCAGATTTTATATCCCTGTCAATAAACGGAGGAGATGTTACCAACCAGATGCCACAGAGAACAATTTGGATCAGGGTACAAATGGGAATGACCAAGTTAGGTGCGCCGGATGTCAGCATCCCTCTCATTCTTCTCCCTGGAGTAGTGAGCTTGAAAGCCATGACCACAGTTATTGTTTTGGCCAACATGTAGAAACAGCCACTTTGAAAAACACTACAAATGTGGTCTGCTGCAGGATGCAGGTGGCCTGGTTGGGATGTCCAATGAAGAGCAATGAGCAGAGAAAACAGAAAACTAGTGAGATGAGCAGGATGTAACTGAGAATCAGATTATTTGCCTTCACAATAGGAGTATCCTTGTACTTCACAAAAGTGAAGAGTACTAGAATTGTGATGGCCGAGAAAGACAGAGCAGTGGAGCCTAGAGCTATCCCCAATGTATCTTTAGAAGCCAAAAATGACACAGTCCTTTGGAGGCAGTGCGTTTGCTACAAGTTGGCATACTTATCATTTGGACACCTCACACACTGTTCCATATCTGCTGGCAAAAACAACAATAAAACCTCATAAGAAATAATAATTATTTAGTTAATAATTATGTATTTGTAGTATTCAGATGATATATCAATAAATAATTTGGTATTAAAAATTTCATCTATTCCTTCTTGCTGCAGGAACCACTCACTTAATATTGCTCTGTATTTACCTATATTTTGTGGTGAAATAAAACTGCATGATAAGGAATGGAATGGAAAAAATTATGCATTAAACAAAATATAATAAAAATATGATAAATAATAATATGCATGATCTCAGGTTTTTCAATTCTTCAAACCATAAAATCACTATTTACAGACAAGGGTAGTGTGCACATAAGATTATTGATTTCACTAGATGAAATGCATTAGGTAATTTGCTTTTTGGGTTGTGCCATATGTCGGTATCTCTACCTAGGAACAAGAACATACAATTCCTCTTGTAAGTAATGTTTGCCTAAAGGAATATTTTCTTTTCCTTTTTCTTTTTCTTTTTTTTTTGTGGTTTTTTGGATTTGTTTTTTTCCGACACAGGGTTTCTCTGTGTAGCCCTGGCTGTCCTGGAACTGACTCAGTAAACCAGGCTGGCCTCGAACTCTGAAATCTGCCTGCCTCTGCTTCCCAGCGTGCTGGGATTACAGACATGTGCCACCACCGCCCAGCATCTAAAGGAATATTTTCATTCTTGACGCTCTATGCCTCATAGTTTTGTCTTTAAAAACTGGCACACTGCATGTCACCCTAAAAGTTTTGTGCATAGTATAAAATTAGTAACCAACATATTGTGAGAGAAATGGATTGTTTGTGGAAGATACTGCAAGTTACTTGCTAGGTCCAAAAGAAGTTCACATAATTTAACTGATTAAATTCTGAAAAACAGATTTTAGAACTTCATTTTCCATGTAGGCCATAGCATAGTTCTAGTTTGGAAAGGGAATGATTCAAAATCAGCATTTTTTTCTGCATGCAAGCCTGTACCTGTTTCATTGGAAACCTCATTTTCTGGGCACTGAACACAATCAAAGCAACAGTCTTCTGTCTCTTTCTGATGAATTTTCCTAAATCCAGCAGTACATGGCACACTACACAAGGAGGAGGGAACCTGAGAAAATATATAAATAATATATAATATGTATGTTTGTAAGAGAAAGAGTGTGTGCATGTGTGTGTTTGTTTGTGTGTGTAGTTCATTTATACATAATATATATAATGATCCATAAATTGATATATGGGACATTAACAGACATGGCTGTAAATATTCCTCTGTTAACCAACATTTCTTAAGAAATTCAGGCACATTAATATTTTGTATTTCCCTGTAGTCACACAATATTTTCTACATCGTGTAATATTATATATGTAACTTTCAGGATATAGCAATTTAAAATATTTCCTTCCTAAACTGATTCATCCAAAAGGAATGTTTATGTAGTATTAGTTTTCTCCCATGATTTACAAATAAAAAATCAGAATACTGAGGTGTATAGAAAAAGAAGGTAGGGTAAGTCAAGGAAGAGTTGTTTGATGAATTATGAAGTGTTATATAAGACTGTCTTAAAATTAATGAAGTTTAAAACAAAAACTTGAAACTCCTGTTCCTTCACCCCTTTCCCTGCATTTACGAGACTCCTGCCTCATCACTCTAGCATTCCCCTATAGTGGGGCATTGAGCCTGCACAGGACCAAGGGGCTCTCCTCCCAGTGATGCCAGATAAGTCAATCCCCCACGGAAGAAGAGACTCTAGTAAGTGGCATAGTGGAATAACATGTGAAGTGTAAGTAAATAAAATAACCCATTTTTTATATACATTTGTATAAATACCTTGAATCTGTAGAAAGATTTCTGTTAATGAACACATGCTATACTTAATTACTTTATAAATATGTTCTCACAAAATAAGAAAATTCCATGGTATGCATATAGTTATAAAATTTTCATTATATATATATATATATATATATATAAACCTGTAGTGCATGGTGAATAGGCCTGTGGGTAAAACTGAACATGGAATTCAGAGGCTTTTGATCTCTATGAAAATATTTACATGGAGTTGAGTGGTACCAGATTTTGGTGATTGTAACTGAGCATGGTCTTTTGCAAGAGTAGCCACTGGTCTTAACCACAGAGATATTATTTCAGTGCCTCATATTTAAAAATATAGATATCTTGAAAACGTCTAAAATTTGTGGTGTACACACGAGAGTACCTCCTGTGGCCCACTCCACATCTTCAGATATGTGAAGTTGTTGCATCTGTGGGAAGCACGGAAAATAGATTCCTATTTTCATCTTTAATCCAAACCCTTGTGGAAAATTCCAAATAATGAAAATGTCATACTGTGCACACTGATTTTCCCTATGATTCATGTTCACCAGTTCTCCAACAGGATTAGTAAACACCCTGATCTTCATCAAGGAAGACACCTAATTGAGATGCATCATTAGATGCTTACATGTGGGTATCACACAGGAAAAACAAAATTGAGAATTTCCGCAAATTCCTTAATGACTTTCACAAAAGACAGTTTTATTGAAGTAACCCCGTGTAGTAAAATACAATATCCCTCATCAATACTAAAAATTTATATAATATTCCATGTTTCATGGTAAAATATACTAGAAAAATGATTAGCATATAACAAGTAACTTGGTGTGTGTGTGCATGTGTTCATGTTAGTAAAAAATTACATTTTGGTAAATGAGTCACATGAGTGCAAATGAAGGGGAATTCTGAATGTGTGTGAAAATAAAGAATGCCTTTTTGTCTCTTATTTATAGACAATAAAAAATAGGAGATAAACTGAAACTTAATAACATATATAGTCTTATTCATATGTGATTTTGTTAATCATTGTTAATTTAAATGAGTAACTATTAGTTACAGCACATGTACTAATTCTTGAGAATTTACTCTTCAGAATAATATTCTAGTCTACTCGTCATTTAAAGATTTTATTATTAAACCATTGGATCCTTTTTTAACTTTTGAAATCATTTGATGAAATGTTGAGACATAGTTTCATGAAATTCACTGATATCATAAAAATATTGTTTCCTATTAAATGTTTCCCTTGTGCATGATATTCATCCGTGTGAAAGAACAATTAGGGAGTTTTGCAGTGTAAAAATCTTTCCACTGAGAGACTAATTCATAACAAATGTACATGTGTGTCTCTGGGTCCATTTAAAAGATCATATTAATATATCTAAGCATAATGAAATGTAAGAAACTTGACCTTCTCACAGTAAGTAAATATTCCTTTGAATTCTTCTGGATTTTGAGACTCTACTTGTTGAAGAATGAGTTCATGGTAGGTGTGGGCCACAGCATACACAGCATTGTACAAATTGTAACCTTCTTCTTTCAGGGCCATGCCATATTTGTGCAGTGCTGTCCATTCAAATGTGTTGTTGAATTTAAAATGTTCCATTTTATTGCTGTTCTTAGAGACTGAACAATTAAAATAATTATACCCCAGGATAGACACCGAAATGTTCACTGGATATTTGTCAGTGTTCATAGTTTGCATAAAATTCATAAATTTAGCAATCTCACCTCTGTGGTTTGCAAAAGTGACAGTCCCATGGAAGAAATCAAGGCTAAATTCCTTTTTATTTGTGATAACATCCCATTGTGTGGTTGTGATCCAGATTCTCTGAATACTTAAATAATCCCATCTTCTAAAGCTCACCTCCTTCCCACCTCTGCCAGACCTCTGATTAATGCGCACATTCAAACTCCCAGCCCACTTTCATTCATAAAAATTAAAGACAGGAAATGACATCATTCCAGGAGGCTGGATGCAGGGCGGGCACTGTGGTGACATCAGGGGTGGTGCCAGAGGTTGCAGGGTGGCAGACAGGGACACCAACATGCGCCCACCGGGGGCTGAGATATAATATGTGTTAAAATTGAAGAATTTCTTGGAAAATAATGTTAAAAAATGTAGATAATTTTATTTTTACTGAATGACCAAGGACATAGAAAAATTTGGGATTAAAGGGAAGATTTTCATGAAATATATTCCTGATAAAATTGAAGAAATACATAGAAAACAGTGTGAAAGTTGAAGATTTACAAGGAAAGGGATGCTTCTAAAATGATAGAAATAAAAATATTTCTAAATTAAATAATGAGAGAATTAGAAAATTTTGATAAAATTGGAGATTTACATGGAAAATAATCCTAGCACTGGGCCTTTTTATAGTTCCATTTAGCATTGAATTTCATAATTTATTCATGTAAATGTCTATAGTAATCTCCGTTTTTGAGACATGTTGAGCACAGAGTCACTGCCTATAGTAAGGAGGAGTATACATATGAGCAGGGAGCAGTGGTGGTTGGTTCTCCCTAGAGCTGCATGGGAAGTGTCGGCCAGGTGTAGCCAGATGTTTGCACCCTTGAGGTCCCTTGTGGTGCTCCTCCCTTGCTAGATCAGGCCGTGACCTCTGAATAACTTCACTATCAACGCTGATTCTGCTCAAAATACTTAGACCAGGGGCTTGCTTGAAGAAATGTCCTGGGCAGGATGCCAAACTTGGACAGCCCTAGTCTGTGTTTTGCTTGCTTGATTAAGCACAGCCACATTCTCTGTGACAATTATTTTTCCTTTTAAATGTGCTTTTGATAGTTCAATCATAAATACAAATTTACAATCACAAAAGAGATTTTTATGAACCATACCTGAAAGTGTGTCTGTTTAATCATTGATAATTTAGACGTGAATTGTAACATCTCACTATTTTTCATTTGTCTGGTGGGCATTAGTTTTTAGGAAATGATTTCTACATACAGGATGCTATCCTGGAGGATTTCATGAAGGGATGGATGCCAAGTTATGGTGTAGTCCTTAATGTCGCAGAGCATTTTATTTGATTCATCACAGGAAAGGAGTGGTACAATGTTCATTGATGGTCTTCTCTTTTATCTCTCATTTTTCTATTATTGAACATAGATTTTTTTCATACACTATATTCTAATTACCTCTTTCCTCACGCAACTATTTCCAGATTTCCCTATCCCATGCCACTTGTTCAAATCCCTACTCTTCCTTTCTTTTCCATGTTAATAAACTAAACATCTAAACTATTCTATTATTATTATTATTATTATTATTAATTATAAAAAACAAAACCTCTACTAAAACAAAATGAAAAATAAACAGATGAAAAGATACATAAAACAACTAAGAAACCTCAACATACACAAACTAAAATTCCTAAAATGAAATTACATAAAAACACAAAAGTTTGAGCCACAATAAACTTAAATAGGAAGGAACTTTGTGGCATAAAAAAAAACACAAAACAAAGAACAGAAAACAACAAGTCAAATGAACACAAAAGAAAATCAAATATAAAAGTCCTGGCATATAAAAGCATAATGAGACAAAGAAAAACCAACAATGACTTTGAGTTTGTTTTCTGTTTTCCATCTGATTCTGGGCAAAAGGTTTGCCATTCAGATAGTTTGAATACCCCATGAATGTGCTATTATTGAGCACATCTTTTGAAAAAAGAGCTTCTTGTAAATCATACCTGAAAGCAAGTCTGTTACTTCATTTTTCATATAGACATGGATTTTAATGTCTCCTTTCTCCTTCATCTGGTGGCCATTATGTTTCTAGAAAATGATTTCTACATATATGACGTGATCCTCAACTTCATGTAATATATGCCAATGTACAGTGTCATCCTTCCTTTCTTAAAGCATTTTATATTATAAAAACAATTAATATTGATTTGGTAAATGGATGTCAACTGGATTGGAATGGGGATGCAGTTCCATCCTCCTCTCAATATTGAGACCCCATATTGAACAGAGCCATGCAGGCCCTGTGCGTGCTGCCACAGTCTCTGTAATTTCACATGTGCATCTATATTTCTTGTTTAGAAATCCTGTTTTCCATGGTGGTTGTTCTCAGTCCCCTCTTGCATGGATAATACTTCTACCTATACTTCCCCAGTGTCTCCTGAGACCCACAGCAAGGGATCTTATGGAGACATCCCATTTTTTAAAGTGTGTTCCAAATTCTTTCACATTCTGAAAATTGACTGCCTAGGGTTGTTTTTATTTGTTCCTATCTATTACAGAAGAAAAAAATCTCTGAGGGTGGCTCATGAAGACCCTGATTTTTAAGTATAGCAGATTGTAGTGAACTGTGATTTTACTACTATGTGACCTTATGATTACATAAATACATGCAATTTTACATAGTCTCAGTAATTTATATTTCAATATATATATATACATATATACATTCAGTAAGAATTAATGAGATAATAGGACATGTGCATTTTAGGAGAGCAGGGACTGGTACAAAGGGTGTCTTGGAGACAAGAAATGTAAACAAAAAGAAATTAAATGACAATGTCAAAAATAAACTACCAACAATGACTTTGAGGGAAATGACACTGACATTCATTAACTGATGTAAAGAAATAATGTGCAGGGCTAGAGAGATGGCTCAGTGGTTAAGAGCACCGACTGTTCTTCCGAAGGTCCTGAGTTCAAATCTCAGCAACAACATGGTGGCTCACAACCATCCGTAAAGAGATCTGACGCCTCTTCTTGTGAGTCTGAAGACAGCTACAGTGTACTCACATATAATAAATAAATCTTAAAACAAAAGGAATAATGTGCATGCTTGTATGTGTAAGAGTAAACTGAAATAAGCTTTAGTACTCATATTTTGAAAAAAATTATGATGAGACCCTTCATCTAGAATGATTTATATCTTCATCTAATTTACTTGTCTTATTGTGGTAAAGGTTTTGTACATGACGTTTCCATTAGAGATTTTACACACTTAAAGAAACACTTTCATTTCATAATGAAATTGTATCTTTTCACATAAATTTACAGAGCATAATGTTGCATGCACAACCTGAAGACATTGTCCTTTCATAAATTGTTCCAATCTTTGTATGTTATCTGATATTCTTAACATATTCCTAGTACATTGTAAAGCTATTCCAACATCCAACATTTCTATGTTGTCATATGCAATACTGTCACTGTGCTTCAAAATCTGCTAACATTAACTCTTGTTTTTCTTTTCAAATAAGTGTCTTTTGTTACATGGGGAATCTATGATATTCCAAATCCAAACAGAGGCGATTTACCACTTACATGCCTTAGATTCTGTTGATGTAAAAAACACCATGATCAAAAGAAACATGTGAGAAAATTGTTTATTTTCTTACGTAACTTGGATGCAGTATATTCAATGTAGTCAAGGCAAGAAATTGGATGCAAGCACTCCATGAATGCATGTGGAATAAATTTGATTACAGGTTTCAGGTCCATGCTGTCTGCAGTCCTCTTTTAATAACTCTAAGAACAACTTTCATAGAGGGGATATTGTCTGCAGTAGGTTCAGTCACATTATATTAATCATTCATTAAGTACAAGGCTTACACACACACAAAAAGCTCAAAATTATGGTAGCCATACCTCAATTCAGATTTCCAGTTCTCTATATTGTCAGGACTGTGTACTTATAAATGAAACCATGTTCCACCAAACTGTGTTAATTGGTGTCACAATGGACAGTGCTGTCCTATTTGTTAGTTCAAATTTTATATGACTTAAAATTTTTATATGATTCAGTACTACTTTGGTCAAGACAAAGAAAAACTATGCTGAGAATCTAACATTGTCATACAATGAAAGTTTCAAGGAAGCAATTTATTTTTGTACTTCAGTATAAAATTTGAATCTTGACTAACTACAATAACATAACACTTTGGGACAAAGATACACCCTAGCATCCCTGCACTAGAGGCCAAGATGGAGAAGAACTCCACAACCACCATGATCTTCCCCCTGGTGCTATGTTAGACAGGGAGGAAGGTGATTCATACACTGCAGAACACCAGTATACTGAAAGTTAGGAACTTGGCTTCATTGAATCTGTCAGGAAGGTTCCTAGCCAGGAAAGCCACAGTGAAACTCCCCAGAGCCAAGGAACCCAAGTATCCCAGGACAACATGGAAGGCAATGATTGAGCCTTTGTTGCAAATAATGACAATCTTCCCATGTTCAGATTTTATATCCCTGTCAATAAACGGAGGAGATGTTACCAACCAGATGCCACAGAGAACAATTTGGATCAGGGTACAAATGGGAATGACCAAGTTAGGTGCGCCGGATGTCAGCATCCCTCTCATTCTTCTCCCTGGAGTAGGGAGCTTGAAAGCCATGACCACAGTTATTGTTTTGGCCAACATGTAGAAACAGCCACTTTGAAAAACACTACAAATGTGGTCTGCTGCAGGATGCAGGTGGCCTGGTTGGGATGTCCAATGAAGAGCAATGAGCAGAGAAAACAGAAAACTAGTGAGATGAGCAGGATGTAACTGAGAATCAGATTATTTGCCCTCACAATAGGAGTATCCTTGTACTTCACAAAAGTGAAGAGTACTAGAATTGTGATGGCCGAGAAAGACAGAGCAGTGGAGCCTAGAGCTATCCCCAATGTATCTTTTGAAACCAAAAATGACACAGTCCTTTGGAGGCAGTGCGTTTGCTACAAGTTGGCATACTTATCATTTGGACACCTCACACACTGTTCCATATCTGCTGGCAAAAACAACAATAAAACCTCATAAGATATAATAATTATTTAGTTAATAATTATGTATTTGTAGTATTCAGATGATATATCAATAAATAATTTGGTATTAAAAATTTCATCTATTCCTTCTTGCTGCAGGAACCACTCACTTAATATTGCTCTGTATTTACCTATATTTTGTGGTGAAATAAAACTGCATGATAAGGAATGGAATGGAAAAATTATGCATTAAACAAAATATAATAAAAATATGATAAATAATAATATGCATGATCTCAGGTTTTTCAATTCTTCAAACCATAAAATCACTATTTACAGACAAGGGTAGTGTGCACATAAGATTATTGATTTCACTAGATGAAATGCATTAGGTAATTTGCTTTTTGGGTTGTGCCATATGTCGGTATCTCTACCTAGGAACAAGAACATACAATTCCTCTTGTAAGTAATGTTTGCCTAAAGGAATATTTTCTTTTCCTTTTTCTTTTTCTTTTTTTTTTTGTGGTTTTTTGGATTTGTTTTTTCCGACACAGGGTTTCTCTGTGTAGCCCTGGCTGTCCTGGAACTGACTCAGTAAACCAGGCTGGCCTCGAACTCTGAAATCTGCCTGCCTCTGCTTCCCAGCGTGCTGGGATTACAGACATGTGCCACCACCGCCCAGCATCTAAAGGAATATTTTCATTCTTGACGCTCTATGCCTCATAGTTTTGTCTTTAAAAACTGGCACACTGCATGTCACCCTAAAAGTTTTGTGCATAGTATAAAATTAGTAACCAACATATTGTGAGAGAAATGGATTGTTTGTGGAAGATACTGCAAGTTACTTGCTAGGTCCAAAAGAAGTTCACATAATTTAACTGATTAAATTCTGAAAAACAGAGATTTTAGAACTTCATTTTCCATGTAGGCCATAGCATAGTTCTAGTTTGGAAAGGGAATGATTCAAAATCAGCATTTTTTTCTGCATGCAAGCCTGTACCTGTTTCATTGGAAACCTCATTTTCTGGGCACTGAACACAATCAAAGCAACAGTCTTCTGTCTCTTTCTGATGAATTTTCCTAAATCCAGCAGTACATGGCACACTACACAAGGAGGAGGGAACCTGAGACAATATATAAATAATATATAATATGTATATTTGTAAGAGAAAGAGTGTGTGCATGTGTGTGTTTGTTTGTGTGTGTAGTTCATTTATACATAATATATATAATGATCCATAAATTGATATATGTGACATTAACAGACATGGCTGTAAATATTCCTCTGTTAACCAACATTTCTTAAGAAATTCAGGCACATTAATATTTTGTATTTCCCTGTAGTCACACAATATTTTGTACATCGTGTAATATTATATATGTAACTTTCAGGATATAGCAATTTAAAATATTTCCTTCCTAAACTGATTCATCCAAAAGGAATGTTTATGTAGTATTAGTTTTCTCCCATGATTTACAAATAAAAAATCAGAATACTGAGGTGTATAGAAAAAGAAGGTAGGGTAAGTCAAGGAAGAGTTGTTTGATGAATTATGAAGTGTTATATAAGACTGTCTTAAAATTAATGAAGTTTAAAACAAAAACTTGAAACTCCTGTTCCTTCACCCCTTTCCCTGCATTTACGAGACTCCTGCCTCATCACTCTAGCATTCCCCTATAGTGGGGCATTGAGCCTGCACAGGACCAAGGGGCTCTCCTCCCAGTGATGCCAGATAAGTCAATCCCCCACGGAAGAAGAGACTCTAGTAAGTGGCATAGTGGAATAACATGTGAAGTGTAAGTAAATAAAATAACCCATTTTTTATATACATTTGTATAAATACCTTGAATCTGTAGAAAGATTTCTGTTAATGAACACATGCAATACTTAATTACTTTATAAATATGTTCTCACAAAATAAGAAAATTCCATGGTATGCATATAGTTATAAAATTTTCATTATATATATATATATATATATATATATATATATATATATATATATATATATATATATATATATATAAACCTGTAGTGCATGGTGAATAGGCCTGTGGGTAAAACTGAACATGGAATTCAGAGGCTTTTGATCTCTATGAAAATATTTACATGGAGTTGAGTGGTACCAGATTTTGGTGATTGTAACTGAGCATGGTCTTTTGCAAGAGTAGCCACTGGTCTTAACCACAGAGATATTATTTCAGTGCCTCATAATTAAAAATATAGATATCTTGAAAACGTCTAAAATTTGTGGTGTACACACGAGAGTACCTCCTGTGGCCCACTCCACATCTTCAGATATGTGAAGTTGTTGCATCTGTGGGAAGCACGGAAAATAGATTCCTATTTTCATCTTTAATCCAAACCCTTGTGGAAAATTCCAAATAATGAAAATGTCATACTGTGCACACTGATTTTCCCTATGATTCATGTTCACCAGTTCTCCAACAGGATTAGTAAACACCCTGATCTTCATCAAGGAAGACACCTAAATGAGATGCATCATTAGATGCTTACATGTGGGTATCACACAGGAAAAACAAAATTGAGAATTTCCGCAAATTCCTTAATGACTTTCACAAAAGACAGTTTTATTGAAGTAACCCCGTGTAGTAAAATACAATATCCCTCATCAATACTAAAAATTTATATAATATTCCATGTTTCATGGTAAAATATACTAGAAAAATGATTAGCATATAACAAGTAACTTGGTGTGTGTGTGCATGTGTTCATGTTAGTAAAAAATTACATTTTGGTAAATGAGTCACATGAGTGCAAATGAAGGGGAATTCTGAATGTGTGTGAAAATAAAGAATGCCTTTTTGTCTCTTATTTATAGACAATAAAAAATAGGAGATAAACTGAAACTTAATAACATATATAGTCTTATTCATATGTGATTTTGTTAATCATTGTTAATTTAAATGAGTAACTATTAGTTACAGCACATGTACTAATTCTTGAGAATTTACTCTTCAGAATAATATTCTAGTCTACTCGTCATTTAAAGATTTTATTATTAAACCATTGGATCCTTTTTTAACTTTTGAAATCATTTGATGAAATGTTGAGACATAGTTTCATGAAATTCACTGATATCATAAAAATATTGTTTCCTATTAAATGTTTCCCTTGTGCATGATATTCATCCGTGTGAAAGAACAATTAGGGAGTTTTGCAGTGTAAAAATCTTTCCACTGAGAGACTAATTCATAACAAATGTACATGTGTGTCTCTGGGTCGATTTAAAAGATCATATTGATATATCTAAGCATAATGAAATGTAAGAAACTTGACCTTCTCACAGTAAGTAAATATTCCTTTGAATTCTTCTGGATTTTGAGACTCTACTTGTTGAAGAATGAGTTCATGGTAGGTGTGGGCCACAGCATACACAGCATTGTACAAATTGTAACCTTCTTCTTTCAGGGCCATGCCATATTTGTGCAGTGCTGTCCATTCAAATGTGTTGTTGAATTTAAAATGTTCCATTTTATTGCTGTTCTTAGGGACTGAACAATTAAAATAATTATACCCCAGGATAGACACCGAAATGTTCACTGGATATTTGTCAGTGTTCATAGTTTGCATAAAATTCATAAATTTAGCAATCTCACCTCTGTGGTTTGCAAAAGTGACAGTCCCATGGAAGAAATCAAGGCTAAATTCCTTTTTATTTGTGATAACATCCCATTGTGTGGTTGTGATCCAGATTCTCTGAATACTTAAATAATCCCATCTTCTAAAGCTCACCTCCTTCCCACCTCTGCCAGACCTCTGATTAATGCGCACATTCAAACTCCCAGCCCACTTTCATTCATAAAAATTAAAGACAGGAAATGACATCATTCCAGGAGGCTGGATGCAGGGCGGGCACTGCGGTGACATCAGGGGTGGTGCCAGAGGTTGCAGGGTGGCAGACAGGGACACCAACATGCGCCCACCGGGGGCTGAGATATAAAATGTGTTAAAATTGAAGAATTTCTTGGAAAATAATGTTAAAAAATGTAGATAATTTTATTTTTACTGAATGACCAAGGACATAGAAAAATTTGGGATTAAAGGGAAGATTTTCATGAAATATATTCCTGATAAAATTGAAGAAATACATAGAAAACAGTGTGAAAGTTGAAGATTTACAAGGAAAGGGATGCTTCTAAAATGATAGAAATAAAAATATTTCTAAATTAAATAATGAGAGAATTAGAAAATTTTGATAAAATTGGAGATTTACATGGAAAATAATCCTAGCACTGGGCCTTTTTATAGTTCCATTTAGCATTGAATTTCATAATTTATTCATGTAAATGTCTATAGTAATCTCCGTTTTTGAGACATGTTGAGCACAGAGTCACTGCCTATAGTAAGGAGGAGTAGACATATGAGCAGGGAGCAGTGGTGGTTGGTTCTCCCTAGAGCTGCATGGGAAGTGTCGGCCAGGTGTAGCCAGATGTTTGCACCCTTGAGGTCCCTTGTGGTGCTCCTCCCTTGCTAGATCAGGCCGTGACCTCTGAATAACTTCACTATCAACGCTGAATCTGCTCAAAATACTTAGACCAGGGGCTTGCTTGAAGAAATGTCCTGGGCAGGATGCCAAACTTGGACAGCCCTAGTCTGTGTTTTGCTTGCTTGATTAAGCACAGCCACATTCTCTGTGACAATTATTTTTCCTTTTAAATGTGCTTTTGATAGTTCAATCATAAATACAAATTTACAATCACAAAAGAGATTTTTATGAACCATACCTGAAAGTGTGTCTGTTTAATCATTGATAATTTAGACGTGAATTGTAACATCTCACTATTTTTCATTTGTCTGGTGGGCATTAGTTTTTAGGAAATGATTTCTACATACAGGATGCTATCCTGGAGGATTTCATGAAGGGATGGATGCCAAGTTATGGTGTAGTCCTTAATGTCGCAGAGCATTTTATTTGATTCATCACAGGAAAGGAGTGGTACAAT
This sequence comes from Apodemus sylvaticus, assembly GCF_947179515.1. Classification (NCBI taxonomy): domain Eukaryota; kingdom Metazoa; phylum Chordata; class Mammalia; order Rodentia; family Muridae; genus Apodemus; species Apodemus sylvaticus. The sequence goes on along the minus strand of NC_067491.1, from coordinate 60,325,397 downwards.
GTTCATTGATGGTCTTCTCTTTTATCTCTCATTTTTCTATTATTGAACATAGATTTTTTTCATACACTATATTCTAATTACCTCTTTCCTCACGCAACTATTTCCAGATTTCCCTATCCCATGCCACTTGTTCAAATCCCTACTCTTCCTTTCTTTTCCATGTTAATAAACTAAACATCTAAACTATTCTATTATTATTATTATTATTATTATTAATTATAAAAAACAAAACCTCTACTAAAACAAAATGAAAAATAAACAGATGAAAAGATACATAAAACAACTAAGAAACCTCAACATACACAAACTAAAATTCCTAAAATGAAATTACATAAAAACACAAAAGTTTGAGCCACAATAAACTTAAATAGGAAGGAACTTTGTGGCATAAAAAAAAACACAAAACAAAGAACAGAAAACAACAAGTCAAATGAACACAAAAGAAAATCAAATATAAAAGTCCTGGCATATAAAAGCATAATGAGACAAAGAAAAACCAACAATGACTTTGAGTTTGTTTTCTGTTTTCCATCTGATTCTGGGCAAAAGGTTTGCCATTCAGATAGTTTGAATACCCCATGAATGTGCTATTATTGAGCACATCTTTTGAAAAAAGAGCTTCTTGTAAATCATACCTGAAAGCAAGTCTGTTACTTCATTTTTCATATAGACATGGATTTTAATGTCTCCTTTCTCCTTCATCTGGTGGCCATTATGTTTCTAGAAAATGATTTCTACATATATGACGTGATCCTCAACTTCATGTAATATATGCCAATGTACAGTGTCATCCTTCCTTTCTTAAAGCATTTTATATTATAAAAACAATTAATATTGATTTGGTAAATGGATGTCAACTGGATTGGAATGGGGATGCAGTTCCATCCTCCTCTCAATATTGAGACCCCATATTGAACAGAGCCATGCAGGCCCTGTGCGTGCTGCCACAGTCTCTGTAATTTCACATGTGCATCTATATTTCTTGTTTAGAAATCCTGTTTTCCATGGTGGTTGTTCTCAGTCCCCTCTTGCATGGATAATACTTCTACCTATACTTCCCCAGTGTCTCCTGAGACCCACAGCAAGGGATCTTATGGAGACATCCCATTTTTTAATGTGTGTTCCAAATTCTTTCACATTCTGAAAATTGACTGCCTAGGGTTGTTTTTATTTGTTCCTATCTATTACAGAAGAAAAAAATCTCTGAGGGTGGCTCATGAAGACCCTGATTTTTAAGTATAGCAGATTGTAGTGAACTGTGATTTTACTACTATGTGACCTTATGATTACATAAATACATGCAATTTTACATAGTCTCAGTAATTTATATTTCAATATATATATATATACATATATACATTCAGTAAGAATTAATGAGATAATAGGACATGTGCATTTTAAGAGAGCAGGGACTGGTACAAAGGGTGTCTTGGAGACAGGAAATGTAAACAAAAAGAAATTAAATGACAATGTCAAAAATAAACTACCAACAATGACTTTGAGGGAAATGACACTGACATTCATTAACTGATGTAAAGAAATAATGTGCAGGGCTAGAGAGATGGCTCAGTGGTTAAGAGCACCGACTGTTCTTCCGAAGGTCCTGAGTTCAAATCTCAGCAACCACATGGTGGCTCACAACCATCCGTAAAGAGATCTGACGCCTCTTCTGGTGAGTCTGAAGACAGCTACAGTGTACTCACATATAATAAATAAATCTTAAAACAAAAGAAATAATGTGCATGCTTGTATGTGTAAGAGTAAACTGAAATAAGCTTTAGTACTCATATTTTGAAAAAATTTATGATGAGACCCTTCATCTAGAATGATTTATATCTTCATCTAATTTACTTGTCTTATTGTGGTAAAGGTTTTGTACATGACGTTTCCATTAGAGATTTTACACACTTAAAGAAACACTTTCATTTCATAATGAAATTGTATCTTTTCACATAAATTTACAGAGCATAATGTTGCATGCACAACCTGAAGACATTGTCCTTTCATAAATTGTTCCAATCTTTGTATGTTATCTGATATTCTTAACATATTCCTAGTACATTGTAAAGCTATTCCAACATCCAACATTTCTATGTTGTCATATGCAATACTGTCACTGTGCTTCAAAATCTGCTAACATTAACTCTTGTTTTTCTTTTCAAATAAGTGTCTTTTGTTACATGGGGAATCTATGATATTCCAAATCCAAACAGAGGCGATTTACCACTTACATGCCTTAGATTCTGTTGATGTAAAAAACACCATGATCAAAAGAAACATGTGAGAAAATTGTTTATTTTCTTACGTAACTTGGATGCAGTATATTCAATGTAGTCAAGGCAAGAAATTGGATGCAAGCACTCCATGAATGCATGTGGAATAAATTTGATTACAGGTTTCAGGTCCATGCTGTCTGCAGTCCTCTTTTAATAACTCTAAGAACAACTTTCATAGAGGGGATATTGTCTGCAGTAGGTTCAGTCACATTATATTAATCATTCATTAAGTACAAGGCTTACACACACACAAAAAGCTCAAAATTATGGTAGCCATACCTCAATTCAGATTTCCAGTTCTCTATATTGTCAGGACTGTGTACTTATAAATGAAACCATGTTCCACCAAACTGTGTTAATTGGTGTCACAATGGACAGTGCTGTCCTATTTGTTAGTTCAAATTTTATATGACTTAAAATTTTTATATGATTCAGTACTACTTTGGTCAAGACAAAGAAAAACTATGCTGAGAATCTTCTAACATTGTCATACAATGAAAGTTTCAAGGAAGCAATTTATTTTTGTACTTCAGTATAAAATTTGAATCTTGACTAACTACAATAACATAACACTTTGGGACAAAGATACACCCTAGCATCCCTGCACTAGAGGCCAAGATGGAGAAGAACTCCACAACCACCATGATCTTCCCCCTGGTGCTATGTTAGACAGGGAGGAAGGTGATTCATACACTGCAGAACACCAGTATACTGAAAGTTAGGAACTTGGCTTCATTGAATCTGTCAGGAAGGTTCCTAGCCAGGAAAGCCACAGTGAAACTCCCCAGAGCCAAGGAACCCAAGTATCCCAGGACAACATGGAAGGCAATGATTGAGCCTTTGTTGCAAATAATGACAATCTTCCCATGTTCAGATTTTATATCCCTGTCAATAAACGGAGGAGATGTTACCAACCAGATGCCACAGAGAACAATTTGGATCAGGGTACAAATGGGAATGACCAAGTTAGGTGCGCCGGATGTCAGCATCCCTCTCATTCTTCTCCCTGGAGTAGTGAGCTTGAAAGCCATGACCACAGTTATTGTTTTGGCCAACATGTAGAAACAGCCACTTTGAAAAACACTACAAATGTGGTCTGCTGCATGATGCAGGTGGCCTGGTTGGGATGTCCAATGAAGAGCAATGAGCAGAGAAAACAGAAAACTAGTGAGATGAGCAGGATGTAACTGAGAATCAGATTATTTGCCTTCACAATAGGAGTATCCTTGTACTTCACAAAAGTGAAGAGTACTAGAATTGTGATGGCCGAGAAAGACAGAGCAGTGGAGCCTAGAGCTATCCCCAATGTATCTTTTGAAACCAAAAATGACACAGTCCTTTGGAGGCAGTGCGTTTGCTACAAGTTGGCATACTTATCATTTGGACACCTCACACACTGTTCCATATCTGCTGGCAAAAACAACAATAAAACCTCATAAGATATAATAATTATTTAGTTAATAATTATGTATTTGTAGTATTCAGATGATATATCAATAAATAATTTGGTATTAAAAATTTCATCTATTCCTTCTTGCTGCAGGAACCACTCACTTAATATTGCTCTGTATTTACCTATATTTTGTGGTGAAATAAAACTGCATGATAAGGAATGGAATGGAAAAAATTATGCATTAAACAAAATATAATAAAAATATGATAAATAATAATATGCATGATCTCAGGTTTTTCAATTCTTCAAACCATAAAATCACTATTTACAGACAAGGGTAGTGTGCACATAAGATTATTGATTTCACTAGATGAAATGCATTAGGTAATTTGCTTTTTGGGTTGTGCCATATGTCGGTATCTCTACCTAGGAACAAGAACATACAATTCCTCTTGTAAGCAATGTTTGCCTAAAGGAATATTTTCTTTTCCTTTTTCTTTTTCTTTTTTTTTGTGGTTTTTTGGATTTGTTTTTTCCGACACAGGGTTTCTCTGTGTAGCCCTGGCTGTCCTGGAACTGACTCAGTAAACCAGGCTGGCCTCGAACTCTGAAATCTGCCTGCCTCTGCTTCCCAGCGTGCTGGGATTACAGACATGTGCCACCACCGCCCAGCATCTAAAGGAATATTTTCATTCTTGACGCTCTATGCCTCATAGTTTTGTCTTTAAAAACTGGCACACTGCATGTCACCCTAAAAGTTTTGTGCATAGTATAAAATTAGTAACCAACATATTGTGAGAGAAATGGATTGTTTGTGGAAGATACTGCAAGTTACTTGCTAGGTCCAAAAGAAGTTCACATAATTTAACTCATTCAATTCTGAAAAACAGAGATTTTAGAACTTCATTTTCCATGTAGGCCATAGCATAGTTCTAGTTTGGAAAGGGAATGATTCAAAATCAGCATTTTTTTCTGCATGCAAGCCTGTACCTGTTTCATTGGAAACCTCATTTTCTGGGCACTGAACACAATCAAAGCAACAGTCTTCTGTCTCTTTCTGACGAATTTTCCTAAATCCAGAAGTACATGGCACACTACACAAGCAGGAGGGAACCTGAGACAATATATAAATAATATATAATATGTATGTTTGTAAGAGAAAGAGTGTGTGAATGTGTGTGTTTGTTTGTGTGTGTAGTTCATTTATACATAATATATATAATGATCCATAAATTGATATATGGGACATTAACAGACATGGCTGTAAATATTCCTCTGTTAACCAATATTTCTTAAGAAATTCAGGCACATTAATATTTTGTATTTCCCTGTAGTCACACAATATTTTCTACATCGTGTAATATTATATATGTAACTTTCAGGATATAGCAATTTAAAATATTTCCTTCCTAAACTGATTCATCCAAAAGGAATGTTTATGTAGTATTAGTTTTCTCCCATGATTTACAAATAAAAAATCAGAATACTGAGGTGTATAGAAAAAGAAGGTAGGGTAAGTCAAGGAAGAGTTGTTTGATGAATTATGAAGTGTTATATAAGACTGTCTTAAAATTAATGAAGTTTAAAACAAAAACTTGAAACTCCTGTTCCTTCACCCCTTTCCCTGCATTTACGAGGCTCCTGCCTCATCACTCTAGCATTCCCCTATAGTGGGGCATTGAGCCTGCACAGGACCAAGGGGCTCTCCTCCCAGTGATGCCAGATAAGTCAATCCCCCACGGAAGAAGAGACTCTAGTAAGTGGCATAGTGGAATAACATGTGAAGTGTAAGTAAATAAAATAACCCATTTTTTATATACATTTGTATAAATACCTTGAATCTGTAGAAAGATTTCTGTTAATGAACACATGCAATACTTAATTACTTTATAAATATGTTCTCACAAAATAAGAAAATTCCATGGTATGCATATAGTTATAAAATTTTCATTATATATATATATATATATATATATATATATATAAACCTGTAGTGCATGGTGAATAGGCCTGTGGGTAAAACTGAACATGGAATTCAGAGGCTTTTGATCTCTATGAAAATATTTACATGGAGTTGAGTGGTACCAGATTTTGGTGATTGTAACTGAGCATGGTCTTTTGCAAGAGTAGCCACTGGTCTTAACCACAGAGATATTATTTCAGTGCCTCATAATTAAAAATATAGATATCTTGAAAACGTCTAAAATTTGTGGTGTACACACGAGAGTACCTCCTGTGGCCCACTCCACATCTTCAGATATGTGAAGTTGTTGCATCTGTGGGAAGCACGGAAAATAGATTCCTATTTTCATCTTTAATCCAAACCCTTGTGGAAAATTCCAAATAATGAAAATGTCATACTGTGCACACTGATTTTCCCTATGATTCATGTTCACCAGTTCTCCAACAGGATTAGTAAACACCCTGATCTTCATCAAGGAAGACACTTAAATGAGATGCATCATTAGATGCTTACATGTGGGTATCACACAGGAAAAACAAAATTGAGAATTTCCGCAAATTCCTTAATGACTTTCACAAAAGACAGTTTTATTGAAGTAACCCCGTGTAGTAAAATACAATATCCCTCATCAATACTAAAAATTTATATAATATTCCATGTTTCATGGTAAAATATACTAGAAAAATGATTAGCATATAACAAGTAACTTGGTGTGTGTGTGCATGTGTTCATGTTAGTAAAAAATTACATTTTGGTAAATGAGTCACATGAGTGCAAATGAAGGGGAATTCTGAATGTGTGTGAAAATAAAGAATGCCTTTTTGTCTCTTATTTATAGACAATAAAAAATAGGAGATAAACTGAAACTTAATAACATATATAGTCTTATTCATATGTGATTTTGTTAATCATTGTTAATTTAAATGAGTAACTATTAGTTACAGCACATGTACTAATTCTTGAGAATTTACTCTTCAGAATAATATTCTAGTCTACTCGTCATTTAAAGATTTTATTATTAAACCATTGGATCCTTTTTTAACTTTTGAAATCATTTGATGAAATGTTGAGACATAGTTTCATGAAATTCACTGATATCATAAAAATATTGTTTCCTATTAAATGTTTCCCTTGTGCATGATATTCATCCGTGTGAAAGAACAATTAGGGAGTTTTGCAGTGTAAAAATCTTTCCACTGAGAGACTAATTCATAACAAATGTACATGTGTGTCTCTGGGTCCATTTAAAAGATCATATTGATATATCTAAGCATAATGAAATGTAAGAAACTTGACCTTCTCACAGTAAGTAAATATTCCTTTGAATTCTTCTGGATTTTGAGACTCTACTTGTTGAAGAATGAGTTCATGGTAGGTGTGGGCCACAGCATACACAGCATTGTACAAATTGTAACCTTCTTCTTTCAGGGCCATGCCATATTTGTGCAGTGCTGTCCATTCAAATGTGTTGTTGAATTTAAAATGTTCCATTTTATTGCTGTTCTTAGAGACTGAACAATTAAAATAATTATACCCCAGGATAGACACCGAAATGTTCACTGGATATTTGTCAGTGTTCATAGTTTGCATAAAATTCATAAATTTAGCAATCTCACCTCTGTGGTTTGCAAAAGTGACAGTCCCATGGAAGAAATCAAGGCTAAATTCCTATTTATTTGTGATAACATCCCATTGTGTGGTTGTGATCCAGATTCTCTGAATACTTAAATAATCCCATCTTCTAAAGCTGGGTTCTAAAGTAGAGTTCATCTCTCCATAAATTATAAGAAATTTTGCCGATGATGTCATAATTTGTTTATCATATAACATAGACTTTGTCATGTATATGGTATCTGGGATCACATTCACAAAAGCTAAACAGATCCCATACCTTTGCATTTCTTCTCTTATAGCTGAAAGTAACTGAATGCCCTGGTCATCTTCTGATATGACCAGTCCTATCCAAGTCCATCTGAAATGAAGCATCAAGGAGACAATGCCATGGGGTAAATGTGTGTCCTTGGTGGCTACCCGCTGGACATCGGGAAACTGGTCATGATCTCTTAGGTTAGGACTAAATGGTCCAAAGAAAACCTAAAGAGTTTAGATGAGAAGATGATACATCCACATGAAGAATATGATTATTAGTATATTTGGAATTATATATAAATAATGTTGTTTACTTTTCCAATCTCCTATTGAGGATAGTGTGATTATATTCTAAATAGCATATATTTTCTTTCTTTTAGACTCTAAACAATTTCTAACAAGTCTCAATTTCCTAGAACGCAGTTTTTGCCTGTTTATCCAGTACATATGTGATTTGATTATTTAACTCCTTAGTGTATATATATAGATATAGATAGATAGATAGATAAAGATAGATATAGATATAAATGTCCAGTGATAAACACACACACACACACACACACACACACATATATATATATATATATATATATATATATATATATATATATATATATATATATATATATATGTATGTATATATATATATGTATGTATATATATATACATATATAGTGATATATGCATAGTGACATACTGTATGTATATTTATACATACAGTATGTGTGTGTGTATCACACACACACACACACACAGAGAGAGAGAGAGAGTAGTAGTAGGACACTCATAAATGCATGCTGTCAATGTTTTCTTGTTGACATATTTAAATGGAATTTAATGTTGTTGACTCATTCACGGTCACACATTCTTACCTTTGGTGACCAAGAATGAAATGCCAGTTTAGCAGATGTTTTCCATGATGGTCCAGTAAGCTTTACATCACAAAATTTATAGTCTGCACAAATGTAATTAGTAAAATACAGGCTATTGTTTGGTTGTGAATGTAGACTATCCAGAAATCCCAATGAATCTTGAATATGATGAACAGAGATGATGAACATCAAAGTCATATTGGGTAAAAGGTAAGGATTCTCATTGATCTCCTCAGTAGCAAAAAACATTACCAGATAAAACTCAAAACATCTTGCTGGTATTCTAAAACAAGGCATAGTGATGATTAAGGGAGATATTTGAAACTTAAAATTTCATTTGCAGTAAAGATTGCACTATGAGACATGCTAAATTTCTAAACAAATGTCTTGAAATAAGCCTCATGAATGAGGGCCTCATTTAAGGACTATTTTATAATGCAAAGTATATGTATTTTCACAAATATGTATATAATGTACTTATAATCATGTATAGTAGAGCAACACATACACAAATATTTCAATGAAATAATATTTTTTTTAGGTATTCTGGATTTTTTTTCTTTTTTTCTTTTTTTTTTCTTTTTTTCTTTTTTTTTTTCTTTTTTTCTTTTTTTTTTCTTCGATATAATTAATATATGCCCAACCGTTGGACACCCAAATTAGATAACCTTTGTATCAAGGCAATTAGATGCATGCTCATACAGGAATCACGGGCAGGAAATTTAATATAGGCACTGATGCAGTCTCTTCAAAATGAACTCTTGAAAAGGAAAGGAATTGTGAATTCATGTCAGATGAAGAGACAGCTTTCAATATATGACATCAACAAAAACTCAAAAGAGAGAATCAATACTCATTTTCCAGCATTGAGAATGGAGCACAATATATTAAAGCTAAACTAAGCAATTACACATTTGAAACTGTTAAATAATTATTGGTGTAATAGTTAATTTTCAGCAGTTTCTAAAGTTATAGGGGGAGGAACAGGACAGAACCCCACAGTTTGTGTACACAGCTAAATGTTTCTAATTAAAGATATTGTTGCAGTAAATAAAGTTAATGACTTACCTAAAATCAATAATTTTATTATACAAATTGTCTTCAAAAGGTCCCTCAATTATCCAAAGGTCAAAACCACAATCATTTTTCAAACTTACATCATTATCTTCATTATTCTTTATCCTCCAAAAGCAAATGGGTTCTGTCAAACAGCACAAAATGAGAGAAAACTTAAGGAGCAAAAATTAAGTAGTGGAAGCACACAGCTTCTTCATGTCTTCTAGACTTTCTGATGGAGCAGTTGTGAAATCCGTTTCTTATGCAGACAAACATCACACAGACATTTAAAACTAAGTGTTTGTTTTAAGGCTGCTGCTGTCTGGAGATCTACTTAATATTCACTGTTGCTTTCCATTCATCCTATGTCATGCTCCCTGGATACACTGAGTAAAATCTTGCCTGAAGCACTACATCTGAGGTCTAAAACTTTTGATCAAAACATTTCTGAAAACATGTTTTGGAGATCACATTCTCCATCCTCAGGTGCCATGATGTCATTCGTATTTCTGAAAACATGTCTTGGAAATGATTTTGTCCATCCTCAGGTGCCATGATTTCATTCATATGCATGGCATAATTCCCAAGGACAGCTTGGTCCAGAATATGTGTCAACAGTCATATGTACGAACACAATGAATTTCAACAGAACTTCCATAGACAAGAATTTAGAAGGTCATAAAACTTCCATATCATTCACACTTTGAGAAGAATCATGGGACATTATGTCTTCCACTGCCTAGCGTAGGGAAGCGCAATCTCACATGAAACACTGGGCCAGGAAATAACGTTTTCTCTTTTGTTTATATACTATTGTATGCTGGTCGTGTTTACAAAATATCTTCAAACTTCCTGTGATTCCTATTATCTGGAGAGCATGTCATTATGCAAAATCTAAAACTGCCTGGATTATAAAAATTCAATACCGATCCTGTTCAATATCGGTACTTGTGCAGACATTCACTGAGCTACTATGCCTATCTCTTGGCTGATAATCAGTTCCTGGCAGTCAGTGCCATTTGATGAAACATTTCTTTGTTGATGTTTCTTCTCACCTCATTAAGAACTTTGAGAAAAATTTCATGCGTTTTTTCTCAAAGAAATGAAAGAATTGGCATGCAATTTCTGAGAGAGAATTGTATTGCTAATGTTCGTATGTACCTTATATCTTTCTTCCATGTCAAGTTGGTGTTTGTTTAGAAACAGTCGTGTCTTGGATTACTTTGCAACAACACAGATGTATGTTGTTATGCCAATTTATGTAACTTGTTTATATTACAATGAGTGACACAGATGGAACATTGAATTTGATTAATATTTGTTTCAACTACATTATTTTTGGCCCATAATATACACAGTGAATTAAATGAAATCTTTAACTCCATTTTTGGAACAGTTGCTATGACACTGGCTTATATTAAAATCTTGCTATGGAGTTTATTGTACCATCTTAGTTACTATGAATAAAATTTTGTTTCACACTTTGGTTGAATTATGACTTTGTGAATTTGAACATTTTTCAGTACTTTTCAGACCTATAGATTAGGAAAATTGTGAGCCTTGATATTGTGATATTCCATACTTCTTGTATACAGGGTGGTGATACCATGTCAAATGAATTGGGGATGTGCATGGAGGCTGACTCTTCACTCTACTGTGACTACTGTGGAAATGCCATGCTGGGCTGTGGCAGTCTTTTGCAAGTCATTTGGTGCACATGAGCATTGGACTTGGATCCATGCCATACTTATTATAGCCAGACTACAGGTCAAATATAAAGGTCTTTCAATAAACTTGAATTTGCTTTTGCCAAGATAGAGAGCTGAGAATGCATGTTATTTCTACCGAGAAATCCCCCATATCCTCATATTTCTTCACTTTCTGCCTTAAGTTCATGTTATTGACTTGACATGGTGGAAAGAAGGCATACCACACACCACTCTATCCTTCTTGTTTATTAGGATTATCCTGATTATCCTGATTGTTTTTTCTTTTTCCTTTAAGTTAAACTATTAGATGGGAATATTTAGATATACCCTACCGTACTTTATGAGTATATAAAATAAAATTTTCTTTCATGTCTCATAAATAATATTCCATAGCTTCTGTTCAGTTTGTGGTCCCTTTATTTTTTCTTGGAATCAGACATCACTCTGTGAAATCGAAGGACTTTCTATTCAGCTTCTCAGCTTCTATGGTTATGAACCTGATGGTTGCTTCTACTAGAAAATCTCTTTGATTGTGAGTATTGTGATAAGCAGGTAACAATATGCTCCTCCCTTGAAATTACAGCTAGAAAAAGTAAGAAGATTTTGTTCTAGTGTAAAAAGTAAATGTGTGACAACTTCATGCTTGTTTAAATGTATAAATATGTTCATCATGGTTATAGATTATTGGCTTATACCTTATTGAGTATGATTAAAAATTGATAACATTGGTAACAAAAAAGTAGCTTTAATCTGGTAATACAGGGTCAGAGTAATTTTAGAAAACACATGGTATGAACCAACACAGAGAAATAAGTCTCTAACAATATCTCTAAATTGGGATAATAATTTATGTAATTTCAGACCTAAAAGCAGACTTATAAAATATAGGATTTAAAATAATGAAGTATTAAAAGCTATGCCATCATTCCTTCATATACAAAGACTGGCAGCCAAACTTGTAACATGAAATTAATGCACTTTGTAATAATTTTAGAGAAACTGGATTAATAACTGTTAAAACTTACTGTAATTTCCAAAATTACAATATCTTCATAAAATAAAAAGGTTAATTATGGTCCTATACACCACAAATTTATTTAAATCTTTAAAACTTTGAATGTCAAGGAACTCTCTGCTGAGTGTCTTTGCAATCCTACAACTTGGCACCACAAATTTATTTAAATCTTTAAAACTTTGAATGTCAAGGAACTCTCTGCTGAGTGTCTTTGCAATCCTACAACTTGGCATACTTATGGATAGAAGGATTCAATGACAGTGCAATGGCCTGGACCTGACCATGTACTTATATGGGGAGGAGAGCATATTTGTGCTTTTTCACAGAAGAAAATGGGCACAGTGGTTGCCACAAAGGCTGGTGTGAGATATGGCACAATACTTCCCCCGCTTCCTGCAGGTTCCTATACTGGTGATGATGATGGTTCCTGCACACTGTGAAGTCGACTGGGCCTTTGTTCCTGAACTACACTGATATATTCAGCAGTGTGGTACAGACAGAAGATTCTCCTGCTTAGATCTCCCTGGACAGAGAAGCCAATTTGTAATAAAACTGACTTTCAGTGCATTTCGTGATGGGATTTCTGTTTTCTTTGTAAAGAAGAATATTGGTGTACTTCTGTGTTCCTTAAAATTGGAATTTCTCATTTATTGGTCATGTTAAAATTACTGTTTTTCCTTCTATGGTATTTAATGTAAGTTGAACTGATTACACCCTTAGTTGTTGTTGTTTTTTTTTTTTACATTTTTTCCTTTTATTATTATTAATAGATAGATAGATAGATAGATAGATAGATAGATAGATAGATATATTTTCCATCAAAATCTTCAATTTTATCAGAAGATTATGCTTTGTGCTTGGCCATTTAGAATAGATAAATTTTATGTTTTTAGCTTTTACCATTATTATTTTACAAGAAATGCTATTATTTTAACACCTTTTCTATATATTTCTTCAATTTTATTAGTATATTCCATCAAAATCTCCAATTTTACCAAACTTTCTATGCACTTGGTCAATTAATAAAGATATATTTTCTATGTTTAGCATTTTACCATGATTATTTTCTACTAAATTATTCAACTTTAATACATTTGTCTACATATTACTTCAGTTTCATCAGCAATATTTTAGGACTTGGGTATTTTTTTTTTGAGACAGGGTTTCTCTGTGTAGCCCTGGCTGTCCTGGAGCTCACTCTGTAGACCAGGCAGGCTTCAGACTCAGAATCTGCCTGCCTCTGCCTCCCAGAGTGCTGGGATTACAGGTGTGCACCACCACCATCTGGCTCTAAAAATATTTTAGATGAACATCTTCAATTTCTCAGAAAATGTTCCTAGATACCACCTCATTAAGTTTAGAAATATGTAATATATTTACCATTTTATCTGTATTATTTTCCATGACAATCTTTAATTTGAACACTTTTCTTCTATACTTCTTCAGTTTTATCAGAAATACTTTCATATGTAAATACATATGTAGGTCAGCCTGATTTACAAGGCAAGTCCAGGTCCTGCTGAGAGCCTCCCAGCCTGGAGGTAATGGCAGGGTCACAGATTAGGATTTGGGTGATAGCTTTAGAGTCTGTGGTTCTCAGGGCTTTGTAGCTCCCTAATGGTACTGAAATGCTGACACAACTTCTACATCATCCTAAAAACTTTCTTGTTCTTTCTGAGTGTGAAAGACTGCTGGCTTAGTTGATTGACACCTGTAGCCTAGCAGGGGAGGACTGTGCAATGTGTACTTTGTTCTACCTCAGCAGGAAAGATCTCAGCCTGCGAGTTGGAAGTCACAGGAGGAAAAAGTGACCCTTAGAGAAGTTATTACAGCATAATATATACAACTATAATATACAATATAATAATATGTAGCTATATATATATATATATATATATATATATATATATATATATATATATATAACTGTATATGTGCTATATATTTATAGCACATATATTTATACAGTTGTAAAAAGTTTCCAAATTCCTAGTACCCATAAAGACTTTTTATACTATGAGTTTTGGGATATTCCTTTTAAAGCTAAAAAACCAACTAATTGCAAATGTCTTTTATATTCCTAATTTCTTTCAAAGGTAGAATACTACATAACTTCTTGTTTTAGAACAATATTTTTATGTTTCTTCTTTCCATATCCCTATGTTTACATGAGTTTTATACATTGTTACACATGATATACCTAATAAAAAGAATGATAAATGAAAGGTTTATGCATTGCATTCACACTGTTTGAATTTTTGTTTCTCATAACATGTGCAATATAGACTAATGTTTCTCCACAACAATATTCTTGATTCTCATAAAATTCCCTCTCACCAAACTGAACCAAATTACTACAAGAATATGAGTATCACCAAATTTTCTATGGACTATTTGCTTATTAGAATGTTTTGGATATAAATTTATCACTATTCAATGTGCAATTTCTAAATACTATGAGACTATACAGATTGACAGATCCACAACACAGGTCTAATGGAGCTACATATCAAATGGATACACAAATCAGATATAAGATCTTGAGGTACATCGTTTTGTAAGAATATTATAATCATATCTACACTTAAAGGACTGTGATTTTACACTTTTGCTTTTTGCTGGAGATTCCATAAGATATTAAAATTTCCTCAGAGACAAATTTGTAACAGCTTGCGCATGAAAATTACCTTTCATGACTTCTATTATTTTGACAATGTTCTTCAAGATGATGCTCTTCCCAATTATAGCCTAAAACACAGTAACAGAAAATACATGATATAGCATTGGAAAATAGGCAAAATTAAAGGTACTGTGAATTTCCACTGCACCATGAAAGTTACAGTGATAATTCAGTGGAACGGAATTATTCAGCTCAATTTTCATACAATTAAAATAATAGAAGATCATCAATAACCAAGAAACATTTATAGCCTTCAGAAAAAAAAACATTCTTACCTATAGCTTTGAGGTTCAGATAGGTTTCCAACATCACATTTTTGTAGAGACTCTTCTGGGAAAGGTCCAGCAAATTCCACTCTTCCTCCGTGAATTTCACATACACATCATCAAAAGTCACTGCATCCTAAATATCCCATACAAGTGTACAACACAAAGCATGATTCTAACATCACCAGAAAACAAATATATGCTTTATCAAATATATACTCACATAATTCTCATGCTTGCTCTGCTTATTTTCTGACTCAGAATTTATAATTACTGGGTCATTTTAGAAGGAGCTTTAATTATAAGATACACCTCTGTCACTTTTGAACACTTTTAATAGGATACAGCTTTGCCAGAGAAATGCGAATTGAGAGGGAGATGCAGAGGAAACAGATCCACAATACCGAGCACACATCTGAAAAATTATATGACCAATTACTAACTACAAACATGATGGGCAAGCTGGGTGTATTTTCTCATGTCTTTAATCACAGAGGCACAGGCAAGTGTTTGTCATTTACCTAGACACTGGCATGACCTTTGCAATGTATTCTAGGAGACTAAAATGTATATTTTAAGACCCTCAATCCCTATAAGAAACAACCATGGGAAAAAAATGATACTGAACTCAAAGTTCTTTATGAAAGTTCCTACAAAGAATTATAAATTCACAGCACTACTGTATTCATCTGACCGAAATATGAAGTTTAGTCTATAACATTTGGTAAAATTCCAATACTAAAATTTGGATGAAAAACCACGGAGCCAGGCGGTGGTGGCGCACACCTGTAATCCCAGCACTCCGAGAGGCAGAGGCAGGAAGATTTCTGAGTTTGGGTCCAGCCTGGTCTACAAAGAGAGTTCCAGGACAGCCAGGACTATACAGAGAAACCCTGTTCGAAAAAACAAAATCCAAAAAAACCCCAAACCAAACCAAACCAAACCAAAAACAAAAAAGAAAGAAAACAACACAAAAATATGCTTATATTACAAATACAAGACATGTGTCTTTTGGGGTTTCTCTTCTACTTTAAAGAAAGACAAAGCTACACAGCGAAATTTGTTTTGGAAAAGAAAAGCAAAAAATAAAATAAATATAAAAATATAAAAGAACTAGACTTGTAAAATAGATTATCACTGATTAGCAAATGTATCTATTATATTTTATATGATTTAAGGAAAGGGATTATTGTGAATATATGGGAGCATGAGAAGAAATTTGAAGAGGCAGTTTCAACCACAACACAGAACACACGAAGGACACAATGTTTCCCCTCTAAAAGAAATGCGGGGTATAATCTGGAGCCGAGACTGAGGGCATGACCAATGAAAATTTGCCCCACTTGAGAGTGCCATTCTAAGGACAAACACCAATCCATGACATTATTAATGACACTCTGTTATGCTCCCACACTGAAGCCTTGAGTAATTGTCTATTGAGAGGATCCACCCACCAGCTGACTGAAAAAGCTGTACAGATCCAGAGTCAAACCTTGCATGGACCTTGGGGAATCTTATGGAAGAGTTGGCAGGAAGATTGAAACCCCTGAGGAGGATAGGAACTCCATAGGAAGAAAAAGAGACTCAAGGAACAAGCACCCTCGGGGACACTCAGAGACTAAGCCACAAACCAAATAGCATACACAGGATGGACTAAGGCCCCTGGCACATATATAGCAGATGTGCAGCGCAGAGTCTCAGAAAGTCATCTAACAAATGTAGCAAGGACTTTCCCTATAGCTGTGGTGGGGGTAGATATCTTTCCAAACTGTTTCTTTAACTGGGCTGCCATGTCTGGCCTCAGTGAGAGAGGATTCACTTAACTCACAAGAGAATTGATGCACCAATTTTCGGGATACCTGCGGGCCCCACAACCTCTCAAAGAAAAACAAAGGAGACTGGGGGAGGGACTCTGCCATAGCAAGGGACATATAATGGGGATAGTGATAATGGTGACAATGAATATATAAATTATTGGAAAAGCAAAAAAAGGGAGAAAAAATAAAATTTTTCATTCTATAAACACTATCCTGGAAAGTATCTGGAATGGCTCCTACCAGAAGATCTTCCACAAGCTTCACAAAGAAAGCCAGACAGGACAGACAAGCAACCAAAGACATCATCCTATCTAGAAACTTTTTGTTTCAATCAACTGCATCCTGACCCTTGACACTATGGGCAAATATTTATCCTGTGATGAAAATACATTCAGTCTTTCTTCAGGGATACTAATAGTCTGTAGGAACTCCTACACTGTTCAAACATCTAAAGTCTCTTCTGTCACACAAGGCAAAATCTTGAAGGTCACCTCTTGTAACAGTTTGGGTACATCCTCTCCCTGTATACATCTCTCCATGGCAGATTTACCAATGCTTTAGTTATCTCAACAAGCTGTGGTCGCAAAATGCAACTCAAGAATCATCTTCATCATTTCAGTGCAATGAACTCTCATGGAGTCTTCCCCATGGCTCTGACTCTGCCAAAAGATGGCTGGATTCGGGCCAAATTGAAACCATACTGGAAGAATCCAGGAACTCGAATTTATCATCTATCAGTTTTCAGAATCCACACCATATAAAAGATCCTTTTAAGTTTGGCTTCTAAGGTGATGGACTCTGCCTCACTTGGTCCACGTATAACAGCTAGAAACTGAAAAAAAATCAAGATGTCCCTCAACCAAAATTTGGACAAAGACTATGTGGCTCATTTATAAAATGGAATTCTATTCAGCTAGTAAAAACAAGAACATTATGAAACTTGCAGGCAAATGGATACAACTAGATATTATTATCCTAAGTGAAGTATCCCAGACCCAAAAGGACATGCATGTATGTACTCATGTACTAATGAATAATAACCATAAAGTACAGGATATCTGCATGATATTTCTTCGTCCTGAAGAAGCTAAACAAGAAGGAAGCCTAAGGGGCTGATTAGATGGCTCAGCTGGTAAGAGCACTGACTGCTCTTGTGAAGGCCCTGAGTTATATCCCAGCAACCACATGGTGGCTCACAAACACCAGTAATGAGATCTGATGCCCTCCTCTGGTATGTCTGAAAACAAATACAGGGTATTTACATATAAAAAAATATTTTTAAAAAGAAAGAAGGCTAAAATGAGCATGGTTGAATCACACTTTGAAGTGGAAATAAAACAGTCAAAGGGGGCAGATGAAAGAGAGAGAGAACTGGAAGGGCCAGTAGTTAAGAAAGGGGAAGGGGAGGTAAGGAACAGCTGTGGTGAGAGAAAAGGAAGGGCCATAGGACAAGGAAAATATATTGAAATCTCCAGATGACAGGGATCTAAGAGTTTAGGTATCTTTAGGATCTGCCACAGACCAGGAAAGGGAGGACAACAGGCAGTCTATGGGGGTGATCATAGTTGAAATACATAGCAGTGAGATTTGGACACTGAAAAGGGCCACACCCTAAAGACAGGCAGAACTCCCAGTGGAAAGTTAACTACACCAACCAAACCAAAAACCTTTCCAACCAAAATTTATCTTGTCTACAAGAAATACAGGCAAAAATATGGAGTAGAGAATGAGGGACTCGCCAAACTATACCCTGCTCAAGTTGAGACCCATCCCATGGGCAATCACCAGTCCCTGACTATACTGAGGATAAACTTTGTTATACTTCCAGAGAGTAGCTTAGCATAATTGTTCTCTGAGACTCTCCAACCAGCACCTGACTGAAACAGATGCTGAGCCCACAGCCTAACATTGCACAGAACACAGGGGACCTTTGGAAGAGTTGAGGAAAGAAATGAGGGCCTCCAAAGAAAAAGAAACCCATAAGAAATCCCTCAGTGTCAACTAACCTGGGCACTGGGAAACTCTCAGAGACTGAACCACCAGCCATCCTTCAGATGACTGTAGCTCTGAAAGGTTGAAATGTTATCAACTTCACCTCTCTCATGATTATGTTCCTTATGGATTGCTAGGATTTTCTTACCCTGCCCACCTCCTCTCCTAGCTTCCAACATCAACCAGCAATCTCTCTTGAACATGACAAATAGGTCAGTAAAAGAGCCAGCACTCAGCCAACACTCTCAAAATCTACAAAGAAAACTGTAACACAGGAATAACACTCCCACAAAAACAAGACAAACTGAGAAACTAGTACCTAGACCAATAATCACCAAAAATGCAAATACCTAGGACCAGCATAGAAAGATATGTAATAACAGTGTCAGTGCTGTAATCTCTTATTTCTATTCTCCATGATCTCTTCATCATTAAAAATTATAATTAGATGCTTTGATTTTTTTTAGCTGGAATATTTCTGTTTAGTTTTGGTCTGGAGAATTTGTCCATTGGTGAGAGAGGGGTATTGAAATCACTGAGTATAAGTGTATGAGGGCTATTATGTGCTTTTGTTTTGTATAGAGGAGTGTCTTCTGTAACTGACAGAATGAATATGAATCCATCTGATATTTAGAGAACATTCTACTGAAATAGAAGAGAATATACCTCCTCAGGTTCTTGCTCCTCTCCCTTGCCCCATAT
Organism: Apodemus sylvaticus; assembly: GCF_947179515.1. Taxonomy (NCBI): domain Eukaryota; kingdom Metazoa; phylum Chordata; class Mammalia; order Rodentia; family Muridae; genus Apodemus; species Apodemus sylvaticus. Next base: position 60,305,787 of record NC_067491.1, on the reverse strand, counting down.
ATCCATTTTTGCATCAGATATCTTCCATTAGGATATTGTAGAGGAAGAGAAGAAGGAGATGGAAGAAGAGAAGGAAGAAGAGGAGAAGCTGAAAAAGAAGAAGAGGAGCAAGAAGAAGAAGAAGAAGAAGAAGAAGAAGAAGAAGAAGAAGAAGAAGAAGAAGAAGAAGAAGAAGAAGAAGAAGAAGAAGAAAATCAACATAAAAGTCTAGAAAATATTTCAAATAAAATCATAAATGAAAATTTTTCCTAAACTAAAGAAAGTGTCTGTTAATGTACAAGAAGCATCAAAAATACCAAACAGATTGGGAAAGAGTCCCTTTGCCACATAATAGTCATAACACTAAAATTTAAAAGAAATATAAACCGTTTAAGAAATATAAAAAAAAAAAACTACAGCAGGAAAAACAGGAAAAATTAACAAACTAAACAAAACAAAAACTAGAATTGAATGAAATCAAAACTATTAGATTCATATCCATCTACTTTATTTTAAGGAATAAATTCATTACTTATATAATGTTCTCCCTGCATATTTTCTTCCAGGCCAGAAGAGGGCACAACATTCCATTACAAATAGTTGTGTGGCATCATGAGGTTGCTAAGAATTGAACTCATGACCAGTGTGGGAACAGAGCTCTTAACCTCTGAGCCATCTCTCCAGGCCTAACCCTACCTTTTTTTATTTTATTTATTTATTTATCTATTTATCTATCTATTTATTTATTTATTTATTTATTTATTTGAGACAGGGTTTCTCTGTGTAACCCTGGCTGTCCAGGAACTCACACTTGTAGTCGAGCCTGGCCTCTAATTCAGAAATGCGCCTGCCTCTGCCTCCCAAATGCTGGGATTATAGGCGTGCGCCACCACCACCTGGCTTAACCCTACCTTCTTAATGTAAATTATAAAAAACAAGATAGCTTGGACAGAGTTGCTACAGATTCACAGAAACCATCCATGCTTCTATAAGAAAGCAACTGGTTCAGATATTTTGGACAGATTTACAATCAGCCATGGTAATGAAGTTATTCAGAGGTCATGAACTAGCGTGTAAGAAGCACCACTAGAAACCTCACAGGAAGTCACATCTGGCTGATGCTTCTGATCCAACCCCATAGAGGACCCACCACCCCTGGTCCCACAGCTCAGCTGCATGTTCCTCCCCATTGTGGGCAGTTATCCTGTGCTCACCATGTCTTGATTTCAGAGTTTCCCTGAGGTCTTCTCACAGCACCCAACAACAGAGTTCAGAGCAGGACACAGAGAAGCATTCAAGCTGAGCAGCCCCAATTAACACACAGAAAGAAACCCAGATGATCCCACCTCTTTGACTGGCAGGTCTGCCTGGAGGCCTTGATTGGTCAGTGAGTTTTATCCCTCCTCAGGTTAAAGTGTGCTTCCAGTCTAGGGCCAGACCTTTTCCACATTTCAGGTGTGGTTTGCACCCCATTAGCAATTCAAAGTAGATTCCAAGATGAATCTCACCCCACCTGGTCCTGGGGGAGGACTCACCATTCCAGCTCTGTCTAGTCTGTTCTTTCCCTCTATGAACCTTGACCCTGTGATTACCCGGGCCTGAGTTCTGAACTTGCCTGAGATTTTCTCAAAGCACTTATCTTCTTCACATAATGAAGATAAATAACTTGCACAGACTATTACGCAAGATGATTTGGAGGTACACATGTGGGCCAGGAATGGATGACCCAATGCATGACCTACGCTATTAACATTAAAGATGGATTTTTGCTAACAAATACTTTAGCCAGGCAGCGGTGGTGCATGCCTGTAATCGCAGTCCTGGGGAGGCAGAGGCAGATGGATTTATGAGTTTGAGTCCAGCCTGATATACAGAATGATTTCCAGAAGAACCAGTGCTGTACAGAGAAAACCCTGTCAACAAAACTCAACAGACAGAAATAAACCAAGAGTTTTGTTTATGGATAAATGCTTGGCTCAGGAAAACTGAAGATCCCTACAACAGATCATAGATATGGAACAACCCCAGGAGAAAAGCCAGAAACATAAGAGAATCACTGTTGAGCTTTATTACTAGTCAGCACATTTTCATCAGTGGCAAAGTAGAGAAAAAGCCTATCTCAAATCATAGGGAAAATGAAGCTTTCTATGTATATAGAAAGGGTAGTTAACAGAATGTCCCAATAAAGGCTGTCAGCCAATGAAAATTAGAAAAATCAGGACTTTTTGATTTCATGTTGCAGGATATTACAACTGGTCTTTATATACCAAAATAATTAAGCAATAAGTACTTCCTAATGCTAGTTTAAAAAACAAATAAATCATCTTGGTTTTATAAAATAAAATAGTACAAGTACCAAAACAAAAGAACTACCTTTTCATGACACTTCTATAGGTACGTTGCAAAAAGCACATATAGCCTAGGTCAAAGGTGGATCACAACATCTCAAAAGATCAAGATTAAGAAAGGGATTCTCAGTTGAAAATGTATAATTAAGAAACATCCCCCAGAATAAGCAAGATTAGAGATAGGGTTAGGGGATTAGAGGATTATGGTTAGTATCAGGAAAAGGGTTAACTGGGTTAGGATGCTTAGGAAATTAATAGGTAAAGATAGGATTAGAGATTTAGGGTAAGTCCCAGGGTTAAGCTCAGGGGTAGAGTTAATGTGGTCACCATTATTCTTGATGATCCCCTGAATCAATAGTATCCCTACTACCTAAAGAAGAAATGTCAGGGTTAGGGTTAGGGTCAGTCTCAGGATTAGGTCAAAGATTTGCTTGTTGTGCTCTGTGAACTCAGTTTCTGTCTTTTTGCTCATTTGCCTTCCTAGACCTATTTTTCATAAGATCAAAATATTTCCCCCAGAAGGGAAATAACTTTACATTATTATGGGTCCCAGTTTACACACAAAAGAAAACAATAGAGCTTTTTTTTTGTTCTCAGTTTCATAAGATGGACAAAATCATGGGACTCGGTGCCCCTCTTTGGTAATGACATCATAAATATTGCATGGGCCAGGTGTCTTCATCACAGCTTTAGTAAATATAACCAAATGGTACAAGACAAAATGGTCTCCATCGTTATTCTTGGTGGACTTACTGAATCAATAGGATCCCTATTGTACAAAATATAAGACCTCTAAGTTATTTATTTTATAACTTAATGTTTTGTTTTGTTATTGTTTTGATATCTTCTACCTTATTCATTCAATCATTTATCTAAAGAACCTAAATGTTTATCCATACTATGTCAAAACTAGCATCTAACAAAGGAAGTGATGACCTTTATATTCAGAAAATCAAACAGATAATCAAGGGATAAGTTGCCAAGGGCCAGACAGATTGTTGCCAGCAAAGAATAATTGTGCAACACTATGCTGGGTCTTACTGTTAATTAATTTTTTTGTCAGCTAATTTTCCTCTGAGATAAAATTCTCTTCAATACTATTCTGCTCTAGATATGTATGGTTTACATACATTTAGGCTTCTAAATTAGTTGTAAAGATTTTTGTCCAAACTAAAAATATGCTCACTAAAGATCTCTATGTGAAGTTTTCACAAGATAGTCAATCAAAATTATGGAAAAAGAGTCTCAGACAAGAAATAAACATAAATTCATGGCTTAATGAAATTTGTCTATTATTACTTATGTATAGAATATTCACATGGAATCATTGTTTATTCTTTAAATTTTTTTTAATACCAAATAGATTACAAGTAAAGTAAACTGGTTAACTTTGACTAAGTTAATTTTATTCTTAATAAATAAAACTTAAAAATTAATATGAATAGACAAAAGTATATTTAATCAATAAATGTCCACAGGTAAAGTAAATATGAAATGATATTATGTATCTGAATCTGTATTTGGAATAGGTAAAACTAGGATATATATTTAAATTGTAATGTCTACTTTTAAGGATATTATATATGTAAAGATACAGATCTGGTCACAGTGATATCTCTATGAACCCTATCCCAATTCTTGTATATCATAATGTCACTCTCCCTTAGGCTTCTAAATTAGTTGTAAAGATTTTTGTTTTCCTAGATCTGGATTTGATATTCATATTGGACATTGTCTTCACTCAATGTAAGAAAGATACTTGTGTGCCTTGAAAATGAAATATACATGTGTAAATGTTTATATAGACATAAACACTTTAATAATTCAAACAATATTTATATCTCAAAAGGCTTCATTAAATACCAATAAATATACTAAGATGGAAAGATCAGCACAAGGGTTGTGACTTATTGTCTAAACTAAACAACCATTTTCACACCGTCAACTCCTTTGAATTATTATAATCACAGCAGGCCTTTTTAAATGTTATTAAAACTCTATGAAATGAGAGGATATGGGTGGCCAGTATTTGTATAACTTGTAGAAGTAATAACTAGTTAGGTCATTTGAATTTGTCTAAAGATTTACTGAGTAAATTGTTTTTGATGTATAGAATGTACTTCAGGGCTGGAGAGAAGGCTCAGCATTTAAGAGCACTGGCTGCTCTTCCAGAGGTTCTGAATTCAATTCCCAGCAACCACAAGGTGGATCATTACGATCTGTCATGAGATCCTATACCCTCTTCTTCTGTGTCTGAAGACAGGGATATTATGCTCACATACATGAAATAAATAAATAAATAAATAAATAAATAAATAAATAAATCTTTTTTTTTAAATGCTTTGTCAATTTTCTTTAGGGAAAAACAATAATTTTACCTTTTAACCTTTCATAAACTATGATATTTTTAAAATGTGGTGTCATTGAAACTTAGAAATGGGGAATAAAAATATTTTATTCCTGACTCCTGAATTAATGTTCTGACAATAAATTGTGGATTTATTTGTTAAAACTATTTTAACTTTTGGTGTTAATATTTAATGGTCTTAAAAAGGAAGTATTTATATAGAGAGACTTCTATGTCTTCTACTCTGATCCTATATTGTAGGAGTTCAAGGTCATCCTTTTATCTTCTTAAAAAGCTTTCTGAAAGCACATTTTCTAGAAAGAAAAAGAGCTAGGACTACTGAGTATCATTGGCCATCTTATTTTTCATTCCAATCAATGAACAGAAACAATAATTAAAGCCACCTTGTTGTGGTAAATATTATTATTTATTTTTTTACCACAATTGAATGATAAGGATTCCAAGTAAAAGACACGAAAGACTTGGTATTTATAATAAGATTTAAAGCACTAGAGTTGGACGGACTATTTTGTATAGTTCCTGTTAATAACTGCGAGATATCATTTGTCCTCAATGGGGGAGCTAGAGAAAGGACCCACGAAGCTGAAGAGCTTTGCAGTGCACAGAAGGAACAGCAATGAGTCACCCAGTACTCCCAGAGCTCCCAGGGACAAAATCATCAACCAAAGAGTTCACATGGAATTACTCATGTCTCCAGACGCATAGGCAGCAGAGGATGGTATTGTTAGACACCAAAGGGAGGAGAGGCCCTTGGCCCTGGAAAAAATTGATACCATAGTGTAGAAGAATATCAGAAAAGAGGAGCAGTTTAGGGTTGATTGGGGAGGGGAGATGGCTTAATGTATTTTTGGGGGAGGGGGAACCAGGGCAGGGGACCAAATTTGAAATGTAAATAAAGAATGTATTTTAAAAAAGAAAAAAATGAATAGAAAAAAATTGGATACAATGGTCAAAAATAAATCTGGATTATAAAACTTTACTGGGCCTAAACAACAAAGCGTTCTGTAACATATGAGAAAGCAAAGTTACAAACAATTGGAGAAAGGAAGAAGAGGAAGAAGAAGAAGGAGAAGAAGGGGAAGAAGAAAAGGAAGAAGGAGGAGGAGGAGCAGGAGAAGAAGAAGAAGAAGAAGAAGAAGAAGAAGAAGAAGAAGAAGAAGAAGAAGAAGAAGAAGAAGAAGAAGAAGAAGAAGAAGAAGAAGAAGAAGAACAAGAACAAGAAGAAGAAGAAGAAGAAGAACAAGAAGAAGAACAAGAACAAGAACAAGAAGAACAAGAAGAACAAGAAGAACAAGAAAAGGAGGAGGAGGAGGACAAGGAGCGGGAGGAGGAGGAAGAGGAGGAGAAGGAGGAGGAGGAGGATAAAGTCTGGAAAATATTTCCAATGAAATCATAAATGAAAATTTTGCTAAACTAAAGAAGGTGTCTGATAACGTACAAGAACCATCAAAAATACTAAACAGACTGAGAAAAAGTCCCTTTGCCACATAATAATCAAAACACTGAACATATAAGATAAGGAAATATTAAAAAAACTGCAGCAGAAAAATTTAACAAACTAAACAAAACAAAAACTAGAAATATATGAAATCACAACTATTAGCTTCATATCCATCTTATTTTTATGGAATTAATTCATTACACACACAATGTTCTCCCTGCATGTATTCCTGCCGGCCAGAAGAGGGTACCAGATCCCATTACATATGGTTGTGAGCCACCATGTGGTTGCTAAGAATTGAACTCTTGAACTGTGCAGGAACAGCCACAGCTCTTATCCTCAGAGCCATTTCTCCAGGTCTATTCCTGCTTTCTTATTGTATATTATAAAAGACAAAAAGCAGCTGCATAGTCACAGAAACCACCCATGCTTCTACAAGAAAGCAACTGGTCCAGATGTTTTGGACAGAATTATAATCAGCCATGATACTAAAGTTATTCATAGGCCATGGTCTGACCTATCAAGTAAGAAGCACCACTAGAAACCTCACAGGAAGTCACATCTGGATGATCATTCCAATCCAACCCCATAGAGGACGCACTGCTCAACCACATGTTCCTCCCCATTGTGGGCAGATATCCTGTACTCACCATGTCTTGATTTCACAGCTTCCCTGAGGTCCCCTTACAGCACACAACAGCAGAGCTCAGAGCAGGACACATAGAAGCATTCAAGCTGCACAGATACAGGGAAAACGCTCAATCAGCATAAATGTATGGAAAACATTTCCAATAAAATCATAAATGAAAACTTTATTAAACTAATGGAGGTGCCTGTTAATGTAAAAGAAGCATCCAAAATATCAAACAGATTGTAGAAAAGTGTCTTTGCTGCACAATAATCAAAACAGCAAGCATCAAAGGAAAACAATATAAATAACTACTACATAAATAATTAACAAAACTAAAGAAAAAAAAATAGCCTTGGACCTAGCCACACCCATCCCATAGCCTTTGACCCCAGCCAGCTCGAACCTGATTATTTATGTTCCTTGGGAAAGCGCCAGCCCAGACCTCTGTAAACTCTACTAGGTCTTTGTCATTTCACAGCCCAGCCTGTCTCTCAGTTTATCAGCCTGTGAATTCCTACCTGTCTCACCAGCTCACAGGCAGAAGCCAGGGCCCGGCGCACAGCCCAGTGATCCATGGCGGCCAGGCTTGGCTTCTGTTCCCACAGGAGGGTCATGCTAGGATGCCACTGTGCCCGCCTGGAGGAGCACAGAGAGGGTTTGCACTCCTCCCCACTGCAAACTTTCCAGAGCCACAAACCTGCACCTTGCCCATCCACTGTCCCTGCCTGGAGCACAGTGAGGGTTTGCACTCTGTCCCCCTGCAAACTTTCCAGAGCGGGAAGCCCGTGTCACGCCTGGCCTCTCCAAACTCACAGACCGCGTCTGCGGAGAGGACAAGAGGATAGCACGGAGTTACTCCAGAGCTCACAGACACCCGCAGCATGGAGCACTATCTTCATCTGAATGAGCATGCGAATGCGGTCCCATTCCACAATTCCAGGCTGGGCTGTTCAGAGCCCGGGAAGTTCAGCAATCCCAGCAGTCGCTAAATGTGCGCACTCACCTCCTTCCAGCCTCTGCCAGACCACAGACAAACAAGCACATTCAAACTCCCAGCCCACTTTCATTCATAAAGTAGAAGACAGGAAATGACATCATTCTAGGAGGCTGGATGCAGGGCGGGAGCTGCTTTGACTTCAGGGGTGGTGCCAGTGGTTGCCAGGTGATGGACAGGGATGCTAACATGGCGTCCGCCAGGGGCTGAGGTGCACGGTCAGGGGGTGGGGGCGGCGCTCGGGGATGTCAGGGGGCGCGGCCAGCGGTTGCTGGGTGACAGTCAGGGAATCCAACATGGCTCCCACCTGGGGCTGAGATAGATGGGCAAGGGGTGGGGTTGGCGTGACAGGGACAGGTCCAGCAGTCTCTGTGTGACTGACAGTGATGCCAATGTGACATTTTCACTAAATTTGAAGAAATATATAAATATGTGTGTTAAAATTGAAGAATTTGATGTACAATAATACACATGAAAATGTACACATAGATAATACATCAAAACTGCCTGACAAACCATGTAAAAAATTCTAAACAAATTGATGGCTTTCATGGAAAATATTTCTTATAAAATTGAAGAAATATACCGAAAATTTATTTAAATTAAGATTTGGCATTGAAAATAAATACACATAAAAGGTTGACAAAGAAAACTAAATGTGTAGGCAAATTCAATTTTAGGAAAAAATTGAAAAATAAAGTGTTAAAATTGAAGAATCTGTTGGAAAATAATAATGGTAAAAGATAACTCATCTTTACTAAATCAAGCACTTACACTTTTCTTATTAAATTAATGATTTTCATGGACAATATTTCTGATAAAATTGAAGCAGTGTATAGAAAAGAAGTGTTAAAGATTTTTCATGGGAAATTATTCAGATAGTATTGTGTACATGAAAACATCTCTAAATAATTGAAAAATTAAATAGAAATATTTTCTGATAAAATTAAAGTTTCTCTTAACTAATAATCAAGTAATATTGAAGAAATATATGTAGATATGTGTTAAAATTGAAGAATTAGTTGGAAAATAATAATAGTAAAATAGTAAACATACAAAATATACCTAGAATATTGTCCGAGAACCTAGAAACAATTTTAATAAAATTGAAGTTTTTGATGGAAAATATTTCTAATACAATTGAAGTAATATACGGGAAATGTATTATAATTTAAGATATCAGAAAAGATAATACAGATAAAATATTAGACATATAAAATATTTCTAAACTAATTGAAAAAGGTAGTTGAAACACTTACTGAAAATATTTGTGAAAACTTAAGTAGAACTTGAAATAGTGAAGGTTTTAACTGAAAAATAATACAGATAAATGGTAGACATTGAAGGGAGCTAAGATTTTTCAGAATCCATAGTTGAGGCAGCAGGCAGAATTAGAGCCTGGACATGCCAGACAAGCTTGAAGCAAGGTTGTGATTGAGCCATTCCACAAACAGAACGGACATAAAAGATAAGGGACGTGCCTGGGAAAACTCCTATGGGTCATACAACACCTGGACTGGAGTCTCCTGTCTCCTGTCTCCTGTCTCTTGGATGCAGTTTACTAATGTCGAAGTGACCTCCTGCTAACAAAATAAATCGCCCTCTTACATTGCTGCTGGCCCAAGCTGTATGTATGCCAAAAAGCCCTCTCTGCGCGCCAGAATCCCCCGTCAATGTTTGGATCAGCAAATCATGTGTAACCGTGCCAAAACCCCTTGACTTTTCCTATGTAAACCCCTAACTTTTGAGTCTCAGGGTCGACTCCTCTGTCTCCTGTGTGAGATACATGTCGGCCTGGCACTCTGATAATAAACTGCTTCATGTGTTTCCATCAAGTTGGTCTCTCATGTTTCCTTGGGTGTACGCTATCCAGAGAACGGAGTGGGGGACTCCCCAAAAAGGAGGTCCTACATTTGGTGGCCCGTACGGGGATATAGGTGGCACCCAGGAACCTAGAAGACCCCCTTGGAGGTATGCTTGTGTGTGTGTGTGTGCTGGCAATGTTTTTGTTCTAAATGTCCTGAGTGTCTGAGTACGGCACCTCTGTGTATATGTTTTGGTTTCAATTTGTTAACAGATAGGAGTGGAAGCAGAATTCCAATCCACAGTTAGTTTGCAGCTGCTGCTGCAGGCCGTAAGGACCCAGATGCTGCAGAGGGAGACATCCTAGAGTCCTGTAGGCTGCAACCTTAGAGGACTCTCCAAGGGTGAGGGACAGTCAGGAGGACCTGACTGTGCTTTTCAGGAACGAAGGAGACATAGTGCTTCTTCTACCAAGAAGGGAGTGGAAGCAGAATCCCATCCCGTCAGAAGTTACATTTGGCTATTTAAGTCCAGACACGGACAAATGTGCTTGGACGTGCTAGTGTTTATTGTTTGTGTTTTGTTCTTGTACCTTTTGTTTTTTGTTTTTGTCATGGGGCAGACAGTGACAACCCCTTTGTCTTTGACTGAGGATCATTGGATGGAAATTAGGGCAAGAGGACGGAATTTATCAGTAGAAATTAAGAAAAAAAATAGTGGCAGATCTCTTGTGCCTCGGAATGGCCTGATTTTGGGGTAGGATTGCCACCCATAGGAATTTTTGGTTTGCCTACCATTAGGGCCTTGAAGGCCGTTGTTTTTGATGAAGGATCTGGGATCACATCCAGACTAACAGCCATACATCACGGTATGGGTATGGGAGGACTTGGCGCGATCCCCACCGCAGTGGGCCCAACCATTTCTCCCACCCTATCGTTCCAGCTCCAGGATCCTGGCTGCCAGAGGAGATGCTGCAGATAAGAAAATGAAACTGAAGCCTAAGGAGGGGGGCAAGCACAACACTCCACTAGCACCTGTTCCTAAGATCTACCCTGAAATAGAAGAACCACCTGAGTGGCCTGTTCCCCCACCCCCACTTTACCTTGCAGCCCCACTACCAGAACCCCAAACCTCAGCTCTGCTGCCCCCCCTTCTAGCTCCAGTCCCTGGGGCCGGAGGAAGGGGTCCCGCTGCAGGGACAAGGAGTTGACGGGGAGCCACCTCCAAAGGACTGGCCTACTCCACTGTAGCATCCCTGGGTGTGGCGCTTACCCTTAGTGCTGTTGGACCACCTCCAAATCCAGATGACCAGGATGGTTGACAACTCTTATAGTACTGGCCTTTCTCTTCCTCTGATTTTTATAACTGGAAAGTTAATCCATCTCCCTTTTCAGAAAACCCTGCAGGGATTACAGGTCTAATAGAGTCCCTGATGTTTTCGCATCAGCCTACCTTGGATGACTGCCAACAACTTTTACAAACATTGTTCACCACCGATGAGAAAGAAAGAATTTTCCTCGAAGCTCAGAAGAATGCCCAGGACAATGCCGGATGTCCTGTCCAGACTCCGGCTGGGATAGATGAAGGATTCCCCTTGATGCATCCTCAATGGGACTATAACATGCCACAAGGTAGGGAACAGCTGTCCAATTACTGTCGGGCTCTAGAGGCGGGTCTCAGGGGTGGCACACAAAGGCCCCCAAATCTGGCTAAGGTGAGAGAGGTCATGCAGGCACTGACTGAACTCCCTTCAGTCTTTCTGGAGAGGCTTATGGAGGCTTACAGAAGTTACACCCCTTTTGACCCCATGTCTGTAGGGCAGCGAGCCTCTGTGATTATTGCCTTTATTGGGCAGTCAGCTCCTGACATCAGAAAGAAATTGCAGCGGATTGAGGGATTGAAAAATTGTACTGTAAGGGATGTGGTTAGAGAGGCTGAGAAAGTGTACCACAAGAGGGAGACAGAGGAAGAGAAAAAAGAAAGAGAAAAGAGGGAGAGGATAAAAGACAAAGCAAGAAAAGACTTTGACTAGAATACTGGCCGCAGTAGTAGACAGAGATAAAAGAGACAGAATTTGGCAGTCAGGGGACCTGGGAGACAGAAAATGGCAGGGGACAAGGAGACCCAGAAGAGATAAAACACACTTGGAAAAAGATCAATGTGCACACTATAAAGTCAAAGGGCACTGGGCTCAACCTTTTACTCTAAGGTAGTGCCTGTCTTTGTCACTGAGATGTGTTTCCAGTATGCAGCAAAATGCTGGGTCTTGTTTGCATATCTTGTCCATTAGTCTGTCTGTTTATCAGCCATTGATATTAGTAGTTATTAAAGAATAGAGATTGCTGCTTCCTGTTATTTTTATGTTTGCATGGTTATCTTATTTTGAGCTTTCTGAAAGACTACTTTATTGCTTTTTCTAGGGTGGAGTTTCCCTCCTTGTGTTGGCATTTTCCATTTATTATACCTTTTAGAGCTGAATTTGTGGAAGTATATTGTGTACATTTGTTTTTGTCATGGAATATGTTGTTTCTCCATTTATGTTAACATTGAATTTTGCTGGGTGTAGTAGCCTGGGCTGGCATTTGTGGTCTCTTAGGGTCTATATGACACCTGCCCAGGATCTTCTGGCTTTCATATTTTCTGATATGAAGTCTGGTGAAATTCTGATAGACCTGTGTTTATATGTTACTTGACCATTTTCCCTTACTGCTTTAAATATTCTTTCTTTGAATTGTGCATTTGGTGTATAGATTATGTGAGAGTAGAAATTTCTTTTCTAGTCCAGTCTATTTGGAGTTCTTTAGTCGTCTGGTATATTCATGGGCATCTCTTTCTTAAGGTTAGGGGAGTTTTCCTCTGTAATTTTGTTGAAGATATTTACTGTCCATTTAGGTTGGGAATTTTTGCTCTCTTCTCTATCTATTACCTTAGATTTGGCCTTCTAATTTTGTCCTGGATCTCCTGGATATTTTTGGATAAGAAATTTTTGCATTTACGTTTTCTTTGACTTTTCTGTCAGTATTTTCTACGGCATCTTCTACACCTGATATTCTTTCTTCTCTTTGTTGCATTTTATTGATGTTTGCATCTAGGACTCCCAATCTCTTTCCTAGAAATTCTATCTCCAGGGTTGTCTCCCTTTATGAATTCTTTATTTTATCTATTTCCATTTTTAGATCCCGGATGGTTTTGTTCAATTCCTTCCCCTTTTTATTTGCCTTTTTCTGAAAGCCATTAAGGGATTTTTGTGTGTCCTCATTAAGGAATACTGGATGTTTCCCTGTGTTCTGCATTTCTTTAAGAGAGTTATTTATGCTCTTCTTAAAGTCCTCTATCGTCATCATGAGATATGGTTTTAAATCAGAGACTTACTTTTCTTGTGTGTTGGGGTATCCAGGGCTTGCTCTGGTGGGAGAACTAGATGTTGATGATACCAATTTGCCATGGGTTCTGTTGCTTATGATCTTGCCCTTGTGTCCTGCTCTCTGGTTATCTCTGATGTTAGCTGATCTGTCTCTGACAGAGGCTTGTCTCTCCTGCAAGTCTGTGTGTCAGTACTCCTGAAAGAACAGTTCTCTCCAGGAGAAATTTTTGTATAGAAATTATTGGCACATCATCACCTACCTCCAAGGTGCAGACAGAATCCAGAAGGATCCTGTCCCCAGCTGTCCTTTGGTTCCAGGGTTCTGATGGCTCTGCATGGATCTCTCATATTCCGGGGATTTGAGCAGAAGTGGAGCTTACAGGTGTGATGGAATTTACCTCTCTCCTCACAGAATTTGGATATGGAGCACTGTGGCAGGGGATCAGTTCTGGGTGCAGGCAGAGAATAAAATGATCATGTCCCAGGCTGCTGCTCAGTTCTTTCGAACTGAGTGCTCTGTCGGGGTCCCTTTGAGCAGAAGTGGTATTCTTACCTCTACTCACAGGCTTGTCAGAAATCCTGGGAGACCCGCTCTCTCACTGCAGTATTTGGGTATGGAGAACTGTGGCACAGGATCAGCTCTCACATTTCGTGTTTTGAATATTGTATGACAAGAACATTTTATTTTTTTGTCTAAATTGTTTGGAGATATATAGGCTTCTTGTATATTTATGGCCAGCACCTTTTTAAGTTTGAGAAGGATTTTTTTAAATGATTTTATTGACCTTTTTCTAGTACTTTGAGCTGTGTGTTGAAGGATTGAGACATGCTATGGAGACAGGGGGTAAGAAGAATGGGATGGGTAATTCTGAGATGGTGTGCCAGGAGAGAGCTAAGAACTGGACTGAAAAAATGAAAGTAATGAAAACAAAAATAAATAAATAAATAAATAAATAAATAAATAAATAAATAAATAAATAAATAAATGAGACTGAAAGATCTCCCATGTTCAAGAATATGTAATCTTAACATAATATGAGGACAATAAACTAAAGGCAATCATCAGATTTAATAGAAGACCCCTCACATTTTCAGCTTAATTTTTTTGCAGATAGTTCAAGGACAGTACTCAATTTTGTAGGGGTAAAAAACCTCTAAGATATCTAAAACATTCTTGGATAATAATTGAATTCTTGGAAATAAGACCCTCCTTTATTTTAAGTTTTCTTTTTTAAAAGATTTATTTATTTATTTATTTATTTATTTATGTATTTATGTATTTATGTATTTATGTATTTATGTATTTATTTATTTATTGTAAATATCCTGTAGATGTCTTTAAGAAACTCCAGAAGAAGTTGTCAGTTCTCATTTCAGATGGTTGTTAGCCACCATGTAGTTGCTGGGATTTGATCTGCATTGAGTAGTGGGGTATTGTTAGATTTGAGGCATTTAGACTACACTTGGAGGCAGTCGGGTGTGGCATACTGTGGTTAATTGAGTTATAGAATTGGTTGGAAGTGGCTGAGGGACAGATGAGAGCTGTTTGAGAAAAGGAGGATTTGGACATTTGTTGACAAGTTTGGATACACAACTGTTGGGGTGTGTCTGCTGAGATTCGTCTCTCACAGACTGACTGACAGAGCAGGGAATACAGAGAATACACTATACCCTTTGTTTTCATCTCTCAGTCAGAGTGTCAGATCTGTGTCATCCTGTTTTCCTGATCCCTGTCTGCAGGCATCATCTCCAAGCAAGATCGTCCTGAGAACGTCCCTCCAGTCCTGAATCTCCACATGCTGAAGGTGTCCCTGGAACTGCCTTCTAACAAGTTCATGTGGCTAAAGCCTAGGAGGAAAGTGGACATCTCAAGTCTTCTGCTGCCAACTTGATGGGCTGGCTCTTCTCTCCATCCTGTCCCAGTTCTCCACATTTAACACATTTGGAAATAAAGCAAACCACTTTCCCATTGTCCTGACACTGACACATCTCAGTGACTGAGAACTCTGGCTTTTGAAAGGGATGTAATCAACATTTGTGTCCCAGGAGAGTCTCCAGGGATGGACTCCTCAGCTTCTGTTCAGGAGAGGAAGGGAATTCACAGGAAGGCAAAGCCTGTTCCACATGACATAGACAATCCCTTGTCTGAACATTCTAGTGTATCCTGGAGAGCTCTAGGAATCCCCTGTGATGTCACCAGTGATGTGACAACACCTACTGTTCTCAGGGCTTTCAAATAGTCCCTAGAGAGTTCACCTATATTTATGTCTGCAAGATGGAGGGGACTATACTTGAGCATGAGAATGGGGAGCTTAGAGTAATGTGAAGTCAAAGAAGGTGGCTTTCCATCTTAATGTAAATCAACAAGGAAGATGTGGTACTGGGAAAGGCACAGTGAGTCATGGAAGAGTAATGTTAAAATTCCTGGAGTAGGCACACTTGAACCTGGATTCCCAGGAGTGGGTAACAGGCAATGGTGCCACTGTGATGCTAATGAACTTTCCTGCTTACCATAATTCCTAAAAGGCAAGGAATCCAGTACATTGTTGTCCATCCCCAAAGACTGGAGCTGGCTAATCCAAAACTAATATACTGTGAATTTCTATGTTTCTATGTTGTTTTTTTTTTTATTTTTATTTTATATTTTATTATATATATATATATATATATATATATATATATATATATATATATATATATATATATATATATATATTACCTCCTTCTTCCACTTCCATGGGGGTGTCACCTGGGGACATAATGAGACCATAAAGAGTAAGGTAGGAAAAATTTCCAGTTTATGCCAGTTCAACTCTTTACTCCTACTTTTTCTAGGTACAGTGTCTATCAGATTATAGTAAATCAGAGCAAAATATTCTTTTGACACCTTACATTCTCAGACCTCCTCTGACAACCTTATCCCTGAGAATGATGCCCTGACCTTCCTGAAATAGCAGATTGTGTGTCAGACATATCTCTAATGCAGCCAAATTACTGTCAGAGTCAGAGACTGGATACTTTTTCAAGCTCTAGATTGTTTTAGTCTTTCAGTTGGATACTAACAAAGGAAGGAGAAAAACTCTGATATTCACAGAACCCAACTGATAATCAAAGAATAAGTTGCCTAGAACCAGACAGATTGGTGTCAGCAGTGAACATTTGTGCTACCCTATGCTGGATCTCACTGGCAGCTATTTCTGCAGCTAATTTTCCTCTGAGATAAAATGCCCTTCTGTACTCTTCTTCTCCAGACTTGTCTGGTTTACTTTCTGCCCTAATAATATGTTTACTAAAGGAATTTATGTGAAATTTTATGGAAAGTGAATTCCAACAAGCAATAAACACAAATTCATGGCTTACTACAATATACCCATTTATTACCTATGTATAGACTATAAACATGAGATCATGGTTTGCATTTAATATAATGTACAAAATATCAAGTGGATTACAAGTAAATTAAACTTTCTAATGTGGCCCTATTTCATTTTGTTCCTTATGATATTAAACTTAACAATTTATATGAAAAGATGAAAATATATTTAACAATAAATCCACATAGGTAAAATAAATATACAATAATAATATGGTTCTGAATCTTTTTTAGGAATAGGTAATATAAGATTATGTTAAAATTTTAATGTCTACTTTTAAGGACATGATATATGTAAATATACAATTCTGGTCCACATGGTATCTCACTGATCCCTTTCCAAATTCTAGTACATCGCTTAAGTTTCTAAATTAATTTTAAACAGTTTACAACTCCTAGACCAGGAGATGTTATTCATGTTGGACAAAATTCTCACTCATATGAGAAAAACATATCTGTTCCTTAAATTGTGACATATATATATTTGAATTTTTATACGGATTAAAACATATTAATTTAAAAATATATTTATCTGTTAAATTGTTTCTTTCAGTGATCTCTTTTTGTGAAATTTCCTAGAAAGAATCTGACTCCTGAGACTGACAGTGAATCAGAGAGTCAATATGTGGGACAAGAGACCTGTGTGACTCCAGACAGGTGCTATAAAATCACAGATAACAGGAATCTACTGTCACCTGATTTTATGTGATTGTGGTGCCAGGTCTTGGCCTACAGCAGCTAAAGCATCTACTTTTCATTTCCTCACTAAAATGCAAATATTTTCATGTCAGACTCCATTTTAGAGAACCAGACACAATTTTGAACTAAGGTAAACTCACAGACTGATACCTAGTACTAGTTTTCAAGTTGCCTCCAGCAAAGCCTGAGCCTAAATCCAGTCTCTAATTTAATCACCAACAACACCAGAGTTTCCAGGTTACACCTTAAACAAGACCAGTGTCTCAGGGTATTCCCCCCAAACAAATATGCATGCCCAGGTTACAGGCACATCGATTGTCTAATGGCCATCAATGCAGATGGGCACAGAAGTCAAGTTTATGATGTGACCTCCAGCACGAGGCAATTATGTTAAAAGTCCTAGTCGTTTTCCAATTAATTAAATGTTTCCACATGTACTCTCTCCTTGATGCTTACCATAAAGCTTTGCCCCTTTAGATACTGGGGACTCCCACACCATCAAAACCATCATGTGTGATGGTGGTACAATGGGGAAGTGTGCCTGAGCTAGCTATAAGAGAATAAAGACTCTGCTTTGAGTTGCATCAAATCATCTCCTGTGTATGTCTTATTTGGGGAACACTAACATTCCCCTGACTCAAAATGCTCAATTTCCACTAACATGGAATAGCAGGCCAAGACCTGTCTTTATAGGGAAAATTGTGGGATTGAGGTGTCAACAGTAGAGCATTCATTGGTCCAATTTTAAAAACCTATGGTTCACAATAAGGGCCTGCCAATGGCTCCAAACAACACTCCAATCTGATCATGAAACTGGTAGTGCAGCCTGCACAGCAGTCTGGTCCTATTCCAGAGCCTTCTCCTCTTTTTACTCCCTACAGAAAGCTTGAAGCTTTCTGGGCTACCTGATATACTGGCTGGGGTAGCAAATCCAAGTGAGGTGTGTGGTGTCTCCAGAGGCCTGATATGCACAGTAACTATTGTGCTTCTTTCTTTGTGGTGGGAGTTGCCAAATGCAATGACTTATCTTTTCCCTTGAAATTAATATATCTGAATACCCTTCATGACTAAATTCCTAAGCATTTTACTGAATTTGAAGACTACTAAACAACTTTGGTTTTATTTATTTTCAGTCCTCTGATGCCCATATGGGTTACCAATGAGTCCTAATTAATTGACACCTTGTGCTCTCTAGGTAATTTCTACATAATGTACACTTTAGAACATTAGCATCATATTTATTGGAAGACACAGATGATCAAGATCCCTTCTACCTTAGTTATGACACAGGGCTACAAACATGATATATTCTCAAGGCAAAAATATAAACTTATAGAACTGTCAATGCCAAATAAAACAAATTGCTTCTGGTGATGTTAATGGAAATATAGTGGCAAAAAGGCATTTACTAGATGAGTTAGCTGCATACCATGAACCAAGAGATATGCTCTTCTTCTGAAGTAAAGATCACCCTAAGTCCCATTGCTGGAGCTAGGAAATAATTTGCCTACTCCTTCCAATAATTTATGACTCAGCAGGAGGAAGAATTTCACTTAGTGTTCCTGCTCAGCCATATACCCACCAGAGCATTTGTCCCATTAAGTTCGTTTCTGTTTTATTTATAACAGCTAGAAACTTGAAATTGTCCAGATGTCCCTCAGCCTAAATATGGAAACAGAAAATGTGTTTCATTTTCAAATTTGAATACAATTCAGCTATTAAAAACAA